>NC_133563.1:15230000-15855000 GCF_048773025.1 Camelus bactrianus | reverse complement strand
GCAAGTGAGGCAGTGTCAGAAAAGCTGTACTTTTATTTAAATTTTAATAAAATTTTATCTTGCTCATAGCATTAAGCAACTTGATGAGTCTGTAAGTATTTTAAAGAACACTCTATTACTTTTCATCTCAGTTATAACGTGATTAGTATAAAAACATACTACTGCAACTTTTTTTTTTTTAATCTCATACAGCTCACCAGAGTTTCACACATTTATATGGCTGAGATCTGGCCATAGACCTCCTGGATTTCAGAGTGGATCCTGGTAGACCCAGTCTCTGGTTACATTCTCCAAGTCACCAATGCCTTGCGATCCTGTGGTAAACCAGTAGACCAAAGGAGATTAAAGGAGACCTGGATGGCTCAGTGAAGTGAAGCCACTTCAGAGTGAACCGTAAACCTGTCTTCCAAAATCATAACCTTGACAATCAAGCAGAGCGAGGAAACAGAAGCTTCAGCCCAACCTTCCACATAGCAGAACTGGGGGAAGAATTTGCACCATCAGCCCCAAAGGGAAAAACAGAGCGACAACCATGACCAGGCTTAGAACATCTCTATGTTATTTTAAGATCTTCAAGGAACTAACAAAATGACTAGTGACTGGATTTTCAAACCAAATCAAAGGACAACCCTGAAGTTTAGAAAAAACTGTTGCTTAAATGCCTACCTTCTTCACCACCACCCCCATACATATGCTGAACACATTATACCATCAACGGAGAACTTTAAAATTATAAAAAGCAACACTGATTTTGTATAATGTACATCAAGAAGTCCAAATTAAAAATGAAACTCTTCTAAAAACAGGGCATGCCATTTTAAAGACATTTATTTTAAAAAAGAAGAAGGAGGACAAGGGCAGTACATGTGATTTCCTAAAAAGGGAGAACATGAAAGAAAGTGAATATAGTCACGTGGATGGAAAACTCAGAAACCCTAGCATCCATTGGCTGTGAGAACATAACACCAGTCAATTTTAAGTCTCCAAAAGATCAATAAGGTCTGTATAACAACTGAAATTATAATTACTTAAGTCTTCAAAAATAGGTATAAATCCCTTTAACAGGTTTGGGAAGGAATAATATAATGAGCACATTGATCAAATTCTCCTTCGTCTCAAAATGAAGTGCCTTGTGTATGGGGAGAAGTGAAAGAACGGATACGTCTTGCTTGAGATTCTTTTATTTTATTATTTTTTTAACTAACGCCCATATGAAATCTGGGAAGCCATGGGGTTTAGCTCATAAAATGTATGGGTTGGCATACAGAGTGGTACAGAGAATTACTCCAAAGGTTGTTTTCTATAGTTCATTATTTACTTGAAATGGAGGTTTTTTTGTTGTTGCTAGTCCCACCGGAGTTTGGCTTCATTATGGTATCAAGTGTTTTCTTCTTAATTTGGAAAAAGGAACTTTTGTAAGGTGATTGCGGCCTTGTGGTGGCATACATACATCATTTCGCTGCCTCTTCCCAACTTCTGTTGGGGTAGCCCTGTGACCACTTCTGCAACTCCCCTCAGAACCAGTTGATGCCATTTAATCCAGTTTCCTGTCTCTCTCTTTCTTTCTTTCTTTCTTTCTTTCTTTCTTTCTTTCTTTCTTTCTTTCTTTCTTTCTTTCTTTCTTTCTTTCTTTCTTTCTTTCTTTCTTTCTTTCTCTCTCTCTCTTCCTTCCTTCCTTTCTTTCTTCCTTCCTTTCTCATTATCAGGTGGAAAGGCATGACTGCCTGATGCTGCCCCTCTCCACCACTTCCTCCTGCTTTGAGCACTGAAAAGATTGCTGAAGTTGCAGCAGCCACTTTCGGAGTACATGGTGACAAGCCTGAGGATAAAAACAGAAGATGTCAAAAAGGAAAAGGTAAAGCTTGTATCTTTTACAGCGTCTGTATCATCAGCTAGACAGGCAGCCATAAGTTTCTGTTCCCTTCAGCTGTCATCTGATATGTCACCAGTCACCGTGGCAGGATGGAGGGAACATGGCATAAACACTAACTCTTAAAAACTTCTGCTCAGAAGTCATACAGGCCATGTCTGCTCAGGGAAGGTTCGTGCTCCCTGGATCACTTCCCGAATTAAGCACATGCTTGGAGGTCTCTGTCTTCGGCTTGGTTTTCTCACGAACTTAGCCTAAGATAGCAGGCTTCGGATTCCAAATGTTCTTCCTGTAACCAATTTAGAGTCCTTGAAGAATTTTGAACAGGAAAGTGATATAATCATTTTTGCAAGTAAGAAAAGTCATTTTGATAATAGTGTGAAGGAAGAGTTACGGAAGTCAAGGCTGATGCTATAAAAGCCAGTCAGCGGATAAATCCAATAAGCTAGATGACAATGAGTGATTAAACTTCAGCAATGAACCTGAAGAGAGAGGAAAAAAAAATAGAATGAAAAGGGAGACTAGGGATTGTGAAATGAATGGTGAAATTTTTATAAAGAGTGATGCAGGAGAGGTAAGCTTTTGTTATCTTATGACCTGTAGATGCTAGAATGGCCATGTGGGAAAACAGCACTGTCCGTGTAGCGTGACACACAGTACACACCACTTCCGAAGAATAGACACATGACAAAACCCAGAAAGACTGCAGCACCTGCTTCCCAAGAAATTCCATGAAATTAGTACCCATTTTTTTCTGGCATGCTTTAAACACAGACTTTGTGGAGATAAACTGAAATCTCTAGAAAACCCTTTTAAATTGGGGACTCTATAATTAAAGACTATGCTCTTAGCAATTTTTAAAAGATTTTCCCTATTAAGTAAGATTTTTATTTGTTTACTTTTTAGTGTCATATATTATACAAGAAATGTACTTATCAATATCATTTCACCTTTTAAGAAACTGGAGAGGAACAGAGTGATCATGGGTTAAATATAGCTACTAGATATGTAGACCGATTTGTGCACGTAAGTGTTGCAAGCTCAAAATGCCTGACTTTCAAAAACAGCCCAATCAGTAAGGACATGACAAATGTACAGAGCGAGTCCATTATAATGGTTGTTTGGGTCACTGGGCGAGAGAAGAAGAAAGGAAACTGAAGAATATGAGCTAACAAGTTACTGCTGCTCATTAACTCTGACTGAGATCAATACCCGATGTCCTCTCCATTCACCCACACCGAGCAAGGGTACACTGGAAATAAATGAAAGCCTCTTCTGCTTAACATAACAAGAAAAAAATTCATGAAATGGAATTTTTAATGTCATTGAACGCTGACTATTTATTGCTAATCACCTCATTTCATTTTGGTAGGAACAGACAAATCTCAAAATAATATTGAAAAGTCTGACAGGAAAACGTAATTATAAAATGTGGGAAATTTCAGTGATGGATACAGTGTTAATGCTAGCTGACCTTTACATTCCATGATTATAGTGAATTAATAGCCTCAGTGCTAATGGCAATTACTTTAAATGGCATAGTAAAGGCCACTGTGTTACATAAAATCTCCATGGAAATGGAAACCCACTAGTTTATCTTTTTTAATGCCGTGATGTCATTAATTTGTCACTGGAAACACAATCCCATTCAATAAACTCTGACTTTATTTGTGTAGATAAGCCTCTATCCCAAGATGTTTATTTTCCTGCTACCAACACAACTCCCCCTGCTGAGCTCCTGACCCTTGATCTTAGGGGCAATAACCAATGCTGACCTACAGCCAGGTATGAGCCAGATACATCAGCCTTATATCTGAGCCAGAGGTCTGGAAAATCCTGTCTTTGAACCAAATCTCTAATCTGTCCTTGTAAATAAAGTTTTATTGGCACACAGCCATGCCCACTGTTCTACACTACAAAAGTGAGATGAGTAGTTGTGACAGAGAGCATATGGTAACAAAATTTAAAACATTTATCTCTCTGTCGCTTTACAGAAAAAGATCCACTACCTCTAATCTTCACTAATTATTTAAAATCAACATGGATCACTCTTGCTTGTGATCATCAAAGTAGACCCCAAGATTTTAGGGTCTTCTAAAATCTTCAAACTTGAACATAGGGAAAAGGTATCCATCCTGAAGAAGTAGAAACTCAGAACCTCCAAGATGTGAAGCATCATTGTGGGAAAATGACCATCTTTATTTTCCAAAATTCCTAATTTCTTCCTTCTTCTTTTACCCACTTTTCTGCTCATCCTTCCACCAGCAGTACCATTATTATGAGAAAAGAAGCAGTTTCTACAGACTATGGATTTTAAAACATACGGCTACTCATATAAAAATTAAACAAGTCAGTCTAGCCAAAGGAAACGTGATTCCATTAAACCATTTGTACCTCCTACACAGAGGGAGTTACAATTCAATTACCATGTAAACAAGTGCCAGCAGCCAAAGGGTGGTAAGGATATCTGGAGGACAAACTGTAGAATCAGCCCATTAGAGAAATTATGGATTCCTGTGGAGACTGCTGGGAAGAAACGAATCCTGCTTCCCGCAGTGTGAAAAAGAATCACCTAATGTCAGAGTGACTTTAAATAGGGCTGGCATGGGACTAGGAGTCTGCATTTTAACCCAATTAACTGGGTTCTGATGGAGACAATTCTTGAACCACACATTAAGATAATACCATTTTCTCCAATGATATTATACATTTATAGACCTGTCTTGACAATAATCATTTTTAAAATTATAAAAGCAGTATACACATGTAGTAAGGGAAGAAAATTCAGTTTTAAAATACTTGGTAAAATAAATAGGAGTTTTTAAAAAGAAGGATATTTTAAATGACTACGAAATCTCAGATCCTTGGTAGGTTTAATCATTGCAAATCACTTCTAGTGTGTCATCTAGCTCTTTTTTTTTTTTCTAGGATTGATTGGTTCTTTTTTTTTTAACTTTTTTTATTGAGTTATAGTCATTTTACAATGTTGTATCAAATTCCAGTATAGAGCACACTTTTTCAGTTATATATGAGCATACATATATTCATTGTCACATTTTTTTTTCACTGTGACCTACCACAAGATCTTGTATGTATTTCCCTGTGCTATACAGTATAATCTTGTTTATCTATTTTACATTATGAAATCCCATTCTGTCCCGTCCCACCCCCTGCCCCCTTGGCAACCACAAGTTTGTATTCTGTCTATGAGTCTGTTTCTGTTTTGTATTTATGTTTTGTTTTGTTTTTTTAGATTCCACATATGAGCGATCTCATATGGTATTTTTCTTTCTCTGTCTTACTTCACTTAGAATGACATTCTCCAGGAACATCCATGTTGCTGCAAATGGCGTTATGTTGTCGGTTTTTATGGCTGAGTAGTATTCCATTGGATAAATATACCACATCTTCTTTATCCAGTCATCTGTTGATGGACATTTAGGCTGTTTCCATGTCTTGGCTATTGTAAATAGTGCTGCTATGAACACTAGGGTGCAGGTGTCATTTTGAAGTAGGGTTCGTTCTCAATGTATGCCCAGCCAGTGTGTCATCTAGCTCTTAACTTTGCTCATGGTATCCCTTTCAAACAGAAATATCTTATTTGGGTGTAATTCAGTTCACCAGTTTCTTTGCCTTATAGTCAATGCTTTAAAATTTTAAGTTTTCCTTTCTAACGTGGGAGACTATTTTTTTTTTCTATTGACTACTATTGTTTTACCTCTCACAATTAGTTTAACCCAAATAGAGATCCCCTTTGTACTTGGTAGGATGAAGCTTAATCTTTTTTTACATAGAGTTAATTTCTTTATAATACATCCATTTTCCATTAATTTGTAGTGCTGTCATTGGTGTATGTGTGTGTGTGTGTATGTATCCATAAATTACCTATGTATACAGAAGAATTCAATCCAGATAAAGTAAAAATAATGAGAACATAGGGGAAAAGAAGTTTTGTTCTAGGATTCTCAAGGAGAAAATCAAGGAATAACACTTATAAAATAAGAAATTCTGAAATATGCATTCAGAAATTATGTTAAAAATGTACCTGAAAAGAACCAATTAAAATCATTGATTTAAATTATTAATTATTAAATTGTTAATTTAAAAAATTAAAGTTATCAAAATAATATTTTTAAATGAAGAAGATGAAAATCTAATGCAACCAAAACAACGTGAAAACTAAATGGAGAAATTAGAGTAAAAAGATAAAACAAAAAAACAGAAAGTAGGGAGGGGGGAAACAGCTTAAATTGCCCTTAGGGAGCAATTTCTGAAGCTCACAGGGAACCCTTTGTCTTTCTCACTTGGACGTTCACAACCCATCCCAGCACTAAATTCCTGTTTAAGAAGCAGGCAAGCTCACCATCCGCCCGCATGCACGGCTGAAGCACCAGTCCTCCCCACGTATTGCATGTGCACGCTCACACACCCCCCCCATAACAAACACACTCATAATAAGGAGTTTCCTTATATGTTTTCTGCATTTCTTGAGGGTTTCCTGATTGTGACAAGAGCAGGTGCTGAGTTAGAAAAATTTCAAGACTCCAAGAGCTTCTTCAAATCATTATAATTTTTGAACTTGATAACTTTCATGGTTCTTGGTTCAGAATGACACATCAGAAAAACTTTGCCAAAATGAGTACACAGGAAAAAAATGCATTTGTTTGGAACTCCTGGGTGTAAGTAGCCAGAAAACGCTTGCCCTGACAGGAAGCTGGCTGCTGGCGCATCCCTGGTTCAAGCTGCCTTTCCTGTAAAGTGGAAGTAGTGATTCACTCCTCTGCTCCACTACGGCTTTTTTTTTTTTTTTTTTTTTTGTATTCCTAATTTAGTTTCTATAAAACACTTTAGGGGAATATTTGTTTCCTTATCTGTCTCTCTCTAGGCTCTGAGATAACACTGAGCAGGGATGGTATCTTTTTCATCTTTCCTTCCCCATCACCTTCCACAGATACATAGAAATTCTTTATAACTTTTGATGAAAGAATGAATTCAGGAATCTATAAAATGCTCTTTATGTAGTTTAGTAGAGCCTAAAGCTATGGAATTCATGCTGTTATAATCACTGAGAAGAAATGGTAGAAAAAAATAAAAGAAGACCAAAGGGTATTCCTAGTGGGGAGCCACATTTAAGGCACAAGAGAAAGAGGCAACATCTAAAGAGACATAAAAAAAGAAACATGAAAGCTATTGTAATAAAAATCATGATATTCTGGCTTCCAGAATGAGGAAGTGATTGATGGTTTCAGTCAAAGCTGTAAAAATTAGAAAGAGGATTTAGTGAATTCATAAGATTGTGTATGATTCCTCTACTTGGATTCATTCTTTATTCTTGATATAAAATTTTCCAGAGGGAGTAAAAACCTATGTATTTAGTGCTGTATTTTACACCACTCTAAACTCTAAGCTGGGTGATTACATCATGATATTAGAAAAGATAGAATCTCCCCAGATGGAATGAATATTTAATTATTTCCCTATAATAATCTAACCTACATACTTCTCTAAGTGTAACACATAAAAAAGTACTACGTGCAATAGAATTTCAATAAATTAACTTTACGGTGAGTGAGATAGTCACCAGAAAACAATTTCAGTTTTGTCCATAATAGTAAGTATAGGTGTGGAAAGAATATCCTTTTTCTTATAACCATAGCAATTTTTGAAATGGTGAAATACTCAGACTTCACCCATGTTTACTTTACAAGAACTTCATAAATGTTCTTTACTTTTTTCTTTCTATTCTTTATCATTTCTTCTGAAAACAGTTTTCTGCAACTTAGAGTTTTAAAATATCATGTTAAAAGTATTCTGATATGAGAATCCTGGCAGCATTGACATCTTTAGCACTGATTCACTTTTATTTTTAAATTAAGGGTTGTTCTTCCTTCAAATTATTGGTGTTGAGACATTAATGATAATGTTGATTTTCCTGATTTAAAAAGTCCTGCCACATCCTGGGCATGGCACCAAACATTCAGATGAAACACTGTGCCTCAGTAGCTTTGAAGACAAACTGTGCCACTAATCCTAGTCTTTTGGGGTGAGTGGAGGGAGCCATGATTGAAAGGAAGCACAAAGTAGCCAAGTCTAAAAGCCAAATTGAAAGCATTTTCATCAGTTTCAAATCATGGATATTAAATGAATAGTACTACTCCTGTGGCACTCAAGGTACCTTTTAAATTATTGTTTCTGATACACAACAAAACAAAGTATCACATTCTAAAAAAGCACTTTTCTGGATATATAAACATGGGTTATGGGTTATGGAGTAAAATAAAGATGCAGGAAATTAATTTATGGTGTTTATCCAAAGTCAAATATGGCTTTCTCTTAAGAGATGAATGTATCAACATTTAAAAAAATTAAAATACTTCATTTGAAAATTGTACTAATATAAAGAAATTACTAGGAAATCAACAGAATCTCCATAAAACTGGTAGAGATCATAGTGTCTATATGTCAGAATGACAGTATGTTTTTACACGTAATGCAAACTAATGATTTGTTTTTCTTCAAAAATGATTAAAACCCAGGGCTTGGAATATCCTAAGTGTTCACTGGATGTCCAGAGAAGACTTTTATAAACAGAGCAGAGTGACTCATTCCCTGAGTATTCTAGGAAACCAAGGTTTTATCATTCAGCACCATTTGAAAAGTAGGCAATTATCTCACAGGGAAACGTGGATCTTCACAAATTGGGTTTAAAAGGTCCAAGGATTAACTAGCAATATACGTAAATACTGGTAACTGGGGGCGGGTGGAGGGGGCAAGAAGAAATGACAGGAAGCAGTGTTTGGGGAAAATAGTGAAGCAAAGGAACAGAAGGAGCTAAAATAATACCTTCATAGAAAAAAAAAAATCTAAGAGAAACCAAGAAACCACTCAATCAATATGAATGCTGAAGGCCACATGGAATACAGAATACAGAGAACTCTGATACAAAACTATTCTTGACACTTGCCATTTTCCATTAAATGAGCTATTCCGTTAACAAATATTTCAGATTCACAAACCGTATTTAGGAGTGTTAGGGACTAAATGTTTCTGTCCCCCCCCTAAATTCATATGTTGAAATCTTAATCCCCAATGTGATGAAGTTAGGAGGTAGGGACTTGGAGAAGTGATTATGTCATGAAGGGGGAGTTCTCATGAATAGGATTAGTGCCCTGATAAGAAAAGACACAGACACTGGAGAGTGGTTTCTTTTTCTCTGTCTCTCTCTCTCTTTCCCCCGCTCCCTGCCACCTCCAATGCTACCACACTGAGTGGGATCTTATTATATAAACGTCAGTTCCCTAAATCACCCAAAACAGTCTCGTAGGGTGTATTTTATGAAGTACCTGTCCTTCATTGACTTTTAGTGAACAAACTGAAAATTTAAGGGCATACTTCAAAAAATAATATTTCTTTTAATGATATTTATAAAATTTAAAAATGGCAGCTAACAGGTTGGCTTCCTGAGAAGTCTCCCATGTTATTTAAGAGCCCAGACTCTGAAGCCAGACTGCCTGATTTATTGACTCCTTCATACTATCCACCAGGCCCCGTGCAGGGTCTCATATCTTTTGAGTACTTATGTACAAGTACTATTCTAAGTGTTTTCCATCAACCCATTTTAAGAGATGAGGCAGTTGAGGCCCAGGAAGGTGAAATAATTTGCCCAAGGACACCTAGCTAAGTGAATTCAGAGCTGGAATTCCAGTTAAGACCGCTTGACTCTGAGTCCAAACTTGGTTTAACTTCTACACCATAACTTTTACTTTAGTACCTTTGGATAGTAATTATTTAGCAATGAGCAACTCTACATTTTGGGGGCAAGGAGCCAATTTTCCTTAAACAAGGAGGGGTCTTTCAAAGGGCATAACCCTCTCCATAGGGAATGTTTCTACTTCTGTATCCTTATAGCTTTATTACCAGAAAGCCTTGCTGAAGGAAATGCTGCAGTTCTGTATCAAAACAAGCCATTAACTCTCATTTCAACAGACTCTCACTACGGCATGACAGTGTTCCACTGGTCTCTTTAACGATCTACCACAATTAATAAATCTCTTCTCTTCTCATGAAACCAACAAATGCATCCCATGCCGTCCCCCTGAAGATGAGGCACTGACTGGAAGCTGTCTGACAGGATCTCTTCATCTTGATTGCAACCATAGAGATATGTATACATAGAATTTGCACATGTGCTATGTTCCTTCCATCCTAAAACAAGAAAACACCTATTCCTCGTCTTAAACCTCAGCCCTCCACTAGCATCCTAGATCCTAACCCACCTAATTTACTCAGAAACCTGCGTATTGGTTATGCCTTTGCCATTGTGTGTTCTAAAGCATGCTCAAGTCTCCATAATCTTCCCTCTATCCTCACAGCCTCCTCCGACAATTACCACTTGTATTTTTCCCTCTCCACTTTAAGAGCCAAACTTTTTGAGAGTGTCATCTGTATTATTTTGTCTCTGTTTCCTCCCTACCACTCACTCACTCCTCAGCCCAGGACTCCACTACCAGTAAGAGTCCACGGAAACAGCTTTCACTGAAGCTATCAATAATCCACAAATGGCTAAATCAAGTCCTGTCTTACTTGATATGTCTGCAGCATTTCCCACACCCTGCTTCTGAACACAAATTTCAGTCTCCAGCAGAGAGCTGCCCTGGCCTTCCACATCAATATCGCCAACTGCCTACCTGACGCCCCTGCTGATATCTCAAAGGCACATCAAATTGAACTCATGCTTCCTGCAGACCTATCCCATTACAGTGTTTCCTTTTTCATTGAATGGCTCACAGATCTGTATAGGTTTGCAAATTATTAATTCAGGAGTTCCTCTTCAAGCCTCCCTCTCCTTCAGCTCATCCCAATTTCCATGACTATTGACTTTCTTTCCTAAGTATCTAACACATCCACATGCAGTGTATATGCCATATATTATGAAACACCCCAGCAGGGTATGGGACATCACCCTATAATCAAATACGTGACTCTTTCTGCAGTGAAACATTAATTAGTATGTCACTAACTGTGATAAATAACAACTATAAATAGCTTCATGTCAGTTTGTTGCAGGTTTTGCTGCCACTGAATTCAGCTAGGTCAGATTTTTCCATCAAGTGTGCTATAATTAGAGCTTTCAGTTATTAGAGCTGAATTTCAAAAGTGTGGCTGAGCAATTGTGAATCTGTGCCACAACTGATTAAGAAGTCATGTGGATAGTGGCCAAGAGCATGGGCACCAGAGCTGGGCTGTCTGGGCTCAATTTCATCTCCACCATGAACCAGACCTTGGACAAGTGACTTAACCCCTCTATGTCTTAGTTTCCTCATCTGTAAAATGGAACAACAAATTACCTACCTCACAGAATTTTTGTGGGGGTTAATAAGCTAATGCATGTGAATTGCTTAGAACAGCTTTTGACACCAAGGGGCCTGTTGGTCTCCTTTCAGATTCATGTCATACTAGGGGATCACCAGCGGCCCTCAATTCTTCCAAGCTTTTGAGAGCCACTCTAGCAGTGAGTTTGTCTCATACTCTGTGCTCCTGGCCAGGGATTTAAATTCCTTGTCCAGAGAAAGTACCACCAGGTTAATAAGTTCCTGCTTGTCCTATCCTACCTTCCAGCTCCTTAAGAAATCATCCTGCACATCCAGCCCCAGGCACGATCCCCCGACTCCTGCCAGTACATTACAGCTAAGCCTTCAGAGTCTTCAGAACCTTCAGTGTGTAGTCTCCCCTTTATCAGGCCCAGCAACTGGGCTTTAGACTGGAAGCCAGGAAAGGAACTAGGAATCGTTCTTGAGAAGATGCTTGTTACCTTACATGGATGAGGTCTCTGCAATCTTCCAAAAAAAAAAAAAAAAAAAGAGGTGGACTAATTTTTCAAGCTGTGAAGATTCCAGAGAATCTGCAGAGCCAACTTCCTCATGAGTATCAACCTAGATCTTCCATTCTATGTTTCAGAGTTCCGGGTTTCCAATCCGGTACCCTGAACTTAGCATAACAAACCTGTCTTACATGGTGAGGGTGCAAATGTCTCTAGATCCCTATGACTCTAACTGTCAACACTTCACTTTGTCGTGAAGCCATGCTGCTGTCTTCATAAACATTACCCTCCCTCCCCAGTATCTCTAAATCATCACACCTCTGCAAGGGCATTCCCCAGCACTGGTGTGTTTTACCAGGTTGCCAGTGGTGAAATATTTAGCAATTGGGATACCAAAGTGTGAGATAGACGATCTGCTCAGGATGGCATCTTCTCTGCCTACCAAGTGCTTGGTGAGCTAGTCCCATATTCTCATCCTTCCGTCTGTTTTCCTGGACTGCTTTCATAGCCACTTGTGTTAGTTTAGATCCACTGAGAAGAACATACTAACGTGAGATTATACCTGCCGAAAGTTTAGTGGGGGGAGGAGCAGGAGGAGGTAGAGGGAACCTTCAGACATTATCTCCCATGGAAGGAGGTAAGGAATTAAGGACAGGGTAGGAGGAATCATACATAACAACACAGTTCTGAGAAAGACTGAACAAAGCAAATGAAGCATTCTTGGTCTAAAAACATACAGATGTCTGGCATCTTCCAAGAATGAATTTGTCTTAATATTTTTGTCCCACTCAGTCTTTGGCTGAGAAGAAGTGTGGCCTCAGCATAAAGGCAGTGTTGGATCCTCTGGGGCAATAGATGAAGCCAGCAGCCAGTTACGCTTCCTGCAGCTGGAAATCATGACCGCCACATCTGTAACTCCACTCCACTACAGTCTATTAAAAAATTAAGATTCTTGGTAAAAAATAAACAAATAAATTACCAAGTCTGTTCATCAAATTCTTATTTTAAGACAGGACTCTAAGTCATTAGACTTGTAAGGCATAACCTCATATCTCTCCCTAAGAACAAAATTTCTGTGTTTTATGGCAGTAATTTTCCTCCCCTCTATGTACACTGTATCATGATTATGTCTTGAATTATAGACATTAACCGCAGCATAACTGTAAGTGGATATTTATTGTATGTGTGAGGACTCAGGATATGTTATCACAAGACAAAAAGCTCTCTACAATAAAAGGGGAATTTGTTACATTTTTAGTCTAATGATGATAGAAGTCTGCAAAATCCAGATCAGGGAATCTGAGGGCTTTCTTTGTTTTCTTTCTTCAACCACAAATAACATTATTTATTCTTAAAAAAAGGATTTTCAGAGAAAAATATAGTCTGAATCTTGCAACTTCATAGATTTCTACACATGGTATTTTTTTAAACCAAAGGTATACATGCACATAAAGGATCAAATAGCTTATTATAGAAAACACTAGTTTTCCTGCTCTTTTCTTCTCAGACCCAGAGAGCCAACCAGTTTCCCGTCTTTCAGCTGATTATCTTTGTATTTACCTACATGTCTTTGAACTGCATATTTATATGGCTACTTGTTGATTTGTCGGTTTTATTTTTTTTTAATTTTTAATTTTTATTTTTAAAATTTTGTACAATTTTTAAAGGTTACTTTCCATTTACAGCTATTACAAAATAGTGGCTATATTCCCTGTATTGTACAATACATCCTTGAGCCTGTCTTATACCCAAGACCCTCCAACTCCCCTTACATGACCACTCCCCCCTCCCCACTAGCTTGTTCTCTATTATCTGTGACCCTGCCTCTTTCCTATTATATTCATTAGTTTGTTATGCTTTTTAGATTCCACACACTAGTGATTTCTTACAGTATTTGCCTTTCTCTCTCTAACTTATTTCACTTAGCGTAATGCCCTCCAAGTCCATCCATGTGGCTGCAAATGGCAAAATTTCAAATTTTTATGACTGAGTAAGTATTCCATTGCATACATATAGTCCACATCTCCTTTATCCAGTCAACTATTGATGGACAGTTAGGTTGCCTGCATATCTTGGCAATTGTAAATAATGCTGCTGTGAACATTGGGGTGCATATGTATTTTTACAAGTTAGTGTTTTTGTTTTTTTCAGATATATACACAGGAATTACTGGGTCATATAGTAGTTTTGTTTTTAGTTTCTTAAGAAACCTCCATATTGGTTTCCATAGTGGCTGCACCAATTTACATTTCCACCAACAGTGTATAAGGATTCTCTTTTCTCCACATCCTCACGAACATTTGTTACCTGTGTTCTTTTCGATGGTAGCCATTCTGACAGGTGTGAGGTGACATCTCCTTGTGGTCTTGATTTGCATTTCCCTGTTGATTAGTAACGTTGAGCATCCTTTCATGAGCCTGTTGGCCAGTTACATTTCTTCTTTGGAAAAACAATCTGAGGGCTTTCTTTATGTTGACCCTCCACCAGACCAGGAACAGCGTTGATCGTTGAACACTGACTGAAGTATTGCTGCAAAACTGAATGGAGCTGAAATCTGTATTTGAATTTTGAATGGATGTGTTACTAACTTTTCCTATATTCCTGATTCCTGTCAGTCTAAGGAGCAGCTTATACAATACTTGAAAGGCACACGAACTACTATTTATAACAGCTGTTGTTTTTCCTGTTAATGCTTTTTAAATTGTCTTCTGTTTCTAGATTGACAACCTCCATTACAGCTCAGGTTGTTGGGGATTTGAATATAAAAGGAACTCTGGTGGATAATTAGCACAGCCTACTACCTCTGAGAAGAGTTATATTTTTGATAAACACCTCTAAATACAGGTTGTATGTGCTTAGTACTTACTTTCTGTTAAACTTAAAATTAACTCATGTCTGAAGAAGCACCACAATTGTGGATTTTTGTTTTGTCTGATATCTTCTTTCAAAAATAACAGTTCTTTACAACCTTAGATGCTCACTCATTCATAATTGAAAGGCTACTTCATTTAAGATCCAGTGACCAGAAACAGAACAACTTTTTGGTTGACCCTTGGAGCTACTGCACATGCAGAAACATTGTTGGTGCCCATCCCGCAACAGCTGAGTCTTGTCTGTTAGTGGTTTACAGCTGTTCCCTTCTCTGGAGACTTGTCCTCCACCAGTGGTAGCAGATCCACCCAGAAAGTTACACACTCCCTCCCAACCCCCATCCCTATGGCACAGGGGTGCAAGAGTCTAGTCTCCTGTCTTCACAGGAGGACAATCTCAGTGATGCAGTTCAAACTCCAACACTCCTGAATAAACCATTTGCCCATCTCAGACTCTGCATCTGGGGAACCCAACCTAACACAGGACATAAAATTATAATTTTAACAATTCCAAGAGTTTTTACATACAGATCATACTTCCTTTTAAATAGCATGGTAAATTTACCAGCAATAAAATCCTAGAAAAAAATCAGATTGTAGAAAAATGAGTGGAAAGAAATGTAAACTGTTGCAGGTAAATTCGCCTGCAGGTGGGAGCCAACAGGCTACTGACTCTGAAATCTGAAAAAGTAGAAATAAATTAACTACAAACATTTTAATTTCCCCTCTGTCTGTGAAAGAAAGATTTGGATAAAGACCCTCAAAACCTGAGATAGAAGTCGTCTAATCTCCAGTACTAAGCAAACAACTTTTTGTATGGAAAGGAAATGGAAGTGAAAGGAAGACACCAATCGTACGAAAAGTTGTTCAAACAAAGACAATGATGAAAGAACAGAAGTAAACTCCCATGAAACAACAGTGCAGCAAGAGTAAGACAACTTTTAAAATTTCCAACTTATTAAAAAGATATGGGAAGCACTCAAAGGAGTAAATCATGAAAACGGTATTGTGAGATCAGAAAAAATTTCAAAACATGGTTGCTAATTCTGAATCTAAATTGAGACTTCCTTAGCCCAGTTATGAGAAAACTATTAATTAAGCATTTTTTATTCCATGTTTTTGATGCTCTGACATTTTGGGGTCTCGCTGACCCTAGAGGAACTGCCCCTGCCAGGGCTGGCCAATTACTAGAGATAAATAAAGGACTCATCTGCTTGTGCTCTTTTCATATGAAAAATAATCAGTCAAGAGCCCAGATACCCAACCAACTCATTTATCATTCTCTCACACTCTGGACCACTACCCACCTGCTCTAATCACTCCATGGCCAGGAATCAGACAACTGGAGACAGTCACTATGCCCCAGAGCCCACTGAAATTACTCAGCATAGCCAATCCTAAACCAGTCCTGCTCCCCCTGCCTCCCAACCAACTCTGGTGCTTCCCCATATGGTCCTGCATGGCAACCCAGCCATTCCATTTCTAGGAGTACAACAAACCTTTTCCTTCATGACAGTCATTTCCAGGTCTGCATGTCTTATCACACCATTAAAACAAATCCTGGGAATCCTTAAAACAAAAAAAATCAGAACGATCCAAGCTGAAAAACATTCTACAAAGTACCATTCTAAAAGTACTCTTCAAAATTGTCAAAGTCAAGAACGACAAGTAAAGACCAATATTGTCACAGATTGCAGGTGCCTCGGGGGATGTAACAGCTAAATGTAGTGTGGTATCCTTAATTGAAACTTGAAACAGAAAAAGGACAGTAGTTTAAAAACTGGAGAAGTTCAAATGAAGTCTATACTTAGTTAATAGTATTTTACCAAAGTTAATGTCTTGGTTTTGATAAATGTGTAAATGTTATGTAAGCTGTTAACATTAGTGGGATGTAGATAAAAGCTTTATAGGAACTCTCTGTGACTATCTTTGCAATACTTACGTAATCTAAAGTTATTTCAAAGTAAAGCTACTGAAATGAAAAAGAAAATAAAACCCGATTTAAGTCAATAAACAACAGAAGATAAGCCTGAATGATTCACTCAAAGGTCTGAAGAAAGTTACACAATATTAAAATAAGAAAAAAGCTAAAAGACATAAAAGATAAGAAAAGAGAAAACAATAAATATACAGTATTTATTACAAAAGGATAGATATGAGAGAGGAAATAGATATAATAGTGAATAGTGAAAATACTTAAATTTCAAGTAATATGTGTAAGTAATTACCAAGTAAAATTAATGAAAAAGAGTATCTTTGAGAAAAGTCTTAAGTCCAAGATCAAGAAAAATCTTTGCATCCAGGCAGAAAAAAACATAAAAGGGGAGAGAGTACAGCTCAGTGGTAGAGTTCACGCTTAGCATGCACAAGGTCCTGGGTTCAATCTGCAATACCTCCATTAAAGAAATAAATAAACAAATAAACCAAATTCGCCTCTGCAAAAAACCAAACCAAACAAAATAGTAGATACATAAAGGAAAAATAGTCACGCAGACCTCAGATTTCCAAACTGCAATGCTAAATGCCAATGACCAATGGTTTTGAATAGAAGTTAATGGACTATGAATTCCATACCTAATAGAGTTATATTGGGTGTTAATAATTAGGTAGATAGATAGATACATAAAATAGTAAGTGTACATAATACATGTAAAATACAAATTAACACATATAATATGTATAAAAACATATCCAAAATATTACTTATATGAAATCAATATAAAATATTAATGAGACATGTCATATGTACTTTTCATACTAAATTTTTGAAATGTGTATTTTATACTTATAGCACATTTTAATTCAGATTTAGCCACATTTTAAGTATTCAATAACCAGATGGACTAGTGGCTACCATATTGGACAGCACAATGGATTGCAACATAGGAAAGTATCATGATGACCTTACAGTAGAAACTTCTTAAATAAGACTCAAAAAACAAATCATGTCAGAATGATATATAAATTACATTTAAATTATTAATTTTTTTCATCAAAACCAACCATAAGGGGCTGATAAAACAAGCCATGGAGTAGAAGTTATTTGAAACACAAATGACTAACTGTTAGATAAAGAACTCCTAAAAATATGAAAAAAACAAACAAAAAAATGGATTTCTGGATACAAAAGAAAAAAAATAAATAAGTAAAGGCAAGCAGCTTGAAAGAACTGAATTAGTCTGCTAGGACTGCCAGAACAAAACACTGCAGAATGTGTGGACTAACGAACAGAAATTGAGAAATTTATTTTCTCACAATCCTGGAGACTGGGGAGGCTAAGGTCAGGGTGCTGGCCAATTCTGTTCCCTGTGGGAGCTCTTTTCCTGGCCTGCAGACAGTGGTCCTCTTGCTGTGTCCTCACATGGTGGAGAGAAAGGGGTAGAGCGAGAGAGGGAACAAGCCTTACCTTTTAAAAAATTTTAAAAAATAAACATTGTATATATTTAAGGTGTACAGCATAATGATTTTATATATGTATACAAAGTGAAATAATTTCCACAGTCAAGCTAATTAACGTATCATTGCACATAGTTCTCCCTTGTCTCTTCTTATAAGGACACTACTCCTTTCAGATCAAGGCTCACCTTTATAACCTCATTTAACCATGATTACCTACGTAAAAGCTCTGTATTCTCCAAATACAGTCACACGGGAAGTTGGGGCTTGAACAGATAAATTTGGGGGGGGGCCTAAATCAGTCTATAGCATCCCATCCCTGGCCCCTTCAAATTCATATCCTTATCACGTGCAAATACATTCATTCCATCCCAAAAGCCCCCAAATTCTTAACTCATTCCAGAATCAATTCTGAAGTCCAAGTCAAAGGTCTTATCTGAATATCATCTAAATATGGGTAAGACTTGAAGTACCATTCATCCTAAGACAAAACTCCTCTCCAGCTGTGAACCTGTGAAACCAGACAAGTTACGTGTTTTCAGAATACAATGGTTAGATAGGCATAGAATAGATATTTCCATTCCAAAGGGGGGAAACAAGAAAAAAGGAAAGGGTGGCAGGTCCCAAATAAGTCCAGAGCTTAGCAAATTCCATGAGAATGGAATGGGGATTTGAAGAGAGCTGTGGATGGAAGTTTGTTTATCCCTCACAGTATGAAAGAATTCCTTGGTTATGACTCAGAAAGCAAGGAGTTCAGTGCAGAAGCACATCGGAAGCACATCATGGAATGTTGCAGATTATGTGAGTTACCTAATGGAAGAAGATGAAGATGCTCACAAGAAACAATTCTCTCAATACATAAAGAGCAACATTAACTCCAGACATAGTGGAGGAGCTGCATGAGAAAGCTCACAGTGCTACACAAGGGGACCCCGTCTATGAGAAGAAGCTTGAGAAAGAAGTTAAAAAGAAAAGGTAGAACCGTCCCAAAATGTCTCTTGTCCAGAAGAAAGATCAGGCAGCTCAGATGAAAGCAAGCTTCCCCAGAGCTCAAGAGTGGGCTACAGAGAGCTGATAAACCAAACCACAATATGCTGTGGTGATTTTGGAGATAAAGACAATAAACTTATTGACCAGGCAACTGGAAAAAAAAAAAGAGAGAGAGAGAGAGAGCAGATTTCATCTTCAGCTCTAGAATAATCCCCTTTGGGTCAGTGCCCTGGCTTGCCAGCTCACTGGGGTGGCAACATCACCCCCAGGGCTCTCTGGGGGCAGCACCTTCTCTTTGGCTAGGTGGGGCACCTTGGCTCTCTGTTTAAGCCCTGACACTAAGGTTCAGTGCAGCAGCCCCGCTCTCTGAACAGGAGGAAACAGTCTTGTCCCCTTGGCCTGTGGTGGGAATGGCAGCTCTGACAATCTCTGAATCGCTTTGGGGGTCATTCTTCCCTTTCCAAGAAGAATAGGGTAGGCACGTTCATAGCCAAATAGCTCTGTAGTCTGGTCCTATAGAATCCGAGATGTCTGACAGCCTTCCTTCATCCCGTCCAGTGTTCCTTCTCTTTCTCCTTTAATCCAAGCTGGCAGTCTCTGCTGGTATAATTCCATCCCTATTCCTGGCTTCTGCTGAATGGCTGATTAAGTCCATGAGTCACATCCATGGTGTCCTAATCAAATGGTTGTTCATCCGCACACACTAGGCGTTCTTTTCAGAACAAGCTTTTTCATTTTTGTAGTATGGACAGCTGACAATTTTCTAAATCTTTAAGGCTGGTTCCTTTTTGCCCAACAATTCCTTCTTCATCTCTCAATAAGCATTTTACTGTAAGCATTCAGAAGGACCCAGGCTGCACCTTCCACATTTTGCTTAAAAATCACCTCAGATAAATATCTGATTTCATTGCTCACAAGCTCTTACCTTCCACAAAACAGTAGAACGCAACTAAGCCAAGTTCCTTGCCGCTTTATCACAAAGATCACCTTTCCTCCAGTTTCCAATAACTTATTTCTCATTTCCATCTGAGACTCCACCAGAATTACCTTTAACACCCATATTTCTACCAACATTCTGTTCATGATTGTTTATTTATTCTTTAAAAAGATGGAGGTTTTTCTCTCCAGTTCTTCTCTTCTCTTTCTGAGCTCTCACCAGAATCACCTTTTATTTCCGTATTTCTACCAACCATCCTTCCATGGCAATCTCAACTTTTTCTAGCATGCACCTTAAAACTCTTCCAGCCTCCTTCCATCACCTAGTTCCAAAGCCACTTCCACATTTTTAGGTATTTGTTAAAGCAGCATTCCACTTCCCAGTACCAAAATCTGTACTGGTCACCTAAGACTGCTATATGAAACTACCTCAGACTGGGTAGCATAAACAAATTCCTGTTCTCACAGTTCCTAGAGGCTAGAAGTCCATAATCAAGGTTCCAGCTGATTTGGTTTTTGGTGAAACTCTGTTCCTGCCTTACAGACTGCAACCTTCTTTTGCCTTCCCATGGCCTTTCTTGGATGCATGTGTGTTGGGGGAGAGAGACCAAGAGAGCTCCTATGTATCTTCTTACAAAGACAACTGATTCCATTAAATCAGGGCCCATACTTATGACATCATTATCTTAAATTACCTCCCTAAAGACCCTATGTCCAAATACAGTCACACTGGGGGTTGAGGCTTCAATACATGACTTTGGGACAGGAGGTGGGGAAGACAAATATTCAATCCTTAACAAGAATGCATCACAAAATAGACTATCCAAATGGCAAATATGCATATCAGAATGTGATTGATGTTATTTATCTTCATGGTAATATAAATGAAAATGCAGAGAATACCACAGCATACCTAGCTGAACGGTTAAAATAAAAAGGACAGACAGTAACAAATATTGACAAAGCCATGCAGCAACTGGCATTCTCTTTATGGTATAAATTGTTACAACCACTTTGAAAAATTTTTGTATCATCTACTAAAGTTGAATATATCGCATATACTCTGACCTAGAAATTCCATAATCTTACATTTCCCAGAAGACTTTTTAAAAAGTTCATATTAATATTATTAAAATAGCCATATTTGGAAATGACCCAAACGTCCACTGACATAATATATAAATAATATATATTCATAAAGCAATATAGAGCAGTAAAAATGATCAAACTACTTGTTATTAGCTGAGTTCCCAGAAACAGACTCTGAGATGAGGATTCAAGTTCAATTAATTTATTTGGAAGGTAAATCCAGGAAACATTGCTGGAGGAGTGGGGAAATGACACTGGGAAGGGAATGTAGTCAATAAGGGGTACATTAGCAAGCCAGTTACCATTGCGAGTAGGTGGAGCTTAATTCCCCTGGGGAGCTGTAAGAGTCAGTATAAAATGCATGCCTCAGAGTTATTCCACCCAAGGAGTGAGAGAGCCTGTCTACATACAAGCTCTTGTCAGTCACTGACTGATGTCTCAGAAGAGTCATTGATCTCTCCGGACTTCAGGCTCTTAGATGCAAGGGGTGGGGCTCTGGCTACCAAAAAAAGCCTTCAGGCAGGTGGAATTCTGTTATTCACTACAGTGGTAGTCCTGAGAGAGTGTAATAAACTGCCGTACTTCTGCCCTGCACACCAACATAGATGAATCTCACAAATATTAGGTGGAGAAAATAAAAGCCAGAAAGGTAAGAGAACCTACTGTATGCTTCTATTTATATAGAGCTCAAATGCAGGCAGAATAAAGGTGTTAGAAGTCAGGGCAGTTGTTGCATTTGGAGGAGAGAGGAAAGACTGGAGGAGAGCACAGAAATTCTTGGGGATGCTATTCATATGTGTCACACCATGATCACCCATTGAACTACACACTCATGATCTGTACACATTTCTGTATTGTATGCCATTTAATATTTAAAAGTCTGATTTTTTAAATGGAAGGGAAAATCGAGTCATTCTTTCAATGCAGGCTGCCTCCATAATGGCAGTCACACCTGGGGAGAAATGTGAGAAGGGGTTCCTTAAAGCTCAGGTTGTTGGGATCACCCAGGATAGGACAGAAGTTCAGAAGAGCCTTAATAAAGACACACCCCCTCCAAGTTGAGTGCAGAAGCTAAGCAACTAATAAAATAATCTCTTCTCCCAAAGACCAGACAGTTAAAAGTCCACACAGAGGCCACAGTTCATCCAGGTAATGTCTAAGTTTCATGCCAATGCTAATGTTCTCTGATTCTAATCTCTCTCTGCGCCTTTCTCTCTAGTTTGCCTAAAAGACAAAAGCAGCTCTCTATAGAGAGAGCTGGAGGTTTCAGGACTACAGCACTGAGACTGGACCTCAGGCAGCCCATAGCAAGGGTTCTAGGGCAGAGTCATAACCCTGGTCTCTCGGTTCCTTTACCTTTCCGTCCAACAGGGAAGATATCCAGGCACTTGACCATCGTCACTACTACAGTTCAGGTCAGGAGGGAAACTTATACGCAGAGTCGGTGTGGAGTGAGATTTTAGACAGTTGGGAGACTCTGTTCTGGGACACAGCAGAATCACGTGGAGGGAAAGAAGAAATTCAGGAGCCAGAATGTGAAGCAGCTACAGGAACTACTTGTTCTTCATTTTAAGTGGTTGTCTGGTTTAGCCTCCTTGCCAACTCCCCAAATGAAATATCTGCTACACCCTTTCTGAAGTTAATCCTTTTGTCACTAATTTCCTGGTCTTGCATTGCTTTCCTATCCCAAACAAAGGAAGGCTGACTTAAACAAGCTTCTCACGCAGTTGTCATTACTCTCCAAGTACCAGCGGAGAGCAGAGCACTTGGAAGGCAGGGAACATGAAGGCAGGAATGTGTCGCCGACGTCGAGAACAGGCACTGGGACACAGTGGACAAGGAATCATCTTCTAATATAATTTAATTTCCCGATTTGAAAATGATTTTTTAATAAGAACCTTCATCAATCTTCATTCCCTCTCAGTCAAATCCAAAGTGACTCTTCAAAAGGAGATGGGGAATTATCAATACTGAAAGAGACTGGACTTGAACTGTCACAATTTCTTGAGCTTACTTCACAGCTGGGATGCCCAGAGGAGGTGTGCAGACTGCCCAGAGTCCCTCTGCCAGTAAGTAAGGGCCAGGCCTGTAGGAAAGCTCAGGCTTTTAAACTCCTGGATGAAAGATTTTCCCCTGTCACCTCGTGAGATTTCCCTTTGTAAGTTACCTGACCTACTAAATAATGTATGCCATTTATTGTTTTTAATCATTTCTGAATTTAAATAATGCTTCAATCATCTCGACCTTTTCTAACTTGCAGTTGAAATGCTGTGTAAATCTCTGACTTGCTGCTATCACTGTGAAAGGCAGGTTTTATGGCTAAGGTGGTTCTGATTTTTTTACCTTAAAATGCAAATCTCATCCCAGGTTATGAATGTTGAGGATAGAAAGTATAACTCAATTCCCTTTCTCGTGTGTTCAGTTTTCTGAGGTGACCCAGAAAAGTTAGAGACCATTAAACTCCGGAGGAAACGTCAGAAGAGGAACCCACACCAAGATCATTCATCTTCCAAATACGAGCATCACTCTGTTACTCTCTTGAAAGATTTCCTCTTCCACACAGCATTTTAACTGCAATAGGAAAAGGCATCCGAAGCCCATTAGTAATTCTCCAACTTCTGAAGTGCAGTTTATTCCAAATGTAAAATCTATCACTGTGGGAAAGCATTTGTTTTAATGAGAAAGTTCCTCAGGAGAAGAAACACTTCTTAGCAGGACACTGATCATTTAGAATTCCCAGAGTCACTGTACTATACATAACTTTTGACACCTTATGTACAACTCTGAAATTTCTTAGAACCACAAAATGAAAAGCTGTTACAATCTTTACATGCTGCTCTCTGTACACTCTGTTCAATCCCAACATGATCTTAATGCCACTTACTAAAACGAAACATAATGATAAAGCAAAAAAATTTTTTCATTTTTAAAATTTTTGTTATTAATAATTGATCAGGCAAGAGGATCCAATGCAAGATGTCTCTCCAAAAAAAAAAAAAGGGGGAGAAAACGTGAGTCTCCCCATCTTAGAAGGTCTGATCCTGAAAGGTCTTAGGAGTCATCTGTATCATTCTCCTCACTTTAGACATAAAGAAACTGAATCTGATGTTCAGAGACTTGAACTGACTTTCATCCCGAAGATGCCAAAAGGAGCGTGTAATGATGAAAACAACAACTAGCTGTTCTCATGGCCGCTTTCTTGCTCCTATTTTAAAACATGAATTTTTATTTCCTTATATGTTCTTTAACAAATTAGATCTATCTCCACTTATAAAAGATCTGGGTGAAGAAGACAGGAAATGCTTGGTTTAGTTTCATAAAAATCAAGATCTTCAGACACATTTCTCATAATCTATACTAAATGTAGAGCTGTAGTGTTCGCTTTTAGAATTAACTGTGAACCGTTCTGACACATAAAGAGGTGCTGGCTGTGCTGTTGCTGATACTGCAAAATAAGTTGAGAGGAGAAGTCACAAAATGAGATGCGTTTGAGTTTTCCCAAAGAGACAGTACACAGGAGAGTCACACTAAGACCACTGAGATGTCTCTCATGTTGTGTATGAGCAGAAAATGATGATTAAAAATCAGAAACGGTCTTCATCCTCTAGTCCCCTGCCTGAGTTGTCACTAATGGCTCCTCTTATAGGAAGATGCACTTAACCTTTCAGAGTCCTCAGCCTCTTGACTGTCATATATCACCTGGCCAAAGAGTTTACTGCATGAGAAACCAGTAACACTGAAGAGCAATTAACCCTCCATCTAGGGCCTCATTTTTCACATTTGCACCATAGATGATCACTACTGATACACTACCAACACAGTGGGGAAATATGATCATAAATAAAATGATTTCTCTGCCCTTAAGAAGCCCAGCTAAGTAAAAATGAAAATGCAGAAGCAAAATGGGAAGAAAACTTCTGTCCTAGAGGAGGTAATAATGTTCTGTAGCAGTAAGAAGAGAGACTAATTCTTCCTTGGAGAATTGGGGCAGCTGCACAGAGAAGATGACATCTGAGTTTTAAGGATAGCCATGAGAAGAACTTTGCCAGGCAAAGAAATGTAGAAATATTTTTTAAGCATATGAGGTACTACAGGGGATGGTAAAAAATTCAGATGCTTTGAGAAGCATCTGGATAGGGAAGGAAATAATACTAGAAATACAAGTTGAGGCTGGGTTGGGAAAAATTTCATATACGCTATTCGATTCAGGGACAGAATTGTAGTTTCAAATCAATTAGGATGATTCCATTATGGACTACGTGGAGAATAATTTTTCTTCAAGTGGTTTTGATGTGAAATCTCTTGTTCTATTGGGTCAGGTATCATTATAGACCAACCAATGCAGAAACCTGCTGTGCCTGAGAAGAAGAAAAAGTCAATTAGGATGCTTTTGGCTGGGAAGAAAAATAAACTCAAAATGGCTCAACTAAATATCTCACGTCATGAGAAATACTGAGATAGGCTCCTTTTAAGATTGTTATTTCAGAACTCATCAAAACCTTCAAAGGCCCAGGTTCTTTCCTTCTTTCAACTTGGCCACCTCAATGTATTGGCTGTGGCTTTGAAACTAGTCCCTTTTTCATTGCAAGATGGCTGCAGCAGCTCCAAACATTACATCTTCACACAACATAGCTCAAAGGCAAGAAGAGAGAATGTCTCTTCCTTTTATCCCTTTGTAAAGACAAAGGACCGTTTTTTTTAGAACCCCTCAGTAGACGTTCCTCTAAGTCTAATGACTAAGAATTAGGTTACATGATTATTATTCCTAACCAATTAATAGTCAAGGGGATAAAGTGTATTTCTTGTAGATAATAGAAAAAAAAAGTTAAGGGCAGTTGAATTAACATGATTCGCTTAAAATAATCAATATCCACTCAGTTTGTAGTACATTGTCCCCAGATATATTTTCAAGATAGTTATTTCATGTATTTTGTATATATACCCAGAAGTGGAATTGTTGGATCATACAGTAGTTCTATTTTTAATTTCCGGGAAAAACTCCATACTGTTCTCTACCAACAATTTACATTTCCACCAACAGTGCACAAGGGTTCCCTTTTTCCACATCCTCATCAGCACTTGTCTTTTTGATAACAGCCATTCTAGTAGGTGTGAAGTGATACCTACTGTGGTTTTGGTTTGTATTTTCCTGATGATTAGTGACATTGAGCATATTTTCATGTACCTGGTGGCCATCTCTATGACTTTGCAAAAGTGTCTATTCTGTTCCTCTGCCCATTTTTAATCAGATTTTTTTTTTACTATCAAATGATATGAGT
Source organism: Camelus bactrianus (assembly GCF_048773025.1). Classification (NCBI taxonomy): domain Eukaryota; kingdom Metazoa; phylum Chordata; class Mammalia; order Artiodactyla; family Camelidae; genus Camelus; species Camelus bactrianus. The sequence continues at coordinate 15,828,750 of NC_133563.1, read as the reverse complement.
TCTTTATATGTTTTTGAAATTAACTAACCCCTTATCAGATATATGACTTACAAATATCTTCTCCCATTCTGTAGATTGCCTGTTCATTTTATTAATGGTTTCCTTTGCTAACACTGTCTATATTTAAGTTGTACTATTTGATAAGTTCTGGTACATGTATACACTTGTGAAGCTACCCTACTTTTTTCAGTATTTTTATGGGTTTTGGTTTTATTTTAGGTCTATGATCCATTTTATTACTTTTTAGGCATAGCATAAAATGTTAATCAAAGATCTTTTTTTATATAGAGATATCCAATACGTTTTGTTGAAAAGCCATTTTTCCCCCATTTAATTACCTTGGCATCTTTTTTCAATCTTCTTATGTAAGCTCAAGGCCAAACTTTTAAATTTTCCTTTATCTTTTAAGTAGCTCAACTTTAAACGTCATGAATATTCCCCTGAATACAGATATGGTAGCATCTTACAAATGGAGTTACCATTTTCATTACTTTTTATGTATCTTCTAATGATAATTTTGATTTTCTGATTTGTCCTATAGCTATTTTAATGACAAGAGAACTTTTCTTCCTTAATTTTAATTTTCAATTTGCTGTTGCCATTAACTCTTGGTAGTCAGAGAATAGAATCTGTATGGGTTCTATCTTTTGGTATTATTGCGGTTTTCTTTGAAGACAAGATTCATCCTATCTCTCTCTGTCTTGCCCCACTCTATCTTCTTTAGTATTATCCTGTTTAACTTCTTCCATTAAATTGGTCAACTTTCTTCAATAAACTCCAGATACCTGGATATCTCAATAACAAAAAATCAGTATCATTTTTCATATGATGATTTTTGCAAACACTATACATATACACGTCACAAAAACCTGTCCAGTTGAGTGTTGTTATCCTTATTTTACTTAAAATATTTTACTTACTCATTTTAATTAAATGAAGAAATTAAGAGTCAGAAAGTTCAAATTACTTGTAAGGCCACACAACTAATTTAACCTCATCCCAACATCTTTTTTATTTCCCATTCATTAAACTGTCTCATTTGAGCAGCTTAATAATTACCTCCATTTACTCAAAGTTATTTCTCCTTCTCCCCTATTGAATCAGTAAATGGAAAAGCATATTCCTAATCACAGCTCTTGTAAATGTAAGAAGGCCAGCCCCTCACCTTTGTGGCATCAATTAGAAACATGCTAGGAAACAACAGAAAACCAGACTCTGCTGTTTTTACAGCAAACATAAAAACTATAATAATAGTCTAAGCTTTGAAAATGCCCAATAAGAGGATTTATGTAATTTATTTAAATTGGTTCTGTTTAATCGTTAATAAGTACAGATATTTCCCCAACCAGTATTCTAACGTTTCCCATTTTATCAATTATGAAGATATATTTTGTTATTAGGAAGTTAATTCATTTTTTAAAGTCAGTTTAATTTAGCGAGGAAAGTTATCACAAGTCCCCAGTTGTTCCTGACTTAATTTATAACTTATTTTTGGTGTTATATAAGGCTTTTCTCTGAAATATATTTCTCTATGTATTTCCTAGGACTAAGAGTATTTCTCTCAGTGACACCTAGTCATTGAATAGTTGACTTCCACTCTTGATAGATCATCAGCCTTACAACGCAGAGTCTTCTAACTCTGGATTTATGTTCAGTGTCAAATTCTAACAACTTTATATAGGTGATTTGCTTCTTTCAACAGCAAGAAAAGCACTATTAGACCTAGTTTTACATATCGTCTCATTCCATCTAAAATTTCTGAGTCAAGCTAAGCATATGCATTTTTATCTCTAGCAGGTAAAATGTTTCAAAATATGAAAACAACTGAAATAAGATAAAATCTTTGTTCTCTACATAACTACCATCTTCTGTGTAGGCAGAATAAGGATTCACCCTTTATGACCTCTAATGCTTCATGAAAAAACAAAGTATGGATATAAAGGAAGCACTTTCTGCCTGTAAAAAGTATTATCTAGCCTGCAAACTGCTTATTGTTACGTTCCCTTAGGAACTGAAACAGCATTGGGGAGTTTCCAAAGTTCCACTTAGTTTGAGAGGTAGTCAGTACAAATCTACTCTCTTAAATGGAGATTTCGGACATAGATTTCCTTAATTGAAGGTCCCATATCCAGGATATATTACGAAGGAACTGATTTTGATGACAGAACATTATACTCTGCAAGAAGAAACTTCTAATTAGAAATCTCCCTACAAGTAACAGTGGAGCTTAATTAATTTTGAATTCTGCCCATGTTGTGATGTTCAGGATGCAGTTGCTTTAATCACATCAGTTCATTGAGTCTCCTTTAACTTAAATATGATACCAGTTTTTTTTTTTTTAATATGTTCAAGAAGTGATTCCACACACATAAAGTTAGTATCAATGCATTCTAAAGGTCTTCTTATTCACTCCAAATATAGTGACAATTCCAACCTATTTGTGAAGGTCTATTTAAAATATAGTATAATTTAACATATATAGTATCTAAGAATATACAATGTTAATTAGGGCTTAAAACAACTACATTAAGATTTATGTAGGTCCAGTATAATGAATACCTTTAACTGAACCAATAAAATGTATTATCTGAAGAAGTTCCCTCCCAGTAATTATGAAAGAGAGGAAATGAAGCTCCCCAGCTTTAGAGTAGGAGGAATATATTGTTCTTGGAAATTGTCCATCTCCTTCCTGCTGTTCAATTAATTCCCTACTTTATTCACTTTTCCTTTCTTCTTTGATAATATTTGTATATATTCCTCACATAAATTATCCTTTTCCCTCTTTAATTCTTTATCTTTCCATAATATGTATGTCTGGAAAATACAGACTTGAATCTTGATTAGTGATTCCAGGTAGAGATTTTCTTGTTATGTTACTTATAGACACATGCTGGGGTGTTGTATTTAAAGACAGATGGCAAAAATCACATGAACACTCCATGTGGCTAGCTCTGTAACCATCAATTTTCAGCTGAAGAGGCTAGCTCAAGCATCTGCAATAATTGGTAGAAGAGAAAATAAAAATGGAGAAGACTAGAAATTTTCACTCATTAAAAATGTGGTTTTATTTGCTCTGACACCAAAATATACTGAATTTGAAAAGTTCTTCAGATGGTTGTCGTGTAAAGCACTCCTACAGGGAAGTGATTATTTTCTAAATATACTTTGCTTATTTCCTCTGAGTAGGAATTTTAACTGGGAGGCAGGAACATCTACAGCTATCTTAATGTTTTATGGTGCCAGAAAATAGAAGTACTTATCATATAGGATTACTTCATTGCTAGATTCCAAAAGAGATAGGTTCAAAACTCATAATATTGCCCACAGGTTCTTCTAGCTGTCCTCATCTTCATCTCAAAAATTTGCTACTACTTTTCGATGTATATTTCTGCCCCTGAAAACCCTGTGCCTTTCAAGAATCCAAGAATCTCATCCAAGAAAACACACTCCCCACTGTTTTTGAGACTCACCAAGTTTCACTTTATCCTTAGGCATCCTGTTCCACCTGTGAAGTCCTGACTACAAGCTAGGCCTCTTCAGTAAAGCCCCTGCTCCAGTTCTCAGACTACGGCCAAGGGCAGGTATGTCCCAGGAATCACTTACTCCAACCATGACTCAGGTGACTCTGACTCCTCCATCTCAGAATGAAAGAAGACATATATACTTGATCCCACAAATGTAAGGACATCTAATATCAAGTTTATACACAGCCATATAAGCATACCTTCACACAGACATGCATACACACACACACACACACACACACACACACACACACACTCAGTCTCTCTTCCTATTGATGTAAGAAAGTGATAGTCTTGAAAGGATGGAGTAATATAGTCCTATGGACTGAATATTTGTGTCCCCTCATAATTCATATGCTGAGACCTAATCCCCAATGTGATGATGTTTGAAAGTAGGGTCTTTGGGAGTTTATCAGGTCATGAGGGTGGAGCCTTTGTGAATGGATTAGTGCCCTTTTAAAAGAAGTCCCAGCAAGAGTCTCACCCCTTCCCACATGTGAGGACAGAGAGAGAAGGTGGCCGCATCTCTCTGTGAAACCAAGACAGGCTCTCACCAGACAGTGAATCTGTCAGTCCCCTCATTTAAACTTCCCAGCCTCCAGAACTGTGAGAGATAAATGTTATTTATAAGCCATCCATTTTATGGTATTTTGTAATAGCAGCCCAAGCATGAACTAAAACATAAAGTATGAGAACTAAGTATTAGAAGAGAGTTCAAATGCTGAAGTGATAAAATGATCAAATATAAGCCAAACTGTGAAAAGAGGTTATGAGAGGTTATGAGTGAAAAGGACAAAAAGTGGAAGAGATAGGGATTTCAGGCAATGAAACAAACAGGAATAGAAAAGACTATGAGTCAGAGAAGGATAGATGTTTGCAGTTGGCAACGTTACCAGGATAGGCTTACAACCAGTAAGCTATATTATGTTTAGTCCTAACTGACACCTTTGTCTTAGTCTTAAACACTTGACTAATCTAGTGCCTTAAGCCTGCTCAGGCAAAGCTCTCAAATGAAGTTTACCAAGAAATCTCTTGGAACATTTGAAGTATGAGTGCTTGGGGAAAGGAGACACACACAGACAGGAACAAATCTTTCTCTGAACTCAGTTCTGTATCTCTTTTGTCTTCTCTAGTCAAAAACTCTTCTCTGCAGTTCATTAATTCAGCACCAACTATCAGCTGAACTGGTTCTAACATCCACCTTCAACATAGTTGAATAGGCTATTTATTTCAGAACTTCATAAACACAACTAAAGAAATAAGTGATAATAATTGAATCCATACTAGAGAACAAAATCTTAAAAAAAAAAAAAAAAGCTAACTTCAAACACTGAGACAGACACATCTTAAAGTTACCCCCAACAAGTCACCATAGATGTGTGGTCCACCCCCATTTGCATAATGTCTTCCCCTTGAGTATGGGCAGGACCTGTGACTTTCTTCTTACCAACAGACTAACAAAGGTGGTGGGATGCCATTCTCTTGACTCGGTTACACTGTATAACAAAGCTGATAGGACGTCACTCTCATGGTTACTCTGTCTTAGCCAACGAAGTTAATTTAGTCTCCAGATGAGATGACAGACCCAACCAACAGCTTTATTTCAGTCTGGTTAGACTCTGAACAAAGGACCCAACTAGCGCATTCCCTGAGTCCTAACACAGGGAAACTACGAAATAATAAATGTGTTCTGTTTTAATCTGCCAAATATGTGGTAATTTGTTACATAGAAATAGAAAACTAAAACAAACATATATGCACATAAACATATTCTGAATTATTTTTGACAACCTTTCTAATTTTAACCTCTTTAATTTTAAAGGTCTCTCTGCAAATTATATCAAGCATATTTTTAAATGCCGTCATATATTAAGAATATTTTTACCATAAAAGTTTTGGAAAGAATTTTCATAATTGTGTTTATTTGAGAACAAATATTTCATTTCATTTCTCCTTGTTATTTTACCTCTATCCTACGATATAACAATTGAGTTAAGCTGCAGTTAAACAAGTAATAAAATGTTTGTGCTCTATGGATATTTCGTTAACATAAACTCTTTTAATTTCCAGGAGTTTTTCCAATTCTGCAGTCATTTTTCAGGTTACACATATATTTGTAGATCTTCTGAAGGTTTATAGCCTTATATTACATGATGGATAAGATGGCCCTGCACAGAAACAAATTATAAAGAATAAAAGTTGTGAAATCCACTTCTAATTTTACTTCAGTAAGGGTTTAATGAAACTTCTGGCAAACTTTGGCTGAGGTAAAAATGTCCCTGCTGGTTCTTTTCTTATCCTCTTTTTCTCATGGTCTAATTTGGGACCCTTGGCAGACCCTCTTTTGTGTTCCATCTTGATCCTCATCCCATGTGAAATGCACGGGTAAAATAGCACAGTTGCAAAGGCATTTCATTCTCTCTGAAGATAATGTTCAAACTGATCACTGTAAGAGTTTTTATGAATTAATGCTTATAGCTCCAGCTGTTTCCAGCCCAATTGGTTACTACACAGATCTGTTCAAAAGCTAAAATGATGGCAATCTTGTCTCCTTCAATTCTCTTACAAATGACTGCCTCAGTTACCAATTTTTCTAGGAATGACTTCCCTAATTGGCTGCATCTTCTAGACTCTGTGAACATCACTCTTTTCTCTTCTGAGAAACACCTGCTCTGTGGCTGCAGGAGGGTTTTTTTTTTTTTAATTTTTATTTTTTTTAATGGAGGTACTAGGGATTGAACCTAGGACCTTGTGCATGCTAAGCACATGCTCTACCACTGAGCTATACCCTCCCCCCGTAGGAGGGTTTTTATATGGATTTGCTGGGGGCGGAGTGGGGGAGCCTTTCAGGTCTTGAGCCACCTTCAAGATGCTCACTCCCCTCAACATGAACCCAGTTCAGAAGTCATTAACTCCATGATGCTTTCCTTTTTGAGGTGTCAAACCTTTATCTCCCCACTACCATAGCCAGGATCCTGCTGTTAATCATTTTTTATTAACCATGTGTAGCCTACATTTTCCCAACTTTTTTTTTACAATCCACATCTACGAAGTTGGAAAGAAACAGACCACGTAAGGAAGGTTACCGTGGACCAAAAGGAAAGGAGATTAGACAGAACATTTTCACTGAAACAAATCTAAGCAGAAAGATATGACAATGGATAATGACATTTGAAGGTCTTGAAAAGAAAGAGAGTAGCAAAGACGCTTGAAGTACAACTTAAAAGGACAAGGTGTGACAGAAGATGGCTAGAAAGTGCCAAGAAGTATTTGCTACATTCTAAAAAGGGATTGCTGGATGTGTCTCTCCATATGTCATTAAGAGGCATGCACTTCTCTTGGGTATCATACCAAGTCACATATGGAGACAGACCTCGATATTATTTGTGGCAGCAAAATAAAGATGTGACAAAAGATTTGCTCTATTAAAGTTTCAAGCAAAGACATGAATAATAGTCTTAAAACACCTAATGTTTTTTAAATTGTGTATGCTCTTGATAAAGATTAAACATTTACTACATCAAAAGCCTTTGACAATTATACAACAATTATAATAATGTCATTTGTTGTATTATTATAATTAGGATTAAGAGGCAGTATAGTATAATGACTAATCAGCATGAATTTTGGAGTCAGATGAACCAGTGTTGGTATTTGGCGCCTTCCATTTATCAGTGGAAAGCCATTGGAGGAGTGAATTAAACTTTTTAAGCCTCAGTTTCTCCAGTTGTAAAATATAGGTAACAACACCTTTTTCATGGCAAAGAATAAATTAGAAACTATTTAGATAGTGCTCATTAAGTAGGGCTTAGCACATAGTAAGTGCTAGCAAATTTTACAATTTATTTCAATTATCTTATAGAAGATGTTATTTTTTATATTTATATATCACCTCATTCCAAAATTTATATTGTTTTCAAAATATGTGTAGCATGTGAAGAGGGTAAAGAGAGGAAAGTATGAAGAAAAGGAAAATATAGCCAAAAATAGTTGAAGACAGTGATGAGATTAAAATACACATCATAAAGTCATACATACTTTGCTAGATATAAACCATGGATTTAACTCAGATCCCTAGAAGCTAGTGTGAAGAGGAAAACACCATCAGTTATATGACTTAAAAAATAAAAATAGAAAGCCAGGTTTAAAAGAAACCCAGATACTCTGGAAAAAATGTGTCACATCTCTAGATCCTCAAAAAAGGACTCTATATGAGGTATAAACACTTTTCTCAATTACTTTTTTACAAGAAAGCAACGTTTTGATTTTCTTATCTCTCAAATTTGGCTAATGGAATAATATTACAATGCAGTTTAGTGAAAGTAATTTTAGAACAGTGCAGTTTGGGTGCGTGACTTTGATAAGAAACAATACACCAATAAATAAGTCTTAGTAATAACTACCTTTCAGTAACACTCTGAAATCCATGATTATTTTTAATTCCCAAACTAGGTAAAGTAAATATATATAGTCTCATTTTACAGATATGGAAACTGAGTCCCAGACAGGCTCAAGGACCTGCCTAGAGTTACACAGGAGAACACGACAGAGCAGACACTCCATCTTCTGTTCCTTAATCTCATGCCTTTTTCACAACACTGTTCTGAAATGGACTGACCATTGGAAAAGCATAGAAAGGACTCCAGCTTCTGCCACTCTTAGAGGTGGAAACCATCTTGAACAGCTTTGTTTTGATAGATTAGAAACCAGATTGGAAAGTCTCGACCAAGCAGAGTTGTTTCCATGATGCTAATGACTTAGAGGACCTTCCAAAGGGGTTTCTTAAAATGCAAGTCATCTATAAGCCATAAGAAAATAATAATAATGTTTCATAGCACTTCAGGTTTCCCAAAGCATTTGCATACGGCAGTTTATAGCTCCCTAAAGAAGTCAGCCTCTGGAAAGCAAAGCAACTTATTTACACCAAATGAGGTGCTACTCAAGTACACCTTTTGCAGAGAACAGCAGATGAAGCAACAGAAAATAAAATCTCATAGGGACACTGAAACAAGATCCTTCTACACAGAACAACCTTACTGGGTGGCCTTTTACAAATACATCCACACGGTATAGAAATTACTCATATGCCAAAAGAAAATAGTATGTGTAGAGGCTTACCAGTTTGTAAGTTGATATTTTATACCACATGAAGGAAGAAAGAGCAAAATTCGGCAGAGAATAAACATTTTAAAAAGGAAGAACTCATAACCTATGCTCAGACCTCAAAAAAGGTAAGATTCCAATTGCAGTTTGAAAAGGTTACGCTGCTATTTTTAAATGCAACCCACAACTAAATTCAAATTCTGGCTTTAGGGAAAATATTTGCTAAGTTCTTAAGTTTTGGAATATTCTGGTTTCCAGAGGATGCAAATATTTGGTCTGTGGATAATTAAGTTTCTGTGTTTCCTGTAGGCAGTTGGTGCAGGGATAGGGGTGGTGGTGTGAAATTCAACAGTTACTAAAACTGAGCAGCTCAGGATGAAAATGGACTTGTTAAATTTTATTATCTAATATAGTTCTGAATATGGCAATGACCTAAGGATTATGAATATGGAAAACATCTCATTTTGAGTCTAATATTTTGATCCTAGCACCTCATCTTCTTCCAAGAAAATAACATAATCAGGTTGAGGGCATACATGTAGAGCAAAGATTAGTCAATTTTAACTAATGCTTTCTGGAAATGGTGCACAGTGTACAAAAGGGGCTTTCATTATCTGGGTGACATGCGCTTGGTGACAGGAACCTGACTTCACTGATTACCGCAGGCTTCCATCTGGTGGCAAAGCGTGCTCCTTGTTCCTCTGATCCAGGCTGAGATCTTAAGCCAGTGTCTGTTGGGGAATGTCTTGAAAATAATCGATCCATCAAAACCATGACCTCTCAGAACAGGACAAGGTAAATCATGTCTTTGTAGTTTATCCAAACACCAAACAATGACCAATAAATACTTCTCTTATTTTTAAATTTTCAACTGAGAAAACAGAACTGCTATTAAAATTGCATTTTGGAAATTATTATTTTGCTGCAAGACTGCAAGCTCAGTTTTTTAAAAAGGGCACGTGGCATTTGTGTTTAAATAACATTCAGCAAAATATATATGCAGCATATAGCAATTACTCTTGGTAATATACCCCTTAGTACAAGACCTCCCCATGGTCCTCTATTCAAAGTGGGACATAGGAGACCATCATTTGTTTCCTTTGCTTATCTTCTTCTCCTGCTTTGTCCCTTTGTTCCTTTTGTTTGCTTTGTTCATCTATGAACATTCATAGGTAGTTAACAAAAAGTAAATTTATGGAAAATGTAATATTTTTTAATCTAAGAAGAGGATTCCAGAGGTGATTAAAAAAAAAAAAAAGCTCATAGAAACCTATTTGCTTCATTTTTTACTAAAAAAAAAGAATCATTCTGGTTGCCAGGTATCATTTTGACATGATACCACTTCTCAGTCTAAATGCAGGCTCTGCCCCTATAACAACCTAAGAGCAAAAGCTTTTCCTTCTCCCACCACTGAGATAGGTGCTGAGGCCCCCTTGCCGGCAGCACCATTGTTCCCCAGGCCCCTGGACTGGAATGATGAGGTTCTGGTTGACAACTTAAAACTGGATGATATTTGATGGACTTTATTTTTTTGAAATCAAGAAGAAAAAAAAAAAGAGGAATAAAAAGCAAATTGTTTAGCCCACTTCTAGGTCCTGAGGTAAGAATGTTTGGAAGAAAACACATTCTCCACTTAAAAGGGTTGAGTAAGCGGCATCAATGGGAAAGCTAGGCTTCCGTCAGAAAAAGAAGATGAAGGGGATGGGGGTGGGCAAAAATGGCAGCAGGGTGAAGGGAATTCTTCTAGTGGCAGAAGGCACAGCAGGAGGTTTAGGAAGCCTGTGAGAGGCAGAAGACTGGGTGAGACAATGGAGACAGATGGAAAAGGGAAGGACATAGCAGTGAGTCCTGGTGATGGATGTCGTGGGCAGCTAGGTTGCTGGTGGTGACTAATCAGAAGAGGGGTGTAAGCCATGGTGAAATTAGTCCTAAGAAGGCCTGGAGAGACATCAAGTATGTTCATGTTGGATGTTTTGAGACCAACGAATAAATGAACACCTTCTCAAAGGACTTGATACTCTGCCTCGGGGCTCACTGCCTCAAAGAACCAGAGATTTGAAAGTAAAATCTGCTGTGCATAAAGCATCAACTTCCCCACAGGTTAAATCTGAGGTGAAGATACTGGGAGTGAACAAGGATATAGGCTGGTGATGGGAAAGGAGTCAAGTGAAAGAGAAGTTTCCTCAGTCAGCTTAGGGTCCAGGGGTTTGGGAAGACACCATGAACGCAGGGAATAAATCTGATGGTAATGCCTTGTGGGAACCCACGGAGGCCAGGAACTGGTCAGTAAGGTCTTTAGGTCCAAGCCTGTGGTCCAGGATTCTGGGGAATGTGCTTCTGAGCTTGCAGAGAGCATCAGGACTTGGTAGGTGGTGGAGAGAAAAACGGAAAGTAACTTTTTCAGAAAAAGGAGCTATAAGAAGAGAGAGGGCCATTCCACCTCCCACATCTTTCTATATACACGTAAGTATCCTTTTCTCCACCTCAAAATTTGGAATCCAACGAGTAAGAAGGCACTGAATTAAAACATGACTGAGATTTCATTTCTCACCTCCTTAGAGAGTCAGGGCACACAAATAGATTTTATATGAATTAGAAAATTAAACCAAAATAACATTTCCTGTACTGATTGATATGTGAGAAGGAAATACTTATCCATTACACATATGAAAAACCCTTGCAAGTTATATATGTTGGTCATTAGTCCAGCTCCTCTCAGTCTTCCAAGGCTGCAAATCAGGATATACAGAAAGCCTATGAAGTGCCAGGCACAGTACATACATCACGTGATTTAATCCTCCCAACTTCCCTAAATAAGTAGCATCACCCCACCCCTATTTTTGAAATGAGGAAGTGAGCTCAGACAGATTGAGCAAGTTGACCAAGGCCACACAGACAGGAGAATGCTAGTCAGGATATAAGACTAAGGTTGCCCAACTCCAAAATTCATGCTCTTTTATTTTGCCAGGCTGCTATTAAAAAAAAATGTGGAAATATCTTTTAATGCATAAAATGGTACATAAATGAAAACACTTTTATATTAAAGACTCTGGGGATCAGAGAACATGGCACAGTCTTCTCAGAGCTTTTTCTTATTTCCAGGCATTACAAGGGTGACTTCACTTTTGAAGCAAATACCTTTGGGAGTAAAATGTAAAGAAATTGTATTTCTCTCTTAAAATATTACCATGGAATAGTCAAAGGTGGTTTTGTAAAGAGTCTCAGGTTGTCTGAGAATAGCTTCAATTCTCTATAGAACTAAGGTTTTGTAAAATTGAATTTACCAGTAAAAAATCAGTTTTTAATCCAAGCTAGAGAGGAAAAAATGAGACAAAACTCACTTCTGACCGGACGAAAGTGCAGGGAAAGATACGTTGATCAGTGTGAGGAATACACGTAAGTTCTATCATTGTTTTTAATTCAATACTGAAAAGAAGATTCTTACTTCAGATAGGCTGATGAAACCAACATAATTTCAGTGAAATAAATCTGAGCCTCAGACAGGGATTTAAAATTGTGTTCCAATCAAGTCTGGAAGTTAAAATTTGGTGGCAGTTAAAATCAGATTCTTTATAATAAATGAATGTTAGTGTGTTTATAGTTTATCAAATCAAATGATTGTCTAAATATTCAACAGATGGTTGAAAAGCTACAGTGTGCCAGAAGGGAGGTGGAGAAGTGGGGAAGAGGGGAATAAGGACAAGACTGAGACCCAAACAAGAAGGAGGGGGTCTAGGGAACAGGCTCCCAGACTGTTCCAGAGAGGAGACCCGTGTGGTCAAGACACAGTGTTTCAGGACCCAGCTCTCACAACAGAGGTTCTGGAGTTAGCAGCATGGTTCTCAAGAAGGCAGGGTGGAGTAACCAGAAGATGGCTGCACACTGGATGGTCAAGCAAGAAATCACTGATTTATAAGAGGTCAATAAATGTAAGTTAAGAACCTCCCCCCCAAACAGAAGATCGATCCAGTCTTAGGAGAACTGGTCCAGCTAGTCAAATGCTACACAGTTAAAGTCAGGACTCTAGTTCTAGAGACGGGGCGGGGGAGGGGGGAATAAGACAAAGACACTACTTAAACTGAATAAGAACGAAACCTGGGTCAATACCCAGACTTGGGGACTGGACAAAAAAATTGCAAAGCAGATAACAGATGAGGATGTTTGGATGCATGGTCTTCTGAGCTAGTCAAACGTGTACCAGGTCCTGAGTTTATGGACAGAAAAGAATAGTGGGACGGGGGAGGGAGCACAGTACAGAGATAAAGAAGTTGAAATCAAGAGGTGAGTAGTCATTACTAGAACACCAGATTTATACCAGTCTCCAGTAAACCATGTCGAAGACAGAGAAAGGGGAGCCTTGTTGAAGGCTTGTAAGTCATGCACAGGTCCTGTGAAAATTAATTCCCATTCCAGGGAGAATATGAGTCTATAGCCAGACTCAGCTTGGAATAGTTATAAACGCAGAGGCTGACAAATATATTACACCAAATGAAGTGAGCACATTTTAAAGCACCTATCTACCCTTCAGAAATTGCTCACATTAGATCCTGTATTCATTTAAACTAAACTTCATTCTTTTCTCCCATTCAAACATAAAAGTGTCTGAAAACTTATAGGCAACCACTCACAATTGCTGTGTTACTAAGCAGGTGTAGCAGAGTGGGCTCAGAGTTAGCTATGAGAATGCAACATTAAGAGGCACCGTGCAGAAGCCAAGGTCAAAAGCCACGTCTGCAGCCCAGGGTCCTGACTTCAATCCAGATGTCAAGATCTATCCGTTATTGGGGCTTCTCTCTGCCCTTTTTCTTGTCCGAGATGGATTGGCATCTTCAGGGCATTATTATGCCCTTTTTACTTTTTTATCCCATTAACTTTCTTCCACAAAAGAAAACTCTTGCTGACATAAATGTTTGATTAGAAGCTTTCATATATTCCAATATGAAATGTTCCCTCTCAACCAGGGCTCATGAAATATACATCAAACAAGTTCTTTGTGCAGCATAAAACAAATTTCAATACTCCTCTTCAAATAAAATAATAACTGCCTTAGACTATTTCTAATTCCTATAATTGGCTTCTGGAGGTAGTTATTATAGCCCACGGATATACATACATATAAATTCGATTTTTCAATAAACCTACCCTACCAGCCTGTGAATTCCAAAAACCAAGGATAATAACTTTCTGTGGCTTTTGCCCCAATTATCTTACTAGGAGACGTTTTGACTGGGGTACTTTTTGATCGCTTTACTTGCAAAATTTTGCTAAACAAGTCTTCATAATTCATTTTATTAATAATAGTCTTAGTTCCCAATTACATTAAAAGCCATGGGTTCAGTCCCTAGATCTTATCTCTTTTCTGTTTGTACTCATTCTCAGACAATCTTTTCCAGTGTCAGAACTTTAAACATCACCTGTGGGATATAAATGGGACACAAATATAACATTTATATTTCCAGTCTAGACCCTCTCCTGAACTCCAGATTCATATCCAATCACCTACTCAACATCACTATTTGAGATTCTTCAAACTTATATGTCCAAAACTAAACTTCATATCTTCTCCCCCAAATCCTTTTCTTTCCTCATTATTCTCCAGTTCAGTGAATGGTAACCTTATAATCTAGTTTAGGTCAAAATTTTTAGGAACATCGTTGACCCTTGACCTCTCTCTTTCTGTATATGCAATCCAATCAGTCTATCCTGCCAAATCTCACTTAGAAATATTTCCACAGCCTGACACTTTTCCCCAATTCCACACTAAACCCAAACCCCAATATCCCTTCCTGAATTTCAGTAACCTCTTAACTAGTCCTCTTGGTTCTAATATTGTTTCCATTCAGTCTGTGCTCCACATAGCACACAGGGTAAACCTAACAGAAGTCAGATCATGTCACTTATCAGCTCAATACACTCCAGAGGTTCTTGATCACTCAGAGTTAAAGTCTTACCGTGGTCCATATGTTCCTCATGATATGGCTTCTCACAAATGCTCTTAATTCATCTGCTTCTACTTTCCCTCTTTTCTCTCTGCTTAGCCACTAGTCTCCCTGCTGTTCCCTGACCAGATGAAGCATACTTCAACTTCAAGGCTTTTGTACTTGTTCTCAGCCTTATACCATTAATCCTTAAAATAATCCTATGGAATAGGTACTAAAACTACCCATGTGTTATTTAAATTATTCAGAAAACAAATTTGCAGGTCCCATTCAGGAGTAGGACTCGGAAGTCTGTGTCTTAACAAGGCATTCAGGTGAGTCTGATGCCTGCTTAAGTTTGAGAAACACTACAATATCTAGAGATATTTTGGTTGTTACAGCCAGAGAAGGAAGAGAAAAATGCTACTGGCATCTAGTAAATAGAGATCAGGGATGCTGCTAAACATACTAAAATGCACAGGACAGGCTCTCAATAAATATATTCAGTCCCAAATATCAATAGCGTTATGATGAAGTTCATAAAATTGAGTGACTGGAAGGTGGGAAAAATCCATTATGATTCCATTTTTGGCAATTGAATGGTTTCAGTCCCTCAGATAGGAAACACAAAAGAAGGCATGTTTGAGGATAAAGATACATAATTTATCTTGGGATTGATGGTTTGGGGGAACTAATGATATATTCAAATGAAAATACCCAATAGAGTCTAGATCTCTGGAGAGGATCTGGATTAGTGATATAATTTTTAGAGTCATCAGGAGATGATGAAAACCAAGACCTTAGTGACATTACCAGGGAGTTTATGTCTCGTGAAAAGAGAAGAACCAAGGAAGGAACTTCCGGAATACTAGGGAGTAAAGGGAGGACGGAAGAAAGATGCACAATGCCACGGTATGAATGCTTGTATTCAAATGTTAAATCCCAACCCTGAGGCGATGGTATTAAGGGTGGGGTCTTTGGGACGTGATTAGGGCATGAAGTTGAAGGCTTCACGAATGGAATTAGCATTCTTATCAAAGAAATCTCACAGAATCCTTAGCCTCTTCTATTATGGGAGAATACAGCAAGCAGATGCTGTCTATGAATTAGGAAAAGCATTCACCAGAACCCAACCATGCTGGTACCTTGATCTTGGACCTCCCAGCCTCCAGAACTGTGAGAAATAAATTTCTGTTGTTTATAAGCCACCCAGTAAATGGTATTCTGTTATAGCCACCCAAACAGACTAAGAGAGAAATTGGTACCAGGAAGTGGGGTATTCCTGTGACAAATATCTAAAAATGTGGTGGAAATAGCTCTGGAACCAGGTAATGGGTAGAGGCTGGAAGAATTTTGAGTTCCGTAGTAGATAAAATCTACATTGCCATGAACAGACCATGAAGGGTGATTCTGCTGACAGCTCAGAAGGAAAGAGGAGAGCTGTAGAGAAAGCCTCAACTTCTTAGAGATAACAAAGGAACCATAAGGAATCATGTTGATGGAAATATGTGGACCACAAAGGCCATTCAGCTGAGGTCTCAGATAGAAATAAGGAATATATAATGGAAACTGGAGGAAAGGCTATCTTTGTTATAAAATGGCAAATAATTTGATTGAATTGTTTTCACATTGTAGTGTTTTGTAGAAGGTCGAACTTGTGAACTATAAAATTGTGTCTTTAGCTGAAGAAATTTCTAAGCAAAGTTTGAAGGTTTAACGTGGCTCCTCCTGATTGTCTATAGTAACATGTGAGAAGAGGGAAAATTACTTAAGGATGAAATTGTTAATCAAAAAGGAAGCAGAACTTAGACACATGGGAATTTCTCCGCCTATCCATACTGCAAAAAATAACTCCAAGGGTGTGGCCAAGTGACCATCTGCATCCGCCATGTCAGAGAAACCAGGTGCCATTCTTCAAAACAATGGAAGAATGACCCCGAAAGCTATTTAGAGATCATTAGGCCTGCCACTCCCACCACGGGCCCAAGGTACACAAGCTTGGGGGACATGGATGCCTTCACCCACGTTAAAAATGCCACCTGACAGTGCCACGGGCATAGGAACCCAAACTGCGAGAGCCTCAGGGCCCCAGCAGACAGCCAAGGCGTGTGTGGGACCTCACCCAGTGATGGGGTGACATTCTCACCCACTTTGGGTCTGGAAGGCAGAACATTGAGTCCAAGAGGATTGTTCTTGGAACTTACAGCCTAATGGAATTTGCCCTGTTAGGTTTTGGACTTGCTTAGGACCTATCACTCCTTTCTTCTTTTATTTATTTATTTATTTATTTTTATTTTTTATTTCATTTTATTTTTTTGCATTCCAATTTCTTTTTTTTAACTTTTTTTTTTACTGATTTATAATCATTTTACAATGTTGTATCAAATTCCAGTGTAGAGCACAATTTTTCAGTTATACATGAACATATATATATTCATTGTCACATTTTTTTCTCCGTGAGCTACCATAAGATCTTGTATATGTTTCCCTGTGCTATACAGTACAACCTTGTTTATCTATTCTACAATTTTGAAATCCCAGTCTGTCCCTTCCCACCCTCCGCCCACTTGGCAACCACAAGTTTGTATTCTATGTCTATGAGTTTATTTCTGTTTTGTATTTATGCTTTGTGTATGGTTTTTTGTTTTGTTTTTTTTTTAGATTCCACATATGAGCAATCTCATATGGTATTTTTATTTCTCTTTCTGGCTTACTTCACTTAGAATGACATTCTCCAGGAACATCCATGTTGCTGCAAATGGCGTTACGTTGTTGGTTTTTATGGCTGAGTAGTATTCCATTGTATAAATATACCACTCTTCTTTATTCAGTCATCCGCTGATGGACATTTAGGCTGTCTCCATGTCTTGCCTATTGTAAATAGTGCTGCTATGAACATGGGGGTGCAGGTGTCATCCTGAAATAGGGTTCCTTCTGGATACAAGCCCAGGAGTGGGATTCCTGGGTCATATGGTAAGTCTATTCCTAGTCTTCTGAGGAATCTCCATACTGTTTTCCACAGTGGCTGCACCAAACTGCATTCCCACCAGCAGTGTAGGAGGGTTCCCCTTTCTCCACAGCCTCTCCAGCATTTGTCATTTGTGGATTTTTGAATGATGGCCATTCTGACTGTGTGAGGTGATACCTCATTGTAGTTTTGATTTGCAATTCTCTGATAATTAGTGACATTGAGCATTTTTTCATGTGCCTATTGATCATTTGTATGTCTTCCTTGGAGAATTGCTTGTTTAGGTCTTTTGCCCATTTTTGGATTGGGTTCTTTGGTTGTTTCTTATTAAGTCGTATGAGCTGCTTATATATTCTGGAGATCAAGCCTTTGTCAGTTTCATCTGCAAAAATTTTCTCCCATTCCGTAGGTTGTCTTTTTGTTTTACTTATGGTTTCCTTTGCTGTACAGAAGCTTGTAAGTTTCATTAGGACCCATTTGTTTATTCTTGCTTTTATTTCTATTGCTTGGGTAGACTGTCCTAGGAGAACATTTTTGAGATGTATGTCAGATAATGTTTTGCCTATATATTCTTCTAGGAGGTTTATTGTATCTTGTCTTATGTTTAAGTCTGTGATCCATTTTGAGTTAATTTTTGTGTATGGTGTAAGGGAGTGTTCTAGCTTCATTGCTTTACATGCTGCTGTCCAGTTTTCCCATCACCATTTGCTGAAGAGACTGTCTTTATTCCATTGTATATTCTTGCCTCCTTTGTCGAAGATTAGTTGACCAAAAGTTTGTGGGTTCATTTCTGGGCTCTCTATTCTGTTCCATTGGTCTATATGTCTGTTTTTGTACCAATACCATGCTGTCTTGATGACTGTAGCTCTATAGTATTGTCTGAAGTCTGGGAGAGTTATTCCTCTAGCCTCTTTCTTTCTCTTCAGTAATGCTTTGGCAATTCTAGGTCTTTGATGGTTCCATATAAATTTTATTATAATTTGTTCTAGTTCTGTGAAATATGTCCTAGGTAATTTGATAGGGATTGCATTAAATCTGTAGATTGCCTTGGGCAGTGTGACCATTTTAACAATATTGATTCTTCCAATCCAAAAGCATGGGATATCTTTCCATTTTTTAAAGTCTTCTTTATTTTCCTTCATCAATGGTTTATAGTTTTCTGTGTATAATTCTTTCACCTCCTTGGTTAGATGTATTCCTAGGTATTTTATTACTTTGGGTGCTACTTTAAAGGGGATTGTTATTTACTTTCTTTTCCTGTTGATTCATCATTAGTGTAAAGAAATGCAACTGATTTTTGAACGTTAATCTTGTAACCTGCTACCTTGCTGAATTCTTTGATCAGCTCTAGTAGTTTTTGTGTGGACTTTTTAGGGTTTTCTATATATAGTAACATGTCATTGGCATATAGTGACACTTTTACCACTTCTTTTCCCATTTGGATCCCTTTTATTTCTCTCTGTTGCCTGATTGCTGTGGCTAGGACTTCCAAGACTATGTTGAATCGGAGTGGTGATAGTGTCTTGTCCCAGATTTTAGCGGGAAGCTTTTGAGTTTTTCACCATTGAGTACTATGCTGGCTGTAGGTTTGTCATATATAGATTTTATTATGTTGAGATATGTTCCCTCTATACCCACTTTGGTGTGAGCTTTTATCATAAATGGGTGTTGAATTTTATCAAATGCTTTTTCTGCATCTATTGAGATGATCGTGTGGTTTTTGTCCTTTTCTCTTGTTGATGTGATGTATTACATTGATTGATTGTGTATGTTGAACCACCCTTGTGTCCCTGGGATGAATCCCACTTGGTCATGATGTATACTCTTTTTTATGTGTTGTTGGATTCTATTTGCTAATATTTTGGTGAGGATTTCAGCATCTATGTTCATCAGTGATATTGGCCTATAATTCTCTTTTTTGGTAGTGTCTTTGCCCGGTTTTGGTATCAGGGTGATGGTGGCTTCATAGAATGAGTTTGGGAGTATTCCCTCCTTTTCAATCTTCTGGAAGATTTTGAGAAGGACAGGTATGAGTTCTTCTTTGTATGTTTGGTAGAATTCCCTGGTGAAGCCGTCCGGTGCTGGACTTTTATTTGTAGGGAGGTTTTTTTTTTTAATTGCTATTTCGATTTCATTTCTAGTAATTGGTTTGTTCAAGTGGTAAGTTTCTTCTTGAATCAGTCTTGGTGGACAGTATGTTTCCAGAAACTTGTCCATCTCCTCTAGGTTATCCAGTTTGGTTCCATATAGTTTTTCATAATATTCTCATATGATATTCTGTATTTCTATTTTATTTGTTGTAATTTCTCCATTTTCCTTTCTTATTTTGCTAATTTGTGCTCTCTCTTTTTTCTTCTTTGTGAGTTTGGCCAGAGGTTTGTCGATTTTATTTACTTTTTCAAAAAAACAGCTGTTGGTTTGATTGATTTTTTTCTATGGTTTTTTTTTAATCTCTATTTTATTTATTTCCTCCCTAATGTTTATAATTTCCTTCCTTCTGCTGCCTTTTGGGGTTTTTTGTTCTTCTTTTTCTAGTTCTCTCAGCTGGTGGGTTAAATTGTTAATTTGAGATTGTTCTTTTTTGAGGAAGGCCTGTATAGCTATAAACTTCCCTCTTAGCACTGCCTTTGCTGTGTCCCATAAATTTTGTGTGGTTGTGCTTTCATTTTCATTTGTCTCGAGGTATTTTTTAATTTCAGCTTTGATTTCTTCATTGATCCATTGTTTTTTTTAATAGCATATTGTTTAATCTCCATGCTCTCCTTTTTTTCTCCTTTGTTCCTCTGTTGTTTATTTCTAGTTTCATGGCATTGTGGTCAGTAAAGATGCTTGAGAGAATTTCTTCTTAAAATTGTTGAGGTTTCTTTTGTGCCCAAGTACATGATAAATCCTAGAAAATGTTCCATTGCACTTGAAAAGAATGTATATCCTATTTGGGGGGGGGGTGATGCTCTGAAAATATCCACCAAATGTAATTTTTCTATTGTATTATTTAATTTCTCTGTTGCCTTATTTATTTTCTGTCTGGAAGATCTGTCTAGTGATGTTAATGCAGTGTTAAAATCTCCAACTATGACTGTATTCCCAACAATATCCCCCTTTATCTCTGTTAGTAATTGTTTTATGTACTTAGGTGCTCCTATATTGGGTGCATATAAATTAACGAGTGTAATATCCTCATCTTGTATCACTCCTTTAGTCATTATAAAATGTCCTTCTTTATCTTTCTTTATGGCCTTTGTTTTAAAGTCTATTTTGTCTGAAATCAGTACTGCAACACCTGCTTTTTTGGCTTTTCCATTTGCATGGAATATCCTTTTCCATCCTTTCACTCTCAATCTATATATGTCCTTCTCCCTAAAGTGGATCTCTTGTATGCAGCACATTGAAGGTTCTTGCTTTATTATCCAGTCTGCCACTCTTCCTTTCTTCTTTTTAAAGATAAACTGAGACATATTAACTTTTTTCAGAGATTACTTGAACAAAAATCAGTTGGAATCAGGCAGCACCAAATGGGAAGCAGTTAGAATCACTTGGGAACTAGAGGAAAAACTTACAGAGAAGATGCAGAAGCAATGCAAAGCAATTATTTGATTGGCTATAGATTAAGCAGTTGCCTTATTTGGGAAAGCCCAGTTGGCTGTGATTGGTTGCCCTTAGGTTTCAATTTCTTAACCTTGAGGTGTTACAGGTTTAGGTTTTGGTCCATTTATGTAAGCTGCTAAGGCATTAAAGCCACCTCAGTCTCATGGCTTCCTTGTTTAATTTATTTAATATTTCTTGCCTGTTTCTCCCTTTTGAAATAGGAATGTCTATCCTATCTCAGTCCCACTGTATTTTGGAAACATATAACTTGTTTGATTTCACAGGTTCACAGCTGGAGAGGAATTTTTCCTCAGGATAAATCTTACATCAGGTCTCACCTATATCTGATATAGATGATATTTAAATGAGACTTTGGACTTTAGTGTTGATGCTGGAACAAGTTAAGACTTTTAGGATTATTGGGGTGAAATGAATGGATTTTGTATGTGAGAAAGACATAAATTCAGGGGATCCAGGGGAAAATGCCATAGACTGAATGTTTGTATCCCCCACCTCCAAAATTCATATGTTGAAACGTAATCCCCATTATACCCAGTGTAATGATGTTTGGAGGAGGGGCCTTTGAGAGGTGATTAGGACATGAGGATGGAGCTCTCAAGTATTCATTCTGTCTGTTTCTCTGTCTAGGGCTTTCTCCAGTGCCACAAAAGCTTGTTTGACTTGTATGCATGGTAGCCCAAGAGGCTAGGTAACCCTCAACCAATGAGGGATGAGAGTTGATGAGTAAATAACCCAGTTTCGTCTTCCACTAAGGAGATGATACTGAAGAACATTCTACATGGTTTCTCAGAAGAACCCCAGAGGAAATGAACCCCCATTGTCCACACTGGTGCTCGTAACCCACTCACTCATGCTCTTTTCATTGACTTTCCTCCTTTTTCTCTTTCAATTTCCCCACACCTTCTCTTGTGCTTCCCAAATAAAATATATGTAGTTATTTCCCTGTCTCAAGGGCTTGATTTGGGGTAAACCCAAACTAAAGAAAGTATCCTTCCTTCCTTAATACCCCTTGAGTGTTTTTTAGGACTTGAAGCTAGAGCTAAAGAAAATCTCCAGGACAGGTTCAGAAAGATGTAGACCTGACACAGTACCTAAAAGCAGATAGCTTTAGTGATAGTTTCATAGACATCTTTGTATTAGATGTCAACTTATAAATAAGACCAATTCTATTCAGATATGAGGATCTTAATCTCTGACTTTTGCCTTTGAATTTGTCAAGTTTAAGCCACTGCTGTGCTTTGGAGAGCCAGATGACTTATCTTGGCTTCTACATGTCTTTGCTTCAATCATTTTAGGAGGTGTGCCATTTTCTGCGGGGCTTGTCATTGCTCTGATAAGCTTCTCCCAAGCCAACAGAAAATTGAGACCGCTTTAAATTTTCATTAGCTTCATGATGCCTCATCCTGCCTGTCATCTTGCCTGCCTGCCATTAGAGGGCAATTACTTGACAAGCTCTTTTAGAGAAATGAAAATGCTAAATAATGCTCACTTAGTGGCAACTTAAAAATCTGATCTCATTTCAGACCCACAGTACTTGCTACAGGAGAAGCCCAGAGAAAGGTCGGAGGCACTTCATTGAGATGGAAAGAAGCTAGTTCCTGCTGGGATAGACATTGTAGAAAATTCCTAATGGCATCAAAAATTTGACAGTTTGTTATTCTCATAGTTCAAATGAGTGATTCTTTCATTGATTTCTAGATTATTTGAACCACCTTCTAATGTTAAAGTGACAAGTCTTCATTTCATAAATTAAAATGGCTAAAACATATCGTCATCCCATCCTGACTTCAAATGGACTTACTCTTAGTTTTGTAACATCCTGTTTGCAACTCAACATTTTGACTCTTACATGACTTTTAGTGACTCCTCCAGGATACTTCCCACAGTTTTTACTGTTGAAGTGATGTCTCTTCTTTTAAAGCATAATAAACAGAAATAGCTAAACCAGCTGACAACAGAGAAATCAAACTGAAAACTCTAAGAAGACGCCACAAATTCTGCTCAGCAAGAATGAAAACATTGCTCCACCAAGTTAGACAGATGCTATAAACCATTAGCATGTTTAAACTTTGGGGAAACTCATTTCAGCATTTGCTGCTTGCTTAAACTTGCCTAGGAGACTCAGAATAAAAAGAACACACACAATGAATAGCCACCCCAGTTGGCAAATAGGAATTATACAACCAGAAAAGGAAATAAAATCAGGGTTGGACCCATAGAATAAGCATTATGTGCAAGGTGTATGTCATCAGTAGGGAGACTGTCTTATGGAAACAGCACTCATGATTCTACACAAAGAAGAGAAATTATGTTAACTACATGCCTACCCAACCTGTCTGCTCCTCCCAGAATTTTCAGTCAACCAAATACAAGAAGGATCATCCTTTTAGGGGCAGGATTTCTGAACCAGAGTCTCATTCCAAATGTTATTATTTTTTAAGGCAGTGATCCAAAAATTGAATGTTAGAGTAGACTAGTGATTATACCAACAGCTCGAGCCAAGCTAGAGAGGAGGAAGTGATTGCACATCTGCTCTGACTTTAACGCCAGCTTTCCTTCCTGTCACGGAGCCCTCAGAGAGCAGAGTGGGAGTGCCTAAATTGGGTACCATATAAATTAATCAGAGTTGGCTAGTTACAAATAAACTCATCCAATTTGATATACCTCTGTTTTATTAGAAAATAATGAAAATAAATTAGCAGTGGGGTTCTGACTGTAACATTTGCCCTTATGGGTCTTTGATATTTTTAAATACTATATAATACAAAATTATAACTTATTTGAAAAATACAGTTTTCTCTATTAGATAAATCTGCTGCATTAAGGGGCTAAAGAGGAAAAAAGCTGTGCCATGTTTTCCTTCCATGAATGAGCCAACATGGGGCTTCCTACTTAGCTCCTCTCTAGCTATACTATAATCATGGACAAGTTGTTTACCTTCTCTAGGTCTCAAAAAGGTCCTTATTTTTAAGGAGAGGAGATTGTCCTAGATCATTTGTATGGACCCTTGCAGTTCTAACATTCAAACAATTATTCAATGACCACAGTTTTCTCTATTTTGACATCCAGTTTCAGGTTATTTCAATTTTTCCCAAGTCAGAGGCAGGAGTTTTTTGTTGTTTTTGTTTTTGTTTGTTTGTTTGTTTTTTAATAAAACTGGGAATTTAGAAATGTTAACTTAGAAATACTCTGCCCAGGATCATCTCCATTTGGCTTTGATATACAATAAACCATTCAGATTTTCTAGTTGGAGTTATAATTCAAGAGAGGCATAACTCATAGCTATATTTGTGCCACTATGTGCCTGGCATCCTGCAAAGTGCTTTACACATATTGGCTCATTTGATCTGCATGCCAGCTCAGTGGGGAAATCAATTCAGAAAAATAAAAAACTCACCCATTATCCAGCTTTAAAAAGTGATTGAGGCAGGAATGGCTGGCTCAAAGCCCGTACTCTTCCACACTGCATTATAGTAACTTAATTAAGGGAAAGAAGAAAATACTTACATTGGGCACAGCCTTTCAGTAGGAAACTCCAGAGGCTTTCTTGGAAAGGTGTGTGTTGACATTTCCTAAGGATCCTAAAAGTAACAACAGGTGTGCAGTAAAATCCAGACAGACACCCTCAAGATGAACTACTAGTGTTCTCTCAATTCACAAAGATCCAACAGCAAGTTGTAAACATACATCTGAAATAGTCACTCCAGATATGAACTATTTGAAAAAGACAGGCAGTTCTATCTGGTACATTAAGATTTACTTTCATTTCATAATAACTTCAGGAATGCACATTTGCATTACATGATCTCAGATTTTCTCTGAGGATAATAAAAGCATAATTTAGTTTAAAAGTTTGGGCAATAAAAACAATAACAAAATATTTCCTATAAAGCTTGCAGCAAGAGACCACAATTTTTTGTAGGATCAATTTATTTCTATAGATATGACTTGTTTTGAGAATCACTATTAATTAATTTTCTTTAAACTTGTGATAGGTTAACAGTCATACTTTTTACTGTGTGAAGAAACCTCAAGTATCATAAATATCAATTTGTTTTATGAAGTTTGCTATTTAAATACATCTAATTATAAAATTAAGTCAATGTTATGTTTTTGGCATTTCTTAGTAAGTTCATTGTTGTTCTCACATTAGAATATTTCAATCTACCAGTACTCTATAAGCTATCTGTGAATAGCTACCATATTTTCTATTTATTTTGTATGTCATATGTTAGATGCAAGCTTATTAAATGTTTCAAAGCACATATTTCATCTGCATTTTAATAAAACTCAGTGTTTGTCACTAGTATACAAAGCAATTCTTATTGCCTAAGCCTTCAATCTCACATAAGAGAAAAGGATGATAAATGACCATGTAATAAGATACCAAACAGGATATAATCCAGATTTCATATCCTTAGTCTTGGTTCAATAAACCCAAACAAGAAAGGAAAGTACACATTTTCCTAACTCTCTCAGGAAAGAGGGAATGTAATTCCTTTCACTTATAGACCAGGATGAAGACAGAAGAAAAAAGTTCCCCCAAAATGATATAAAAATGATCTTATGATGGAATGAGCCATCTCCCATGGATGCAGGGTCCATAGACCACAGTTCAGGAAGTAGCTTCATGAGCAGCAGGATGTTTGTGGAAGGTGTTCATTTACAAAGCTTTCACATTATTTACTTTCACCCCCTTAATATTATGCAAAAGATAATATTTGAGGAAAACAAATTCAGGGCAATGACCTACTTATATGGTAAGTTATAAAGACTTGAACCCAGATCTTCAGAATTTGAGTGCAGCCTTGATCCCACAGGCAAGAAACAATACCTAATTTGGGGGAATGATTCTAAACAGTATTAGGCTTTATTTTTAAAGTCCAACACTAACTTGGAGTAACACTGAGGCTCTAGTTTAGAAAAATGTGTAATTGTTGATCAACAAAAGTGTATCAAATATCTAACATGTTAGGTACTCAGGCATAAGAGAGAGGATGATACAAAATTAATAATACAGTTCTTGCTCCTATGGAGCACACAGTTTTGTAAGAGAGAAAGACAGACAATTCCAGTGCAATACACAAGTTATATCACTGTATGAGCGACGATGACCGTATGGAGGAGAAAGCAACCAATGCACTCAGAGATGAAGAAACCCTCCAGAAGAAGAGATATTTAGGTTGAAACTAGAAGAAGGAATAAAATCTTGCTAAAGTGGGAAAGGAGGCATTCCAGACAAAGGGAACCATGTGCAAAAATGCTTGGTTATAAGAAAAAAAGAAATGTTAGTTTCAATGAATTTCAAGCTGTTGGTTGTAGCTGGAGAATGGAGTTTGTGTTTGAGGGAAAGAAATGCTGAGTGAATCTGAAAAGAATAGATTCTAGTCCCAAATTTCTTATGCCACGTTAAGGAAATTGAACTCAATACGCAGCAGTGAGCCACTGCATTTTAACCAAGAAAGAGACATGATCGGGGAGATAAGAGCACAGTAATTTTGGTGGCAAAGTGGAGAGGTAGGACAAGACCAACAGTGCTGGTGGGAAGATCAGTCAGGAGGATTAGGCAATTTTCCAGCTGGTGCTGAAGAGGACTTGGGTTACACTAGTGTCAACGGTTGATAACGTAGATTAGAGATGCTTGGAGTAGAAATGTGTATTTTGTAAACTCCCTAGATGGCATAGTCAGTATCTCCTCTCCAGTGTCCTGACACTTTGTTCATTCTACAGTAATTATAATCCATTTGATTAGATGTGAATTTCTATGTCTAGAACTGTGATTTCTTTAAGGACAGGAAATAGATCTTTTCATTTTTCCACAACAGCAAACATAGTATCTGGAACCAGCAAGAACTCAGTAAGTTGTTAGTAAATACTTACTGATATGTTCAGAAAATTACTGAGAAATTGTGTATGTATAATGATTACTTTTATGGAACTGGTTATTGAATGGAATTCCAATCTAGTGTTGCTATAGAGGTATTTTGTAAATGTAGTAAACCTCTATAGTCAGTTGACATTAAGAAAAGGAAATTACCTCAACAATGAGGATAAGAAGGTGGGCTTTGTTCAATCAGTTCAAAGGTCATAAAGGCCTTAAGAGAAAAACTAATTTCCATGAGAAAGGAGAAATTCTGCCTTGAGACTGCAGCATGAGGTCCTGCTCAAGAATTTCTAGCCTGCCAGCCTGCCCTAAAAATTTCAGACTTGCCAGCCCCAACTTGCATAAGCAAATTCCTATTTATCAAATTTCATCTATATAGATCTTGATCAATGTATTTACAATTAAATGTTTTGGTTGAGGGAGAGGAGGGGGAGTTAGAAGAGACTGAAACCAGTGTTTGAAACTTGGCTAAATGCCACTTATCAGGAAAAAACCAGCTCAGTTTGAAATGATGACTTCACTTCCACAGGTGTTGAATTTCAGATACATAGAAAATTCTGGCAGATGTGTAGAGGAGGCATGGGGAAATAAGAGTTTTCAGTTCATAAGAGGAATTGTTATAGTCAAAATCTATTATTCAGCCAGAATAAATGTAATTTCTGGCTGCCTAAAAAGCACATATAACACACATCCACAGTGAGGTTGAAATTTACACACTATAACTCATACACAGAAAAGAAAAATCTAGCTCTAGTTATTGTCTGAGCATAACTCACCTTCTAACCTATTCCACTCAAAATGTAAAACTCGCCTTATAAAATAACTCAGTGTAAAACTTGCCTAGTGACATAACTCAGCGTCTTCTGACATAAAGCAGTTTCTTCTCGGGTAAATATCCGCTGAGTCAGAGTTGAAACTCCCTGTCAGGGCTGTTTCTCCCTCCACTAGCTTTTCCTTCCTTAAGTTTGCTTCTTCCAGG
Source organism: Camelus bactrianus (assembly GCF_048773025.1). Taxonomy (NCBI): domain Eukaryota; kingdom Metazoa; phylum Chordata; class Mammalia; order Artiodactyla; family Camelidae; genus Camelus; species Camelus bactrianus. Next base: position 15,800,768 of record NC_133563.1, on the reverse strand, counting down.
GCAATCAGATGGGGGAAGAGTGAGGATTGCCATGTCCCACAAGCTGCCCTTCACTGAGAAGCCCTCTTCCAGCCTCGTTACTGGAAACCCTAAGCTTTGTGCGCATTTAAGAGCCAGATCTACCTGGGTGGGATTTGAGATGGATAAAGCTGGAATCGCATCTCAGGTGAGTCACTTAGTAGCTGCAGGCCTTTGGGAAAGCTGCTTAACTTGATCGATTTTACCTTACCAATCTGAAAAATCAGGTTCTTTTCTACATTCTAAAGTCAAAAGCAAAGCAGAAAGCCATTCTTCACAGAAACTCCCAGTCTTACCAGGGGAATAGTCACACCTGGTGACAAACTCTTAGGCACCAAATAGTTCTCTCCTTATCAGAACCTCGGATGATCATAAAGCTCTAAGAGTTATTTTCCTCAGCTAAGCTGCTATACAAATACTAAGGTTTAGACACTATACTGTTTAAAACTCTATCTGTTGTTTTGTAAATCACTCCTGATATGCAGTGATGGAGAAAAGAAAGAATTGTCAGAAGAGAAAATTAAGTCTCCTAGGATGTAAAATTTTGTCCACAGTCCCATCTAAGACAAAAGATTGTACTTTTAGAAGACAAACACTTTTTTAGGATGAGTGAAAACAATGTTATCTAAGATGTTTCATTAAAGGGCTTTGCCTGGTTGGTTCTCACTGGCAGGGGCTGACGTCATGGGTGCTTATCCTCTAAGGAAACCAAATGAAGTCCAAACATTTAGTAACAATAGTATGCTCTCTTGGCCTCATAGCTTTTCCACAGATTAACCAGGATCCTTTATACCAGGACTCAGCGAGCCCTGCAAGAGACATCTGTGACACGTGTCATGAATTCACAGCAGTGACATCTTCAAGGCAGCCCCCTGCCAAGGGTTCTCTGTGTTTACCTAAGTCCAGACCCGGGGCGTCTGCTGATGATCAGCTGAACACCTGTGGTTTCAAAACTCCTGAAAGAGGAAACAAGGAAATATCACACAACAGGAAGCTGTCTCAGGGAGAATGAGTCCTGCATGTAAAAAAAATAAAAACCAAAAATCAGCAGAACTAAGGTGGTTTAGATGCTGCTACAATTGCTGCTTTCTGAGATTACGTCCTGCATCAGCGTCTGTAGCTGCCAGGACACTTTGACTCATTTTTAGCAGCAAGGATGAGAATGGGACTGGCTTGTGGGCTTGAAAGATCCAAAACCCACTGTGAGACACAATACAATGTCTACTGCATTGACAGTTAGTTAGCACTGCCCCAGCTTTTCTTGCCCTCGCCCCATTTATATTATTTAGACTAGAAACTCTCAAATGCAATTTGGAAGCTCCCATCCAAGCTTCTTGAAGTGAGGATCTTCCATAGTGATGAATGCCCATTTATTTTCGTATGTGAAAACACCAAATACCTCCTACCAGAAAAACAATTCTGTTTGCATTTTTTAAAACGTTTATTCTTGTTCTTATTCTCCTCTGCTCCATTGCACGCTTTGAGTTACTTTTTCCCTCCTCTCAAGCCATCCAAATTAGAACCCAGGAGTAAGGAAAAAGTTCAGAAGGCTCTCTCATATGAACACTCTATCTGGCAGGTTGTAGCAAGCAAAGCAAAGAACACAAGGGCAGTCAGCTGTCTGATTTCAGCCATTGTATTTAGGGTCTAATTGAATTTGCATTCTCATATGTTTTAGGTGGTTGCAGCTTATTACAATAAAAATAAGAAAAACAGTTAAAAATCCTATTTTATACTGAAAAGACATGTGCAAAAAACTTAAAATTAATACAGCCACTAAGCTATTTATTTTACTCTCCTGCAGTCAATAATACAATGAAAATTTTACTTTTTCAAATTGGCAAGAAAAAAAAGTTGAAATTCTCTGAATTGAATGCAGTGAAATATGCACACTCATACTCTCGGGAGTAAGAATCATTACCACCTTTTAGAAAGCCAATTTAGTATCATTATCCTTCGTATCATTTTTAGTATCATTAAGGGCCGTAATGCATTCTGATAATTTGCCTCAGCAATTCTACCTCTAGGAGTTTATTCTAATAAGCAAAGACACATACAAAAATTACCTACATTATTTATAACCAGAAAAACATATAGAAACATTTTCTTAATATCCAAAAACAGGACAATCCTTAAGCAAATTATAGTATATTCACATCCTGGTCACTTTTTAAAATCATCTTTAAAAAAATTTAAAAAATTATTACAATATACTTGGTTAAAAATATAGGCTATAAAACTATGTGAAATGTTTATTCCTCTCTTGGCAATAAATTCCTTTCTTGGAAAGCCATTTGGCAATGTTTTGTTAAAAAGTAGCATTTATAGCCATATGTACATATATATGCACACATAATGTAATGCAATGTAAAACTTATGTACATATATATATATTTATACTTTTTACCTCAATAAATCAATTTCTGGTCATTTATCCTAATGTACTAATCCTACTAGATACAAGATCTTTATCACATAATTATTTATAATTTAATACTAAAAATATTAGAAAAGGAAGATTAATGTTTAAGCAAATAATAATAGGAGCTATTAAAGGGGCAATGAAGATAATACAATAATATAAGAAGTGTCTATATAATTTGAAGAAAAGGAGGCTGAAAGATGTTTATAAAATACAACTACAACTAAGAAAAGCATGCATAACAAGTTACAAATAACACAAAACAAAAATGCTAATGTTAGGGGGAACCAACCTTTGGGTTCTTCTCTTTTTCTTTCATTTACTGAAATTTTTCTAATATAATAAAATGCTTTAAAAAGCAAAGAAAAGGGGAAGTGACAGAGGTTTAACTGAAATGCAAAGGCTCAGTTTAGGACAACTGAGAAATGAGAACCCAGGAGTGAGGGAAAAGCTCAGAAGGTAATTTCTCTGCTTCTGATGGGGCAATAGGATGTGAGGCTGAGTTAGTGAGGCACATACGCAGACAGAGGAAGATTCAGATGCCTCAAGACCTTGGGATCCTGAAAGAATATTAAGTCTGATGTTGAAATGTGATGGTTTATCAGGAAAGAGCATTGGGGATGGGAGGAGGTTAATGTTAATACTTTTAAAGTGTGCCAATCTGAGTGAAGTCGTAGATTTTAACCTGTGTCCAGTATTTACAGGATGCACATTCAGGGTCTGCTAATGGCAGGAAAAGAGCTACCCTCTGGAATATATACCAAGAAGGAGGTTGACAAGAGTTCCCAAAAGGCATTTGAGAGCCAGGGAAGAAAGCAAGAGACAATGTCATGGTAACCAAATTGGAAACTTTGAGCGGACGTAATAAAAAATACCAACATTGTACCATGAAGTACCTACTCCCAGATGATCAAAGGCAGAACCAGATCTGATCCTTGAGACTGCTGCTGTCATGCTTAGTTAGAGGGAGCCCATGAAACCCCACCACAGCGGTGTGGGCTGCCTAGTCCTAGTCCTAGTCCAAAGGGGAGAACCTGAACCTGCTGCCGAAATGTCAGCCCCCGTCCCTGATGAGTCAAACTGAAACTCAGAGACAGGGTCTTGGAGCTTAGAAGAAAAGAGGCAGCTTTATTACTTTGCCAGGAAAAGGAGACTCACAGCAGGCTAGTGCCTTTAAAACTGTGAGCCCACCTTGGGGAAGGGGCAGGGTGATTATACTGCCATAGCTCAAACAAAAAACAATCGACAGAATCATTTCCTCATCGTAAGACTTAGAGTGGCGTCATGATGCCTCCAGGCATCCAATTCTATAGAGGCTAGCCACTTCCATAGAGCTGGTCACTTTTAGGTGTCATTAGTTGTTCCTTTTTTGATCTCTTCATCTCGCAAGCACCTGAGGCTTGATCTTCTTGGTACTTAGCCTATTTTGTAAGGTTACAGTTCCATGACCTTCTCCCTGGAGAGCAACTCAGAAATCAAGCAAGATTATTACTTTTGATTACTGGAATAAAGCAGAAACAGTAAAATTAATAGCTTTATTTTAACAATGGGCCTGGAGCTGTGAGTAGCAACTGGTCGGTCAGGTCAGTTGACCGTTTCAAGGGGAAGCATAAGAATAAGCCTAAATGTGGCCATTTTATTAATCCTCCTTCAAACTGAGCATAGAAGAAGGGGAACATGTGACTAGGAATTGCAATAAACCCCTTCACACCAAACAAAATTTTAGCTTTCCATTTATTGAGTTTTCACAGGTGGCAAAGGCCTACTTAGGTAACAGGCATGATCCCATCACAATAAAATAGCATTAAAAAGTTTCACGTCACAAAACAGAACAAAGCAAATTACAAACTTTGCCTAGCTGAGCGAGGACTTGGAAATGCTTCCTTTATTTGCTGCTGTACCATAAAAACACTAAGCACTGAGTTGGTTTAATCTTGAGATATTTTAAAGACAGAGAACATGATATCAAGCCACGATGACAAAGAGGGAAACACAAAGGCCCCTGGCAGTTGGTACACTGGGACTCCACCCACAGGTAGATACAAATACGAGTTTACACAGTGGCTGCCTTTAACATCAGGTGCTAACAAGAGAGGTGGACAAACTGAGTTTGCCGTGTAGGTGCTGAAGGAGGAAGCAGGGAGACTGACCATGTCAGGAAGCGCCGGACATTGTTGATTTCCACACCGGCTTCAGTTGCCATCCCCAGTGCCACCTGCAGAGGGTATGAGAAATTCCTCGGGTTGTCCAAACAAATGCCCTTGATGATTGTGATCATGCTGCCAAGGTTGGGGTCCCCTGGCTGCGATGAGCCCAGCAGACCTTTGCAGAAGTCGAGAATGTTATAGGGGTCCCAGGCATCAGAGTCTGGCCTGGTCATCATCCTGGGCCTCACAAAGCTTGTGGACGCTAAAGACTGGCAGAGGATGTACTGGTTCCCTCGCTTCAGCTCATCCTCTAGGAAGGTGACAGCTGCCAAAGCCGGGCAGTCCTCCCTCCTCAGGACGTACAGTGTGCCGACCACAATCTTGGGGATGATGAGGAGAAACTGACCACTGGTGGCAAGCTGCTGGATGACTGGAAGATGCTCACAGAGGGCCGAGGGTCAGGGAACAGGTAAGGGGTCAAAGCTAACTGAATCTGGAGGTGCCTGAGGGTCTTCTCCAGCTCTACCACTTCACACTGAAGCCAGAGCTGAATAATGTCTTTGGAAAACCTGATCCTTGAAATTCTCTCTAGAAACTGCTGAGATGGGTTGACTGGTCCTCCAAGCCCAGAGCTCACGAAGACCTCCAAATTAGAGTCAAACCTCAGGAACTGTCCAGGGATGGTTGTGGCAAAGTGGCCAAAGCTTCTGAGGAAACAGATGTGCACAGCCGCTTCATTCTGGGAGCTTAGTGGAGGCGGGTCCTGCTCCAAGCCCACCCTCTCCTGGGAAGCCGGCCTTGGAGAGTACTGGCCCAGGGCAATGTCCTCAGGGAGCTGCAGGAACCTGGGAAGGCTGAGGCCCTTCCAGCTCTGCAGCAGATCCCCGAGCTGGCGAGACTGGCCCAGGCCTGGCCCCTGAAGGTCTCCCACTGAGGGCAGCAGGTTAGTAGCACAGACAGGTGGTCCCACAGGCTAATTGGGCTCCACCAGCCTGCAGTGAGGAGGCTGTGGTTGGTGCAGAGCCAGCCCAGGATCACTTGATGGCAGGCAGCAGCCCCTCTGCAGAGAGGATCTGCAGTTTCTTTCGAATGGTCTGGAGATGGTTGCAGGATCGGCCAATGGAGGTGTTCTGCCCCAGGTGGAAGCTAGCAGGCGGCTCCATTTCAGGAAAGCTGTTCACACTGCCCTCTGAGCCAGAGGTATTGCTGGAGGCAGGGCTCAGCTCAGATGGAGGTATCAGAAAACTGTGACTAAAGGCAGGAGCCAGGCACAAGCCATGTTTTACCTGGAGCGCGTGGCTCAGTGAGGCTGGCAGGTTAGTGGAACTTGTTGGTTTTTAAGAGACCTAGGAGACTGTTGGGAGATTTATCTGTCTTCTGCTTATCCCTGGGATGGGCAACTTTGTCTCTGCATCTGGCCCCACTTTCCAGCTTTGCTTCTGGATTCACAGAGACACTTTCCTCTTCATCAGTTGTGTCTGAATAAGAAGTTTCACTACTGGTTTCTGAGCCGACCGGTGAGTTTAAGGACACGTTCTCATCTTCATCTGTCTCATCCGAGTCACAGCAAGAATGAAAACTGGCTTCCAAGTTGTAACCCTACTGGAAACGTAAGACAACCTGTGGCTTTTCTGAGATTTGCTCTGGGGGGTGCCCAGGGCAGAGGGCTGGAAGGTCTTGTCCCCTCTCCCCAGCCTCTATCCTCTGTTCATCTTCCTTGTCCCTGGGGATGTCCACCTCTGGAGTCAGCTTCCCTTTTCTGGAGCTCAGCCTGGATGTGGGAAGTCACATGTTGAATTAAGTGTGAGAAAAGGGTCAAGGCAAAGGTGACCACTGGCCTGTGCTGCTTCGAGCGTGTTGTCTGCAGGCTGTGCAAGCTCATGAGACAAAGAATCACCATGCGGAAGATGAGGAGGTCTGGGAGGAACAAATAGCCTCTCAGGGGCTTTCTCTCTCCAGAGGCCCAGCTCAGGTCAGATGGGCACGGCTGATAGGAAAGACAGAGACGGAAGTCTTCCAGGACCAGCCGGCACAGGGCCATGAGCCTGGTTGCTCTGAATTTCCTCTGAGGTTGCAAGAAGCTCTGACGGTAGAGGAAGCTAACCAGCAGCCTTTTGTTATCCCAACACCGCCTCTGGCTGGGAGTCAGCTTCTTTCCCTGGTACCTTTTCAGACGGCTGTATCTTTTCCCTGCATGATCATAGAGATGTTTGAGGTTCCAAGATGCCCCTTTAAAAGGCACTGCTGCATGGAGGCAGCGCTGGTAGAAGTATGTGGCCTCAATGTCATAGAACTTACTCCCCGTGAGAACTCCCAGCTGGGTGAAGGGCATGCCCATGTGCGGGGCCACGGACAGCGCTCGGTAGTAACACCCCTCCGCCTAGTCCTTGGTGGCCGGGGCTAGGAACTCATTCTGACAGCGGAACAAGTCTCCCAGGTACAGCAGGCAGCGGTGGCAGGCCATTTGCACCCAGGCCACCTCCTCCTCTGAAGCGGGACCTGTTTTCTTGCAACTAATCAAGTGGATCACACTGTAAGGCCAATCGATGTAGCCCGGTAAGCTGAGCTCACAGTGCTCCTGAAGGAAGAGGAAGAGATGTTCATAGAACCTGAGGCCGCCCTTCAGATGAGCCCGCAAGCGGCCTTCCCACTGTTGGAAGGTGTCCGTGTGCTTTCCGTTGGCCTTCAGCAGCAGCAGAGCAACAGCAGAGTACATTTGCCTCCATAACAGCTCTTCTGCCTTCCTCCCACAATCCACTGGGTGCAGGAACATGAGTTTAATGCAGACTTGCTGAACTATATCCCTGAGGGTCAGGACATGGGGCTTGAAAACCTCTTTGTGGGCATTTCCTGCTCGAAGGAAAAGGTCCAGATGCTGAGCTGCCAAGCAAACATCCTGGTAGAGTAGTTTGGCGTCCAGGGCTTCTGCCTGGCTTCCCTCCTTACCCGTGATGCTGTGTGTGTCTTCTGAGGAGAGACAAAAACTACCTATTAGGCAACTCCTGCTCACACTTCAGATCTCAGTTTAAACACCGTTTCTTGTAGGAAGCCAAACCTAACTCTGCAAGTTAGATTAGATGCCTCCCCCTCACATTAAGCGGGCCTCCTTTGGGTTTCTGGGACGTGACTGGTTGTGAGTTTTTCTTGGCTGTATTTCTCCTCCCATGGCACAGCCATTATAATTACCTATCATTCTTGCTTCCAAACTAGACCTCAAAGTTCCGTGAGGGAAAGGCTGGAGTCGATTCACCATTTAGTTCCCGGTACGTAACTATATCTAGTTCAAGGAGATATTCAGTAAAGAACAGTCAATGGATGAAGTGCATTCCAAAAGTCAGTTCCTTAATTATCATTTTCAGTGCAGAGATTATAACGCATCAAAGCACTCCACTATACTATTTAAAATACATGTCTAAGAGTGAAATAAATTTAATATAATCACCATACTTGCAATACCAAGAAAAAAAACTCCCGTATCAAAACTTAAATTTAATCAAGGTTGTGGATTTTGGGGGAGAATTCAACCTAGAGTCTATATGGTTAAAAATTCTTGTAGTATAAATGTATTTAAATAGATTTAATATTCAAATATAAATGTATTAAATAATATTTTAATGCAAAAATTATAAAATTCCTTATCTCTCTGTAGAATTTGCTTTTAGATTCTCAGGATGGAGGAAGAAGAGAAATACACCTTGTAATATTAACAGAACTCATACAAAGCACAAACACAAAATAGAAAATGTCCTGCTTTCTCATAATAAAAGAAAAGCAAGTTAAAGCAAACTACAGACAATAATTTAATTATATCAGAAAAGTAAAACATAATTTAAATTATAATACGTGATGCTTAAGGCCATGGTTAAACATAGGCTTACACAGCTGGAAGCAATAAAAGTTTTTAAAATAATTCTTTCTGTAAAACCATTTATGTTCCTATTGTTTACCCAGTAACCTTATTCATAGGAATAACGCCTAAGGAAATAAATTTAACAAAAGCAAAAGCTACATTAGTAAGAGGTCCATTTCAAATGTACCTCTAATAAAGGAAAGGAATAAGGAAGGGAGGAAAGAAGGAAATTAAAATTAACCTAAATATTCTATGATCAATGAATTGCTCATACATGTCTACATGTATGATAGTCATTATATCTATTAAATATAATTATATAGACTTACAGAAATAATAATTACTTGGAAAAAGTAGGATACGAAACAATATATACACCCAAAAACTACATTTTCAAAAACTAAAATATAATGTGTAAAATTAAAACTGGTTAGTGTGATAGTGACTAGGATTTTTTTCCCCAAAAAGTTCCTTACTACTGCTATTTTCAGTCATTTTACTACAACTTCTTAGTTGCTACAATTTATGAATCTACATTTTTGCATGACTAGCATTTAAAAAGAGGAAAAAATAATAATTAAGCACATACCATAAACTGATTCAGTAACTAGAATAAATAGCATTAAAATGTCAAATACGTAAGACTCACCAAATACAAAGAGTATCCACAGAGCTAGAATAGCATATGAAGTACCTATGACCTATTACTAGCATGTGAAAAGTTGAGAGAAAGAGGGATGGGGGCAGAATGAGGGAAGGGCTTTGGGCAGGAGCACGTGGAAGTGACCAGAACACAGAAACTGAACCAGCAAGTTGCCAGGGCTTTCAAAATCTCCAAAGCAAAATCTCCATCAACCACCATGAGGCCTTTCCTGGAATAGGTTGGACTGGCCTTTCTGAGTCCTGGGAAAGCTGACTGAAAGGAGAGAGAAAACCTACTGAAAAAACACCTGGAGAAGAGAGATCTAGGTTAGATTCAAAGCCACACACGAACACACAGTTTTTCCAAACGAAATTTCACTCCCTATCAAGCCCAAGAAACAGAGGCCAGATGGTCTAAGCTTGGGAGAGAAAAAAGTCCAAGCCCTCTGATTTATTAGACTACTTTGGGAGACATGGATTCCATTTGGAAGCCAGATAGGAATGGAGCTGACTGAAGTCATTCTTACTGGCCCTTCTCCCATCCCCTTAACCTCTGACCTCACCTACTGACTTCAGATAACAATGCCCTCCTGAACCTTCCTGGATGGCTATAGAAAGCCTGTTTTCCAAGTTTATAGGCCAGCAGTCACCCAGGTTTGATCAAGGCTCCCAGATAGGCTTGGAGACATCTCACTAACCCCACGTTTGCAGCTCTGATGCAAGGACAGGCATAAGTCTGTGAAGTTAAAATGGAACGATTTTCTCACAGTTAAACATTTCCAGACTGAACCGTTCCTAGGAATGGTCCATCCTCTCTGAAAGAACATAAATGTGAGCTGGCTCCTGCCTGCACTTCCCTCCAACACTAATGGTTAGGCCCACGTAACCACTTACTTCCAGGACCTCTTTCTTCCTCGGAGGACATTTGGATAAATTTCCCAGAAGGCCTCCTGATATAAGGCAACTCAGCACAACTGTTCCCATCGAAGCAGGGACTAGTCACAATTCTTTGAAGCTTCGTGTTTCCTGGACAAAAGCTCCTGAAGTCCAGAAGCTTATTTGTGAGAAGAACAACATTAAACCCCCTCCTTGAGATGGATGCAAAGGAGACACTCGTCCGTACTCTGCATCTGAACTTGCTGGTGAGCTCCTGATGTCTAGGGTTTACGCCTGCTGCTTCTCCATGCTTGAATCCCACATGCTAGGCTCTCAAAGCCCCTGGAATCTATTACTTTGTTGACACACCTGGAATGACTCTGCATAATTGGCATCAGCTGGGTACCCTTTGGCCAAGCAGGCTGATTCAGGCTGTTTCCTCAGAAAAGTACCTTAGGACCAGGTATAACCCTGATAGATATGGAAACTCCATAGCTCTAAGTCATACAGGAAACTAGGTCTGAGCAAAATGCACCTCTGTGACCCAAGGGTTATACTTATCTTGCATGAAAAGGATGATTAAAAGAGGCCTTCCTCCCAAAAGACAGAACCATAGCTTGTCTTCACTCAGTCCAATCTACTCATAAAAACTGGTTCTCGAGAGCCTTGCATAATTATAGGACTCAGAAAATCCTTGAAAGATAGCCTCAGGGGAAAAAAAATTCCTGAGCAGAGAGCTTGAATACAAGCATTTCTTGCCGGCCACCCCCTCCACCCCAACCTTGGTCATCCTCTGCATACTCTGCAGTAATAAAGACTTCACTTCCTAAAGAAAAAGGGTTATTCACAGATCCACAGCATTTATGGAATTATACCAGCTTAGTTTATTAAATTTGGGATGGATTTACAGCTCTTTATCAAAACTCTATCCCAAACAGTTATATAAACCGCTCAGAACCCTCACTTAATTTCAAACTACCATGAAAACAATACCCCATAAGAGTTAATCCACTGACAAAATTGGATAACTTGGATGAAATGGAAAATTCCTGCAAAAAACAAACTATAGAAATTTACTCAAGAAAAACATTGAAAATCTGAGTAGATCTGTAATAAGCATAGATACTGAATTAGTCAATTTAAAACTTTCCAAAAAGCATAGCCCAGGCTCAGACGACTCCACTGATTAATTCTATCAAGCATTTAAAGAAGAATACCAGTTCTTCACATGTTCTTCTAAAAAACCAAAGAGGAGAGAATACTTAACAACTCATTCTTTGAGTCAGTATTACCCTAATACAAAACCACCAAAAGAAAACTACTGATAAATATTTCTTATAAATTTATATGTAAAACTCCTCAACAAAATACTAGTAAACCGAATCTAAAACATATGAAAAGGATTATATACCATGACTAAGTGGGATCTACCCCAGGAAAGCAAGTTGGTTTACTGTCTGAAAATAAATTAATATAACACACCACATCAATATAATAAAGGGAAAGAAAATGTATTACCATCTCAATAATGCAGAAAAAAGCATTTCACAAAATCCAACACTTTTCCATGATAGAAACACTCAGAAAATTAGGAACAGAAGGAAACTTCCTCAGTCTTACAAAGGGCAAAACCCCACAGCTAACATCAGACTTAATAGTGAAAGACGTGATGCTTTCCCTCTGAGAACAGGAGCAAGATAAGTCTGTCCACTTTTTCTACTTCTGTTCATCACTGTACTGGAGGTTTTAGCCAGGGCAACTGGGAAAGAAAAATTAAAGGCATACAAATTGAAAAGGTTAAAACTATTTCTATTTGTAGATGACACACAATCTTATTTATAGAAAACCCTAGGGGGCCCACAAAAATTATTAGAATAAATGAATTCAGCAAGGTTGCAGGATACAAGAACAATATACAAAAATCAACTGCACTTCTATACACTAGCAATGAACAATCCAAAATGAAATTTAAAAAAAAATTCCATTTACAGTGGCATCAAAAATATATAATAATTTACTTGGGAACAAATTTAATAAAAAGTGCAAAACTTATACTCAAAAATGATAAAACATTGTTGAAAAAAATTGAAGATGAATGGAAAAACATTCATATTTATAATTCAGAGGACTTAATGTTATAAGATGTTGATACTCCCCAAATTGATCTATAGATCCAATGCAATTTTTATCAAAATCCTAGCAAACATTTTTTTATGATAATTCCTCTCCTAAAATAAATGTGGAAATATAAGGCACCAAGAATAACTAAAACAATCTTGAAAAAGAACAAAGTTGGAGCATACTTCCTGATTTCAAATTTAAAGCTATGGTAATCAAGGCAGTGTGGTTTGTGACACTGGGTTAAGCACACTTCTTAGAAACAATAACAGAAAGAAAAAGGCCATACGAAACCTCTTATGAGGAATGTTTTCATGAACTTAAATGTTCACTTTACTTTTTTATGCTAAAAGAGGAATATTTCTCTTCACCTGAATAGAACGATTAAAACATTAAGGAGTTCCCCTCCGATAGTGACACTTGGTTGTGAGATGTTCTTGCTGTTCCTGTGACTTTAGGAAGGATCTGTGTGTGCCTGACTGAGTGGTGCTTTCTGGAATCATCAAGAAAGCTGCTATTCTGCACAGTTTGGAGCTACCATTTCTAGCACTTTCCAGAAATTATCTGGAACTGTGAAATATAACAATAGGTATTAGAAGAATCAGATATTTGCTTCAGTATGTTTCCAGGCAGTTAAATATACAGAAGCAAAACAAAATAAAACAAAACCTCAGAGAAAGGTTATATAATTGTAAAATTGGTGTTCGTGCACTAAGTAGAACAATAATTCTCTTCCAAAAATACCAAATACCCTATGTTTAGGATGAAGAGATGGAAATATTTTTGTTTTTTATTTGTTCATATTTAACATGGATAGATATCTTTCCTACCATTCAAAAACATTATAATCACTTATAATGAGATTAATAAAAACATAAAATGAAGGGAGTGATTATCACAAAAGCTAAGATTGCAGTTTGGACGGGGCAGTTGTTGGGAAGAGGGCTGAATCAGGAGGTGTACACATTGCAGGTAGGGTGTTTCTGGTACTAAAAATGTCTATTTCTTCAACTGGATTACGTGGGAGATATATATTACATATTGTACTTGTATATAAATTTCACAATGTAAGGACTCTTAAAATATATAATTCATCATAAAAAAAGAGACAAACCACTATGTACATCACAATTTTTTATTGTTATATCTCTAGGGAAGCATTAGATTGATTCTTGTGGCTAACTTGACTAATAAATGTCATTAAACATTACAGATTTTGTTTTCTATTAAATAGACAGATTGATTGAATCTAATCGAGATGTTCAATGTGATCAAAACAATGTTCTATGTAGAGTAGGAAGTAGAAAAACAAAAAGAAATAAAGCAAACAAAAGAATAGAATCACCTCTCAAATAACCTATCAAAATACAAATGACTCCCAGGTAGTTGAGATAAATTAGGAGCGGTCAGTCACTTGTACAGTTAGGAGGGTGTGATGTGTAAGATGCCTTTTAGTGTAAGTCTGATATGCTTTACAAATAAGTAGACCACAAATCTTCTAAGCACACAGCACTGCCCATTGTTAGTTGTACTGTATTGACAAATTCTTGTTTTGATTTTATTTTCTCCCATTATGGGCCATGAAATTCAAGCTGTGATTAAAGATGAACTCTCAGGTGAAAACGATAATGTTTTCAACTATTACAATTTTAAATCGTATTTCCTATTGAAAGCACTGTGGCTTTATGAGACAGCCCTTATAAAACAGCTTAATAGTTACCAATTTTATACCTAATTCTCAGAAGTAAGGTGTCATCTCTCAGAGACTATGTTCTAGAATAAGACTATTGGAAATACTATGTACCTACAGGTATATCATTGGGAGATCCTACATGATAGTAAACTTTGGAGGAGGTCTCTAAGATAGATATTTGTAAGGCAAAATACCTCAAGTCAAGATCACAGGAATGTGAAGTGGTTCCACCATGTCTGTGAGCCACCACTTTCTGCTCCACAACCCTTATTTTATGGAAAAAAAAGAAAAAAGAACATGGACAAACTGGAAAATATCCAGGAAAGTGAGATGATGCAGGATACAGACATTATCATCTTAAAGTTTAAGGAAAAAACCTGCATAGTCTAAGGACATTTATCCTAAAGAAGAGAGAAGAGAAACTCTAAGAGAAAACCATATAGATATTCTTGAATATTCAAAGAACACCTTTGAAATACACCTTTTTCTGTATGGCACAAAAGGAAGTCAGTGTATCTTTAAGTAGATGTTAAAAGGACAGGTTCCAATTCAAGAAAAAACAAAAGGGGAACTTTTAATTACAGCTATCCAAAAGTAAATGGGTTGTCTGATGAGGTAGTAATTTCCTAGCCATGGAAGGGGTTTAATCAAAAACTGATAAACTATCAGGCACACTGTGGATGAGTTTTGCTTTTGTGTGGTAGATTGACTTAAATGACTGCTAACATCCTTTTTAAAATCAGATTCTCAGATTTCCTCCCATAATGATTCATTAACCTATTTTCAGATGTTGCCTACCAAAATGCTATGGGTTTATATTAAAGCTACAGGTCTGTTATCTGAACATTCCTTTTGGCCAAGTAAGTTAGAAAATAAGTGCTTTTCCTTCATTTGATGATTTTGATTGCACTCAATGGTATAATCATCATTACCAAATTTGGACAGGAGTAATCTAGAACACAACCTGTACCTTTTAAATAAGAGCTGCCATAGTTTAAAAATAGTCCAGATGAACAAAGGAAATTGCAATCTCAGTTCAAAGGGAAACTGACACTAGCAAGTACCAGTTGTTGATGGAAGAGCGTGTACAATCACTGTCTGAAGACAAACACTTCAGTCAAAGAGAAATGGAAGGACAGACTTCTTCTCTCTTTACAGTATGAAATCTGAACTTTCCTGTCAGTGACAAGGTTAAAGCAGTACACCACCCACTCAGAAAATGAATCAGACACCAAGAGGCAGATTCTCCCAGAACTTAAAGCAGTTCTGAAAGCTGCCTTAACTCTTTCACAATACAAGGAAACAACAACAACAAAAAAGGAAAGTACCCAAAAATACTTTTACAGGCATAAAAAGTTAATACATTAAATGCTATTACCCATGCTGGGACAATGGAAAGCATTCCAAAAGTTCAACACATCAGGGAATCATTAACAAATTCTAGTTTGTCAAAGTAATATAGCATTACGGTATTCTGAAATTATTACACTCATTATGTGTCATAAGTGTAAACCTTTTAAAAGTAGCAATGACAGGTTCTAGATAGACAATAAAACATTGCAAAACTATAGGTGCACTCCGTTTAAAACAAACAAACAAAAAAACTACATAAAAATATTAGGAGGCCAGAAAAGACGGCAAACTACCACTAGATGCTAGCTCTGCTTCTGTGCTTGACCCTAGAGAAGCTGTACAAACAAGAGAGTGATGGGTAAATCTCAGATGACATGATTCTATACACTAAATCCTAAAGGTCACCAAAAAAAAAAAAAAACTGTTAAAACTAATAAATGAATTCAGTCAAGTGCAGGATATAAAATCAACATACAAAAATCAGTTGTGTTTCTGTACACTAACAACAATCTAGCCAAAAAAAGACATTAAGAAAACAATCCCATTTACAATAATAAGAAAAAAAGAATAAAATATTTAGAAATAAATCTAACCAAGGATGTGGAAGATTTGCACACTGAAAACTATAAAACATTGATGAAAGGAATCAAAGAAGACACAAATTAATGGAAAGATATCCCATGTTCATAGATTGGAACATTTAATATTGTCAAAATGTCCAGTCCACCTAAAACAATCTATAGATTCAATAATCTATCAAGATTCCAATGGAATTTTTTTCTAGAAATAGAAAAAAAATTCTAAAATGCATATGGACCCACAAAAGACCCCAAACAGCTGAAGCAATCTTAAGCAAGAACAAAAAAATTAGAGACATCACATCTCTTGATTTTATACTTTATACAAAGCTATAATAATCATAATAGCAATGGTACTGACATAAAAACAGACACATGTAACAACAAAACAAAATAGAGATATGAGGAATAAACCCACACATATAGAGTCCATTCATTTTTGAAGAATATACAAAGGGATACAAAAGATCGTCTCCTCAATAAGTGGTGTTGGGGAAGCTGGATATCCACCTGCAAAACACTGAAATTGTATTCTTATCTTACACCACATACAAAAATGAACTCAAAGTGGATTAAAGACTTAGAAGTAAGACCTAAAGCCATAAAACTCCTTGTAGAAAATACAAGGATTAAGCTCCTTGACATTGGTCTTGGCAATGAATTTTGGGATTTGACACCAAAAGCCAAGGCAACAAAAGCAACAATGAACAAGTGGGACTACATCAAATGAAAAACTCCTCATGGCAAAAGAAAAAATCAGCAAAATTAAAGGGCAACCTAAGGAATGGGAGAACATAGTTACAAATCAATATCTGATGAGAGGTTAGTATCCAAAATATGTAAGGATCCTTTGCAACTCAATATTTTAAAAAATCCCAATAACCCAATTTTAAAATGTACAAAAAGACCCTAAATAGATTTTTTTTTCTGAGAAGACACACAAATGGCCATCAGATATATGAAAAGATGCTCAACATCATTAATCATCTAGTCAGTGCAAATCAAGCCACAATGAGCTATTACCTCACACCTGTTAGCATGCCTATTATCAAAAGACAAAGATAACAAGTATTGGCTAGGATATGGAGAAAAGGGAACCCTTGTGCACTAGTGGTGAGATTGTAAATTGGTACAGCTATTATGGAAATCCCCCCAAAATTGAACTACCATGTGATCCAGTGATCTCACTCTGGGTATATATCCAAAGAAAATAAAATCACTATCTCAAAGAGACATCTGTACTCCCATGTTCATTGCAGCATTATTCACAATAGCCAGCCAAGATATAAAACAACCTAAGTGTCCATCAACAGATGAAAAGATAAATAAAATGTGGCATTTATATATATATATAACTATTATTCAGCCTTAAAAAAAAAAAAAGAAATCCTTCAGTTTGTGACAAAATGGACATTACGCTAAGTGAAATATTCCAGACCCAGAAAGACAAACATTGCATAATCTCACTTATATATGGAATCTTTTTTTTTTAAAGAATCAACAGAATGTGGTGATTCAATCATAAAGGACAGTCAAATGTGCTTGCACATATTCAAGAAATCAATCATCTAAGTGGAATCTTATTTTTAAAAAGGTGAATTCTTAGCAATAAAGAGTAGAATGGTGGTTACTAGAGACTGGGAGGAGGAGGGAAAAGGGAGATATTGATCAAAAGATGCAAACTTTGAGTTATAAGACAAATAAGTTTGAGGACCTAACACACAGCATGGTGACTACAGTAATAATGCATTGCGTACCTGAAATTTGCTGCGAGAGTATATCTCAGGGGTTCTCAACACACCAAAAAAATCATAACTATAGAAGGTGACAAATAGGCTAATTAGTTTGATTGCGATAATCATCTCACAATGCATACATATATCAAAACATTGTATTACACACCTTAAATACACACAATCTTTATTAGCCAAGAGTAAATAAATCAAATTATTTTAAAAAAAACACATATCTGTCAGAAACCTCTGAGGAAACAAGTTGGTTAGGTCCCATTCAGGTGGAGTAACAAGGGAAGGGGAAAAGGGCAGCCTAGAGCAGAAGAGGGTCCAAAGCCATGATCATGGGAATAGACTGAGAACTTCCTTGTTTAATTAGCCTTTGTTCCTACCTCACGTAGCCCCAGATCATAGGCGGTGTAATAGCAGGAGGACCAGCCAGGGTCAGCTGGAGCTAAACAGAGGCTTCAGGGTAATATCCAGGCAGGGATGGATCTTGGAATTAGTGAGGAGGAGCAGAAAACAACAGGAGCAGGTAGATGGGCCAACGCCTAATTGTTTATTTACTTCTCCTTCCATCCCATTAAGTCAGCAGCTCTCAAGATGTGGTTCGATTTTCAGCATCAGCATCAACTGGTAACTTCTTAGAAATGTAAATGTAAACTCTATCCCAAACTTACAATATCAGAAAATCTGGGGAGTAGGGACCCAGCTATGATTGTGATGCATGCTAAAATTATAGACCCACTGCTCTAGGCGATTTTATCCAAGACAAGTCACTCTTGGTAAAGAACTCTGCCCTGGGAGAGGGATAGAGCAGGTCAATGGGAGGTAACACCAAGTCAAGTGTGGGGGAGGAAGGGATGTAAAGAGAGCATGGTCCAGCCCAGGGGGTAACATCAGAGGCTCCTCACTCTACTGTATCTCCTTGGTACCTACTTCCTAAATTCAACAGGAGGAGCACAAGTTCTATAGAAGAAAGACAACAAACTCAACACTCTGCAGTAGAAGCAGCCAAATGAATGGATTGGTTAAAATAAGAATTTTAAGTAAAAAAAACTTTTAAATAAAATATTCTCAAAGAAACAAAAGAGAATGTTACAAACAGGAACCAGGAACAGAATCATAAGGAGCCAGAATCTGGAGATATTGAGTCTGAAAAATGTAATCATTGAAATAAAGAACTCAAAAGGGGAGTTGTAAAGCAGAAAGGATACCGCTGAGAAGAAAGCACCTTAAAAATGCAGGACAGGGCGACTGAGATCTGAATGATACCATTTATGTAAAATGAAAGCACAGAGAAACAAAACAGCACTCTGTATCTTTGTAAAATATGTGTACGTATACATCTCAATGAACATAGATTAAAGAACAGAATAACGAATGGGGATGTGAAGTTGGAATAGGGATGGAAATGAAGAAAGAAAAATAAAATGAGAAAGGCCTCGTACAGACCACTGATGCACTGTGCAATGACAGCATGATAAACCCAGTTCTCTGCCTGTAAGGACAAAAAATCAGATTATTTTTAAAAGAATCCCATTTTTAAAAACCATAATGGAATACACAAAATAATAATATTTGTGTTAGTACAGGATAAATTTATGGACGTTTGTCCAGTTTTAAAGCACTGTAATTTTTTTCTTTTCATAATACTGTCTAAGCCAAAAAATGAATGTTTTCCTCCAGGAAGTAATTTGTATGCTGAGATAATCTGACTTTAATCAATGTATACATTTGCAATATCGAGCTGATTTTTTTTTGCAGTTATGAATCACATGAAAAACAGTACCCTCAACAATGGAATGCAATTTTAAGACATTAATCCTCGAGATAACAATACAGACTTTCCAGTCGGTAAATGTCATCAGAAAAAGAGAAAATTTGTCTTCATTATCTAAGCTTCTGAAACTTGTGTGTCAGGTGCTTTGTTTTATTCATCAGAAAAATTCCTTTTCTAGTGTTCAACCAGGTTAATGATGAACAACCTTTATATTGTAAAATCAAATTGCCTGACACCTCTCTCTGGGTATTTATGAAAATTAAAATTGCCCCAATCTGCATTCTTGACAGCACATGCAAGTTTTATTTTTGAATATTGTATTTAAATTCTGTGTTGTCATGCCAATATATTTTTAATTGACATGAAATTCACACAACACAAAGTTAACCATTTTAAAGTGAACATTTGGTAGCATTTAGGATATTCACAGTGGCGTGAAACTATCACCTCTACTACTACTAGTTTCAAAATATTTTCATCAGCCCTGAAGGATTCCCCCTCCTCCCCAGCCTCTGGCAACCACTAATTTGCTTTCTGTCTCTCTGCATTTACCTATTCTGAAAATTTCATATAAATGGAGCTATACCGTTCATGTTTGCGTTCCTTTTTCTATCACTTCTAAAGGAAACCACTTTAATTGCTTAAATCATTAAAATCTTTGATTGGGACAGCCCTAATGGTTTAATCCATATTGGTTTTCAAGTAAATATCATTGTTCACATCTGTAAATGCCAAATTTAATGGAATATTGAGAAGAAGCTAAAAAATGGAACAAATATAGATGATACACATCTGCCTGAGTCTAGCCTCATCCCCTTCCACTGCCTTTCCATTCCCTATAGCTGCAAAATCTTCCTTGCCGTGCTCTGAATCTCGTGAACACATCCTGCCTGTTCACCTCTCCCTCTCTCTGTGAATATTAATCCCCAGAATGCATTTCCCCATCTGACCACCTAAAGTTCTCAAAACCAAGTTAAAGCATCACCAATTCTTCCCAAGCCCCCATCCAAAACGTCCTCTGACACCTGTTCTACCAACATGCTGCCTGCCTTGTTCATGCCTCTCCTGTTGTACTTAGCACATCGCTCTGTAAATAATATGGTGAAATGACACGCGAGTGGATTAGGAAACATCTGGTTTGTTATTTTTTTTTAAAGCAGTCTAGTTTGGGGGGGGTAATTAGGCTTATTTATTTATTTGTTTATTTAATGGAGGCACTGGGGATTGAACCGAGGACTTTATGCATGCTTGGCATGAGCTCTGTCACTAAGCTAATACCCTCCCCCCAGGAACATCTGATTTTGTCCCAGATCTTATTTCCTTTGAGCCTCGTTTTTCTCATCTGTTAAGAGAAAGGAACGAGAAGTCCTCTTAAGGCTCTTATGTCTTGATGATACAATGTTATGCTGAAGACAGAAATGGATAATAAATTCAACTTACTCCTCACTCCTGCCATGATCCTAATACTAAATCCATCAGGAAAATTCTGCTTCTTCTGTTGAGACAGGATACAAAGAATATGGTTAGCCACAGATATACCTCATGATTTTTTTAAATTATATACCAAATCAGCAGAATTTCAACAAGATGATGTCTATGGCCTTATGTCCCATGTGAACTGAACAAAAGGAGATGAAGTTTGGCTCTTCTTTTTAATTATTTCTTATTTTCTCTCTTATCTTATTTTCTGGAGAAATTCCCATATGCTTTTCAATTTACAGAAGATGGAAACCGAGGGACCCTTACTTCTCAGGTCTGCCTTTATTCCCACTTTGAGCTCTTCTTCTGTAAGTCAAATAAGAAAAAACCCTACATTATAAAATAAAGAGATCACTTTTGTGTATGTCCCTCAATATTTCTTATATTGAATTTCTTAGAACATTTAGCTCAGAGAACTTATGCAGGTACAATAAAGCCAAAATGGTCATTTGCAATTAAAATAAGATCCGACTTTAATAGACTGAAGTCAGCCTGCCTCAAAGTGATATTAATTTCTGATTTTCCAAACTGATTTAGGACTTCTTTGAATTTAATCCACTATTGTATAATCTTATATCCATAATGAATATTCAAGGGAAAGATACATTGAAGAAAACATTATTTCAGTACAAATCACACTATCATAGTTACTCTCTTTTTACAAAAGTAATTCGGTTAAAATCAGTATTAAATATATCAAGTATTATCAGCACAATCAAGCAGGTGCTTCTTATACTTGAATGGTTACCCAACCAAGCAATCCAGCAAGAAGACATATGTGAACAAATGTTGACTAAAGTTTTATATATAGCCCAAGTAGAGTGAAGGGTTAATAATTACGATGCCTTGCATATAGTAAATGGTCAATGAACACTGAATACCCGAAGAAACACGAGCAAGATTAACTATCAAGGGATTTAGGATTTAAAGAGTCAAGACTATTACATGCTTGTTTCCAAAAATGTTTCTGAAATGTCTATTAAATACCAGGAGCTCTCATAGTGCTGAGAAACTGGAATTATTTTTTTTAATCAGCAAGGCAGGAACCCTATAATCAAGTAAATAAACTGTATGAGTGCTATGTGAAATACAGTGGAAGTTTAGAACAGTGGTAGCTCACCTTGAACTCAGAGACTGCTTGAACCAGGTCTTAGACGTTAATCAGAATTAGAACAAGCATAGAGGAGAAATGGAGATTCCAAGAAGGTAGAATATCAGCTGCATAGCAAGGAAAAATAATATTTGTCAAAAACGGGAGCTAAGGAATAAGTAATAGAAACACCAAAGTCTAACGCTGTAAAAATTGTTAATATGTTATTCAAATATTTGCTTGTTTGTTTCTTTGTTTTCTTAATGAGGGATGGGTAAAATGCCTGTACCCTTTAAGGAAAAAAGAAAAAGTAAAGGTTTACATAATGTACAATCTGATGAGAAACATTAAGTGTAGTGGTTTAGATATTATATTAGTTTGCTAGGGTCGCCTTAACAAAGCACCACAGACTGGAGAGCGTACACAATGGACATTTTTTTCTCACAATTCTGGAGGCTAAAAGTCCAAAATCTACACGTTAGCAGAGTTGGTTTCTTCTGAGGCTCTCTTGTTCGTAGATGATTTTTTTCTCCCTGTGTCTTCACATGGTCTTCCCTCTGTGTGTCTATGTCCTAATCTCTTTTTATGAGGAAATCAGCCATGTTGGAGTAAAGCCCAACCTAATGACCTCATTTAACTTAATTACGTCCTTAAAAGACTCTGTCCCCAGATATGATCACATTCTGAGATACTGCAGGTTAGGACTTCAAAGCATAAATGAGGAGGAGGGACCCAACTCAGCATGTAACACACATTCACACTGTTGAGGAGTAGAATCCTCCAAAAAGAGAAGCTGCAATTGTCGTAATTGTGGGGCGAGAGCATGTGTAAGAGGTTGTGTGCAGATCCACAGCTGGGTTGTATCTCCATGGAGATGATAACCAAGATTATGAAAGTGAAAAAACTCCTCCCACACACACACAAAAGATCTGTAGACAGAAAGCAGCAGCAAGCCAAGAAAAACATATGCTCAATTTCTCTGTGTTCTTCACTTTAAGCACCTAGAAACAATCTAAATGTAAATCATAAAGTGTTAAAGCGGGGGAAACCTTAGAGTTTATGGGGCCACACTCCTCATTCCACAGAGGAAAATAAAGACCTAAAGGCTGAGCACCTCCCTTTGAATGATTCATTTAACAACCACTATTTCAGTTAATTATATTTGAAAGAAACATGAGGGTTTTTTTTTTAAGAACTTTGAATTTTATGTGGGCTTGGTATATGTAAGTTTTAAGTATGTGGTTATAGATGAATTCTGAGTATATGTACCTGGACCTGTGCTGTCCAGTTCAGTAGCCACTAGCCATGTGGGCCTACTTAAATTTAAATGATTAACATTCAGTAAAACTAAAACTTCAGTGCCCCATCACACTAGCCACATTTCAAGAGTATGTACAGTTAGTGGCTACCATACTGCCCAGTATAGACACTGGAGATTGGAGGATTTTGTCATTGCACAGAGCTCTGTTGGACACTACCAGTCCAGAATATTCGAAAAATCAGGTAGCTACTTCTAGAAAGTTTAAGGGAGATCAGTTTTATAATTCTCTCAAATTATAAAATATAGCAGGTGGCAGCTCATTTTAATTACAAACACCCCATATAGTTTCTGGCAAAAAGAAGCTCCTTTCAAATTTTCCCTTCACATTTTTCAGCTTCTCACTTTCAGCTTCTCACTTCATTAAAGTGATGCTAAACTTGCTTTTTGAAAGACCAAAGAATAATAAAGACACATTACTGAATTTAATCAACAAGTAACATTTTTGAACAACTTAATATGTCTCAGCATAAATTCTAGATTATTCCAAAAACCTTCCTTTCCTTAAGGAACCCTGTAAAATCTTCCTCCATTTCTAAAATATTGTGGGTCAAGTCTGTGAATTGTAGGTGATTATTTACTATTTCATCTAAATGTTGAATTATCCATGAGAAATCTCCTCACTTGCATGCACATTTTAAACCAAGAAATTAAAGTCATTAAGACTGTTCCTAAATTTACAAAGAATTTCAGAACAATATGAAACTCACAAAAATGAGTCACTATGTTTTAGCCAGAATATAATTTGATGAAGTTTACATTTGCACAGAGGAAAGAGAATGTTATGAGAGGTGGGAGGGCACACTGGAACAATGAGTGTGTGAGTGAGATTTGCCTTAAAAGCAGGTTCAGCAGCCCAGACAGTGTTCCTCATAGGGCAGTGTGAGTATCTCCAGAAACAGCAGGGGAAACGCAGACTCCAAAACCACACCCCAAACCTACAAAACCAGAGTCTCTGTGGAGGGGGGCTCAGGAATTTGCTTTTTTCAAGGGCTCCTGAGGTAATCTTTCTGTCTACTAAAATTTGAAGGGAGTATGATGGCTGAAATCTAATTGAAGGCTCATCAATATTTGGCATAACATCTATAGAAATAGTTAGCTGTTCTGGCCAGGGGAATTTCATACCAAGGCATGAAAAAGCCCCTTATAAAGTAGATATTACTGAATGTTCTTATTTTCCTTTATGGAAACAGGGATGATCACTTTAGTTTTAACTATAATGAGATCAGTCAGAATATCCTACGCACTGCTGATAGCTGTATAACCTGCACACCCAAATACACGAGCCTTCAGAACAAGTGAAGTTGGGATAAACAATATCTGAAGGTCATTTTTAATCTTAAGATCTTATATCCTTTCTTATACTACTGCACAATATTTTTATAACTTTAAGATCAGACTGAAAAAAGTCTAAGCTAAAAAATGTGTCTAAGGAATTAAAACTGTAAGTAAATATTAACAATTAAAAAGGGCATCTAAATTTGAAACATTAATCTGTTATTTAAAAAAGAAAAAATGGTAAGATATATTACTTGAGCCAACATACAGAAGTCTAAAATTAATGCACTAATTTTATCTAATGTTTGGTCAAGTAGGAAAAAGAAAGGAAAAAGAAGTGAGCACATTTAATTTATACAATTGATCTTGTCTAGTGACTATTAGGCAAATAATGCAGAGAATGCACTTGAATTTTGAGAAAGGTGATCAATTTTTCAGTCTAAAATGTTTTCATAGGGGGAGGGCATAGTTCAGTGGCAGAGTGCATGCTTAGCATGCAGGAGGTCCTGGGTTCAAGCCCCAGTACTCCCTCTAAACATAAATAAATAAACAAACCTAGTTACCTCCCCTCCAAAATCATAAAAATAAATAAATAAATATTTTTAAAAATGTTTTCATAAACTTCATATATATACACACACATACTGTTAAAAGATAAACTGAGTTATATTAAAAATGTAAAGAATTTATTTGAGCAAAACTCAATTCCATCGGGGCAGTGGCAAATCAGAAGTGATTAGAAGTGCCCCAGCCACAGGAGCTGGGGAAAGATTCATATAGAGAAGGTGTGGAAGCAAAGAAAGGAAATTTTTTGACTGACTATAGCTTGAAGTTTAACTGACTATTCGTGATTAGTTGCCCTTAGCATTTTGCTTTCTAACCTTGAGGAATTTACAGGCTTAGATTTTTGGTTTGCTTACCTCGGCTGCCTGGGTATTAGAGCCTTCTGAGTCTAACTGCCTCCTTGTTTAATTAATTTAGATATAAATTTATATACATTAAATAATTTAATTATGTAAACAAATTAGTTAAGCATTTACTTGATTAAATTAATTAAATAGCTCTACACATATAATTATATGGCTTATTTTACAAAGATGCATCCCCCATGATTAGTTTTGCTTTCATATTCTTTTTTGTTCTAAATGCTGCTCTGTTGTACATCTGCAATGGTTCAGAAGAGAGCCTGAAGGGATGTGAATGGAGAACTCACCTCCAGCCTCCCATAAGGGCTAGCTGAGCACCTCCTATGCGCCTGGCACCCATCCGCACACTTTCTCACTCTTGAGTGCATTCCTAACACCCAGCCAGCGCAACACTGGGCTCCGTCTTGTGCCAGTGAGCAAGCCAGCAAGAACTACCCAGCGAATCTCATTTACACTCTGAGATCCTGCTGGTGTCTGAGTCGTCCTCTACTCTCAGGGAGAAAGGGGCGGATGTTGCACCTATACACTGCTTTCCACCTGCTAAGTGCTCTCAGTGCTTCTGGCAGAGCCCAAAGACTGGTGAGTAACAAAGAAGCATTTTTTTTTCCTTCTTTTTAGAAGCCTGAGCTGTCTTCATCAGTTGATTGCTGTTCAAATAAAGTGAAATGATGACAGGAGTAGGCCAAGAGGGCTTATTCTAGTCTCTCTTTTTTTTAATACTAGTGAGAGAATCTATCACCCATTTGAAAGACATTCAGTCCCTGAAACAAGATCCTAACGCTTCACGGAAGTCTGAGGAAGCCTGGGGATGTTTTGGAAGTTAGCCAATCAGGTGTGTCTGCAGGGCTTGATGCCTTCCTCTCTCTTTCCCTTCTTTTATCCTCAGCAGTCGCCTTCTTTCATCCTTAGCTAAACAGCAGCCGAGGAGCCTCAGGCAGTAAGTAGGATCTGAAAAACACTCTTTAAATCAACTGCAGGCAACTCCTTACATAGATGGCACATCACAGACTTCACCCTGATCCTGGCCAGTCAGGTTATAACTAAACACTATTAAGCTCAAACCGAAGGGGAAAAAATGAGGATTATCAGAGAAAACCTATGTCATCCTCTAAATGTAGACAACTATTGGATTATTTTTTGTCTCCCTTCTCAGGCCGTAAACTCCTTGGAGGCAAAAATATCACCTCATACATCTCTCGAACCTTGGTAGACACAAGGGTGGCACATGGTAAATGTTCAAAAACGACCAACGAATAAATGGGGATTAATTAATGCCTGAAAGCTTTTCCTTCTATTGCTTTAAAGACTCTCTTTTTTATTTTCTTTTGTTTGACTGCGATCTCAGAGTCAGAAATGTCAACTTCCATTCCAGTTTACCTTTCTGTACCTCTCAACTAGACTACTGCACTTTTCTTCTAGTTAAGTGCCCAGAGTTTTTCCATCCTCCATACTACATGAGGCACTGAATTCATCTTCTTTAAAATGTTGCTTTAATCTTATGTTAATTCTCTGCAGAGAAGCCTTGTATGATTCCTCATTCTGCGGCAAATGAAGTCTAAGATTTCACATCCGGCATTCAAGACACGTTTCACCTCCATTCCCTTGTTTAACCAAGGTTCTTCCAGACGTAGGCACTGACTTTGCATCAGTCTGCAAGCGTGCCCTCATATGTCCATTTCACTTTATTTGTTCATCAACAAAAATTTACCCAGTGCCTATTACTAGCAAGGGATTGGGCTAGATGTCAGTGTTCCTGAAAACTTATATTTACTTTGTTTTCATCAGTAAAATCATATGTTATTTCCCTAGTGTCATTTGATTTAAGGGGGATCTACTGTGAATTTCATTATAGATAGACGGTTCCTTATGTATTTATTCCCTTACTGCTCTATGTGTATATTTCTCTCTTTTTTTAACTTAATCTTTTGCCTAATATTTGCTCTAAAAAAAAAATCACTGTGAGATGGATTTTCTTTATCAGGAGTGCTAGGAAACTGGAACCGTTTCCAGGCTGGAAACTGAATCAATAAAAATGAAAATTTTTAAAACATAAAGTGGAAACACAAAGAGATGGAGGTAAGATTTCCCCAAAATTTTGCATCAGGAAATACTATATCAAGTTTCAAGATTCGTAACTTTTGGAACCTTTTACATCAAATTTAAAATTACAATCATGTCAGAAATAAAAATCTTTAGCACTTACTCAATAAGCAAGAGAATTTTTGATAGTGACTCACTCAGAATTCTGAAACATAAATATTAGCAAAAGGCATCAGATGTATCAAACACCAAAGAAAATTGTATTATCTTTTCTTTACTTATAACAATTATTGTTTACTTATCTCTAGGTGAAATGAAATGAGTATACATCTCAGGAATAATTAAAAGCCCTATATTGCAGTTGTAATCATGCACTGTAGTGGCAATAATTACTATAAAGAAGCATTAGTTGATACCAATTATTTTCCTGCCAACCAACTTCATTCTCAATTCAGTGGCTTTCATGGATCTTTGTAGGATTTAGGAAAACTCTGACTATAAGAATCTATTTTCAAAATTATAAACACTGCTGACCAAAACACTTCCAGAAACTCAAAATATGCTTCATTTGTGAGTTTCAAAACGATCTAAGGGACGTTCATCTATCTAATTCATTTAATAAATATGTATTTGATACCTGTTATATCCAGGCACTAAGCCAAAACACAGTTTCCACTGTCAAAGAGCTTTTACTCTCTTGTGTGATGAGAAACTGAGACAATGTCTATTGTCATATTTGAACAATGAGCTCTTGGCCACTGGGGATATCTGTCCATCAGAGAACTGAGATTAAAACCATCAGCTCTGCACTATGGGGTTCAAGCGGATTCTTAGTGTTACTCTCTCTATGACCTAAGCAGGTCACTTAACCTCTCTGGTCTACTAAGTTTCTTCATCTGAAAAATAAGAACTTAAGAACACCTCCTTTGCAGGGCTGTTATGATGAAACATTTCCTGGCACAAGGTAATTGTTCTGTAAACAACTGTTGTTGTTTTTGTTGCTGTTGTTAGTAGTGGAAGTGGTAGTATTTCAAAAGGAGCTCTGGGCTTTGAAGAGTGTAACCTAACTAAGAGGAGAGGGAAGGGTATGTCAGTTAAAGGGAACAGCAAGCAAGTAAAAAGAGGTTTAAAAAAGTGTACCTTCAAAAAAAAAAGGAATTCTAGTCCTTCATATTGGGTATCTGTTGGGGCAATGGCCTGAGAAAGAGAAGATAAGGCAAAGCTGTGAAAATTAAAATTGTCATACTCTCCATCCAGAACAGATTGGGATTTTCAGTCATCAGACTAAAAAGACAGTGGTGCCTAGAACAAAATGCTGAACTCAAGTGCAAGCAACAGACACCTTGGAGGGGGTGGGGGAAGCACATATCAACTCTAGTCCACAAGGCATCATTCACATGCACTTGGCATCTCCACAATTTTGAAGAGTCACACACTCCTGATACAAGTTCTTCCGCTTCTTAAATGAAGCCCCAGTCACATCCTAGAAATCTGCCGTGATGAAACTGCATGAGTCTCTCCTTCTCTGAGCTTCTTGAAGAGGCAGAGTCCTGGGAATGTTCATTTCTCACATACAGCAATGGATGGGAGTGTGTGTGAGTGAAGTCTTACAGGACTGTCTCTATCTCTCAGATCTTTCAGATTTTGTTCTGCATTTTGGATTCACTTTATCACCTCTAGTAGAAAGGGCACACGTGAGCTGGGCTTAATTTACTTTTTAAAAAAAGCACTTTTCAAGATTACTGCAGTGTTACATGAGGTCCTTGTTACCTGAGGACCGGGTCTTTGCTTGGTCCATGGTAGGTACTCAATATGATATCTCCCATCTGTCTCCCAGGTTTTCATTTCCTTGAGGCCAAATTAATGGCCCTTCCAATGTATTCCCAAAGCCCCAAAGGCTTACTTAGTTAATAACATGTGCCTACATGAGCACTTACCTGTACCTGTGTGTACCTGACTATCTTCCCCACTGAACCATAAACTACTTGAAGGAAACAACTCTATCTTTAGCTATATGCATCTCCAACATCATCAACCTAGGATAGTCCCTAACATGTAATAAATACATGTTTACTGAGTTTACTATGTAAACGTTACAACTGTATGATTGATTTACATGTTATATAATTATGTGCAAGTATATTTATTTTGTTAAAAGAAACAGAAAAAGAAATCTGCAGAGAATAACTTTTGAAATGGACTTTGAAGTATGGGTAGGATTTTAAAGGTCAGAGATGGGGAGGGAAAGAATCCCATACATTCAGAAAAACGTAAGAAATGGCATAGAAGCAAGAAACAAGAGACACTTAGTTTGGCAGAAGAGGGGCAGATATTAGGGGAAATAGAGTTTGATCGGGCACTAGGTTTTACCAGAGTTCATATCTACACAGACAGTGGGTAGCTGTTGAGTAATATAGTAAGAGGTACACTTCTGTGAAAATAAGTCTGGTAGCAAAGTATCAGACTGGAGAGACAAGCTCCAGCCATCACAACGGTCAAGCCACAAAGTAATGTATTGTTGGCAACAGGAATGGAGCAAGAGATAATGCATGAGGACACCGCAGAGGTAGATGCTACATGATGTGCTCATTGCTTGGGTAGAGGAAGCTCAGAAGAGTCAGAGATGAGTGAAGTTCACTAGAAGAACAGTAGCCATCAGGGGGCTGGGTTAAACATTCCGGGAAGACACCATTTGAAACTTAACTGAGCACATTTCAAAGAAAGGTCAAGACTAGAGATTAAGATCTGGAAGATTTGGAAGACAGGCTAATAGAAGTAATAAATAAAGTTGTGGGAATGAACGAGACCTCAAAAGGAGAAGGAAAACAAAGGCTGAAGGACGGAACATGAGTGAATGTTTATGTTTAAGGGAATGTGGGAAACTTCACTGTGAAGACTTCTCTGACACGCACGCAGTGTTAAACATCTTCTTTGTGCCCAATTATGTCTTTAATCTCTTCAACATGTTTCCTGTCAAACTGTTTCACTTTTTCTTGTTTACCTGCCTGTCTCCATTATTAGACTATGAGCTTTTAAAGAGCTGGGTCATGAGCTAGATTCATCCCTCAATCACCAGCAGTGGTTCTGAAACCTGGTACATCATGGGTTCCAGAGGGAAAAGGGATTAATGGATGGAAGGATGGATGGAAATGTAAGGGATGGATATAAAGTGAAGGAGACGGAGTGGAGGGTGAGAGAGAGGGATCAAACTACATCAGTGCTATAGAGGTAAAGGAAGGAAAGAGTATAAAAACCTACAATATAAATAAAAACCCTACAATGTCACTTCTCATCTCTAAAACGTAATAAATCTGAAGCAAAGAGTTCAGCGGTTAACGATCTCCAAAGCATCTCATGAGATCATTGTTTATATGTGATTTTTCCTGCTGCTTCCAAATATACACAGAATTTCAGAATCCAAACTCTTCTTACTTCAGATATTTTGATTTAAGACACCATCAACTCTCACCTGTATTGCTACAAATTTCTCGTAAATGATATCTCTGCCTTGACCGTTGGCTCTCTGTTGCCTTGGCTCTCTATTTCTTAAAATAGCAGCCAGAAGGATCCTTTGTAAATAGAAGCCAGGTCTTGCCATTCTGTGCTCAAATCCTTCAATGATTTCCCTTCTCACTCAAAGTTAAGCCAAAGTCTTTAAAATGGTGCACAATGCCCTACAAGATTCCCCACCCTCCCTCCTCAACCACCCACCTCGGAAATATTCCTTCTCCATCCTCATCTCCTCCACCTTTCCCCACGGCTGTCTCTGCTCCAGACATGCTGGCCTCCGGGCTACTTCACCAACATTCCAAGCATGCCTCTGCTTCAGGAACTCTGCACCTGGAGTTCCCTCCCCCTGGAATACTCTCTCCCCAGATATATACATGGCTCATGCCCTCACCTCCTTCCCTCAGCTGGCAACTTCTCCGGAGGACTTCTCAGTGGAGCCTTCCTTTCCACCCTGTTTAAAATTGTACCCCACCCAGCACTCTCTCTGCTCCTTCCCTATTATTTTTCTCCGTAGCACGTGTCATTATCTGACATGCTTTATATTTGTCCACATCAGTCCCCATATCTACAAATCCTATTTTCATCCTTCAAAACCCTCTAGAACATCACTATAGGTCCTCCCCAACAACGGCGATCCCCAACATTCTCTCCTGTTTTTAGCCTACCAGACTTGATTATGACCATACCACTTGTCACTGACACTTGATTATTTCACATTGTTACACTAAGCGACCGTGTTTTCACCTGTTTTTCCCCATCGGAAAAGCCGATAACCTCTTGAAAGCAAACGCCCTCACCTGATTCTTCTGTATATGCTCTCTTCCCACTCAATATAGTGCTAAATGCATAACACAGTTTGGTTTCAATAAATATTTTAAGGAAACAACAGGTAATAACGATAATATGAGTCACCACTGGCAGAATTATTACCACATGGCAGGCACAGTAAGTCAGGAAACAATGTGGTATTGTCACCATTCTACAGGCGAGAACTGAGTAGCTCAGCGGAGATCCACAGTCTATAAGAGACAAAGCGCAGGATGTAAACCAAGGTCTGTTCAGCTCCACCGTCCACCTTCTGCTCCTCCTCCATCACTTCCCATCATGTATTACTCTGAGCCAGCACAGTGCCCAACACTTAACACATTTTCTCGGTTCACCCTCGGAACCAGCTGTGGGGTAGATACTATCAACCTTGTTTTACAAATGAGAAAACTGTAGCTTAGAGCGTTACTGGCTAAGAATGTACCCTGACAGTAACAGTATCACAGTGTTAACTTGTCCACTTAGCTAAAGTAATCATATTAATTGTGCAGGTGCAGCTTTGCAATTCAGACAGAGAACTGCTGGAATGAACAATTACACCCCGAATTCTCTGTGTTGCGCTAGGACTTATGTAGCTCTTATCAGTAAGGTCCAGTGATCCCAGAAATTATCTCACTTGTAGCCTAGTCTTCTCTCTTAATCTTTTATCAAGTCCTGGTATTTACCTTCTACTATAGGAGAAAACCGAATCGACAGGTGATGACAATCACAAAGGGGATTTTCATAATCTCATTTGTTTTGGCCAGGTCTAATTTTAAACTAGAATAAATGTGTTTCCTTCTCCCATTTGTATATGTCGACTGAAATAAATGTGCAGCCTAAAAGTTGAGAGCTATGTTTTATTTGGTGGGAGGACAGCTTCTCAGATCGCTCTGAGGGACTGCTCCAAAGAGGCAGGGGAGGAGCTAGGATATATAGGAGTTTTACAACAAAGACTAGGTAGTTGGAACAATAAAAGATTTCTTGTTACCTAAAGAAAAACAGGCATCTCAAGTCAAAGAATTTAGTGCTTTTCTATGTATGGGTGGAAGCAAACATTTGGGCTCACTGAATTCACGCCTTTGACAAGCACCTAGCTGTCTAGGGCCAGTATCCTGTCCTTTCTTATCCTGAGTGCCCTCAGGGTGCACCATTGTGAGTGGCTGCAGAGGCTGGGCTGCAGGCTTGTCTTCACTTGGGGGTGGCCGCAGCCGCTGATGACTTGATGATTTCAGCATTCTTTGTTTACTATCGTTTGCAGTATTTTTCATTCACATATGTTTGTGGGTACTGTGTGTGTGTGAGAGAGAGAGACAGACAGAGAGAAAGAGGGAGAGAGGGATGGACAGTTGGCTCTTCCTCAATTCCTTAAGTCTGAAAAAGTGTAACAGGTACGAGCTTGCAAAACCCCTGACTTACCAATGGTAGTCAAGGGGCACCCCAAGAGGTACTACTAACCTCCAAGAAGCTCTCTGAAGCCTGCCTTTGAGTGATTGATGGATTGGGGACAAAATTCAAATTCTGCACTTAAGAAAACCAGAACCCTAGTCTTCAAAAGAGAAACCTTTGAGAATAGAAAAATAAATTGAAAAAAAAAAATGAAAGGAAGATTTACTGAGCAAAGATCAATGCCTCCAAGAGAGAACAGAGAGCCTACACCACACCTACCAAACACGGGGCTCAGCTGCATGGCTGTTAATTCAAGCTGATGGCTTTTCCTCCACTGAGTGGATGAGGAAAATGACAGCGCATTCCTCAAGTGCTGCCTGTAGCCAAGTTGTGGCATTTTGGGGGTTTGGGTTTTGCTTTGTTTTGTTTTGCTTTTTGGTTTGTTTGTCTTTAGGAATAGCTTCAGAACAGCACTTTGATTGTTATCAAGCCACCCTTTGACAGCAGTACAGAGAAGTGATGCACAGAGCTCCAGAGGTCTTTGGGCCCCTTCCTTCTCTTCATCTGCACAGCACCACCCCCTCCGCCTGCCACTGTGAGCTGACGGGCCTGAAACAGGAGGGC
The DNA here is from genome assembly GCF_048773025.1 of Camelus bactrianus. Taxonomy (NCBI): domain Eukaryota; kingdom Metazoa; phylum Chordata; class Mammalia; order Artiodactyla; family Camelidae; genus Camelus; species Camelus bactrianus. Next base: position 15,767,097 of record NC_133563.1, on the reverse strand, counting down.
AGCTGAGCCTCGAAAGCCTCTGCAGCTTTACCCCCAGCTCAGGTGGAAAGCAGTTATAAAAGACCTCTTGAATTAGATTCTTTTTTTTAATGGTGCTTCAGTATTCAAACTATAAGTCCATTTGACAGCCTGGTTTTCAGATCTGATTCTTTAGAATCAGTTATGTGATTATTGAGAATTAGTTATTTTAAATTACAACTAGAAATACAAATACAATAAGAGGCAGAGAGAAGAAAAGTAGAAGAATGAGGGAAGGCAAGGGTTTATTAAAGAGGAGGAGGGAGGAGAGCGATAAAAATTACTTTTTTTCTGTTAGAAGCCAGGTTGTACTTTTTTACGTTGTTCACTCCTGCCATCTAGTGGTTGTCATGTAGTAATGCTTAAATCAGATCTGTGGAATCACAAAACAATAGAACATTCGCAATAAAGATGTGGTAAGTCATTCACCCCACTAGTTACTTCTGCGACAAATTGCATCCTTTTCTCTGCTCTAGACGCTACTCTGAATGGTCCACATCTGTTAATGTCCACAGCATTCTAATACAGAGCCAAGGTTCTAAATACGAAACAAATTCTAAGAAGTTCCGTGACCTCCACTTACCCACTGTCCCACATTGTGCAAGTTCCCAGAAAACTTACATTCTGAATTCTAGCATTTCGACAAGTTCCTTTTTCTAAATATTGAATGACCCAATACAACTCTGTTCCTTGAAAGATACAATTAAGCCCAGGAGAAAATATATTAATAAAATAAAACTGTGGTCTCTAGGCACTGAATCAATAATCAAAAACATTCCTTGCCTTTTTTTTTCAAATGTTTGTTGAAAAGAGAACCTCAATTGTACATGATATAGTCTCTGCTTTAATTTTTTTCACGGTTTTTGTTTGTTTGTTTGTTTTAATGAACTTGCTTCGAAACTTTTTTCTCAAAGAAAAGCCTTTTCCATTGCAGGGGAGGAAAAATAATTTTCCTCTACCCTTCGAGGTTCTTGGCTGAGACTCCCTCCCTTCAGCCTGTAATAAAAGACAGATTAAAGACAGAAAACCAAACAGAAGTTTAATAACATGTATACCTCCTGTACACATGGGAGACACCCAGGAAAACTGAGTAACTCCCTGAAATGGCCCAAGCTATCACTTTAAATACTACCTCCAGCTAAAGACAAAAAGACGATGCTGGGGTACGGAGCTGGTTATGAGAGGTTCCTAGGAAAAGCACAGCAAACAAGGGTAAATTTGTTTTGCAAATTTAAGTTGTTGCCTTCTCCACTGATAAGAGTTTCTAAAGATATAGAGTCATCCTTCTCTTCCTGGTAGAGCGAGGGAGACAGTCTTAAAGTGGACATTTCCCTTAGAAACGTAAATGTATCTTACAAAAGGCTAACATTTCAGTTTTCAGAGCTTCACCTGGGTCTGCTGTTTCTTAAAAATAACTAATTCAAAACAATCCATGTGGCACAGAGGCATATTTTGTGTTGGTATATTTTGCTCTCTTTGACCATATCAGAGACCACCCGGCCATTGTAGGAGGTCCTATTGCAGACACAGATGTGGACTGAGCTGGTGTGTTGGAGGCTTGCAGGAGCTCTGTGAAGACAGTGGTTCACTGCAAAGGTGGCTGAAGGGCTGTGAGATAAGAGAGTTCTACAAGAGCTGGATACCTGCAGGGAGAGGCCTGATCTTTGCAAGCAAGGTTTCTGAAGCACTGTTTCTACATTTCTTTAAGGGGAGGGGGGGGAGCTCAAGGAAAGCCAATCTGAGAAGTAATGAGCTACAAACATGACTGGCTCGCTGTCCAGAGAGTTTTGAAAAGGTAGAAAGCATTCCAGGTCTGGACATGCAGATGACAAGCAGAGAGATGGAAAGTGGCAGGCTGAAATGGAGAAGCCCAAGGCACATTTTAAGAAAGAGAATTTGGGGCGGGGGCGGGGATGTTTAACCCAAACTTTGTCAGCCAAGAAACCCAGAGGGCTGCAAATAAGAACAGAGTTTATTTGGGGTCTTAGGAATTGCAACTGGGGAGCCATAGATTTGGGTAAAACCGAAAGAATGTTCAGGGAAGAGAAAGAGTCAGGGGTTTATAAAGGCAAAAGCCACAAAGTTGTTAAAGTTTCTGCCAAGGATTATGATTGACTCTGACCCAAGGAAGGAAATATTTGTTCTTAAGAGATCGCCTGTCACGAGTTATTTAGGGTTAAGGGTCCAATAAGTATCTTGAGTTTTTGGACTATTGGACAGATGTTCCGGATGCCTGTGTTAAGACAATAAGTGATCAAAGTTCAGGTTCCATCCAGTTGAGATGTGCATTAAGTTACACTCTGTTGATGGCCTCCCCACTCCATTTTAGAGAGCTCTCTTAGCAATACTGACTAATAGAAACTTGTCTGAGGTATTAGGTTGTGGGGCATCAAAATCGGAAGATGTGAAAGTATATACTTTACAAAAAGAACAGGCAGCTTATTAATACTTTACAGGCATCCATAGAAGGCTTCACATTCACCAAGAGCTCCACGTATGCATCCTCATTCAAGCCTCAAAGTCTCCTGGGCAGAGAGCGAGCTGGGTCCTTATTTTCTAGATGAGGAAGACTTGTCTTAGCAAAGTTCAGTGTCTTGCCCAAGGTCACACAGCTGGCCAGAACACACATTCAAACAGAGAAGGAAAAAGGAACCTTTTTAGAAAACTCCTTGAAAAGATGTGGAAGATAAGGCAGAGGGAGCTTGAGGAAAGACCTAATCTGATCAAAAGTTTTAATAAATCGTTTTTCTGCTCTGTTGCGGTAATTGCCTCCATTGGTGGGAGCTGTAAACCAGCCATTTTAGTCTGTAACACAAAAGTGAAATAAAACAGACAGCATGAAAGGAGAAAAAGTCAAGAATCCGGAAAATCTGTCTGAATAAGATCAAGCATAGAGAAATGACACCTAAATAATCAAAATGTTTCTAAAACTACTGCTCTTCTTCCTACAAATTGTCGACTTTTAAAAACATACACAACAAATGTAAGAGCTGTGAGTTGAGTTTTATTCAGTGTCTTACTGAGGACTAGAGTCTCAGACAGCCCTGAGGAACTGCTCTGAAGTGGGAGAAGAGGAGGCCAGTATAGATACGTGAATCCTGGCTGGGGATGCACACAGGCAACATCTTGGTGAAGATCACTGCCAGCCGGAAGAATCAGGTATCTCAGGTAAAGACTTCAGTGTTTTTCTGAGTATGGGAGGATACAAGAATCTGGGGTCATTGACATTCTTCCTGAGATATGCATTTTAACTGTCTAGGTGCCCACACATCCAAAACACAGAGTGCTTCAACCTGAATTCCTTTCAGGGTGTACTTGTACGGCAGTAGCTAATGACTGGATCCTGGTATGTGGGCAACATTCTCTGTTTACAAACCTGTTTACAAACCTTGGGGATATAAGGGAGGGTACAAAAAGTCGATTTTAAGTGATAGCAGTTGAAGGGGAGCAGCATATGCCTTCTCCAAATATGTCACTTTGGCATGTGGGCTATTTTGAACTGAAGGCAATCAAGACCCAGCAGACTCAAGACCCAGAAAGAACATTTACCTCTCCGGTAACTACCTGAAAGGCTTCAGACAGGAGGCCTGTGCCAGGAAAAGAGCTATTACCAGGGGTAGCTTTTTTTCTGAAAGACCTATCTGCATAGCCGGGTAAACTTCTAATTACCAAACATCTGCTCTTCTTAGCATCCTGGGGGTTCCCTCCTCCCCTGTGAGGCCCCAGGCCCTTTTCCATTCCGTAGTTCAGGATGGCATTTAACCCTCAATTGCCCAACTTGCCCTTGAGCCTATCTGTTAGACTCTTGCTGGTACAAAATTAAATTTGTTTATCTACTGCTTGTACAAAATTAAATGTGCTTTTCTCCTGTTAACCTGTATCTATTTATTTGCTTGTGTGTTTATTTCTCTATTTATAAAACAAGGCTTTCATCCTTTTCAAATATTAAATCTCTCCAAATGGTGGAATTCTGAACTAGCAGAGGCCAAGCAATGAAAGAGAAAATTCATTTTTAACTGTTTGTATTCATTTCACCTGGCAATATAGTTCATCTTTTTCTTCATTATTTTACCATAAAGCCAGAAGGTTTTGTTTTGTTTCCCACATGCTAGTTGTAGAAGGAATGTAAGCTGTGCTTACTAGGAATAAAAGTGATTAGCCTTTGTAGGTGAGTTTGAGCACTCCCGCCTGCATTTTGGCAGATGTAATGAAGTCCAGGAAGAGTTCTAGGAAACCTGCATGAGAAGGAAAACAAGTTGGATGGTATTCCTGGTGATTCTGAAAGCAGTGGTGATGAGCCATGCTCTTGTGAAGGAAAAACCGGGCTGGTCTGACAAGATAACTCATAAGTCTAGGAATGTGAAGGAGAGGCTGGGCTGGGCTAACAAGCTAACTCACAAATCTAAGTATTGGAATACTGATCTGAGTTCTGCTAGACTAACTTGTAAATCTAAGTTAATTAGTGTTGGTTTGTTGTTTATGGTTTTTTTTGCTAGCCAGCTGGATTTTCAAAGATACATATCTGGCTTTGGAATGTTGGTTTGCTGCCTCCCCGCCTCCACTTTTGTGATGATGCTGCTGCTAAAGTTGTTCCATGCCTATTGGCCGAATACCCCAAGCTTGTACTTTACCCTATAAAACCTCACGCGCACGTCTTGGAGGTGCTCAGAGCTTCGGAGCAGAAGCCCCTCTGAGCCCGCCGGCGTAATACATCTGGGTACTCCAACCCTCCGAGTGGTGCTTGTTTCTTGACTGGCCTGTCGTTTCTGTAACACTCTCAGCCACAACAATTAAAATATGATCTCGAGAGCAGCCTCAGTCGGTCCCAAAGAGCTTGCACCAGACCTGCAGTGCTTCAGATTTTAGTGCACCAGGCTTGTGGGTATATGAGATATACTCAAATGTTGCATCATCAGTGAAAGCCATTGATGTAGCCATTACTGAATAATAATGAAAATAATCCTCCCCCGTGCAAATAGTATTATTAAATGCATTTTTAAAAAAATCTGGAGGTAAATTCTTGAGGACATTGTTTAAAATCTACTTTTGAAAGGATCCAATGAAAGTGTTTCCCCATGAATAATGCAACCACTGACCTGCATTATTCAATGTGTTCTGTCATCATGAATCTGAAATCCCTGCTCCCTTGATCTCCATGTAAACTGAACACCAATGGAATAAAACAACCGGAAAATGAACTCTCTCACTTTATTCTTATTCACAAGCTGCATTCCATAGTTGTTATGCATAGATACGCTTCTTCTGAGACCAAAAACAATTAAGTGTGCAGAAACTTAATTCTGCAGAATATGCAACAGAAATAAATAATCTACCCTAGAAGTGAGTGAAATCCTAACACTGGCCTGGCTGCTCATTTTCTTTACAAAAGAGGCTGAGCCTTCTTTTCCTCAGCCTTCTAATCTACTCAGTGATAGGACTTGATGTACACAGTGTTCTGTACCTCAAACAAGACTTGATAGAATTAACTGTGAGCCCAGTGGATTGACACATGCCTTCACGTGCTGATATAGAGACAGGGCTGCTCCCCTGTCCTGTGCTGCCTCATCTAACTGGCATGAGGGCTCTAGGAGTGAGCTTTGGAGTTGAACAAGATTTGGGATTAAAAACCTCTAGCAATTATCAGCTGTGTGATTCAGAAAACTTTCTTATTAGTCGCCCATGTGCCTCAATTTCTTCATCTGTAAAAAGAGGATAATAATACTGCACAGATCACTAGGTGAGAGAGAGGGGAGAGAATAAGATAATGTGTGTAAAACGTGTAGTTTCGAGCCTGGCACGGAGTATGCCCTCAGAGCACATAAGCTGGATATTTCTCCCATCAGACTCAGGTCAGCGAGCCAAGCAAACAGCTCCTCCTGTGTGACTTGTCTATGACTGCGGACAACCCTATCCTGCCACTTGGAATGCTCTGCTGCTATAATAGAGAATAACAAATCTGACTCCATATTAGATCTGTTTCTTTTACTTTAACCTTTGTATTCTATTGCTTTTGCTATAAGTTAATCACCAAAGAGATATTGGCTATAGCTTAAAGTATACAGAATGGCCTGTCTCCTGGAACCCTGCCCCCAAGGCCTGAATGTTAAACTAAAATACCTTGTTCAGCTCACAGCAGACATCTTGACCCAGCCCACCTGTGAATGGCTGCAGGAAAGAAGAAACTAACACATCCCTTATAGAAATATTTGCAACAACTTAAGGGCCTTTTTATTTTACCTCCTCACCTCCCTGCTCTTTGTTCTAGAGAAGAAACTAGTCCAGACCCCAGCAAGATGGTTCTCTAGGACATCTTCTCAGACTCCCAGTTTTCCAAATAAAGTTATTTCTTACCCCAACACCTCATCTCCAGATTGACTGACCCGTTGTGCGGCACAGAATGAGCTTGGACCTGGTGACACTCCCTCTTCTCCACACACTACTTGCTATTCCCCAAATCATTGCTCACATCTTTCTTCCTCCAAAAATCTCGACGTGGAGGGACATAGGCACCTGGAAGACTCACCTTCCTCTATCCCTGTGCATCCTTTGGGGCTTTGTCAGTAAGAGAGAAGGAACAAAACAATAAACAAGTGGAGCCTGTCAAAAATCAACCAACAGAAACCTCAATTAAATAGAGTTGGGAGACCGGCAGGGGGAGCTCTCATGCCCTGCGATGACAGCAAAGCCCAACAGGAAGAAGAGAGACTCCAATGCTTTCCTGGCAGGGACTCAGCCAGTGAAAAGCCACAGACTCCGTTGTCTCCAGCCCTCCCAACTTCCTTATCCCCTCTATAAAAGTGTCCTCCTTCCTTGCTGTGTGGGGACTTGCACACATCCCCTCACGGATGCAATTCTCTGCTGATCTGGAATAAATCCATCATTGCTGGAGAAATATCTGGCAGTCTGTTTATTTCAGGTCAACAAGCCCTAGAGCAGGAAAGTGGAAGGAATCCTGAAGTTTCAATAAAACTGAAACCTCCACATGTGGTAGAGCATCATGCTTCTTACTTCCTCAAGCTTTCCCAGATGCAACCTGGCTTTTCAAAGTCAAACTCTCTCAGCAACTCTTTGCCACTGTAATTGTTTGCGTATCTATTTGATATTAGTTCTCATATTTTCATTGGTCTTTGGCTTTTTACTCTCATCCAACTGTAAAGATGTTTCAGACAGTGTACACTATTCAAGAAAAACTATGGCCTAGAATAATTCATATGCTTCTGCTATGTTCTTCCAAAGAAACTCACTCCTTCTCCTAGAATAATTATCAACCTTTTACTGCTATTGCTTAAGTCACCCAAGTGTCTGTCTCCCCATCTTTCAAGGGTCCCCTTCCTCTAGTACATCTGACCCCTACCCACTCCTGAATCAGCCCTCACTGCACCTCACACCTCTGCCTTACCTCCTGCTGGAGCCACAATCAGCCTCGTGCCAGCCCCCATCTTCCTCCTACCTGCCTTTCTTCTCACAAGCACTGCCAAGCCCAGGGAGTAGAACTGGCCGGACCAGCTCTGAAAGTTTAGGAGTAGAAGATACCACAGAAGATAAACCAACTTCAAATTCAAAGTGGGCATTGGGGTTCCCAGAATGAATCTGCCATTCTCCATCTCCACTGGCGATTCTTCACTGGCCTCATCTCTCTGCAGGTGCTTAAGTTCCATTCATCTTAGGTGCCTGTCTCTAGCTCATCATCACTCTGTACACACCTCCCAGTCCCTCTGGTGCATTTTAACCTCACTCTTCCCACCATCCAAGTCTATCTTCGTAGACCCAAAAAGTTATTAACAGGTCATCTTAAACAAAGACACATCTACTATGTTGGGTTTTTTTCAGCTTTACTGGGATATAATTGACATACAACATTATGTAAGTTTAAGGTGTCTAATGTGATGATTTGGTACATGTATAGATTGTGAAGTGATTACCACCACAGGGTTAAACACCTCCATTACCTGATAGAAGTACCATTATTTTGTGTGTGTGGTTAGAACATTTAACATTTACACTCTCAGTAACTTTCAAGTACACAGTACAGTATTGTTAACTATAATCACCATGCTGTACATCAGAGCCTCAGGACGTTCTCATCTTATAACAAATAATTTGCACCCTTTCACCAACATCTCCCCATCTCCAGCACCCATTCAGTCGCTGGCAATCACCATTCTACTCTCTGTCTATGAGCTTGTTTTTTTTAAGATTCCAAACATAAGTAAGATCACACAGTATTTGTCTTTCTTTGCCTAGCTTTTTATTGTACTTAGCATAAAGTCCTCAAGGCCTATATAAACTGTCACAAATAGCAGAATTTCCTTCCTTCTCAAGGCTGAATACTTCATCATATAACCAGTCAGGGCTCATCAGGCCTCTGTATCTATGGGTTCCACATCTGGGAATTCAACTGACCACAACTGAAAATACTCAAAAAATAATAATTCTGAAGTTCCAAAAAGCAGAACTAGGATTTGCTTTGTGCTGGCAACTATTTATATAGTATTTACATTCTAGTAGGTATTATAAGTAATGAGGTGATTTAAAGTATAGGAGAAGATGTGGGTAAGAAACATGCAAATATTAGGCTATTTTATATAAGCATCCTCTGATTTTGGTATCTGGGAGAGGGGGTTCCTGAAACCAATCCCCGACAGGTGCCGAGGAGCTACTGTACATACCACTTCTTCTTTACCTATTCATCCACTGACGGACACTTGACTTGTTTCCATCTCTTGGCTATTGTGAACAATGCTGCAACGAACATGGTCATGCAGATATATCTTGGATATCCTAGTTTAATTTCCTTTGGATATATACCCAGAAGTGGAATTGCTGGATCATATAGTAGCTCTATTTTTCATATTTTGAGGAACTTCCAGATTGTTTTCAATAGTGGCTGTAACAATTTGTATTCCTGCCAACAGTGCCCAAGAGTTCCCTTTTCTCCACAATCTCAGAAACATTTGTTATCTCTCATCTTTTTGATGTTAGCCAGACGTGAGGTGATACATCACTGGAGTTGATCTGCATTTCCCTGAAGTGTAATGTTGTTGAGCATCTTTACATATGTACCTGTTGACCATCTGAATGTCCTCCTTGGAAAAAATGTCTGTTTAGGTCCTCTGCCTTTTTTAATTGCAATGTTTGGAAGATTTTACTACTGAGTTGTATTAGTTCCTTATATTTTTTTAAGTACTATGTCTGTCAGGTGTATGGCCTGCAAATATTTTCTACCATTCCATAGGTTGCCTTTTCATTTGTTGATTGTTCCTTTTGCTATTCAGAGGCATTTTAGTTTATGTAGTGTCATTTATTTATTTTTGCTTTTGTTGCCTCTGTTTCTGGTATCAAATCAAAAAAAAAAAAAAAAAAAAAGAAACCATTGCCAAGACTAATGACAAGAAGCTTGCTTAATTCTATGTTTCCTTCTAGGACTTTCACAGTTTCAGGTCTTAAGTTTGAGTCTTTTATCCATTTTGAGTTAATTTTTGTATATCATGTAGGATAAGAGTCCAATTTCATTCTTCTGCACATGGATACCTAGTTATCCCAACACCATTTATTGAGAAGACTATCCTTTCCCCACTGTATATTATTGGTGCTTTTGCCAAAATTAGTTGACTCTATATGCATGGATTTATTTCTAGGCTCTCTATTCTGTTCCATTAATTTATATGTCTGGTTTTATGCCAATACCATAATGGTTTTTTTCCATAATGTTTTGATTACTAGTGCTTTGTAGTAAGTTTGAATCAGGAAGTGTGATGCTTCCAGCTTTGTTCTGCTTTCTCAGGATTGCTTTGGATATTCGGAGTTATTTGTGGTTCCATTCAAATTTTAGGATTAATTTTTTTCCTATTTCTGTGAAAAATACCATTGGGATTTTGACAGGAATTGCATTGAATTTATAGATGGCTTTGGATAGTGTGGACATTTTAACATTATTGATTCTTCCAATCCATAAACATAAGATGTTGTCCCATTTATTTGTATCTTCTTCAGTTTCTTTCATCAAAGTCTTACAGATTCATTGCACAGATTTTCACTTCCTTGGTTAAATTTATTCCTAAGTATTTTATTGAAACTACTGTAAATAGGATTGTTTTCTTTATTTCTTTTTCATATATTTTATTGCTAGTGTTAGTGAAATGCAAATGATTTGATTTTATATTCTGCAACCTTACTGAATGTGTTGATTAGTTCTAACAGTTTTTTGATGGAGTCATTAGGATTCTATTCCTCTTACTCTCTTCAATGCATCCAATCTGAGTCTGGTTTTTTTTTTTGTTTTTTGTTTTTTTTGCTCCACCTGTATGATGGAACTTCTCCACTGGACTCCAGGACTTCCACAAAGGCTTTCTCATCTGAAACTGATTGGTTAAGTCAGGTTCTTCAGGGGCTCTCAGACTGTGGCTGAGAGGGGCTGGAGCCAGTTCATAGCTCACTTCAGGGTCCACGGCTGAGACTGAGCCTATTACCTAAAGCACTTGGGGATGTGACTCATCCCAGTCCCTTGGCATTAGGTGCTGGTGACACAACCAAAGCTCAACAGGGCCACGGGTGAGTCCTCAGGAGTTCAGAGCTGTTTCCAGGCCTATAGCCGGGAACACAGTCAGCGAGTCAGCCACCTGGGTGTGGACCTGCCCCCTCAAAATAGCTTCCCTTATTCTCGGACTGCACCAGGTTTTCACAGTGTCCTACCTGGATCCCATAGCTCTCACAAAGGCACTTTTGCTCATGGATGGATGCCAAATTGTTGCCATTGAGAGGAGGATACAAGGAAGGATGTCTTACTTGGCCATCTTGCTGACGTCACTCTCCGTGATCCATCTACTTTAGACTTGCACTCTTAGCCACCCAAGTATCTAGCAGAATATTTAAAATTTGAGAATTTTCCTTATGTTAACCCAAGGTTAAATTCTTAGTCAGGACTCCTATCCTTTCCTCATCCCAACCAGCTTTGATTTTCTGTTCTCCCCTTGGCTCCAGAACTGCTCATATGCCTTCTATTTTTCAGAGTATAATCAACAGTCTTTCAAAAACACAATTCCGGCCACATGTCACTGCTGTGCTCAGGACACAATCTGATTCTCTCCCAAGGCTCCGTCCTTGGGAGACTGTGCAGTGCAGTGGCCAGAGCACACTCTGCCCAGACTGCGTCACTGCTTCTTCTATCCTTACAAGCCTGACTAGTCACTAGCGTGACTTTGGGTGAGTTACCACAGCTTACTATACTTCCTCTGCCTGGTGGAGACAATGATATTCCCTAACTTAGACCATTTATAAGGATTAAGTGCACTGTCATGCATACGCCCTGGCTCAGGTAAGCACTAAAGAAGTATTTGCTATTGTTATTGCCTTATCTTCCCTTCCTGAACTACCTCCTGCTTATTTCAGCCTCATCTCTTGCCACGTCCCCCTCACACTCTGAGCTGCAGCCATTAAAAAACAACTTGAGGTGACTCTGAATTTATCTCCCACATGACCTGTTGCCTAGGTTGTTCCTCTGTTAAAAAATGTATATATATATATTTTTTTTCGTCTTCTTTTTCACTTCATCTGGTTTCTGCTCATTTTCAAGTCTCAAGTTCCAAACTGCATCTTAAAAGAAGACTTTCCAGATCCTTCAAGGCCAGAGTCCCTTCTGTGTGCTTACGTAGCACCATGTATTCAACGTGAATAATGCCTACTACATCAAGTGATTTATTTGTCTGTATTTATGTTAGTTGCACCAGACTGCAAATTCTTTAAAAGCAGGAAGCATTTCTTCTTCACTGTTCTATTCCTAGTGCAGGGCACAATGCTAGCACCTGGTAGATGCTTCATAAATTCTTCTCCAATAAATGTGGAAAGCAAAAAGATTAAACAGAATGAAGGCAAATTTTGCCATTGATACATATTTTTAATATTAAGCACAAAGGTTCATAAAACCCTAATAGCTTAACCCTTCATATTTTAAATTCTAACATCTTTAGAATGGATTTTCATGATCTTCATTATTCCTAAACATAGTGTCAACTTGGTAAGTGGAATGTAAGCAGAAATTTTTCCAGATGAGTGAAAAAAAAAAAACAACTGTACTTCCTTCAGCTGTGTGCATGCTGTCTAAGGCAGACCAGGCTGAACTGTCCCTTACAGCCAGGGTTTGAGATAAAACAGAGAGGGACAAAAATGATGTTTCTTTTCAGAGTACCTTACGCCATTTGGAAATTTATAATGCTTCTTGATAATGCTAACAACGGTGGTGATGAAAATCATGAAAATAGTGTTTAGTAGAGTAAGGGTCCTAGAGGTCCCATTGGCTATGAATTGAGATTTGATAGGAAGAGGGAGACAAAAAGTCAAGGGTCTTATTGTTTCCTACCTTCTCAAGAACTCTGTAATATTTATCATTCCTTTTATTTTTGGTTGATCTTCCCCTTCAAAGTGTTTTTCATTCTCTGCCATTGAGAGAGAGAGAGAGAGAGAGAGAGAGAAAGGAAGGCAGGCAGGCAGGCAGGAAGGAAGGAAGGAAGAAAGGAAGAAAGGAGGGAAGGAAGGAGGGAAGGAGGGAGGAAGGAAGGAAGGAAGGAGGAAGGAAGGAGGAAAGAAGGAGGAAGGAAGGACGAAGGAAAGCAAGAAAAGAAAGAAAGAAAGAAAGAAAGAAAGAAAGAAAGAAAGAAAGAAAGAAAGAAAGAAAGAAAGAAAGAAAGAAAGAAGAAAAGAAAGAAAAAAGGAGGGAGGGAAGGAAGGTCAAGCTCACCTCTCTCTGACATTCTCATTTTCCTCTCCTTCACAGTAAAACCTACCCAGTGAGACATCTATAGGTCATCACCTCTCTCCCTCTTCAGCCATCTCCGGCATGACTTCTGTCTCCATTTCTCTACCATGTCAATTAATCTAGAGGCTCCTTCCCAGTCTCCCCTTACTTAGCTTCTCAGCAGCAACTGTGATGGTTAATTTTGTATGTCCACATGACTGAAGCACAGGTTGCCCAGATATTTGGTCAAATATCATGCTGGGTATGTGCATTAGGGTGTCTTTGGATGAGATTATCATTTAAATCCAGTAAAGCAGAATTGCCCTCCCTAATGTGAGGGAGCATCACACAATCAGTTGAAGGTTGGAATCAATCAAAAAAGACTGACCCTCCCCCAAACAAGAGAGAATTCCTCCTACCTGAATGTTTTTGAACTGGAACTTTAGCTTCTTCCTGCCTTGGGACTCCAACTGAAACATCAGCTCTTCCTGGGTGTGGAACCTGCCAGCATCAGACTGGAACTACACCATGGGTTCTCCTAGATTGCCAGCTTCTTAGCTCACCCTGCAGATCTTGGGACTTTTCAGCCACCATAATCCCATGAGCCAATTCTTTATAATAAATCTCTATAAGTCTATATACATTTATAGACTTTAAACTAAATCCAAATATTAATTTTCCCTGATATCCAAATCTACCTGAAGTCTTTTGTTCAATAAGAAAATTATATTGTAGGAGTACTACTCAGCCATAAAAAAAAGAATGAAACAATGCCGTTTATAGCAACATGGATGGACCTAGAGATGATCATACTAAGTGAAGTAAGTCAGACAGAGAAAGAGTAATATCATATGTCACCATTATATATGGAATCTAAAAAAATGATACAGATGAACTTCTTTTAAAACAGAAATGGACACACAGACACAGAAAACAAACTTAATGGTTACTGAAGGGGAAAGCTGGGAGGGATAAATAAGGAGTTTGGGATTAGCAGATACAAACTACTGTATATAATGGAGATAAACAACAATGTCTTACTGGATAGCACAGGGAACTATATTCAATGTCTTGTAATAAACTGTAAAAGAAGTTATATGTGTGTGTGTGTACATACATATATGTGTGTGTGTGTGTGTATATATATATATATATATATATATATATCTGAATCACTATGCTGTACACCAGAAACTAACACAGCATTGTAAATCAACTATACTTCAAAAAAAACCGAAAATTAAAATAAAAAAATATCAATTACCTAGGAACACATTTTGAAAAAACATTAGTTGACTTTTAAATGAAAAAGGAGTCTCTTTACACGGTCCTCCCTCCACTACTGAGAAAGAAAAGATTACTGGCATATCTCTCTCACCACTCCTCGGACTAAGTAGAAAATAAATGTTTACTCTTCTGTTGTAACAGTCACTATATTTTGATAATATATGGTGCTCAATGAAGTTACATTGCTGCTTGTCTAAAAAGATCCGGGGAGACAGCCTGTTTTCCAGCACAAGACAGAGAAGTACATAAGGGACAGGACGCAGTGTGTTGTGTGGTAGCCGGAAAATGGGCTTCTGGCCTGAGCACTGGATGAGTCGTTAAAGGTGGTTTAAGGAGACAGTAAGGACTCAGGTGACAGCCAGGCTGCCTGGGGTCAAATCCTGGATCTACCATTTACAGCTCTGTGACCACAGCCAGTTACTTAACCTCCCTGACCCTCAGGTTCCTCATCTATAAAATAAGATTAAAGACAGGATCTACTTCATAGGGTGGTTGCAGGGACTGAAGGAGTTAGTATAAGCAAAGCACTTAGGATGAGGCCAAGCACAAAACGGTGACGATCATAATTTAACAGTTTTGGACCACAGCTCTGCTTGAGCACTGTGCTAAGCATGTCGTGTATATTAGTAAGTGGTAACTCGTACGTTGAATGGACTGAATGGCATATTTTTAAAGAGACTTTTGAATTCTACCATTTCAATGATGTTAAGCAGACTATACCACAAATAATAATAACTCATGATTTTATTTTCATCTCTAGTTTGAAGATGAGAAGAATTAACACTCTAGGGAGTTACGTGATTGTCCAAGGCTACATAAGAGGGCAAAGTCCCAAACCCAGAGGTTCTGAATGCAATGGCTTTCTCCTTTCAAACTGCACTGCCTCTCTGCTATGTCACCTAATAACTCTGCTTCCTTCTATTTCTACTGAATGTTTCTAAAAGTACATCCTATGTATTACCTAATTTGATGCTCACAACTCTTTTAGAAGAAACGTAATGGAAAATCCATGCAGTAGAGTTCCAAGAGCCAGGGCTGGCCAGACACCCACAAGCTTTGTGTGATTTACTAGCTGTTTTATTTGTAATTGCTATGATCCTCAGTCTCCTCACTTGTAAAATAAATTAACTGGGCTAGACAATCCTTATTTTTATCTCTGGATCAAAATGTATATCTATCCATCTATCCATCTATCTATCTATCTATCTATCTACCTATCTATCTGTCTCAGTTCTCAACCATATATTGTCATTTCCCTAAATCATGATTTAAGGACCAAACCCTTCAGAAGACTGCCTCACAGGAAATAACACCAATTACCTAATCAAGTAAAACAAGAATTGGCCTGCTCTTATACGACTCTGTTGTAAGGTGATGCCTTTGTTAACGTTGTGGACTTCAAGTCCAAACCATTCCTATTCTTTGAGTCTGTACAACTAATACTGAGGTCCATACGTCCTATTTGTAAAGGTCAGCGGCGGATGAGAACAGCATTATGTTGCAACATTCTAAAAATAGCCCTTGAGCTAAGAAAAAGCCTGCCCTGAAATTTTAAGATTTACCACAAGAGGGCAGGACTGTTTCAATCCTGAACACCTCGCCTTTCCTTTTCTCTCTCTCTTTTAAATTTGTTAAAAGTGATATACAAATGCAGCGAAGACGACATATAAATTGGTAAAAAATTGTTCCCCAAAAACAGCATGTTCCTTTCGCAAGAAACATAAAAATGCTCACACATTTCAACCTGTAATTCATCTCACTGAAGTGTTTCTATAAAGTAGGAGTTCTAAAGAAATAAAAAGCAATACACACAAAAATGGTCCTTGTAACATTTTCTGCACTATCTTTACAAAGTGAAAATAATCTAAATGTCTAATACTGTAGACTTATGATACATTAAGTGAAAAAGTAAAGAATATAAAATTTAATTTATTCTGGGTTGAAAGTACACAAAAATCAAGATTATATATTCAATGGGACAGGAATAAAGCATAGAAAAGTGAAAACTATACTTTTCGTAGGAAGATGGAATTATAGGTAATTTCTTATTTGCAATATTATTGTTACAGTATTATATATGCCATTCACTTTAATCCCTTTGCCTGTAACAGAATCAGTGGTGAATGTTCCACATTTTTAGGATTTTCTTCGAGATGTTTTCACCTGAATTACCAAGCATGGCAGACACTTCTAGTTTCTACTCAGTCTCCATTTTCCCTCCTTCTTCATTAACCAAACCCACAGTCTGGTCACAAAGAATCCTATTAAATATGCTCACTTCCCCCAGAATCTTTGCAACTAGGAACAACCATGTGTCCTAATTCTGGGAAATAAGATGTAAGCGGAGGCCACTGGTTGAGGCTTCTGGGACAACTCTTTAAAAAGAAGCAGCAGCCTCAGCTGGCATCCGTCTTTTGTCTTTGTCCTTTGCCCCTCCCCTCCCCCAGGTTCTAGTCTAGGGTAAAGATGTAGGCGGAGCAGCCATTCTGCAGCCTTGAGGATGAAACAGACATACAAAGAATAACAGGGCAGGAAGACAGAGGGAGCCCAGGTCTTTAGTGGTGTCATGAGCTGTCATGCCTGCTCTGGACCATGGCCTCTGGATTTGCTGCTGGGAACCCATTTGGGTAAGCCACGACAGGCAAGTGCGCCACACAAAGCCACGCAAAGCCATAATTGACGCACCATGAAAGGAAAGTACAGAAATAGGAAGTTATCCCAGTAAAGTGAAGAGTAGCACAATCAGCTTGAAAGACAGCAAAGCACAAGTGAGAAGGACTGGAAGGGTGATTCTGGGAGACATCCCTCAAGGAGCGTCTTAATAAAGTACAGTCACCGTTACCGGAAGACTTCCTTTATTTCACACTGTGAACTAAGGCTGCAGAGTTTAAAACTTTTAAGACCTCAGAGGCGCTTCTTTCTTTGATTCAAATCTGGCTTGGAGCCAAGTTCTCCATTTTTGGTGTAGTGAAAAAAGTGTGACACTTAAAAAAATCCATTCCTAAAATTATAGTTGCATAAACACTCAAGCTGCATTTCAAATAATGCTCCTTGCAGTATTGTTATGATAACAAAAAAGCAACATTTAAATATCCAGTAAGGGAGTTAATAAATTATGGTATTATGTGCACATACTGTACAATTTTTGTAGGTTCCAACCTGGAGATACCTCTAAGTTAACTTGAAAGAGCAAGTAGGCAAAATAGGATCCCATTTATTGAAAATAAAAACAAATATATTAGATATATCTGTTAAAAAGCATAAATGGCAGACTGAAGGAATGCACCCCAAATTATTCACCATGCACAGTGATTACCTTGGAGCAAGGAATGCTCTGTCTGCAGTTCTGTTGTTTGATTATATGCAATTGTGACTTGTGTGATTTAAGTATTTTCCAAAGACACGTCAGCATTCCCCTCAAATGAACTTGTTTGGGCAGCGTTTTCACCCCACTTTGTTAAATAGAAACACGTTGTTCTTAAGAAATATAATAAACATACTTACATCAAAGTTAGTTTTGAACATATGTCTTTCAGAACCATCTCTGAAAAGGGGAAAGCATTTTTGTACCTGAAAAGCAAGTCATCTAAAAAGTTGCTTGGACTTCAATAAAAACCAGTGAGGCTAATACTCTTTGCTGCTGTAGTCCTCGTCCCCAAGTAGAAATTCTAGCATAAAAGCTGGGTCCGCCACACCATCCCTGAGCCCAAGCCCCCACCTCCCTGCATCTCCAAAGGAGGACACTGGGCTGGGTTTTCTGCAGACCACCTCCTAGGCAGAAGGGAAGCTTGCTAGCTGCCCCACCAGCTGGGAGTCAGAAGCAGCCGTGGTAATGAGACGCTGAGCCACCCCCCTGAGCAGCGTGTCTCCATCAGCCTACCCTCCCCATGGCCTGGCCGCCTGTTTCAACATGAAAGGAAATCAATGTGAGTGTTGCATTAACCTTGAGTATTTTGTGTCATCAGTTATTTCTCTCTGTATCGCCTGCTCTTTGAATCCAGAACCCAGGAGTGTGACAATTAAACTTGACTCAGAATAAAACAGCAATGCAAATGTCCTACCATATTACTCATTATCTAGGGATAAAGGAAGGGAAGAAGGGACAGACATATTCCAGGATCAAACAGATGCACATTCAAATCCAGGCTCTGCTGCTTAAAGCCTCAGGCAAGTGAACTTAATCCTTTCATTTCCATATCCACAAAGTGTGGTGTGGGGAGCTGAAAAGAGTCCCTCCCTCCACCCCAAAGATGCCCATGTCCTAATCCCTGGACCTAAGTTCGTTACTTTATATGGCAAAATGTTTGCAGATATGATTAAGTAAAGGACTTTGAGATGCGAAGATTATCCAGGTGGGCTCTAATTGCAATTACATGTATCCTTATAAGAGAGAAGCAGAGGGAGATTTGACACAGAAGATGAAAAGGCACTGTGACCACAAAGTTAGAGCCTGGCCGATGAATGCCAGTGACCACCAGAAGCTAGAAGAGGAAATGCATGGATTCTCTCTCAGAGCCTCCAAGGCAGTACTGCTAGTTCTGCGGACACCCCGATTTTGGCACAGTGATACTGATTTTGGACACTGAGCCTCCAGAACTTGGAGGGAATAGATTTTTACAGTTTCAAGCCATCAAGTTTGTGGTGATTTGTTACAGCAGCCACAGGAAACTGATACAGTAGAGAATGCAGCAGTTACCTTGTAGAGCGGTATGAGAATTTGCAGCAACATGGAGTCTGCTGCACAGTGACGATCACATAATAAATAAGCTGTATTATTATTGTCGTTAGCTTTATTACTTAAATAAAAATTTAAGTGAATAATTCCCCTTGGGTAATTTGCCCACTCCCTGCCTAACGGTGCACATACTCAGACTGTAGCAGCATCTGCTGAACCCCAAGAAGCACAAAACACACTCAGTGCTCAGCCATCTTCTTCAGTCTGAATTCTCTGATCTCTCCCCAGCACTGGGACGCTGTCTTTCATTTTGGTCTGGTTTGGTTTGGTTTTCTTATTTATTTGTTTGACTAGATGTCTTGAATTGTTTCTATCTTTTCACTTTCTGTGGTCCCTTTGACAATTGTTATTCAGATGTTAGCTCTCCTATATTGACATGTACTGATACTCTATCTTTTTTCTTTCATTTTTTCACCCATATTTTTCAGTGTTTTTGTCTTTGTGGTCTACATTCTGGGAAGCTCCTTGATTCTTTATTCCAGGCCTTCAATTATTATATTTTTTACATCTATAAACTCTTTGCTTGTTCCCCACTCCTATTTGTTACAGTCTATTCTTTTTTAGGTGTGATAGCTCTTAAAATCAAAACTACTTAAAATTTCTGTCCTACTATGAATTATCTCTGTTTACTTAGAGACCAATTTTTCTTCTTTTTTTTCTTCTTGGTGCTTCTCTTCCATATAGCCAGATCTCCTCAAAGGGCTGGCAAATTTTGGTTACCTATTCATAGTTATGAATGATGGCTTACTGATGTACAGACCTGCCTGTCTTGTGGATAAAAGAGCAGATGCAGTAAACTATGTAGGTGAGGCTGATGCACAGGCTTCAGTTGAGTATGCAGGTAGGGAGCAGGAAGGCAGACCTCCCCAACCCTCCAATCCTTCAAATGCCAAGACAAGGAGGGTCCAAATCGGGATTACTAATCCCCTTCTGAGAGTCCTTATTCTTCCCAGGAAGAGTATTTGATTTCTTTGGAAAGCGCCTATCTGGCTTCAACCTGTGGGCAAATGCCAGCACTACCCATGCAGTATTAGAGGAGGAGGGTGGGATAAACCAGCAGGAGCTACTGGTCATCAGTTCTTGGTAACCTAGGTCAGTCATATGATTTCTACACCACCCCCCCCCACTCAGTGCTCAGTCTTATAGATTTATCACGAAAAAATGGATTCAGTTTCCAGCGGCACCATGCAAGATGTTATTAAAAAGGTATTACAGATGAAGAAACTGAGGCTCAGGGAGTTTAAGTGACTCATCGAAGGACTCACAGCTGAGGCGTGGCAGTCTGAAGTCGGATCCAAATTGGTCTGACTCCCAAACGGGCCCTCTGAACCATCGCTCCATATGGCTCACTGTCTCTGAAAATTCACCCGGGATCCAGACAGCCACTTGGCAGAGCTGCAGATGGAATTCAAACATCTGAGTACAAACACCTTCAAAACCTTCAGTTCTGTGATTCCAAAACAGGGCAAACCCACAGAACCAAAGCTAATCCAGAACAAATCTGACAGCAGAGAGTGAAAGACGGGATGAGGGCAGTGCAGCTTCCTGAGGCTACTTGATTTCCACTCCCATTAACTGGCAGCATCTACCATGTTATTTAGGATAATTAACTATGAGTCTCGAAGGATTATGTCTATTCCATCTCTCTTGCCTCTCTGATGGACACAAGGATGCATTTAGGAGAAATGACAAAATATCTCTGTGAAAGCGAATTCCTTAGGCTGAGTTCACACTATAAATCCACCCTTAATTTTTTTCTCTCCCATCCTCCAACACCTTGATAATGTCATCGTTTTAATAAGATTTCCGAGGATAAAGATCTCTGGAGGAACTTGTATTAAACAATTACCCCAGGGATGAGCAAACACAAGCTCATGATATTTACTTAAAATTCTCAATTCTGTGGATATGTCAGGGTCTTTATAAACAGAACTGACTTTTTCAGGGTTGGTAAATTAGTGCCGTGTCTGGAATAATTATTTCCACGAGGGAAATAACATGCCCTTATTTTCCATCCCTGTTCATTGGTGACAGGTGCCACTTCAAGTAATTTGCAAAATAAATCCTGAAAACTGTATGGAAATAATATCTAGGATATCTTTTTCGTGAAGTAAAAAAATTATGTGTCATGAATGTTGAAAAAGAACAGGATCTATGGAATCTCCTCAAGATAAAGAGAAACTATTTCTTCTTTGATGGGTTTTGTTTCCAAATGTCTCACAAAGCAAGAGCATGAGAGAAGTACTTGTAATTTGAAAATGGGGTGATCATGGAGATAACCCAAGTGGATTCATATCACATACAGCAAGCTGACTGGGAGATAACAACTGACTTTGGCAAAAACGTCGTTTGATGGTAAAAAGAAGAAGCTAATTTTAGATTTTTAATAAAAAAAAAAAGACATCTTACCCACAAATTCCATTCCTAGATATAAATCCAAAATAATAAAAGCATGGACTCAAGAAGATATCTGTACATCAACATTCATAGCAACATTATCACAATAGGCAAAAGGCAGAAACAACCCAAATGTCCATCAATGGACAATTAGATTACAAAATGTGGTATATACACATAATACAAGATTATTCAGCGATAAAAAGGAGTAAAATTTTGATATATGCTACAACATAGATGGACTTTGAAAATATTACACTTGTTGAAATAAGCCAGACACAGAGGGATAGATATTGTACGGTTCCACTTACATGAAGTACCTAGAAAAGGCAAATTCATAAAGACAGAAAGTAGAATAGAGGTTAACAGGGGTTGAAGGAGGAAGGTAGGGGATTTATTATCTAGTGGGTACAGAATTTTGTCAGGGAGATGAAAATGTTTTGGGTGTAGGAAGTGATGATTGTTACACATGGTAAATGTATTTGATGCCACTGAATTATGCACTTATAAATGGTTAAAATGATTTAAAAAATTACGTATATTTTACAATAATACATTTTTTAAAAAGAGATCTAACCTATCTCACCCAGAAAAGATTTAGTCTCCACAACGTGGAGGCAGTTGCTCTAGGACTATAAATTACAACAAAATGAGGCACTGCAGGAGCAGTTTTCAACCTTTTTAAAATTAATGGATTCTTGAAGAATCTTCCGTAAGTACTCCTCCTTTGTTGGGGGAGACAGACTGTTGTGTACAATTTGTGGGACGGGGATTATGGTGTCCTGAAGTCTCCCCACTGACCTGTCTGAGAGAGAAGTCACGTGAGACTCGAAACTCTAGAGTCAGCAGTTGAGGATGTCAGATGACTTTCACTAAAGGATGCAGAATCTCACTGGCATGTGATCTGCAACTTCTCTAAAGGTCTAGAGAAACTCTGAAATCATAGATGGGACAGTGGAACAAAAGAACAAACATCATCAGTCCAAAAGCTCATGGACTCACAAGTGCAATTTCAGCTTTGTCTAAACTAAGTGCCTTTCTCACAGCCTAGGATCACAAATAGTGAATGGTAATAAAATTAGCTCGAAGGACAAAGAATTAAGCAGTGTGACTTCATCTCATTAAAATATAGAATCACGGTAACGAGCTATTGCATTCATCTTTGGGGCCTTTTTTGAGACCTGTCTGCACACAGCTGCTTTTCTTTTTCTTTTTTCTTTTTTTTTTTTTTTTTTAAGGAAACTTAATAACATCCTTTCTGAATGAAAAGAGGGTTTTGTATCCGGTTGTAATTTGAAAAGGAACAACTAAAATTATACATTTTGGAGTAATGTAGGAAATAAACACCCTTCATTATTGGCCACAAAGTTCTATTTTTATACTACTAGTTAATGCTTACTATTCTCTCTGAAATTTCTAGGATTGGCAGCATTTTTATGCATTTAGCAGATATTGGTACTTTATAATCTTGGGATGAGAAATGTAACAAATTTGAAGTTTTAAATAATAACTTTCTTTGTTTCTGGCTCTCTCATCTTATTAAATGTTCAGCTTCTATGTTGACTCATTCTTAACAAATCAAATAATAAAAGCATCCAAATGCAGGCTATTTCTACCGCATCTCTTTTAAGCATACAAATCAGCATTTAGGGCTGAAAGAGAGAATAGCAAGAAGTAATGTAAATTGCACATTTAAACTTTTAAGACAAATAATGGAGCCCTTTGAGATTTTTGTGACCAGAGAGTGCCACAAAGTCAAATGACACCCGTAGTTAAGTCTAGTCTAGCAACAGTCTTTGACCATTCCCAAACCTAAATATAATACTGTGTTTTATTCTAAGTTCATATTCATCCTACCATATAATCTAACAAATTCATCCTGACAGTTTTTTTAAGGACATCTGCCCCCTGAGGCACAAACACCCTATTTTCATTGTCCTGCTGATCTCATTTTTTTTAAATAAAAATCTGTGTTAGTGCTTTCCCTCCTGAATTAAGACAAAGGCCACAGGAACGATGGGCTAAGGAACACCGTGGAAGCCTTCCATCACTCTGTTTAGAATTCACTAAGTGTAGCGTCAACCAAGACTTGCTCCATTTACACAAAGATAAGATTAGGACTTTCCACTCTGACAATAACTAGAAATGAATATGATTATTTAAAGTTTTGTTTACATCCTTTTACAAATTTGTGTCTCTTTTATAAGCTATAATCGTAGTATGATCTGTAAATCTTCTTCAGAAATCTCTCTCTTTAAAAGCCTACCTTTAGATAAGTCGTACAATTGAACAGCGCTTTCCAAAAGGTAGTGTGTGTGCCACTGTCAACGTGCAAGCTGATTTTATATGAGCATGGTTAGATTTCTGTCCTAGTTATGTTTTTATTTGGATGGTTTTCTTCTATCTATTGCAAGTAACACTGCATCTCCATTTATAGTAGAAATGTAAGATTTCCCTTTTGAATAGTTTGATTTGGATTAAGAGTGGGTATACATTAAAGAAAGCTATTAAGTAAGAGTATAGGTACATTGTTACAGCAAAAATTGGGAAAACAGTGTGCAAAAGAGGAATATATAATGTAAGACGATATAAAGAAAGAAATCAACTGTGCTTGAATCATTTCTTAGGAAATGATAAGTAGGAATTCCCAAAGAAAACAGGAAAAGGGAAAGGCGTTCATGACAAAGGGGCTGTATACAAAGACTCTGACATGAGCTGCACACATGGTGCGTGGTGCATGCGTGCACTGGTGGGTCAGCATGGCTGGCAGGGGCCGGGGGTGGACTAGGGGGCAGCAAGGTACAGGATCACAAAAGACCTTCTTTGCTGTGCTAAAATAGATGTGGACTTTCCCATGTAAACAATAGGAAGCCATTGAAGGATTTTAAAGCAAGAAGTAACAGGGCTGATTTGTGCTGTGAAAAGGTAACTGGAGGACTACTTATCACCCAGAGGAAGGGTGAGGAGACCATGAGAGAGAAACCAGTCAGAACAATGTTGTGGAGACATTAAAAAAAAAAAAAAAGACTGGGAAATAGCATAAAAACTATATACAAAATATTTCTGAGTGACCAAGGTAACACAAACATCATTAAAAGACAACTGGTAGAGTAAAAGGAAAAAACTACCACACATGCACCACCCCGCAAAAAAAGGTTCATATCCTTAATATATAAAGAACTCCTCAAACTCAATAGAAATATTATTTAAATTTTATTACATTATCATGAAAAATTCATGAGAACAGGTAATTCACATAATAAAAACAAAAATGATAATGTATGAAAGTGACAGAAGTTACTTAGAATCATGAAAATATGACTTTACAAAAATGAAGTACAGCTTTTTGCCCATCAGATGGTTAAAAAACCCATAATATTTAGAATTGGCAAGAGTGTGCATAAAAGGACACTTACACATAATGTACGTGGAAGAATAAATTGATGCAAAAAACATACCATCAGCAGGTAAACGGCTTGTCTTTAAACTTGAACTGATGTACAGTCTTTGAAAATTATATTCACAAAAGCTATGTAAGAAGAAGGAAAATGGGATGTTAACATGTTCAGCATCTAACCCAGCCTACAAAGAGTGTGGATGACATCTATGGAAAACGTTTATCTCCCTATGCACTCACCTCCCTCCCCACCAAAAGAATAAAGAAATTCACTAACTGATCGAATATAGTAAAAGGGTCATAGAAAGAAGAAGAATCTGAGATATATTTAGGAGATGACATTGATAAAATTTAGTGACCTGGAATGTGGGAGGTGATTGGGAGGTAACAGGAGGGAAGAATATATTATGACTGACTCCATTTTTTCATAATTGGGGCAGGGGTGTCACTCCTTCAAATAAGAAACAAAAAGAATATTTGAGAATAAAAATAATTAGTTCATCCTGGGACGTGACGGTTTTGGGGAAGTAATAACATAGTCAAATGAAAATATCCAGTAGGGTTTGGATCTCTGGAGACGGTCTAGGCTAAGTGATATATTTTTTAGATTCATCAAGAGATGATGACAATCATGGCTTTGGAGGCATTACCACGTGACATGTCCCATGAAAAGAGAAGAACAAAAAAAGGAACTTTGTAAGAATGACTGAGTAAAGGGAGGGCAGAGGAAGGAAGCACACTGCTATGGTTTGGATATTTGTGTCCCCCAAATTTCTGTGTTGAAACCTAACCCCCAGTGGTGATGCTATCAGATGGTGGGGCCCTCTGGGAGGTGATAAGGTGGTGAGGGGGGACCACGAGCCTCTTCTGCCATGTGAGGACAAAGCAAGAAGCTGCCTCTGATGGACCAGGAAGAGGACACTCACCAGCATGTGACCATGCTGACACCCTGATCTTGGACTTCCTAGCCTCCAGAACTATAAGAAATAAATTTTTGTTGTTTATAAGCCACCAGTCTGAGATGTTTTGTTACAGCTGCCTAGATGGAGTCAAACATGCACCATGGAGGTGTCTGAGTAGTGCCCTGATGGGCCCAAACCCAGGCTCTAACAGAGGTATATCCTTCAGCCAACTGGCCTGGACATACCCGGGCCTCAGTTCTGCAACCGTGGTGGCCAGGTGGGAGCCTGAGTCTGTGCCTACAAACCTCTCTTCACTGCTAGCCAACAGTTCTTTGTCTGAGCTGGAGAATGTATCCTCATTTCCAGAGGAAGACGGAGCCCTGTCCCTAAGGAAACATCTTGGAGCCCAGCAGCCACATGGGTTTTTAGTCCATAGACACATTCTCCAACAGATCCAGGTGCAAAGAAGCTGGGAGGGGAGAAGTCATCTCTCTTTTCTCATCTATTATTGAGCAATCCATGCCCTTTTGCATATACACACAAAAATAATCGTATTAGTCCAATTGGATTAGTTCAATGCATATCATTTGTAAACCTCCTGGGAAACGATGGGGAATACTTTCTTTGTTTTCAGAAAATCCGATTGAAGCCGATCATACATATGTTGACAAAGGATAAAGAGCCAGATTAATTCAAATAGGTGAAGCTACAGGGAGCATTAGTCACAGACATCACTCATTAACAAAAGCCATCTGAAAAACTTAGAATAAAAAATTGGCAATGGGTAGCTGAAATTCGTTAAAATATACCTAATCTATAGTCCTTACCTAGTAAATCCCAAGGTAAACTTATTTATAAAATCAAATCCTATTGCACTATCCTTTTATACTAACTCCCAGGGTAAATTTAGTTATAAAAATCAAACTGTGATGTGAGAAAAAAGTATTAAATATATTGAAAATTAAGTATACATTTAGTAACTATGGAATGGCATGAGTAACAGAAATGAAATCAAATACTCTGATCATTCCTTTATCTATTCTTCTTTTTTCTGTTCTTAAAAATAAAACCCAGTATTTTTTATGAATTCCCCAATTTAGTATTTGCTGTTAAATTAAGTAACATCTAAAAATAAAAAAGGTTAGTGTTAGAACCACTGGGCCTACATACGGATCTAGTCTCCTGTAATGAATTCTAGCAAACCAGAACTAGGGAATCTTGAATTTACTGGATCATTGAATAGGACCCTGAAATCTTTTGTACATAAGGATGTTT
Organism: Camelus bactrianus; assembly: GCF_048773025.1. Lineage (NCBI taxonomy): Eukaryota > Metazoa > Chordata > Mammalia > Artiodactyla > Camelidae > Camelus > Camelus bactrianus. The sequence goes on along the minus strand of NC_133563.1, from coordinate 15,740,356 downwards.
GTTGTAATGCTCTTTATTATAACTGTACTTAATTCATGTTTCAATTCTTCCTGAAAACTAAGATTATTCTTTATCTAGGAACATACTGAAATTTCATACTCAATCATACAGGTTTTTTTTTTTTCCTCAGAATACAAATACAGACTATATTTAACCCTGTTAAACCAAGGGAATGAAATATTGCTAAATTTCAGGAAGGGAAGACAACGGATTTTCATCCATCCAGGATGGATGACATTTAAAATCTCTGTGTCCTCTCAGGCTTCCAAATACATGTGGCTCACAACACAAAAGAAAAGAATCAGAAAATAAATAAAGACAAAGGGGAAAAAAAATGAGGCTTTATGACAGGCTCATTAAAATGTGCAGAAAGCGTCTCAGACTCCCTCGAGAAAGCTGTTATCGTGAAATAATCACATCGACGAACATGGAAAAAGTGGACTCCGGTAGAGGCCTTATATTGCACCCAAGAAGTTGGTGATTATGATCTGGACATGTGACCCCATGAAAACCTAGCTGCTTTGTTGCTTAATAGAGTTCATAGAAAATGCTTGTCTCCAAAATGAGATTTCTCCCCTATTCACTGTGCAATCTGTGCGTCTTGACAGGATGAGCAGGGGGCCATTTCTCCTAATCAAGGAAGGGGCAAGAACCCCTGGGGGTGGAAATTGTAAGCAATCAAGCTCAACTTTTGCAGGAAGAGCTCTTGCCTTCTGCTCAGTTGTCAAGTGGTCATGAAGGAAGGGATAAGGGAAGCTGCTAGTTTGGTAGAAATAGGATAATAGGTCAGACAGACCCATTTTTCTTAGCAATTATCCCATTTCTATCTCTGAGGCTAGGAGAAATATTCCTTTGCTGTTTAAGCAGCCTATCTGTGTAGATTGTTTAGCTCTTTAAATTGAAACCTTTGTCGGTCTTTCCATTTTCTCACTCTGTTGGTTCAAAAATCTTACACACATTTTAATCTGAAAACACAAACAAGGCTTTCTGAATTGTACAGAATGCAATGTTTTTCCTCTTGATGCAACTGGACTGTGAGACAAGGGAAAGGACAATGGGGGCGGGTGAAATGAAATAGTCCAGTCCATGCGTGAGGGAGGCCTTTAGGAAACTTTTCCAATCCTGAGTTTGTAAACAGGGACAACAGTCCCAGATCCTAATGGCTTCCAGTTAAGCAAAATTTAATCTATATTTTTAAATGAAAAAGCAAATAGCGAAAAAAAAAAAAAAAAGCATACTGTATGATTCCTTTAATATTTGCTAAACTATGTATTTGTATGTGTCCATATGTTTGAATGTAAATGCTTTTAAAAGATCAGAAAAAGATACTCTGCTATTAACGACTACTTTTAGGATGTGGTTAGCTGGAGGGGAATTAGAGGCAGGAGTAAAGGGAGACTCTTTAATCCTGAATATTGTTCTTTGTTGTTTGAAATATACCCACAGGAATGTACTCATGTATTATCTGTGAAAACTAGTAAGTACTTTTTATAAGATTAGAAAAAGGTGGTTTGTCCATGACTGAATCTGGCCATGGCTGTGAAATAAAATATTATCAGAGACTCAAGGATTCCCCTATAACCAAGGGGGATTCTAAAATGAATATTCCCACTAGGGAAGTTCTGTCCACATCCAAAGTTCCTCTGAGGTTAAGTCAGAGATCCCTACATGTTTAAAGACCACATGCCTTGGATATCTGTTTATCAAAATAATCATGTTTTCTCTGGAATCTCTCACAATGTCCCTGAGGCAATACCACAAGACATCTTCGAATGGTTCCTAACTCTGTAACTAACATGCCAGCCCCACCAAGATGTGACAATTGAGGACCAACACTGACATGCTGACCAAGTTACTACCAAAATTGGTGTGATCTCCCTGGTGTGGGTACACACACCCTATGTATTAGAGACGTAAGAAAAGACTAACTTGAAACGTCAGATTTCTTCATTGTCAAAGCTTTTACAATCTTAGGCACTGGCCCAATGTGTTGAAGAGTTTAGGACACACGCTGGGAACTGAGACACAGCACGCCTTCTAACATAAGATGAAAAACCTGCCTAACGAATCCCATTTAACACTTGGAAATGCGAGCTAAGAAGCCAACTGAAAATATTTTTGATTGTGGGTTTTCAGCCTTAGAATTAAGCTCTGGATTTACTGAGCCCTGAAGCTGGTAACTTCTGACATGTTTTTGTTTGTTACGGGCCTGTCTTAAGCCACCAATGCAGTGCTGGGTGGCACGTGGGCTGGGAAATGTTCATAACTAAAGCCAGTTGCATGGTCCTCTGGCCAGTTTCAAGGGGCAGGTTCACACCGTGTCACATGCAGCTTCCAGAAAAGAGGGCCAAATTGGCCCAAATGTCTAAAATCCTTTTAGCTGAATCCATTATACTAATATCTGACAATTATGAACTAAGTCTCATTTAACATGCATGGATGCTCCCCTTTAAAGGCAATAATTACTGAAAAGAGTGAGTTGTATAAAGCTGTTTCCCAGCACGCTAGCTGACAAGGCACCCCACTGGTTATAATGCAACCATCAGGCAGAGCTTTTTATATTTAATGTTGAAAAATGATCCTTTGTAAATGGCAGATTGAGGATTTTTCCCTGTCAATCTAGCTTTCCACTCAGCTACATTTCCATTTCACGGAACATCTTGAATCTAGCTGAGAGAAGTCCCTAAAAATACAGAGCACTAAAAGGAGGCTGGAACTCTAATTAAAGAACTTCTCTGCCAGATCAATGATAAGAAAATGTCCTGTTGGCGAAAACTCTCCTTCAAAGGGTGACTTCCAAAACCCTAGAGTGACGTATGCCCCTGCAACCAGGGCAAGAATATCAAAAGCAACGAGTTTGGGAGGATTTCACCTCCAGGGGAAGAACTGTGTTTGCACTAGATCAGGGGTCACATTGCAAAAACGTGGAGCGTTTAAAGCTGTAAGTACTGCTAGAGGTCATCTAATCTGACCCACAGCAGAAATTTCCATCCAAATGGAAATTCAAACTCCAAGTGATTACTCTTCGTAATGGGTCATTCACAGCCTCCTGGAAGCTGTCTGCACTGCTGGGCAGCTGTCTCCCCATATTCTTAATCACTAGCCACAGTCTACAGGCTTTTAATTTCTACCCATTTTCCCCTCTGGATCACCCTAACCCAGCTGATTTTGAGCCATAAACTTTCTTGGCTAAAATATAAAATCACATAATCTCCCTTAAAAATGTTTTAAATGTCACGGCATTGTTTTATGAGGAATAAGATTTAAAGTAATTTTAAATGACTCTTTCATTTTTATATGAGATATTATTAAACACTATTAGAAAGCTTATTTTACTTATCATACAGAGTAAACAAGTAAAGATAAACCTTTATTTTTCACTATTTATCAAGTCCTATACACTGTGTAATTTACTTTAATCATGTGAGAAAATGTATTCAAGTTGTATCGTGTTATATATGGTTTGGTGAAAGAATGCATCTTGAACTAAGGATTAAATTTTAAATATCTGTTTCACTATCAAGACCACTGGTTATTCAGGCACTGGGGATACCATGAGGAACAAGATACAGAGCTAGTCCCCGCCCCCAGAGATTCCGATTCATTTGTTCGGGAAGGAGGCCGTAGAGCTGGTAAGTCCGCTCAGGAGATTCTACTGCACACCAGGTGGACCCACCCGCAGTTGGTGCGTGTAGGGTGGCTTCACTCTGAATGGACTGCAGGTTGAAATGACTCACACAGAAGATTTTGCAATACCTGTATCTGACAAGGAACCCATATCCACTATACACAGAGAACTCTCACAGAAATTTTAAAAGAGACAAACCCTATTAGGAAATGGGCAAACTCCTGGGCAGGCACGTGGTAAGAGAGAAGATCCAAATGGCTAATAAAAAGGGCCCTCAGTTCACTAGGCATCACAGGAATGTCAACTAAAACACACTGTAATACCACCTCGTACCCACCGGAATGGCTAAAGTGACGAAGCCGGGCAATGCCGAGCCCCGACCAGGATGACAAGTAACTGGGATTTTCATTTGCTGCTAATGGGAACGTAGGGAGGTGTATGGTCTTTAGAATAGTGTTTGGCAGCATCAGATAAAGCTGACTCTCTGTACCTTACGGCAGTTCCCCTTCTAGGTGGATACATATGAGTACACATCTTCACCATAAGACTTGTGAAAGAATATTGTTATACTATGCGTAATAGCCCCAAACTGGAAACAACCCAAAGTTCCAAAGCAGTAGAAAGGATAAATAAACTGAGCTATATTCATGCATAGGGATATAGTAATGTTACCATGGAACAAATAGAAAGAAACACTCAAATATCAAGCAAAAGCTACAGCAAGAATGAACAAACTATTACTACTTCCAAAAACATGAATAAATCTCACAAACTTAATGTTGACCAGACGTAAGATGCAAAGAGCATTTTCTACAATGATTCAATTTCATGAAATTCAAAACAGGTAAAACACATCTACAGTGTCAGAAGTCAGGATAGTGGTTCCCCCTGGGAGAGGCAGTGACTGAGGGGAGCAAAGAAGGATGTTAGTAATATATACTTTTTTATTTGGGAGTTAGTTATATGAGTTTGCTCACTGTTTGGGAAATTCACACTTACGATTTTATACTTTTCTGAAGGAAGTTGTACTTCAAAAACATTTTAAATTACTACTAATACTAAAAGTGATAGTAATCCCTTATTACTAGAGAGCATTTTATAATTTACAAATGTTTTCAACTCTCTCTTTAATTCACAGATTCATTCATTTATTCACCAAAATTTAGTATATCTCATATGCACGAGGGACTGTGCTAGGTGGTGCAGGCCATCTAAAAGTTACAAAGCTGTGGTTATTGGCCCCTGGGAGCCTGTAAAACTAAAAATTTGAAGACAAATCTGTAGTGAAGCAGCACTAGTGGTGATAATTTGTTGAGTGTCTCCTACACACACCAACTTTCTCCCACGTTTAACAACGTCAAGAAAATATTCTCACATCATGTTTATTTTCTTCTTTAAACACGAAGTATGATATAAAGGAAAGTATAGTGAAATTTTCCAGGAGAAAAAAAAAAGGAATTTGCTTCCCGAGGCTGTGTCTAGAAGGGCACATGTAAAGTAGAACCACGCAGGCCTGCTACGTTCAGTGATTTCACCAACTAGGTCAGAGGACCAGGGGATGGATTAAACTGGCTTACAGGCAGAGGATATAATATCACTACAATTCCATTTCAGTATTTGCTTACTTTGATTATTTTTCATGGCAACACCTAAGAGGGATAGAGTATTGGTTTAAATTTACTACCTGAAACCCAAGAATTTCAACTTTTTAAGTAAAATGCCAGTCTGAAAGAAATAGGAGGAAAGCTGTAAAGCTTGACTGTGTAGATGATAAGATGGCATAAGCATTTCCAAGAAAAGTTTAATGCTTCTACTTAACAGAATGTGGGTTTTACAAATGAACAGAACTTCCCATGAGTTAAGGTCAAAGAACATTTGTGACCATTCACATCAGTTATACAGCATTATAAATAGCATTTTCAAAAGCATATGAATGTGTTTTACAAGATTGATCCTGTATAATCCACGGAATTTTACAGATTCCCAATTCAGCAGCTTTTGCTCAGTATTTAAGTGCTTCTTTCTATTTGTTCCATGGTAACATTTGATTGATTTTTACCCATGTTTAGTCTATTCTCAAAAAACATGTATTTTACTGTGGTTTAGTCCAACACCTTGAAACAGAATGGCAGTTAATAAACTTCAGGTGAAATTGTCCGCTGTAACTAAATCATTCACTCAACCTTCACAGTGTGATGTTCCAGGTGCTGTGTTCCAGGCACTGTGCAGGTCACAGATAGAGCAGTTAAATCACCATCAGTCACCTCTACAGGGGCTGGGCAGCTTCAAGCCATCATACTTTGAAGGAGCACCCCTAAATCCTGTGAGGAGTGAACACAATGTTCCAGGCACTGTGCTTAGCACTGGAAGTTACAAGATTGAATGAGACAAGGTACTTGCCTCAGAGATGCTCACAGTCCTTGGAAGAAAGAGGCCTAAGTATGTACACACCATGGGACACATGTATCATAAAAGAGACATGGACTGAATGCTAAGGGTAAAGAGGGAGCCACATGCTCTGTGTTATAAAAATCAGAAGGATTTCAAAGAAGCAATATTTGAACTGATGGTGAAGGCATAGGAAGGCTATTCAAGGCAGCGAAAACTGTATGACAAGTATAGGGGGGAAATGCAAATCAAAACCACAGTGAGATATCATCTCACACCCATCAGAATGGCTATTATCAAGAAGACCACAAACAACAAGTGTTGGTGAGGATGTGGAGAAAAGGGAACCCTCAAGCACTGTTGGTGGGAATGTAAATTGGTGCAGGCACTGTGGAAAACAGTAAGATTTCTTTAAAAACTAAAAATAGAACTACCGTATGATCCAGTAATTTCACTCCTGGGTATATATCTGAAGAAAACGAAAACATTACTTCAAAAAGATACATGCACCCCTATGTTCATTTCAGGATTATTTACAACAGCCAAGACATGGACGCAACCTAAGTGTCCGTCAACAGGTGAACAGATAAAGAAGATGTGGTATGGAATATTGTTCAATCATAGAGAAAGAATGAAATCTTGCCACTTAACGTGGATGGACCTTGAGGGTATTACACTAAGTGAAATAAGTCAGAGAAAGACAAATTCCCAAATACCATATAATTTAACCCATATGTGGAATCTAAAATACAAAACAAATGAAGAAACATAGTAAAAAAAGAAACAGTTATAGACACAAAGAACAAACGGGTTGCCAGAAGGGAAGGGGATGGGGGAACAAAAAGAAAAAGATAATAGGTAACTCTGTGAGGTAATGAGTGTTAATTAGTTTGCCGGTGGTGATCATTTCACAATGTATATTTATATGAAACCATCATGTTGTACACCTTAAATATATACAATTTTTGTCAATTCTACCCCAATAAAGCTGAAGAAAAATTAAAAACAAAGTATAGAGAGAGGCATCCACTCTCTCTTTCCAAGTTCCAATTTCAGAACATGAACAAGGGGCTTCAATCCTCTCAGGGATTTGGGGAGCAATTCCTTTAATTTCTCGCCCACTATATGGTATTGCAACCATGGTTGGTGGGACCGATGGGTTTGGGGAGCATCTCAGTAACAGGTGAAGCCTCAGTTCACGTGCTCACTCCCCACAGTCAGCAAGAGTACTCCTCCAAGACATGACGACCCCAAGCTCTCCCTGCCCCTGTGGGAAGCCTACACTTATCCAGCTGCTCCTTCGGGACCAGGTGTGTAAGCTCAGCTCTGGAGGACATTGGACCCAAGGTGCCTCTTCCAATTCTACTGTATTTGTAATAAGGTTGATATCTAAATCCTTGCTTCCTATAATTCTTCTTCAGTTGCTTCAGAATCTGGAAAGCAGAACTGATGTGCTCCTCACGTGACTCTCAGATCCCAAAACAAAGACATTTCATTGTTTTGGAGTTTGTGTGTTACAAAAATGGTGGGAAACTCAGCATAACTAATATACAGAGGAAATGATAGGGAAGACAGAATTGAAGAAGGAGCTGGAAGACAGACTGTGAAAGATATTTTAACACCATAACAAGGGAAATTTACTTTTTCTTGATGGCAATGAGGTGACTGTAGGAATCCCTAAGCAGAATAGTAAGATAATCAGAATTCTTTTGAACGTACTAATTCTAGTAGGAAAGTGATGGATTAAATAATAGCTACGATATACTGTTCATGATGACATGATCAGTGAGCTATAGTATGCCATACAGCACAATGTTTAAGCATAAAGAAGACTTGGGTTTAAATTCCTGTTCCTAGCAATGTACGTTGGTCCAGTAACTTAATCTCTCTCGGCTGAAGTTTAATCATCCTCTATATGTACAGTACCTGGCCCATAGTGTTGACTTGAAGGGTAATTAATTAAGAAACTAGATACATGCAGTTAGCAATGAATACTGGCGGCTTCTGTTAGTCCTCTAACATTTGAGATACTCGTTGTCATATCTAATGTCTAACATTTAGGGTAGTCATTAGTGCAGCAGTTCTGCTCAATTTCAACCCATGTTGTCCACCGAAGTGAATCATGAAACTTCTGAAAATACATGTGTTGAGGCCCCACCTCAAGATTCTGACTCAGTGGCTCTCTGGGGGGCCCTAAGCACTTGCATGTACTTTAGGTTCCACAGATAATTTTTATGCACAGCCACAATTAAGAATATTTAAGTAGTTGTTGCATTTCTTTACACTAACAATGAATAGAAAGGGAAAGTAAAAAATTATCCCTTTTAAAATCACACCAAAAAATACTTAGGAATAAACTAGGGAGGTGAAAGATTTATATACTGAGAACTACAAAACACTGGTAAAGGAAAATCACAGTGATTCAAAGAAATGGAAAGATATCCCATACTCTTGGAAGGATTAATATTGTTAAAACAGCCATACTACCCAAAGCAATCTACAGATTTAATGTGATCCCTATCAAATTACCCATGACATTTTTCACAGAACTAGAAATAATAATCCTAAAATTTATATGGAATCATAAAAGACCCAGAATTGTCAGAGCAATGCTGAGGAAAAAGAACAAAACTGGATGCATAACCCTCCCAGACTTCAGACAATATTACAGGGCTACGGTAATCAAAACAGCATGGTGTTGGCACAGAAACAGACATATGGGTCAATGGAACAGAATAGAGAGCCCAGAAATAAACCTACAGACTTATGGTTAATTAATCTTCGACAAAGAATATACAATGGAGAAAAGATGGTCTCTTCAGAAAATGGTGTTGGGAAAGCTGGACAACCACATGTAAATCAATGAAGTTAGAACACTCCCTCATCCTATACATAAAAATTTACTCAAAATGGCTTGAAGATGTGAATATAAGATATTACACCATAAAACTCTTAGAACAGAACACAGGCAAAACATTCTCTGACATAAATCACAGCAATGTTTTCTTAGGTCAGTCTCCCAAGGCTAAAGAAATAAAAGAAAAAATAAACAAATGGGACATAATAAAACTTAAAAGCTTTTGCACAACAAAGGAAACAATAAACAAAACAAAAGACAATCTAATTTAAACAAAAGAATGGGAGAAAATATTTGCAAAGGATGCAGAAGACACGAGTTTAATTTCCAAAATACACAAACAACTCATACAACTCAATAACAAAAAAACCAAACAACCTAATCAAAAAATGAGCAGAAGACCTAAATAGACATCTTTCCAAAGAAGACATACAGATGGCCAATAGACACTTGAAAAGATGCTCAACATCGTTAATTATTAGAGAAGTGCAAATCAAAACTACAATAAAGTATCACCTCACACTGGTCAGAGGCCATCATCAAAACATCTGCAAATAATAAATACTAAAGAGGGTGTGGAGAAAAGAAAACCCTTCTACACTGTTGGTAGGAATGTAAGATGGTGTAGCCACTATGGAAAACAGTATGACATTATGGAGATTCCTTAAAAATCTAAAAATAGACTTACCATATGATCCAGCAATCCCACTCCTGGGCATATACCCAGAAAAGATGAAAACTCTAATTCATAAAGATATATGCACCCCAATGTTCACAGCAGCACTATTTACAATAGTCAAGACATGGAAACAACCTACATGTCCACCAACAGATGAATGGATAAAGAAGATGTGGTGTATAAATATATACAAATTACTCAGCCACAAAAGAGAATGAAATAATGCCATTTGCAGCAACATGGATGGACCTAGAGATGATCATGCTATGTGAAGTAAGTCAGAAAGAGAAAGACAAATATACGATCTCACTTATATGTGGAATCTAAAATATAATACAAATGAACTAATTTACAGAACAGAAACAGACTCAGACATAGAAAACAAACTTACGGTTACCAAAGGGGAAAGGGGAAGGGGGAGGGATAAATTAGGAGTTTGGGATTAGTAGATGCAAATTACTGTATATAAAATAGATAAACAACAAAGTCCTATTGATTCCAAGGCAATCTTCAGTCCCTGGCAGGAAGCTTCTCATATACTTCTTGGTGCCACAGGAACCAATCGAGGCCTGAAGGTGGAAGCAAGTAAATGCATGAAAATGGAGGAGGTGAAGCTTATGGAAGCAGGAATAGCACAAGATCTCTGATCAATAATACCAGACCACTACAAAGATGCCAAAACACTGAGAAACAAGACTAATATTAAATATTACTAAAATAAATTTATATTCAAGAAACTATGACACATGACAAAATATGTCAGAGTAATATGATTTAAAATGAAAAATGGGACATGGAGAGTAATTTCATTCATTCATTCATTCAACCAAATAACAATTCCTGAAAGCCTTCAACTCTCAACCCCTGTGCTAAGCACGAGGCATATCAGGACACAGACAGCGTCTCCAAGGATCTTCTTGTCTAGCAGGAGCACCAAAGGTGGAATTATTACAATGTGATGTATTCAGTCCCATGATACAGTTAACATCAGGGTGTCAGGGAAGACTTCCCAATGTAAAGCTTTAAAGAACTCACAGGCACTAGTTAGGGAAGAATGTAATCCACTGTGAATGAACAGCATGTTCAAGGACAAGACAGTGAAGAGGACGTGGCACATTTGAGGATTTGGAAGTAATTCAATAAGGCTGGAGCATATGTTGTGAGGTTAGGAAGAACGGAAAGTTGAAGCCAGAGAGATAGACAGGGGCCCTCTAATGAAAGGCCATGCTAAAATGTTTGGATTTTATCCAAGATATAATTTTCTCTGACTTTAAGTCATTTTAAATAATATATCCAAGGATATGCAGCAGACAAGATGAAATGGAAAACCAAATAGCACATATGAATTCAGCCATGCAATTATCCACGCAAGGTCAAATAAGAGTTCTGGTTAAAAATAAACCGGTTTAGCGAACTCTGTATTTTCTGCTCAATTCTGTTGTGAACCTGAAACTGCTCTAAAAGAATAAAGTCTATTAAAAACAAAAACACACACAAAAAAAACTGGTTTAGACCCAGGCCTGAAAATACAGGGGAGCTCCTTTTGGGGGGATCAGATACAGTTCCAAATGTTTACATCAAATTTATTTTGTCTTTTCCAGGATTTGGTGTTAAAAAATTATCTTATTTTCTTTCTCTAAATTAAAATAATTTTTACCTAAGAACAACTTACTTTGGCACATTATAGCAGAGTGCTCCCAGAGCACTAAATAAAGATTATTGTGAACGCAATGAAAGATTAACTTTCTAAAACACACAAAAATTAAAAGAGACACAAAAATAGTCTCTCAAGATAATTTTGATAAGAAAATCTAAATTGAATGATGGCTTTACACATACATCTTAAATACAGAAATATGAAGCCATTGTTACCTAAGTCCATTGTTACCAGAAGTTGGAGTTATTTGGACAAAATGCACTAGTGAAAACCCATTTCAGCAGAGGAGCCACTTCGCATCACAACAGTTATTGAAACACCTTTGAGGCACACATTTGGGCCTTAATAAAAGAAATAATAGTGTGGTCATGAACACCTTCATTCTACATGGCAGACACGACTGAAGCCTCAAAATTAGAAAAGATTCCCTGTCCCCTTTGACAGGACACTGTTGCTACGGTGATGGTCTGCTAGACTATCGCTGAGCATCCTCGGGTGGCTTTGGTTCATGGGGACAAGCTAAGTCATGTTTGAACCACCCTGCTTACACAGCAACCCAACCAAAGAAAACCCTTTACATTTAAGAACAAGTTATCCACTTGTTAAAAGAAAAAAAACTCTGTGGCTTTTGAAGCTGTCTATGTGATGAAGACTCTCAGATGATTATCTCCAGCCTCTGAGCTTCACTTCCACTCCATAGCTCCATTTCGATGCCTAATTATTATTTGACATTTCATATGACCGAAACAAACTAGTCATTTCTCCCACTCCCATCCCAACCATCACAATCACATCTTGTTCCATCAAAGTAAATTGTACCCCCATCTACTCAGTTATTCAGATCAGAAACTTTGCAATCATCACTATGTTGCCTATTTTAACTACTTTAAAACACTTATCAGTGTCTGAAATGATCTTGTTTGTCACACATCTTTTCTCTGACTCTATTAGAATATCAGATTTTGCATGGCAAAAAAGCAAACTTTCATTTACCATTATATTCCCAGCATCTAAAGCAGTGCCTGATATATAGTATAAATATTTTATTGACTGATTCTGCCTAGTCCTGTTTCTTATTTTAGAATTTTCAACAATATTTAAAGGATGTGATGTGACTGTAGACAATTTACTTTCTCTGGGCATTTGTTTCTTCATTTACAAAATAGGGGCAATTAAATAATCTATAAATTTTCCATTTATGCTAAAACTTCATAACTCTGGTCAAAGCTTACTTTAATTATAAAATATTCCTTTTCTACTCAATTCACTATGTGATTTCCATTTAACTCTTTTTTTAATGTCATGTACAAGAATGTGTATGTAATCATAGTTCACAAAGCACTTTTGTTTCCATTATTTCCCTTTTTTGGGGGGGGTAGTTAGGTTTATTTATTTATTTAGTTAGTTAGTTATTTTAATGTACTGGGGATTGAACCCAGGACTTCATGCATGCTAAGTAAGCACTCTAACTACTGGGATATACCTTTCCCTCCTCCAGTATTTCCTTTGACACCTCAAACTCCTGGAGCATTTTATTTACTATTTCTGTTCAACAGATAAAGAACTACAGGCACGGAAAAGGTATATGAGTTGTTCAAATTCACCATGCATCTCATTTCGTTAAACCAATCTGTTATGAATAAAAGTTGTTGGCTTGGCTAATACTCTAAATATTTTCATAGCCAAAATGTAGACTCAGGAATTATAATAAATAATCTTTCTCCAAAATACATTTAATAGATATTCATCATCATATATGTGGTTTAAAGGGAGCCTAACACAGTTTTCCAGACTTCTCAAGAGTTTTTTTTTTTTAAATTGAAATATAGTCAGTTACAATGTGTCCATTTCTGGTGTATCAAGGGTTTTGATTACTTTCTGTCAGAAAAGAGAAAGTTACTGGTATGTTTGAGTTGAGTGACAAAAGTTGACTAAATCCACTCCTTGTCCATCCTGCAGTAGCATCTAATATTTCTTTCACTTGACTGTTCTTCTGAATAGAGGCATTGCCTCCAGAAAGCCCCAGCAGTGAATAGGAGCACAGAATAATCAGAAATATTTGGGTTCAAATCCTCTCTCCACCATTTACTAGCTTTGTTACTGTAAATAAGTCATTGACCTCCTTTTCTTCATCAGTAAAATGTGACCACTTCTTAAGGAAAATGTAGTAACTACATTAGATGATGTAACACCTATGGTCAATTAATCTTCGACAAAAGAAGCAAGAATGCACAATGGAGAAAAGACAGTCTCCTTGTTAAGTGGTGCTGGGAAAGCTGGACAGCCATGTATAAATTAATGAAGTTAGGACACTCCCTTACACGACACACAAAAATAAACTCAAAGTGGCTTAAAGACTTAAATATAAGACAACACCATAAAACTCCTAGAAGAGAACACAGGCAAAACATTCTCTGAGAAGTAGGAGAAGGGATGACCAGAGGAAAATGACCTCCGACAATAGAATAAAATGTTTCATATATTTAACATGTGCCAAATTAAATAATGTGAGACTGGTGGGTTTCAACTATATATTCTACACTGCAAAGTTCTTCCCCCATAAATAGAAGTCCGTTGTACTTCATGCTGACCGTGTGGGCTAAGCTCTCCTGAATATGGGGAGAAGAGGAGCCAGAGGAAGGGGTGGGGGTGGGGGGGTCCAGGTAGGGCAGGGATGCTGCAGGCATTCTCCAGAAGCAGTCTTCTGTACAGAAAGCTCCCTTTAGGAGTAAAAATAAAGATTAATCTAAGGCTAAGCAAACAACAGAACAAGAAACTCACTTGGAAGAGCCTTTAGCCTGACTGCGGCGGCTGCCCTTTGACCCTTAGCTACGATTGGCCAGAAGGAGGCCACCAGTTCCACCATGAAGCTCTAAGTAAGGCTGGAAGTTCTTGAAGGGGCTACCTGGGGCTCCTGGCAATTCTGAGGGAAGAAAGTACCTTCCCACCAATTCAAAAACCTACCTTCCCAGAAAAGCAGGTCGTGGGGCTGATGTATTCGTTTTGCATTTGGACTCACGAATTCGAACCGTTTTCTTCCTAGTGTTGAGGTTTCCTTCAGCCTTACCTAAAATCAATATGCAAAGTATTACCTATATTGCACTTGCTAATTAAAGAAGTCTGGGGTAATTTGTTTTGTAAGCCCAATCGCTATTATCCCCTAAGAGTTAGAAAGTGAAGGCCCACGTTTATCCCTGGGACCAGAAAATTCTGACAGAGACACCTTGTTTAGATGAGGCGCCCAAGGTCACTGGAGAAGTCAGGAAGAGCTTGTGGCTGAAGGTAAGTCTTGGCCTGGAGTTTGGGGCAGTGTTTCGTTAGCTGCCTCAGACAGGCTGTGGCCACGAGAGGGATTTTCTCAGGGAGAGGCTGTTCTGAAGTGCACCTCCGGTTCGCGCTGCGGTTTTCAGTGGTTTGCATCTCCTGCGCGGGGACAGGGTATTGGTTAACGCGGGTGAGTGAAGACCGCGAGGCGGACTCCGACCCCAGCAGCCCCTGGGATTCGCGCGGGCTTGAGAAGGAGGTCGTGAAACGCTGACCTTCCCGCCCTTAAGCCGGGCTCCCTCCGCAGGCGGGAAACCCGAGCCTCTGCAGTGCGCCGCCCCCACCCCGAGCGGCTTCGGAAACCGAGCCCGCAGCGCAGGCGGCTGGGGCCCTGGCGACTGGGACCAAGCCTGCAGGTCGGAAGTCCCCGGAGTAGGAGCGCGTCGCCGCGCCCCACCTACCGGTGCCGGCCTTTTGGTCCCTGCCCTTCTTCCCACTCGGTTTGCAGCCGCGGCCGCTCCCGGGCGGCTGCAGAGGCCGAGGGGCCGCCGCCCGGACCCGAGCGCGCGAGCGGCGAAGGCACCACGTGTCCGGCCCGGGCTGGCGCGGAAGGAGCGGGCCAGGCCAGGCTCCCGGAGCCTGAGCGCACACCCGCGGCGGCGCCGGGTCCCTTCCGCACCCGACGCCGGCCCAGGGGGGCCCCGGCCTCCCGGGCGCGCGTGGATGCCTCCTCCAGGACAGCGCGATGGGGCCCTTCTGGGAGAGAAAGGGTAAGAGCGGGCATCTGTACGGGCTCTGCGGGCAGTGCCCGCGGGCACTGGACGGCGACTGATCCTCTGGTTCAATGAGGGCCCGGCTGGGGTCTTGGAACCCTCGGACCGCCCCTTCCAGTGCCAGTAGGGGCAGGGGGGCGGGTTTCCATAGTGCCTGGGGACAAACAGAAGGTTGCGGAAATTGGGGACTCTCAGCAGAGGGAGGCTGAGGGGGCAGTGTCCCTATTTCACTGGTTATTGAGATGGTTGGGCTGCACTCCTCGTTGCAACAGGCAAGGTTGACCAGGCCGTCGGTTTTGGGTCTCCCTTTAGTAATTGTCCTCGGGATTGGTGACAGAAATGGTGCCTTTTAATAAAGAAGGTTCCGTAAAGAATTAATGGTATCCAGAAAGAAAGCCTCGGTAGATCTCTCCAAAGGGATGGATGGTCCAGAGTCCCCAGAGGACACTTTTCAAGTTTCTGCTGCCTTAGGGATTTTTTTGTCTGATTATTTGAGGTGAGGCGGGAGGGCCCACTTTTCATCAATACGTTGGAAGGGCTCAGTCAATGAGCTCAAAACATCCTTATGCGGAGTGGCATCCTATGCTGGATGACTTAAAGTAAGAGAGAATTGTAGAGAGGAAGAGATCTGTAGGTTATATTGGTGCCTGGAAAGAGGCTCTTAAAGCTTTAAATGGAAGGAGTTACTTCTGGCAAACTGCTTTCCTGTTGTTTTCCACTTGTTCTCCAGTGTTGAGCAAGTAGTGACATCAAGGAAAGCAGGAAACTTCACTGCTAGGTTCCTGGCAGGTCCTCTGTTCCTGACCCCAGACCTTGGGCAGCAGAAGCAAAGAGCAGCTCCAGTGTCTGAATCTTCCTTCTCAGAAAAGGAAGATTCTTCAGAATCTTCAATGTAAAGCTTCTACTGCAGCACTACCAGCTCAGATACTCGGCCAGGCACATTTTAGGGATGTTCACTTCTTCCTTCTCAAAAGGTGTCTTTGGGGGCAAAGGAAGTCAGGTAATCAGAGTGACAAGTTTTCTCTACATGTACATTTGGGAGGACAGCTGCACATGTCCCCTTGATAGATGCGTCCAAGTGAAATCATGTTTTTTACTTGCTTCAGATTTTAGAGCAGCAATACATGATCCTAATGCAGCTTTTGTTTTCTTAAGTTATGTGACACTGACATTATTTTAATGCAGAATACATTTAAAACACACTGTTCAATCCATGATGATCTTCACATATTTAAATTAAATTTTATTAACTTGGTTTACATGCAATCTTTAAAGTGGTATCAAAATTGAGATCAGATTATTGTATGAGTTCTTAAATGCTGGTGCCCTGAAAAAAAGAAGTCCAAATTTTTGTTTTTATAGCTGAGCTACTGAGGCTGGTAGAGAGTTAGCCCAAGAGCATGAATTAGCCCCTGGCAGACTTAAAACCAGCGACCTCCTAATACCCAGTCCAGTGGTTTTCTCACATTTTAGTTAAAGTGTGTAAGAGATAAGCATAAAAGGGTAATCTTACAATTGGCCTGATTGGCAGGGCTTAGAGATGGGGTGAAGGGGTCTGTGACTATAGAAAGGTAGCATGAGGGAGATCTTTGTGATGATTGAAAGACTGTGTATCTTGATTGTGATGATGGTTATGTGAATCTGCATATGAGATAGAATGTCATAGAGCTGTACACACACTACGCTAATGTCAGTTTCCTATTTTTGATATTACGCTATAGTTATGTAAAATATAATCATTGAGGGAAAGGGAGTGAAAGCTATATGGGACTTCTCTGTACTATCCTTGCAACTTCCTATGAATCTATCATTATTTCAAAATAAAAAGCTTTTTAAAAAGTCATTTTGTAAGGACATCAAATTCCAAAGCATCCTTCTCCACAGGAGATGGCACTATTTCCAGAACTTCAGTTACTCTAGTATCCTTGACCATGTTTATCATTTCTAAATACAAATTGTAATATTCTTTACTTAATATTATTTTAATTATCACACTTTTTTTTTATTTAGCCTCCATCTAAGGAATAATAGCCATGATATACCAGGTTTAGATGTTAGTTACATTTCTCAAGATATGTAAAAATAAAAATATGACTTCAAAAGAGGCTTATCCACCTAAAATCATCACAACACTTGATGCTGGACAATGGCAGCCTTTGGGAGGTGCTCCAGGCAGTGGTGAGGGAGGCAAGCCCAGCTCCGCACAGCAGCTTATGATCAGTGGTGCAATGGGAGAAATCTAGGTCACCCCATGTCCTGCAGCCATTGGAGAAATGACCTATCATTCCTTAGGAAAAAACCAATTTCCATTAAGCTTTTTAAATTATAAAATATTCCCAAAATTACCTCAATTCTTTCTCAGAGTGGAGCATCTCAGTAAGTATATTTAGCTCTGTAGAAACTAGAAGCTATATTTGGTTTTTATTTCTATAATTTATGACAGTGATTATTCAAATTGTCTCCCAGGCTTAATCACCAAGTCGTCTGTGTGTGGGCTTTTTCTGTCTCTCTTCTCAGAGTATGTTAACTTGTTTTTCTTAAACTGGATGGCCTTTGGTTTGGTGTAGAAATCCCTTTGAAAAAATCCACGGATGAGTAAATCTTGGCATTCTCAAAGTGAATTTTTAAAAGCGATATGAAAAAAGATAGGTATGTAAGTATGGAAGGACCATAACAGCATTATTACAATGCATTCCTAAAAAATACTTTTAAGGAACTTTAACTCTTTGTGCCTCTGCTGGTTCTAAAATGAATCGTTTATGTTGTTTCATTCGGTTAGGTATTATATTTGTATTAAGTTTCTGACCATTAAACTTCAGTGAGAATGTTCACTCATCAGAAAGAAAAAAAAAAAAAAAGAAAACATTTTCCTATAACAATATGTGGGCTACAACGCATTCTTCAGGGCCGTAATTTTTTAATTTAAATAATTTATTTTCAAGCATTAAAATGATCTATTGCCTTGTTCTTAACTTTGCTTCTCAAGAAACATAGGCATGCCTCTTGGACAACTGAAAAATATCTTCCTAAACCTACCAACCAGCAAGATCCAGATGCGAGGGGAAAGAATAGTGGTTCTGTGACTGAGTTAACAGAAGGAGAAATAGTCAGTCACAACTTAAATCCCCAACTGATTTCTGACCCTTCATTTTTTTTAAAAAAAAATTCAAATTATCTACAAAATCAGATGGGATTATTTTGAATACGTGATAATTTTTTAAAGATCATTTTTCTTACCCCTTCACCAATATGGGTAGAAAAGCCAGAAATTGTATTAGAATAGACTCATTCATAGGTCTCTCCTAGACTGCACCATGTTTGCCACCTCATTTGGGAATTGCAGTTTGCCAAAGCATGATGAGATTTAAAAACAAAGATAAGATGTTTTTCCTTAGGAAGAGTGATACTGATGTTGGAATGACAACTGCCAGGTGTCAGATGATTTCATCCTCTTCTCTAATTTGTTTAGTTTATGGAAGGCTGATCAAAGAGAAGGTAGGATGTTTGGGCTGCTCAGTTACCAAAGTTTGTAAAATGTTGGTGCATTAGGAGTGTGATCGTATATCTCAGGCTGTACCTGTTGACTCTATATCCCATCTAGTTTAGCATTTTGCCCTAGCAGAATGACAGGTGCATAATAATAAATATTTTAGAAAGAAAATTTAAATTAATATAGAACTTTTTAGCTAACAACACCCATTTGTTACAGTGTAATGTGTTTTTCGCTTACAATAATTTCATGTCCTATGCTGAATTTTGGAGGAAAACTCCAGAATGAAGTTAGCACACAAAAAGACACATTCATAGAGTGCCCATGTAACTTAATATCCAAACAGGACAAAAATAGATTGCAAACTCCGTAAGAACAGACATTTTTGTTCCTATTGCACTGACAGCACCTAGAACAGTGCTTGGCAATAGTAGGTTTTAAATTAATATTTTTAAATGAATGAGCGAATAAAAGAAGATGTGTGTGTGTGTGTCTGTGTCTGTGTATTCATATTTATGAGAAAATATTAACATTAAATTTAAAATTCAGCTCTAGGTTGCTTTTCCATATGGCCTTTGGAATTGCCAAATTATGGTTAAAATGAGTGCTTCTAGTATAAGGACTGCTCATGCCATCACTGGGAAGATCCAATTTTCCTTATATTGAGATTAAATTTGAACTCATCTAAATGTAATGTCTGTATTGTCACCCAACCAGAAATTCTCGATAATGGTATATGAAACCCTTTCAGATGACTCCACAAGGTCCGTATGCTTTGCCACGTGTCCCAAGCTGGCAGCCTAAGGGTCAGATGCATTCTGCAGATGTATTTTGTTTTGTTTTAAAAATCAGAAAAAATATTCATTAATAAAAAGTTGCAGTTAAATTTTTTTAAAAAATGATGATTCACATAAAAATCCTGATTTCTGGCTTTTCTGGGAAAATAATATCATTTAGAGCTGAGAGAGGCAGCTGGGGCACAATCTTTTCTATTCACAGTGCCCATTACCATCCCATTTGGTAGTACACTGGGCCATGTAGCTCATTTGTGTTCATTGGCTGGCTAAGTAAACTTCTGAGTTTGTGACTTCTGTCCTGACCATGTCTCAGATTTACTAGTCTTAACCCTATCCTAAAAAAAACCAAGACCAAACTGAAAAACTAGGCTTACTAAATTATATTATGCTTTGGAGACCAAGCTGTTCTCCGAATATTACTTTTTTTTCAAGTACTCAGAAGCCATCTTTTTGTTAAGTTGTGTCAGAAAATTGCCTAATATTTTATTTTGACCTCACCAGTGTTTTAGAGACTCTTCCTTCTCTCTAATTTTTGAAAATCAAAACTATATGCTTCATTTCTGGATTGCTATCCTCTCGGCATCTCCCTTCATCTTCAGATAACAGTGTTGACAGTGTTATCATAATTCTATTTGTAAAAGATGAGTTTAGAAAGCTTAGGACGTAGTTTGTCAAATCAACTAAATGCCTTAAAAAAAGCTGGTAGCCTGAGCTTTAGTATCCTTTACAAAGTTTTATTCTATGCTTTTTAGATTGGACATCATTTGACTTGAAGGAAAAGCAGAAGAGTAGCTACACAGTTCTGCCATCTCTTAGTCATCCAGCAATATTAAATGAACCACAACAAGCAGTGGGTGTACACTTTAATTTCTCTTCTCCCTTCAAACATAATTAAAGTGAGTAGTTCTCTCATTCTTAATATTTTCACAAGTCACAGTTCAAAATTAGATTCCAGTCTTCCTGTTACTATGAACCAAAGTTTTGCTGTATCAAATGTTCCTGAGAGCAGAACCTTGAATATTTCAATTTTTCACATGATAGTAATAATATGTATTATCATAATATTTAGATCCAATTTAAAATTGATTAAACACCACTGTTTTGTCTGATACATGGTGATGATGTGAGGGAGAGATTACAAAAAAAGAATATCCTGAGTGACCCCTCTCAGTTGAATCTGTAAGATGAATACAGGAAGGGAAAGAAGTGACAAGTTATCTGTTTCTCTGAAACTAGGGAATAAAATATGAATTTAGTCTCAGAAGTGCACATATTTTCTATTCCCTGAAGAAAACTGCAAACCTTTGGTGACCCAACCACAGACAGTTACCTGAGTTTAAAACCATAAAAATCAATTTAAGTTCAACTTACTAACACTGAGCATTTACTTCCCAAGGGCAGAGCTGACATCTATTGTAGTACAAATGAAGAATGGAGTAGAAAGTAATATTAACCTGTCCTCTCCCTTCTTCCTGGGTTTAACCTGTGCCCAGGGAAACTCAATTCATAATTTCATCAATTTCACACCATTAATACACATTAAATTAGCTTTAAAAGGTATGGTATAATAGTCTGAGTGAGTAGGAGCCATTAAACCTAATGACACTTAAATGCATTTATCACACAGTGATGCATGTCTTTAAAAGGGCCATTATGTTTTTCCGTAAGATAGAAGGGGTTTGGAAGTGTAAACTTTGTATTATCCAGCTGAACGTTCTTTAGTATTCATTTGGTCCTTAAAACATATTAAAATGGAAGATGGCTACCATGAAGTTATTACATTTTAACTTAAGGGGACTGTTTCCTGTACCACTCGTAAGGCTGAGTGTTTTTTTTGGTGCTTTGTCCATGGTGCTGAAACCCACCACAGGGTCAGAGAAAAGAGAAGTGTTGGTATTTCTTTCAGGTAACGACTTAGAAGAATACAAATATTGACTTAGAAATGAATGTATAGTTCAACTTTATAATCAGCATAGCAAGAAAATTTGCGCATATTACAAGTTTGTTTATGTGAATAGTGTGCAAAATGATGGCTGAATTGACAAATATTTGTTTTTAACCTATTTAAGTACAGCTTGGGAATTTTTATCATTTTACTTCCTTTGTTCATTAAAGTGCACCAATTGCAATAATTTTAAAAGTTGTCAATTTATATTGTTTTCCAAAAACTTGCATTTTGGATTTTCTTAAGCCTAAAAATGCTTTCTCTTTGACTTTTTATTACAATAGACACTTTGGGCATTCTTCATGCAATTTCAAACCACAGGAAAAACTATGCATCTTCAAATAATGGACCAATATTTGAATTACCTGTTATAAGTATTGAGAACATTTATTATCAGTTACCATTTAAGTCAATAAATACTTAATACATATAATTATAAGGATTACAAAGAATTCGGATATATGGCTTTTAACCCCCAAAAACTTAAAATTTTATACATGTAAAATAACATAAGCAGTATATATCATTAAATTTTAAGCTCCTTGAGGGACTGGATCTGCTTGACATTTTCACTGCTTTGTCTCTAGTGTGTAACACAGATCCTAACACATAGTAGATGCTCAATAAATATTTGGTAAATGAATTAGAATGTGAGTGAATAATTAAGTGCAAAAAGAGCTAGAATTGTGGTACCAATCAGATGTTACTGATTTAAAGTACCTTCTTTAGAAGGTGCATGCATTCTCCAGTTATCAAGTTACAGAAACTGATGAACATTTATCTGTTTTTCTCAATGCACTAACTTACCAAGGGGAAAAAAAATGACTAAGAACATTTTAGTGTGCATTAAATGTGAGGCATTTTTAAAGTGCTTACCTGTGTCACTTCACTACAACTATTCTCTTTTTGCAAATGAGGAAAGTTAAAATGACTTTCTTAAGTAACCCAGTCAGTAGTTAGTAATGCAGAATCAAAACTCAGAACTAAGTCTGAGCTCATGATCATTAGTTTATCAAAGCCCCAACCTATTTTTGAGCATTCAAGCGCCTTTGTAAATTCCAAGTCATCATATAAATTGCAGCTCTTTGGAAATCTTTCTCTTGACCTGTTTATATACAGTTTCTTGCCTTCACTACGTTCCTTTTCTAGCTGTCAGTGAAGAA
This sequence comes from Camelus bactrianus, assembly GCF_048773025.1. Classification (NCBI taxonomy): domain Eukaryota; kingdom Metazoa; phylum Chordata; class Mammalia; order Artiodactyla; family Camelidae; genus Camelus; species Camelus bactrianus. The sequence goes on along the minus strand of NC_133563.1, from coordinate 15,717,715 downwards.
GTCGCTTTTCTTCCTCTGTGTAGCTGGCAAATAGGGAGGTTTATTCATAGGAGAAAGCACAAAAGCCAGGATCCGAGGGATCCTTTGGGCTTACAAAGAAGTAGAGAAAGAAGTGATGCAGTTGGAAAAAAAAGTTAGGTCTCTCTACCCTGTGATCCCAGTTGAGAATGTTTGGGGTAGGGGGTAGCTATAGAACAGTGATAATTTTCTGGCTGCTGCTCTGTTTTCTCTTCTTTTTGTAGTGAAGTAGCTGCGGCATGAGGTTCAGGCCAAAGTCTTGAGGAAAAATGTTCCAGGCAAAAAGACTCTTTTTTTCCCCAATAAGACCAATATCAAACATCCCGGGAGTGTAGACCAGTTCTTTTTTATACAATTATATTAAACTTATTTACAGAAGTTTCATTAAGAAATCTGTTAGGTCATTTTCTCAGACTACTTCCCGATCTAATATTTCTTATACTTATGTTGCATTTTTGAAATCAAAACTTTTAAATCCAGCGTCTTTTATTTAGCTGTCACCACTAATCGTCCCTGAAGTTTGTCCAGGAAATTTACCAACCATCTTGAACTCAACTCAAAAGTCGTGATGTTGATCACTTTCCATAAAAGACAACTAGGAAAATAGATTCAGTAGAGTAGTTGTATTAAACACACACAATCCTTGCCATTCATAAAAATTGTATTATGACATCCAGCTAAGAAACTTTAAAAATGAAAATTGAATGAAACCCAATAGTGCCAAAGACATTCCATGTCCTGGCAATACCTAAACGCTCATTCTCTTCATTGGAAAAGGCAAAAGCAACCTGATTTTCCTTGCTGAAATGATGAAAAGTTATGCATTAGATGAGGTGACTGGTATATGATCGATGTGCTCATCAGTTAGTATCTACAGAAACTTGTAAATTAAAGATATGATGGCTTGATCACTTGCTCTGAAGATTTTGGCCCCAGTCATTGAACTTCGCAATCTGTTATCCAATTTTCACATATAAAGAGAGGAAAATACACTTCATCAACTGTACAAACAGCGATGAGAGAATGAAAGAGTAGAAAACTAACACGATGGTTCTTGAGTTGTTCAAGCTGTACTTCCAGCCAAACTGATCTTATGACTGACACACTTCCCTCCCTGTGCACTCTTTTCTTAGAATAACTCATCCTAGAGGTCGTGAAAGAAAGTCATGGACTGAACCTCAAGAAAATGGGCAACCTCTCCTAAATCCCTCCGTAACAACAGCAGGTTCTTATCAAGGTGAAGAGAATGTAACACCGTGTAAAACGCCCTGATTGTTACCACTTTTTCTGTGCCATCCAGTTTTTCTATAAAACCTCAAGACCCCAACCCCAAGATGGGCTCACAGTCTTTAAGACACTAGCCTGCTGTGACTCCCTTTGCCTGGCAAAGCAATAAAGCTATTCTTTTCTATCCTCCCAAAACTCTGACTCTCAATTTGGCTATCAGGGTACAGAGACTGGTATTTTGGCAACAAGAACACATAAAACATTTTAAAATTCTTTTTTTAAAAAATTGAGGTTAGATAGTAATCCTTTGCTTTACATTCCTCCAGTATAATAAAAACAGCATTAAAAATGATTTGAAATTAAACTTCTCCTATACTTTAAAACATATGTTAACACATGAATAAATTACACTGTTAGGTTTTTTCCTTTTCATGACCTTAACTTTTTCATTGCATTTTTTCATCCCATTATGCTATGCCTTGCTCTTTATTTCACTGCCCTAAGGAATTTTTTTTCTCTTTTTACCTACCTGCTTCTATCTGCCAATGAAAATTTTGCACACTGGGGAGAAGAAAGAGGTAAAAAAAAAAAATTCAGATACACATCCTTGACTTCCTTAATGGACGTTCAGGAGAAGTGGAAAATTTCTTTTCTCAATGTCTCTAATATGTCTTTCAAAGGAGATGAGACAGCATTAATGTGACCACAAATTTCCAACTGCTAAGATGTACACATTCACTGTGTACAGGCTTGTTTTACTGGTACACAACAGAGGTCCCGTCTCTGGGACTTACTTTTTTTCTCCATCAGGATATTTAAGCTGGAATCTTTGTCAGACTGCATCAGTGTTTCCAGAGCAAGCAGGAATGCAAACTGCGCTTTTAGCATTAGCATTCTACTTAGAACAAAGGGAGGTGCCCGGAAGCTCTACACACCAGTGCAGATTCCTCTGGTTTCCCTGTAGAGGGTAGCCACAGCTATCTGAGTCTTGGGTTCATTTAAGCACATCTCCAACTCTTGGCTCCAGACCTGAAGCTTCATACAGCTCTTTATATTTGCTGGAGCCAGTGATTCCCAATAGGTAAGTGTGCTTGTGGTGATGAGGGAGGAATATTTGTTTTGCTGGGGGGTGTATTTGGGGTCAAAGATTTGTCAAAAAATATTAAGGAAGCTATGGTTAACTAAACTGCATTTTGTAAAATGTTGCTGATTTTTCTAGAGAAAAAAATTTCTAGTTCTAGAGTTGTAAGGAATCTGGAGAAAATATAAGTTTCCAGTGAGCATTTAAAAAGCAAAGAATTCACACTGCCTGATTTATGATTCTTACAAAGAAATTTCAAGTCATGTCTTATAAAAATGTACCCTAATTTTTCAGTTTGGTAGAATGCAGCTTTCCTTTCATCAAGCCATATAAAATCACTTCCTATGTTCTTCACCATGAGTATCTCCGATCTGGTTGACAAGGAGAGAACTACTAACTAGAGTGGCATGTAGCCATTTCTACAATTGCCAACTAGAGGGCATTTGAGTGAGTGACTGAGTTTCACTGAGATTCTATCCAGGGTTTATACAGGACTCAATCATTTTATGCTGCAGGTTTTGCTTTAGAATGTAGCTGAGAAATAATGCTCTCGATCTGGAAGCATTTTGACTAAATTAATTTGAATGTGATGCTAGTTGTTTTGAGGTTGTACACACTGAATGCTTCTTTAGCCTGTGAGAGTTTATATATGCTGTCCTGGTTGGGAGCTGTCACAGATTAGAGGAAAAGTGTCTTTCTGCTGTTAAATAGAAGTGCTGTATTACTTGGTGCTGAACTATCTAGTATGCAGAGTTTCAAAAATAGCTACCATGAATTTCATAATCTGATGTACAAGTTGATGGAGATTCTTGCAGGTGAAACTAGATATAAATACAGCTGTTTTCCTATAGGCGCCAATCCCAGTTGACATTAAGTGGATGCCAACTAAACTCCCACCTCAGCAAGGGGGGAAAGGGTTATTTCCTGCTGCCCTAAAGCAGCTTTCTCTCCAGTTAGGTTTATACTGTTTTTACAGAAGTTCAGAAATCTATCCCAAAGGGATGGTGATTATAGTTACTGTCTGAGTTATCTCATTGCTCATAACATAGAGAGCTGTCATACTTGTGCTGTGCCTAATTCTTCACACACACCTGGTACCCCAAGCCTCCACTTATTTGAAGTCACATGGGTATAATAGCAAAGCAACTGCAAAGGAATGGTGCCCTTGTTGTGGACGGAAACTAACAGCAATGTTTTCCAACCTTAGCTGTACGTTAGAATCACATGCTGGGCCCTGGGCATTATCTTTTTTTTTTTTTTTTTTTTTTGAGTTTCCCGGGTAATTCTAAGATTTAGTCAAGGTTGAGAACCATTGCTTTAAAAAGAATTATCTTCCTGTATAATTTTTACAAGTCCTTTGTAAATGATCTCTTGTCTTCTACGGACAGCAATATGAGATACTGGAGTGATTTATCTACTTTTGAGGGGACGGGGAGGGGGTTGTCAAGTTTAATCCAACAATCTTGAGTTACAGGGCATGATGAGTAAAATTTGTAAGGGTGCAAATGTACTTAGCTTTGAGAAGGCAAAACAAGATGTTTCGTTTAAATGCTGATGTTTTTGAACTCAGATATGGAAAAGAAAAATGAAAAAGGGTGTTCAGTTTTACTTTTCCATATTTCAATATATCGATAACTAAATATACAAAGTAGTGTTTTGAGTTATTCGGCAATGTTTATCACATGTCTGTCCCTGAGATCCATTTCAGTCTGTAGTTTGGGAAACACCCCGGCCAGTTTCCTCGTCTTGAACAAAAGGCTAGTACTTTACTTAGAGGGCTCCTGAAAGGGTGGAAGGGATGATGCGTGTTAAGATGTCTAGTGTGGTGCCTGACACACAGCAGTTGCCTTATCTAAGTTAGTTAGTCTTCCCCTTTCTTCTTCAGCTTATGAATTTTAACATTATTAAATCCTAAATTAACCTTCAGGTATGAAAAAACCACTATGTCACGTATAGTATGTTAATTCCTCTGTTATTTTTTTAGATGGATTAATTCAAAGCTTTGCCTGGACTGTTGCTATTTGCCTGTGTATTTCTTTGTAATTCATTTCAGAATAATTAAAGGAATTCAGAGTAACTAAGAAATCATGCAGAAAATGCAAGGTTTATTAGTTTGCCCAAACGTTGTTAAAAGAAAGAAAAGGGAATGACTGAAATACATCCTTATTTTGGTAACGATGGCAAATCTACTGCAGAAAGCATTTCCAGTTATATGAGTGCTCTCATATTTTTTTTAAAAGGTTCCAGGTATTGATTTGTATATATTATTTGAAAGTGTCTTTTAGTTTTGTGAAAAACCCTTGTCATTTGTTGACAAAAGTTCTTTAAAAGGCTTCCAACTCAAATCTTAACTCTTATGTATACCTCTTGCCTCTATCCAACCGAACACATGCTTCTAGCTTCTATTTTCCTTTTTCTTCCCTAACGGAGAGGGAAAGAGAGAGAGATTTTTCTGCAAAGTATACGCTGAGATCTTAGCCAGTTTAAATGCTGATAACAACTGGCTGCTGCCAAAGCAATCCACTAAATGCTAAACTGACACACTCTTCATTATACAGAAAACCTCATTCCCTCTTGGGTACCATGTCCACAGCTCAGTTTAGTAAGAAAATATTTAAGTCATTTTTAATCATACAACGTCCTTACATCAAGCTATCAATTTTAATACAGAAATGATTTACTTTTTTCCGTTTGAGTTGAATTCTTGATGATTTATGTTCTGTGTATGAAAAACGCGACACTGTATTGTGAAATTGGAGTTAGACAACTGCTACAGATAACTGAGACCCCAGAGTTAAAGTTGTTCAACTACAGTTTATTAAATACACAGCAACCTTGAAATGACAGACATTTGAAACATCCTTTATCATAATGATAACCAACTACAGGAAAACTTAATTTATTCATGTCAGTAATTGTTATCCCGAGATAGCAACTATTAATCGATCTCAGATATACACAGAAGTCGGTGCGAGAAGAGCTTCTTCTAAAGTTCGTTTTTGTTTCTGTTTTCTTTTTAATATTTCACTCATGACTGAAATTAAATAGATGGTTCCGGGTAAAAGTACAATCTAATATTAAGGGAAAGAAAAAGGTTTTCATTGCTATTCTTAAGTTATATAGTACATTTTAGCACCCAATTTATTAGTTTATTTTGACTTCATAAATGAGTTTTTCAAAAAGGTTTACACTAATAGCTCCTTTTTAATTCAAGTAAGGGAGGAACATGCTATCCTCATTTAAAACTTAAATATTAATAAAGTACCCACAGCATCTTCAATGCATATTAATTAACTCATCAGCCTAAATAAGCTGTCCCTTCTTGCAAGAAGCACAAATCCAATTTATATAAGTAAATAAATAAGTGACATGAACCCTCCCTAAATTGAATTAGAAAAGGTTTTATTTCTATATTTCAGAAAATAACATTTCTGAAACCCATAAACAAAACTAGTTTGCAACTTTTCAAATGCTGTAATTACTTTTCAGTTATTTTAGGGTAAAGTGACACTGGCCTAATTCGTGTGGCCGAAAATTAAATTCCAGTGGAACCTGGTACCCACTGGAGCTGTAAGAATATATCCGAGGAAGGCCGTCTGCCGTCTTCATTGAGTCCCTCCAGCCCCCAGTGAAAGAGATTCTTTGAGGTTCAGGCTATGTGTACTTCTCGGAGGACACATCTGAGAGGATGCTCTGTGTGTGTACATTTCTTTCTATCTCTAATAGTATGGATGATGAATATGAAGCTTATGAAATATGCACTCACATAGCCTTCCTCCCTTTTTAAGAAAACACTCTGCCACACCCATGATAGGGAGAAAACCTGAGAAGTCTGAAATAAAATTTGTCTTGAACTTAATATGACTTTACCATAAAGAATGGTTTTCTGCATATAAATTTGAGTTCACTCTATCAAAAGGAATTATTATGAGGGCAAGAAGCAACATTACATGTGAAGTCAGGATTTTCATACTGTATTACTACACTATAGATTGCAAAGAGCCAGGAGCTGCATCTAGAAGATTTATAATTTGAGAGATGTTATCTCAATCAGTTCTTTAAAAAGAACCTGTAAGATTCTTTCACCTGTGTCAGCACAAAAAGGAGAAATTCCTTTTTAAAGACTTCCTTTGATACCTACATATAGAAACTCTCTCTCTTTTTAGAGATAAATAGAAAGAAAATAATTTCTTTATACCTGGAATGATAATATATATGGAAGAAAAAAAGGAAGGGAAGCAAAGGAATTTCTAAAAAAAAGGGAAGAATCAGAGTTGTTTGCTAAAAACTGATATCTTGGCAGAGATAAGGCAAATGTTCTTCAATTTAAATTTTTATTTAAAGATATTATATTTAAGCACTGATGACAGACATGAACCACCATTTATATCTTCATTCAATAGTACTCACAAAGCCAAAAAATAATTGTACAACAGGCTCATTAAAAATAGTATTATAGGAAAAACATCATAGCAAGGGTCAAGGGGCATTTAGAAATTAAATGAGCTAGTATACATGAAAATGGTTTGTAAAGCTAAAATATATTAGGTAATATTATTAAAGTTGTATTTTCCTTTTATAAATTGAATTGCATTGAATTTTATAAATATGAAAAGTCTGATTTTAAAAATTTCTTTAAATTAGAATTCTACCTTTTTAATGTTCAATTTTGATATTTCATTGGTAGGTTGTTGCATACATATAGATGCTGGTAATAGCCCATAACAGAAGCTAATTTCTACATTATGGAAGTTTATTTATTAGAATTCTGTTCATAATTCTGTTACTGTTACTAATTTTTCTTTCATTTGGCCTAACCTCACTAATCCTCTACGTTTATACTGAAAAAAAAAAAGTATCTATGATGACCATTCATCAGCTATTAAAGGATTAATTAAAGTGCTTTTACTGCATAAGCATGTATGGGTTTCCCATGTTTCATGCATGTAGCTGGGATCCAGGCTCAGTCAACACTACTCACACAAAGACAGTTGTAATCAAAGAAAAAGCAATTTATTTAAGCTAACAAATAAATGTTCTTCATATGGAAACTGTAAAATCAATGGATGTGCTCTTCTCTGATCGTATCACTAATAGCCTCTGGCTGCCTTGCATTTCCTTGGATAAGTTGGGGAAGGGAAGTGGGAAAAGGAAAGAATCAACCCTAAGAAGCTTTGCACTGGTAGAATCTCTAACCTGCACTCCAGAAATGAAACTATATGGTGTTTGAATAAAACTTCACATAGTATAAAATCAGAAATGGCAATCTGATGTTTTCCCCTTAAAATTCAACACATTGGTATGTTTTATATAATAATATTGCATAAATGTAATCTACTCAATCAGATTTTATAGGTATTTGTGCCAGGGCCAATAAATATCTTCAATCTCAGATCTCAGTTGCTTCACAGAGTAATTAAATAAATCAAAGAAATAAGCCTGTGTTTTAATTGCCTGATTAAATTCTGCTCTGTTTTCAATGTCTCCCCTTTCATTGGCACTCAAGTGTCTATCATGTGGATGAATTTCAGTCCATTAGTACCTAAAATCTAATGTAATTATATTAATATAAATTATATAAATTATATTAATATAATTATGTTAATTATTATGTTAATTATATTTAATTAACATAATTATATTATAATTATATTGATTATAATTATATTAATATATTAAGTACGCATATTTACTATTCTTTCACAAAATACACATAGTAAAAATGAGGGAGAATTTCAAGTTCTAAACTATGGACCTTGAGTTATCAGCAGTCTTTTTCACTGTGACTGTTTCTAAGGACTATCCAACTTGAAAATAAAACACTTACTCTTCTGTGTTGCCCTAACTGAGTCTGAATTGCAGACATCTTGAGAATGCCTCAAACAGCTTCAGCTTTGCCAGCAATCATCTGAAAGAGCAGGATACGCTTTTGCTGTGTTAAATGATGCCATGAAGTCTATGTTTTTTGGCTTCATTTTTCTGTTTGAAAAATTCTGGAGTGACATCGCCCTCAAACCCACCCTTATCCCCTGTTCTCCTAGCTCATGTGCACAGGTACAGAGTTGCTGGAATCACACTGGATGCTGGGTTGAGATTTCAAAGAAAACATGCGAAGTAAATAATGACAACAACAATAAAAATAAAGTTCAAATTATCTTTGGAAATTCTTTAAAATGGCCATAAGTTCACTATTTAGCCAGTTTCCTTCTAAAATCAGAACAGGCCATTTTTTGTTAGTTAAATAACAGATGAACTTCTTGGTTTATACGTAGAACCCTTGTATAAAAAATATTTGTATCTTTAAACACTAGAAACACACACGACTCAGGGAGATGTGAGAACTAAAGAAATAGCAAATTCATGTCTCCCATTTCACTCAACTCCCAGGCCTAAGCTGGAAAATACCCGTACTATTACAAATCTCTCTCTCAAATTGAATCGTTGAATTTAATTTAAATGAGAATGTGACAAGACTCGGCTGTTTTGTCAAAAAATCCATTAGCCTCTTCAAATTACAAGGCTCACGGTATCAGGCCAGCTCTCATTAAGAGTTGCCCAGGAAGCAGTAACACGCACACAGTGAACCTGAGCCTTGGAATAAAAAAGATACGAATTTGAGTGCCATTTCTACCAGGTACATAATTTGTTACTTCAACACTCTGAGCTTCAGCTTTCTTAACTTTCAGGTGTGAGTTATGATACCCACCTCAAGCAACTGTTGTGAGTTAAATGAGGGAGTTTTAATTAAGTGAATTATAATGTATACCAATGAATGTTAGCTATTGATATTATCAGTGATAAGAATAATGTTGTTTAAGGGTTTTTTTTAACTATTACTTTAAAAAAAAAAAAACCCACAAGAGGGTAGTAGAGAACAAATCGTTTGTATACATTGTTCCAGGTGCTGCCAGGTGAAATGACCATGTTCTTGTCCTCATAATACATCTATCTACCTGTTCTGTCATTTCAAAATAAATGTATAAGCCTAAAAACATGGAATAAGCTTTCACTATTCTTAAATATCCAAATTTTACATATGACAAGGAATAGTCTGTACTAAGTATAAAATGCTTTGTTACGGAACTGTTTTAAAAGAGGAAGAGAATGATAAATCTTGCTTTGAAGCATTTTATTCATACACAGTCTTTTACATAGTTGGAAATGTTTCAGGTTCTACTTAAAACATGAATTACTTCATCTTTGTGGTACTACCAAAAAAATACCAAATTGATGGTAGTGAGGTTTTAGTGCCTTGTTTATTTAGGGAGTCCAGGTCATTATAAAACAATTTCAATAAACACCCTCGAAATACATCTAAGGGGTTTCAAGCTCTCCATCTTTTCACTCTCTGACGCACGTAATGGTCATGTATGAAAGTCACCATTATCACTGTGGTTTATCAATTCTGGGTAAAAATGAGGTGGCGTATTTAACTTTAAGAGGGCAAGCAAGCTAAAACAAGATCATTGAGTTTGAGGAGATGGGACACAGGAGATTATTGTGTGAATCTAATCTGTTTTCCAAAGGCTACAAGCGCTAGATGTAGATAATATTGGTGGATTTGTACTCTGGACTAGAGCTCAAGCTGTATTTGTAAATATATAATCTTCAGACTCTGAACAGAGCAGTAGTTCTCAATCAGGGACAATTTTGTGCCCCAGGGGACATTTGGCAATGTCTGGAGACATTTTTGACTTGTCAGGAGCTGGGTGAGGATACATGTGGGGGTGATGTGAGTGGAGGCTGGAGATGCTGCTAAACGTCGCACAATGGAAAGGACAGCCCCACCAACAAAGGGTTATCAGGCCAAATATGTCAATACTGCTGCCGTTCAGAAGCTCTGGAATAAAGCCATGAACTTCCAAAGACCATGCTGTGTCATTGGATAGTTTCCATTTCTATTCCAAGTCCACATTGGTCGTTTAGAGAAGAGCTCTCTACTAAGAACAGCAGTCGCTTTGGCATTCGTTCATCTTCCTTTTTTAAAGCAGCAGATTTTCCTGGGCTTCCATTTAAAGAATGTGCCATATTCACTCAGTTTCTGACACATATTCAGTGTGATTTGGAAACCTAGCAAGAAATGTACAAGTGCTCAGTAAAGACAATTTGTAGAAAACAAAAACAGGAGAGCAGGTTTCTAGCTTTTCCTCCCGCAAAATGGCTTTGGTGCAATCAAAAATGGGAAGTGTGAATAAAACTGCTTTTTGTTTGAAGTAGAAGCATTTGAAAGTATTGGTATAATGCCTTCAGGACACAAAATCTTCAGTTACATGATCACTTATTTAGAAATGTGATGAAGTGTGAAGAAACTGCACCAGCAGGAGGAATCATTTAAAAATTTAAAAATCTGAACGATAAGTTGCATAGAGCCTGTATGTGGCTACAAATCAGCTGGTGTATGTAGTAGAGCCTTTTGTGTTTAACTGTCACAAATCCATGGACTTCTTCTAACTTACTGAGAGCTAAAGGAGAGCCATAAGAGAGCACAGAGTCCATCTAGTCACAGGGATTAGCTGATTTGGAGGGAAAATGGAGCTTTTCACTTTTCATCTATAATTACACCTAATTTGCTAATTGCGAATCCAGCCAAAAAATAAAACATGAATTTTGAAAACCAGTAAAGCAAATAGGTCTTACCAATTTAATCTTCAAGAGATTAAAACGTCCAGTCGTGATTAAAATTACTAGAAAACTATCCATATTGACTGCTTTATCCAGCTCATTTATGCTAGTGCATGGACCCGTGCTGTCCAATATGGTAGTATTAGCCACGGGGTTATCTAGAGCCTTTGACACGTGACAGGTCTGAGTCGAGATCTGTCATAATTGCAAAATACAAAGTGGGTTTTGAAGACCTGGCTGAAAGAGAAAAATCTCATTAATAATTTTTATATTGATCATATGTTGACGTAATATTTTGGAGATGTTAAGTTGAATAAAATAAATTGTTATATTAAGTTCACCTGTTTCTTTTTACTTTTTTAGTATTGTTGCTAGAAGATTGAAAAGCACATTTTAGCTCATTATTTTTATTGGACAGCGCTGGCCTAGACCATTCAAGTTTTAATTAAGTAATTGTTTTCATGATCAAATGTGCATGTAAGAAATTATGATAATGTGAGGGAAAATGTATAAGAACACCTAGTTTGCTAATCCTTCTTCTCTGTCATAGGGTTATGACAGAGAACCCCCCTTTCATAGGATTAACGCCCACTTCCCCGTTTCCTCCCCACAGGAACCTTCTGTTTTCCCCAAACAGGTTCTTCCAAACCTCCCTTCCTACACCCAGTGCTCTTTCCTCTGTGTTTTTCTGCTCACAGTGCTCCCTTTGCCTGAGATGCCTCCCCTGCCTTATTTCCAACTCAGTCTTCAAGATCTAACTCAGAAACATTCCATCTTCATCGTGGTTTGGTTTTCTCCAACTGCAAGTGGCCTCTTCCCCTTCTGAGCTCTTTAGCAGTTAATCTGTGCTGGCCTTTCTCGAAGTGTGCTGCTTCCAACACTGGGACTGCCAGAGTTACAGTTTCTGAGGAAAAACGTTCTGTGGTTAACTAAACCTTATAGTTCTTACTTTGCACGATGCTCGCACAGTGCTTTCAATTTAAACTCTAATTAGGGGTAGGAGTGCAGAACACTCTGACCTTTTCAGTGTAGATTAGCAGCACTAAGCAAAGCCAGCAAATACCTCTAGCATTTCTTTGAGGGCAAAAGGGGTAAAATTGCTGGAGAATATGAGCTGGGAGTCAAATTGAAGACTGTAAAATGAGAGTAAAAAAGAGATCTTTAAGTTAAAAACGTACCAGGGAGAAGGAAAGACAAAGGTGAATAATAAAGTACCACCAGGTATATTTTCATTGTGATGTAAAAAGCACCTCCATCAGATATTGGTTCGCCATTTGTCAACTGTAACTCATTTTTTCCCAAAAATATGCACTCAGTACCAAATTCAAAAGCTAATTGATTCATTACTATAATCCACACATGTATTGACTAATCAAAATTAGAATACTTAATGCCAGTTATAAGAGTTAAACAGGATACCTAAGAAATGTCACGTTAGGTATAACCTAGAGAGTATTCTATCCCATTCTATCCTTCATTGTCCCTATCTCTGCCCTTATGTCCTTTTTTTATTCATATATATTTATGAACTTGACCTCCCCACCCCCAGGTAGGACATGAGTGAAGGAGACTGAGAAGAGGCTGTGTTCTATGCCTTTTTATATTTCTAGTGCCTGCCCTACTTCATTTATATTTGTGGAATCCCTGACAGTGGCGTGAAGCATTCTGTTGAAGAAAAGGGCAGCTGTTTTCTTGATTTCCACCTAAAAAATCAAAAGTGTATCTCAGGATCCAAGTTTTCCTCAATAACCCATGATAAATATCACCCATGACTTTTTTATATTGCCAATGTTTTAATCAACTGATCAATAAGTATGCATTTATAATCTACTTAGTATGTTTGTAGCCAGGTGCTTTGGGAGGGTAAAAAGAAAATAAAATACACACTTCTTTTGCCTTCAGGGTTGAGAAGACAAGGCAAATAGATAATTAGAAAACAAATGGAGAGTGGGCACTAAATTCCATGGAACATATACTTCAGAAAAGGGGAAATGGAAGCAGGCTGGAACACAAAGGAAGTTTGCAAAGTAAAGCCAACGTTGAAGGCAATTAAAGCCAAGGGCGTGGTTTACACCATGTTTGGTAGAGACCAGAGGGCCCAAGATGGTTTCTGAGGAGCGGGTCTGTAAGATGAATCCTATGCTAATGAGTCCTGTCCTAGACTCATACATAGATTAGATTCATATATGGACTCATATATGGATTAGAGTTGGGGAGAGGCTGCGTAAGGAAGACCACGTCAGAGACCGTTGGCTTTAGCCTGAGTTGGAAGGATGAGTGTCTCTCTGGGGCTGTAGACCCGGAGCAGCTTTTGAGAGGAGAACAGACAGGACTCAGTGACTGACGGGAAACAGGAGATTAAAAAATGTGGATGAGATGGTCCAAAATGACCCCAGGGGTTTGAGCACAGATAAAATAAATAACAATAGCTTATGTTTTTGAGCATTTGCTTTGTGCCAGGCAGTGTTTTGTGTAGATGTTCCTGAGTTTTATGATGTGGTTATTGATGTACGTACTAATGCTTCTCCCATTTTATAAGTGAGGAAACTGAAATTCAAAGAAGAAATGTAACTTGTCCAAAGTCACAGCTGAGTGGAAATTTTAATCCCAGCAGCCTAGATCCACAGCCTGTGCTCTTAACTTCTGAATTCTTCTCTGTCTCACATCCTAAAGAAATGGGAGTGATGATGATAAACTTGGGATGAGGAGCTAATTTGGGTTTGGGGCAGCAGTATTTCCAAGTAGACATCTCCAGGTAAGATTTCGAGATGAAAGACTTCCGCTTGGACAAGCTGGAAATCTAAATTTCACAGTAAGGACTGCAGAGAAGTGAGAAGTTCTTAGGAGAGAAAAATACAGCAGAGATCTCACAGACTGCAGTCTTCCCAGAGGAGTCACTTCTCGGAGGGGCTGACTTTTTAGAGCATGCGTATTGGTAGTTCATGTTAAATGACCCTACACAGTGCTCTATCACACATCCCTATTATGGCAAAACATTTGAGCACCCACCCTTGGTATTTGTAACTTGTTCTCCATCGTTTTCACTTGGTAATAGAGCTGATGAAAAGTTCCTACTGGGGGAAGAGGCAGCTCTATCATATTCTAGTTTGCTTCTTATACCATCAGCATGAACTTCTGTCTGCAGTTCTTTGGCAGAAGATTCTGGAAAGCCATTTCTCCATTTTGTTGAGTTAACATTATCCTGTGTCCTCCAGGCTCATGTAAAACGCATCCTGTTTCCATGCACTGTGCACAAAAGGAGGACGCTGCTGTCGGAACCTGCACTGTGGGTCCCTCGTCCCACTGCATTTATATAGGTGGCGCCAGACATCTGATTTAGGAGCTAAGTTATGGCACTGGTTTAATTAAACGTATTTTTATTTACAAATTGTCACCTAAGCATTTTCTTTCCATCCCCAGTAGTTTCTTTAACCGTTCTCCACCTCAGCCAGAGAATTCCTCTGCCCTTTGGAGAAGACTGACTTTGTCATAACTTTCTCAGGAGTCAGGAGGTGCTTCCTCAATATTCATTTTCCAGCATGTGCTGAGTGGATGAGTTTGAGATCACTGTGTCTGTACCCCAGATGGTGTGCACACTTCTGTCCCAAACCCACTCAGCCATTCCCTTTCTGTATTTGAATTCCTGAAGATTTAGTCTCCTCATGCAATTTCCTTACTCCTTTTTTTTTTCACTATTTTAGTTTCTTTTTTTCCTTTTAATTACCTTAGCGTCAACCTTCTGTTTTTTCTTATGCTTCTTGGGATCTGACAGGGAGAATTTTACAGTATTTCTAGAATAAGCCACTATCTGTGTTCTCTGTATGTTTCCAGAATTTCCTTTCTGTATATATTTTATCAAAGCAATTCATATTTTTTCAAGCTCCACTCATTGTGGAATGAGGACCTCCCTTGTATTTGTCAAAAGTAAAAGTAGCGGGTAGGGGAGTAGGTCAAGAGGTAGAGCGCATGCTTAGCATGCACAAGGTCCTGGGTTCGATCCCCAGGACCTCCATTAAAAATGAATAAATAAAAGTAAAAGTAGTATCTGAGTCAGAATATATACCCAATAAACATTTGCTTAGTGAGAAATTTAATTTGTAGATTAGAGTCAAATAGTAATGTCAGAAATATTTATGAATCCTTGTCAAGTGAGTAGAAAATGTTAATTAGTATATCTTATTTATTTTTATTTAGGTTATTGCTTTTAACTTATTTTTAATTCTTATATTTTCATGTTAAATCACTTTATTGTTTTCTTTAACCTTGAATTAAAAGTTTTCTTCTGCTTGATTAGATAATAATTTTACAAACAGGCTGGCCACGTGACATTTGGAAATACATTCTCATTTAGGCCATGAGAAATAAACTTTTGCATTGAAAAAATGGTGAGGGTGAATACTGAAATATCAGATAACAGTTGGGAACCACAATTGGATTATTTGAGATAAGACAATACTAACAGCCAAGTACTCGGTCCAGAAAGTTTGTGATATACTCATCTTTCCCATTGATATAAATAACTAAGTAGATGTTAAAATAACTTGTAACTGCTCATCACCATGCTGATGGACCCATTCATTATAAAAGTAAATAGAAAAAAAAGAAAGAATTTGTAGGTAACTGTGGACCAACTTCCTTCCTAGCCTAGCAAGAAGAGTTTCTACTTTCAGATTTGTAAACAAAATATATGGTTCTGGTTTTAGTTTAAACTTGAAATCAAGTAGAAAAATGTCTTTCTGTCTATTTCTTATTAAAATAAATGAAGCCAAATGGATAGTGCCAGAAGATGGCTCAGAATTAGGCGTATTTTAGAGTCATTTCATCAGAACTATTTGGATGATTAACTAATTGGCTGCTTGATTCATCAACATTCAGGTTGATAGAGAAGCAAAATTATTTTTTGTCCTTTTCCATGCAGCATTTATATTTTCACATGACAAATGTACTTAGGATCTTATCAATATAATTTTTTTAAGTTGACTTTGAGAAGCAGCTATACAAAAACACCTACCTCTGTTTCTAAAAGTAATGAATAGTAAATATATATTTTTCCCTTCTCATGCTGACAGTTCACAAGATTACACCTAATTATAGGGCTTGACAAAGAGCTTTATGATTTGGAAGAGAAGGAAATAGCTAAATGAAAAGAACAGAATGGCTCTTGGTGTGGGGAGAGTTTAAAAATGACAGTCAGGGGTGAAGGGCTCTCATGAATCTGGTGATGGGGTTGTGACTGGTAAAACTTACTGCTTATTCTCTGCACAAAAGAACAAATTCAGATTGGGCCACTGTAAAATGTAGTGCTGCTTTTGTTGACATCGTGGGCTCCTTGTTGGAAAAGGACAATGTAAATAAACACATAGGCAGTGAAATGCAACAAAAAGCTATTGGCTTTGAAAGTCTCTACCCCTGTTACACTGGAGAACTTCTATTTGGTGATCATGAATAGAAGTCTGATAGGTTCAGGGACGAACAAGAGGCAGCAGATCGTCAAGTTGTGTGTTATTGCTATACTGGGAAACACAATGGCCATACTGGAAATTCACTTGGCTAATTTTCTCTCATCACCCAACTGGGAGTCCATCATGGAACAGACTTGGACAAGACCACTTTGCTGAAAGCAAACATAAGTCTCACCCACGTCATTGGGGAAGTTGTCAAACATGAGCTAATGGTCACTCACTAGAAGTAGAGCAAATCCAGTACTTTTCCGTCTTTATGAATGGATCTGAAAATACAAATGATGGCAAAATGATGTATATGTTCTGTGTGGATAAGACTCCTTTGCCAAATGTTAAATTACTGAGTTCAAAAGAGGCCAAGCAGGTGAGTGCAAGGTTTGAAGAAAATATAATTCTTAACACAATGTCAGAGCTTGGAGTGGATGTAAATAAAAAGCATATTGGTTTTGGGAAGGGGGTGGGAAGGGGGAGGTGGAGGTTTAAGAGGTACAAACTATCAGGTATGAAATAAGCTACAAGGATGTATTGTACAACATGGGCAATATAGCCAATATTTTGTAATAACTGAAAATGGAGTATAACCTTTAAAAACTGTGAATCACTATATTGTATGCCTGTAACATATAATATTGTACATCAACTATACTTCAATTTAAAAAATATATTATAAAATAAATACATAAATTTTTTTTAAAAAAGAAAAAGATTGAATTCAAATAAAATAAATATAAACCAAAATTTTAAAAATTATTGGTTTAATGGGTGACAGTATTGGCTCTCATCTTCAAATAAAGAGAGAAATTCCTGACCTGCTCAAGAAGGAAATGCCCTTCTGAGTTTCAATACCTTTGTCTTAGTCACCACTTGGAGAGCTAGCTTCTTTGAACATGTTTAAAACACTGGCTTTGTTGACATTTTTGCCACACTTCTCTTTATACCTAATATCAAATAGCCCTCACTTGTCACTGTGAATTAAAATTTTAGCAGAATTTGTAGAAGACTGTTTAACAACACTTAAGAAAGCAGGTGGAATGCACCAGTTCGAGCATAAAAACAGGGCAGACAGGGCCCTCCTCATGCTTTCTGTGTGAGAGCCCCTGTTTTAAAGCATGGTCTGTGGGAAAATCCCAAGTTCAGGCCTGCAAATGAGAATCCAGAGCTATCTGACGTTGCTAACTAGCCTAGAATGTGCCCCTAGCCCTACTCACCACTGAAATGTGAAAACCTACTCTCCAAATGCCATTGTCTTGCACTCAGTGACTTACCGGTGAATGCGGAAAGAAACCCAGAGGCAGCACCTTCCGGTAGGATCAGACCAAATGGCGGATAGTGTTGTGATGGAAAACTTTAGGAAAAGAGTGCTCATTTATAATAACGTTATTCAAAAGTGGGGGCATCACATTTTGGAGATCTTTGTAAAGAAGATGCATCCTGGTTGTTTTAAATTATCAAATATAAATAGAGGACCAACACCGAGCGTGCCTTAAAAGCATATGCAGTCAAAGAACTTGAAATGTTTATTAATCCCTTTGAAGAGCTGCTGCAATAAAATCACGTGGACACTTCCCAGTTGGCTCGAGAATGGGATTGCTCAAAGGTTTCAGGCTGAAAAGCCTCACACAGCTCTCCAGGCAAGAAGTTTGGCAGTGGTGCTGAAAAACTACAAAGACATATTCCCCGATATTTATCATATGATTTGTATTCCGCAGTCATTTCCAGTTTCAATGGCAACAGTGGAAAGGAACGGATGAAGTCAGGTTACAGAAATAGAATGCTTGAGAAAGGGCTTGAATATCTAATGCACATTTCTACGGAAGGCCCAATGCCAGGAGTATGAAACTACAGGCCTGCTGTCAACTTTTTCTAATTAAAGCTCACCAGGACAAACAAATTCCCTTTGGCAAAAGACCCTCAGAAAAAGAAAACCTCCGTTTTGAAGGACAGCCATATTCCTTCTGGTAAAAAAGAAACAGGATTTTCTGCTCAAGCCCCCATTATCTCTGGCTTTGTTTGTAAATTATGGATAAGCGATTAATCTATCTATAGTAAAGCATAATAATAGAGCCAAAGTAGCAAAGTAAAATGAACTGAGTACATTTCCTACCATTAAGGGGTTGTTGCGTGTCCATTTAATTTTTAATGTTTGTAGGAACAGGAGTACCCTGTGGGAAAGGAATTCAAGGGATTTGGCCAAGGGCGCAGGGGGAGAGGGGAGCGGGAGGGAAACTTGCTCGATTTTCACTTGACCATATTTCTTAATTATAAAGAAAAATACAGCATGTGGCCTATATTGATAAGTAGCATTCTTTTGTTATGTTTGTTTTTCTGTGTTTTCATTCTTGCTTTATCTTAAAATATAGCTTAAAGCTAGAAATCAAAGTCTTAATATTAAACAGGTCATGCCATTATCCTGTAAGTGTTAAAGTGATCATATTTTATTTTGTTACTTAAAAGTTGCCCAAAAGGATGCAGCATGGCTTAGTATTTGGGTGGAGTTTACCATTCTGCCTTTATTCTCCGCGGCCGTACAACAGTCTAAACACTGCTTGGGGCCCTGTGCGACGGCACCGAGTGAGATAAAAAATCACATCTGTTCCTGCTACCGACGCAAACTACTTAAATTTCTCCCAGTACTTCCTGGAGTTCTTGGTATATAGCCAAGGAATCAGTGAATATTTGTTGGATAAATGAAATCACTTACTTATAAAAAGTCTGGCATTCACAAGATAGGATTTGCAGCCGTGAAAGTATAACTCTGAAAGGCAATTCTTAGGTGACCATTATGGAAACTGCCTAATTATTATTTGCTTCAGCTCCATGATGTTTAGTGATGAATAATCTTATTTTAAAACAGTGTTTGTCAGATCTCCCTTATTGCATGATTAAAAGCCAAAAATGAGAACCGGAAAGTTCCTAAGTCTATACTTACTCCCCATTTGCCACATTTCACAGTCCTTTCCTAGAGAGGTGTTTCTGAATTTAGAACTCTGTGGAGAGGAATACTGACATTAGCGAAGGCAGAAAAAAGTAGTAATTTATACGGAAAAAACAGTTATTTACCATGGGAGCTATAAGCACATTGGTTTTAACAAGTCACACTTCTATACTTAGTAACTCAAGCATTAGGAAATCAGCTGCTCTCAAGTGTGTTTTAAAAGGGTTTGTATCATGGAGTTTTTTAATATTCTCTTGCCCAAGTTACTACTTATTATAAATTTTTACAAGTCTCAAAACAGATCTGCTTAAATCTGATAAGCATTTGAAGAAGTTGCATTCTCCTGAGTTTATTTATAAAGAAAATAATAATAAAAATAAAGCAATGCAAACATGAATATTTTAAAATATAGATGCCATTGTTTTTTGAAAAATAAATCCTAATCTAGAATTGTTTTCTATTTTAATAAGTCAAATAAATGGTAGGGGGAAAACAGCAGGAAAAACTAAGAAAGAATCATGGGAATACTTTTTCAGAGAATTCTTTGAATTCTCACTCAAGAGAAGTGGGTTCATTAAAATAATGAAGCTAAGATTAATATTTAATAATAAATAAGATGAAATGTATGTATTTTCTGTGGCAGAAGCTTTTCAAGTTATATCAATTTGGAAGTCATTATTTCACTTGATCACTAAAAAATTCTTTTGAATTGTTCTTCAACTCATGCTACAAACCCAAGAGCTAACACAGCCTTTCGTGTTTATCATATCTTTAATATGGTTTTATCTTTCCTTAATACTATACACCCATGTAGTTCCAGCAGAAAGAATTTCAAAGTCAGAAATCATTGTCTTTTGTTTCACACTCAAGACTGGAGTAAATTCCATGACTCTTAACGAATCGGCTTTTCCAGTGAGCACATCTGGAGGGCAACAGGAACTGGACGGTAGTGGTGGTGGGAGATGGAGGTTTGAGGTTGGGAAGTGTTGTGAATAGAAGGAACAACACTGGTGAAAGTCAAAGGTAAAATGCAAGAGTTGAGTCACCACAGGTCTTGTAGGCCGTAAGTTAGTGTATGAACTTTATCTTGAGGGCAGTGATGAGCACTGAAGGGTTTCAACTGGGGCCAAGGGATACAGAGTCGGGGGTGATCAGATTTACACTTTAATAACATCATTCTGGCCACTGTTTAAAAATGTACTGAAGGAACAAGTCTGTATGCCAGGTTAGAAGTGCAGGCAGCAAGAAATGGAAGAGAAATGAACACATTTTAAAGATAATTAAGAGGTAGTGCAGATATGGGTTAGGTTCCAAGTTGTCGTAAAGGTGAGGGAGAGAGACGAGTTGAGAGTGTCACCCAGCTTCCTGAGTCTGCATGACGATAGCGTTTATTAACTTAGGGAACACGGGAGAGATCAGCTTTTAGAGGCAGTGTGGTGAATTCAGTATGTAATATAGTGAGTTTGTTGACCCTGTGAGTTATAAAAGTTGAGCAATCCAGGTGGATTTTGGGATAGTTACGGAATAAAGATTTATAGAATTTATGGATGATCTGCATATAAATAGTAGTTGAAGCAATGGAAAAGAAAGATGTTACCTAGGGAGGGAAGGTAGGATGAAAACATAGGAGGATCAAAGTTAGAAATTAAGGAACACCAATGTTTAAGAAATGGCCTAAAAGTCAGAAAGAGGGTCAGCAGGAAAGAACAGGAGGGTTGTGTTACAGAAGGAAAGTGGTTTTCAAAAATGTGGCAGTGTTTATGCCAAAGACTGATGAGAGATCAAGATTCAGATAAAAACTAGCCAGTAGATTTAACCGCATGGTAGTAATTTGTGACTTTGGGCAAGAGCTGTTTGGTAGCAGGGTGGGTACAGGTACTTGAGTGGAGCAGGGAGGGTGTGAGACGTGGGAATATAGTTTTTATTGTTTTTCTAAGAAAAGTTGTATGATGAATGGGGAGAAGCCACTGGGTATTACTAGAAAAATACAAGAGTTCAGGGAATTATTTATTTCCTTGGGTGGGAAAGGTTTCAGCATATTTAAATGCTGATGTGAAGTGTCTGATAGAAAGTAGGTTAAAGTGATCAAAAAAAAGAATAATAGCTAATAATAACAGCTAACACTCACTGAATGCTTAAAATATACGAGGCGTTCTTCCAAGTTCTTCACATATATTAACTCCTCTTATGTTCACTGTGGTTCCTCATTTTGCAGATAAGGAAAAAGAAACCTGGAGAGTTAGAAGGACTAACTGATGGGATAACTTTCCTTAAGAGTTGGAAAAGGGTAGAATCCAAAGCCCAGGTTGTCCAGAATAGGGACAACTTCCACTCTACAGGACCAGATGTGGAAAGGATGGGGTGGAGGCAGGTGAATTTATAGGTTTGAAGGCCAGAGATCGAGAGAATTCCCTTAATAGCTTCTATTTTGTCAGTCAACCAGGAGAGAAGGGCATTTGCAGAACATGAGATGAGGTGGGTAGGCTGGTAGGTTGGAAGTGCAGAGAAGGGTTCAAACAGACCCTGTACAGAGTAAGAGAGAACACTGTCTAGGGAGCATAAATGATTGCAAGCAGCCCTGAGACCCCGCTGCAGTTACAGGGCGAGTGCTGGCAGTGTCATTCATCTGTGGGGTTGTGTGGTTCCTCCACACTCAGCTCCAGGCCAGAGGGGAGGTAGTGCTGGTAAGACCACCCAAGAAATATCCAGAAGTTCTGGACTTTGGAGGCAAACCAAACAGGTCAGGGTATGGGGAACGGCAGGGGAAGAGGTGAGGGCACTTACTTGCACCTTCTGTAGAAGCAGAGTATAATTATACTTCATTAATCAGGTGCACAGGGGATGGATGATATCTGAAGATTAAAAAATAGATATTGGTGAAGGGTATATGGGAACTCTTTCTGCTTAGTTTTTCTATAAACCTAAAATTGCTAAAAAAAAACATAATAAAGCCTATTAATTTAAAAAATAGACCTTGGAATAGAAGAGATAGACTGTCTGAGTATGCGTTACTATATGACTGCATATGACTTACAATATGACTTACCTTGCTTGTTTACACTGGCTCAGCAGGTAAAGCAAAAGAAAGGAGGTTGGAACTATTGTCTTTCATATGCTCATTATCCTGTACTTACTGAATATTGATTCCATTCATTGGTACTCAGTTATGTGTAGCCTTAAACTTTGACAGTTTTCTGAAAGTTTGAATAAAGCCACTACTTTGGTTTGTTGCAAACCAAACTTTTATCTGTGAGAAGAATAATTTACTAACGAACCAATAGGTGGCAGTATAACATGGTGTTGTTGAAATTTTAAATAATTGCTAATTAGTAAAATAACTGATTGAAGCACCAGGTACTGTGTGTGGTGCTGTGCTAGGTAACTAAAACCCTGAGACAAAATCCCTTTCTTCCAGAAGGTTAGTCAGGCAGTAAAGATTCAAGGGGGAGTCCAAAACTTCTCTCTCAGCAGTCCACTGGAGACCAGTATGTAGGGCAGCAGAAGTCTCTCAGAGTGGAAAGAAGGTGGAGGGGGAAGGAGGACAAAGTGGAGGGGGGGGGGGCGGAGGGTGGAGAGGAGAGGAAAGAGAAAGAGAAAAAAATTCTGAAGGAGCCAAAATTATAATAGTACCCTTTCAACACTCAAAATTTACCTCAAAACTCACCCCTGGAACTCTCAGAACCCAGATTAGACTGGCAAGCCCTCAGGTCACTCATCTGATGTGGTGTTAACACAATGCATGCTGTAACAGCTTATGGCCATGAGATACCTGGGGAAACACTGTTCATCTTTGAATCCTCTAGAACCAGTGCCTAAGCCAGTGTCTGACTCAGAATAGAAACAAAATAAACATTAATGGATGAACGAATGTATGAATGTGTGTATGAATGTATGTATGAATGAATGAATGAAAGGTATTTGGCCATTTATCATGCTGTTTACTCTAACCTTTCCATCTGCCCTTGGGAGGAAAAGTCCTGTCAACTTCTTTTCTAAGGAAAAATTAAGCTTCTCACTTTGTATCTCATAAGCCATCTGGGAAAAATTAATTATTTCCTTTTAATGGCAGTTAAAATAAAAATCTTTAGGATGAGGAGAATGTGAAACAAGCAAGCAGGAGGCAGCAGTGGTGACTGGAATGGTTTGGACCTGAGAGAGAGGATGCCTATTAGGCTTCAGCTATGTGCCAGACATAAATGGTAGGCTTTGCATGTATTCTTGTCTGATCCTTACAACAGTATTATGAACTAATTACTGTTGTTAAGCCCGTTTTATAGGTGAGAAAAATGAGGATCAGAGATGTTAATTTGCCCAGAGACATTAACTGGTGCAACCTGATCTCTCTTCTTTCCTTCTTTCCTCCCGTTTTTCCTTTCTTCTTTCCAATCTTCCTTCTTTATTTAACTAGCACACACTTATCACCTGCTGAGTCCTTGAGGGGCTCAACAGCTTGTCTAAGGTGACAGTCAGAAAGAGGTAAAGACGGACTCAGATCTAGGCCTGCAGAACTTGAGAATCCATGTCCTTTATTAAACTGCATTTTTCCATTCTGGAGCTCTGCAGACTTCGGGAACCTCATTTCACTTTCTTGCTCTCCCTTGAATTAGCATCACATGATGGCAAGCCAGTAGCTGGACTTCTGAATAGAAAGGGACTCAGGTGTTTTGCTACCAACCTCTGAGTTGAGGTTATTTCTCCAGTCTGGAGTTTGCTGATTCTCCCCTACCGGTGCTTCCTGAAACTCATGGCCCATACAGTAAGCACCAGGGACCTGGGAAGCCATCCTTGTGCTCTGAGCTTCCAACAGCAGCCTCAGCTGTTTGTTAATGTGCTGAGAGCCTCTTATATCAGATTAGCACCCAATCAGAAGACAAACAGGAGGTGAGTAACTTCATGGGAGAACACTGGGTATGCATGCTAGCCTACCGCAGCCATCCAGAAACAGCCAGACGTGATGGCGTCAAAGGCCTAAAATGCTGTATGTCACTTAGAATCGTATTCTCATTTTAACAGTACTGTTTTTGATGCACAGTAGATAAGCCTGAGAGCAAATACACAGAAATGCTAACAGAAGGAATATGGATAATGGCGTTTGGACAATGAGATGATGAGTAATATTTTTCTTTTATTTGCCAGAATTTTGACAATGTGGTTTTAGTACCTTTAAAAAGAAAATATTAAAATTATCTTTTTAAAGCATTTGTTTTCTCTTTAATGAAACAGCATTCTAGAAATAGCTAGAGAGGACACATGGGCAGATAAACAACATAGGCCAGATCCCCAAATTCTGAACTCATCTTCTTAACAGATTTTTTTCTCCAGTGGATTGGAGAGGATCAACAAGTACATAGCAAGGGCTAAATGTACTCACTAGGTCACAAGATACGGGGTGATAAAGGAAAATGGGTCCCAGGAATGGCCTAGGAGGTGGGAATAAAGCAGCCATCAGAAGTCTCCTCTGCTCCACAACAGCAGAGGTAACCCCTCCAGCCCCAGCCAGCAGATCAGCGGGCTCCCGCTTCCACGTTTCCCCTTGGCTCCTCTAGCTGCCATCATAGTAGTTGGCCTCTAGGGGCGCTCTGCTCCACTTTGCAATATTGCTCTTGCCCTTCGAGTAGACGATCTCAAAAATCCTCCTCTTCCCCCCAATCTTCTATCAGAAATAAAGGCAGAATTACTTTTTAAAATTAAAAAAGAATATTTAAAGTTGAAGGGAAAACAAATGCAAAGTCATGGAGATAAATTATATGAGAACAGATTCTTTTATCTTTATGTAACTCAAATCTAGTCACAGATCTGCTTTCTGGGAACCCAGATTATAAATTTCTTTTCTAAGCCTAGACTGCTGTGGATGATGAATGAGTCCCTCAGAACCTGAAACCTGAGGTACTTGTTCTGCCACTGCCAAGTCGGAGGAGGATCTCAGCCTTCACTCATCTTCCCTCTAGGTAGTGAGCTGCCCCACTGGGTTCAGGCAGCTTTCAAATGCCCTGTCTTTGCCATACTTTCTGGTCTCTTGGTCTCCTGGGAGAGGAAGGTGCTTTTCTCTTAGGCCCAGAATTCAGCCTCTGGATTTAGGCCATCCTATGCCTACCTTAGATACAAAGATGACTTTATTTCCCTTTTCTGTAAGTCTGTAAACCCACAGATCTGCTTGTCTTGTCCCATTGTACGAAACATTTTGTTAAGTTCAAGGTTCAGTTTCTCTTACTTTTTTACAACTGTACTTTCCAGAGCATCTTAATTCCAGTCATTCTAATCTACTGTCCTGAAAATTATACACCTACTTGTCCATCCATGTATCCCCCGTTTGTTCAGTACAATCACCATACTTCTTTCTGTCTTTGGCTAATATCATCTCCTATTCTCACAAGTGGACAAAAGATCACAAACAGTGGACAGCATTTGGGGAGGATTACCTCATGTCTGCTCCCCTGTCCAGCAAGCAGAAGACTGTATCCTAACCATCCTCCAAAGCTCCCATCCCCAACCTGTACCACCTTACCTGGACTTTCCCTTCATTCCTGTCCTTCATCTGAGAGATGTCTCTGAAAACACATCTGTGGAGCAGAGATCATTGACTCAGTCTGAACCCAGTGAATGTTCAAGCCAGCCTGGCCTCACCCACTACCCTGTCTGCCTCAGGTAGTCTCTGGGCCCCCTCTTCAGGGAGAGATCTTGCAGAATTCTACCCATTACAGTTTTACAACATCAAAATCCCTTAACCATATAGTAACAACAACACACATACAATAAGAGGAGGGTTGATCACTCACACATGCCTTTACGGGAAAACGGGCAGCTCTCTCCGTGGTAAGAAAAATACAGGTCTCTACCCCACCATAAAAAAAAAGAAAAAAAAATCCCAGGATGCCCCAGAATGCAGTTTCTTTTCTTCATGACGTTTGTAAAGCACGTCAGCTGCTCCTTGTTGCTGTGCAGATCACCCAACATCGGGTCACTGAGACAGACGGCAGCTTTGGCTCGCCAGCTGATAGGATTAGGAGCTGGTGCTTTGTCAGCCCTGCCGAAGTCCGAGAAAGCCCCCAGCACACGCAGGTGAGCTGTGAGAAAGAGCGGATGCAGGGGACTGGCCGTGAGGTATCTTGGGTGCATGGTTTCAGACGTTTTCTCTTTGGCTGTGTGTTTGTATTGTCTTTTCTGTGAAGTTTGCAATCTAGGGGGTTCCTATCAATTAAAAACCTGTTCTTTATGACGTATCTGGTTTCAGGGACTGACAACATATGCCTCACAGGATTTTTGTGAGGCTCAAATAAGATTATACATGTGAAAGAGCTCTGAAAATCTCAAGCTGTGTGCAAACAGAAGGTAGGAATCATTTAACTACAGATTTCACATAAAGAAACAAATAATTTATCCCAGATCTGGGGACATAATTACATAAGTACATCCCTTTTCTCCCAGTCTACAATACCCTATCTCCCCTGTTCTTCTTAGGTCTGGGCAGGGATGTTATTTATAATCTTGAAGGATTCCAGCCCTCTGAAGTAGTTGATATTTTCTAAAAAAAAAAAAAAAAAAACCAGCATTACTTTCATTTCTGAAGGAAAAGCCACAAAATTGCAAAACCAGACAATAAATCAGTGTTGAAGTAGAAATGAAAATGATTCATGAGAATATTTTAAAGCAGATTAAAGAGGACTATATAATATGCTGTATTAGATTATATTTCTTTGGTGGCAGAATCCAAGCATTTTAAGACATTTCTCTTACTGACATGAGAAACATTTGAGTGAAATTAAAGGCAACATAGATATTAGCATTCGTAAAACTTGCCATTTAGAACAGTGTAAAAACAGGCTTGGGTTCCAAAAGTACAGAACTAAGAGGCGTTTGAACACTAAATCATCAGCCTTTCCCTCAGCAGGGTTGCTATGGTGACAGCGGGGCTACAGCGGGCCTCACTGCCTGCACTTCGCAGTAAAGGCTTTCACTGAGCACATGTTGGATTTTGTAAGGCACACAGCACATCATCAAATACAAAGACATATTGGAGGCAGCTTTATCTGAGTTATTTTGTAAAGAGAAGTTATGTGTGTCTTCTTTATCCTGTACTGATGGCCCCTTAGGGGTTACAGAATTCACTCATTCATGCATTCATTCATTTGATTGTTATATATCGAGTGCCTACTGTGTCAGGACCTGTACTAGGCACTGCCTACATCCCTGGTAAAGACAGACAAATAAGTAGGGAATTCTGATACAAGATAGTAACAGTTCTCCTGGGTTGAATTAAATACAGGTGTCCTGGAAGTATGTAAGAACTGATCTTGAGGGATCAGGGAGGTTTCCTGGAAGAAGCTGTTTCTAAAATGAAACCCAGTGTATCTTTTGGAGTTGAGGAGGATGGGTGGGTGGGGTACAAGAAATGCTCTAGACAAAGAGACTCAAGTGTGCAACAGTCCCGCGGAAAAAGAGAACATGATACCTCCTGAGAACTGCCAGTTTCGCAGTTTGAAGGTATCCATTTGTAAGGGGAAGGGGAGTGGCAGGGGCGCTGGGTAGCGAGTAGGTGGGGATAGTGAGGGAGCGGGTATCTAGAAGAAAGATAAAGCCAGATCATGAAAGGCCTTTGGGCCACATTAAGGAGTTTGAATATTACTTGGAGAATAACCAGGAAGTCATTAATGAGTGCAGATGAAGAAGCATGGATAGATTCAGCCTTTCAGAAAGGCCTTGTGGAAAAATTGCAAAACTGGCAAGAAAGGAATAAGAGGCAAGACTGCAGGCAAGACAGCTTTAGTTAGACCACTATTGCAATAATCCAGGATGTTTGTGGTTTAGATTCTAAATGAAGATAATGGAGTCAGTGGACTGAAGTAGTCAGATTCAAGACATTATTTCTAGGGTAGTGTGATCATTTGTGGTTTCTGCTGTGTGAGGGCCACGTGAGGGAGAAGTCAGGAATGACTCTGAGGTTCTGACTTGGACAGCTCAGTGGCGGGTGTTTCTGCTGTTAGATCCCCAGATTTAAGTCTCAGTTCTCCAGAGGAAACTCAGAAGCACCATAACAGTTTGACCCTAGCTGTTTGCTCCTGTCTCACTGTTTTTGTCCTCAGGCTCATAATTTTGGAAATAATAGATTGTAGGAATCATCCTGGAACATCAGTTTCCTGAAGCCCAGATCTAAGATAGCTCTGGATATAAAAGTATGAATTAATCGCCTTTTCCTAAAGAATCCTAAGATTACCAACTTCACTGCTTAAATAGATTGAAAAGACATGAAGATGTATGGAACAAAATTTCTTTGGGGGTATAGAGGTGGCAGATTGATTTCAGTAATCCTGATTTCACACGGTCTCTCAGCTCACACTCTACATTCCTAGACTGGAAAGTTGAGGACTCAGAAAAATACTTTTTGGAGGGCAGGCAAATGAGATAGTCGAGGTTCCAATACCATTTTTCAAGGATTGTAGTCCTTCCGTGTAGCACACTGGGTGTAAGGCTCAGTCTGTTCCCGGTCCACATTGCTACTTAGAATATTCTCCAATTCCGAAATAAAGGACGTCTGATAAAGGACGTTATTATTCATGTTCCATCACCAGGTAATATTTAAATAATAAGTGTAATAAGTCAAGGCCCATGACCCAGCCGATAGACGATCTCTATTCCAAGTCCTCAGTTGGAGAAGTGTTAGAGCTTTTTTTTGACCAAATTTGTGTGCCCCACAAATGCTTTTTCTGTCATGGAAGAGGACTCAGCAAATTGTGAATGGAAGACCTGGACGTGACTTGACTGCCCTTGAAAAGTTCTGTGCAGTCAGCTGGGTGTAGCAGGGGTTTTTTGTTTTCTTTTGTTTTCCTCACCTAATCCTCATAACTACCCTTCAGGTAGGTATGATTATTATCCCTCAGATTGAAGGAGGATAAACTTGAAATTCAGAGAGGTCAAGAACCTTAGGGTTAAAGGTACCCCGCTGGAAGGGAATGGAGTGTTGCCTTGAACTGGTTCTCAGTTCAAGTGCGGTGTTCCCAAAGCAGCGCGCCTGGGGTTCATTCCCGGGCGGCTGCGGATCTGAGCCGGAGGAGAGGCTGCTCTCTCCCTGAGCAGCCTGGCTTCCAGAGGAACCGGCCTCCTGTCGTTCTTTCCCGGCGGCGCTGCGCTGCCAACGCCAGGCCCTTCTGATGCAAATGCCCCAAGGAGATTCGCAGCCTTGGAGATCCTGGAACCCAGATGCTGTGTCAGTCCTACAGCAGTGGCTTGGCTGGGGTCCGGGTAGAGGGGGACCCGCCCCGTCTCTCTCGGACGAGGTAATTGTGGGGATCCGCATGTTGACTTAAAACCGAGAGAGCAGGGAGGGGCCGCGAGGGGAAAACTTTCCCTTTCTCCATTTTGGCTCTCAGTGATGTCACAGCTATTCTGGGTTCTTCTATCCGACGTGCACCCCCTTCTAGCCCGATACCAGGTGCCAAAAAGACGGCATTGGCCCTCTCCAGGTTGGAGATGCCTCGAGTCTCCACCTGGCCCCCTCGGGTCGGGCCCAGCAGAGAGGGAGGGGCGCGTGGCCAAGTCCGGCGGGCGGGGTGCGCGGATGTGCCTCCCCGGGGGCGGGCAGGTGAGGGGGACGGCGGAGGAGGCGGCTCCCTGGGAGCTGCGGTGGCACCACGTGTCCGGCCGGGGCGGGGCGGCCGGGCGCGCCCTCGGAGCCGAGCGCGAACGACGGCAGCGGCGGCGGCGCGTCGGCCCCGCAGCAGCCGTCGCCAGCAGCGCTCGCCGGCTCAGCGCAGTCTCCTCGCTCCGGTGCTCGCAGGTGCCTCCACCTGGACGGCGGCAGCGGCGGCGCGAGGAGCCGGCGGGCAGCAGCGCGATGGGACCCCTTCGGGAGACCAAGGTAAGGAGGACACGTCGTGCGGGCGCGGTGGCAGTGTCCGCGGACGCGGGAGGGAGAGGGGAGGTGGGCACTGCGGGGAAGAAGCGGGTCAGGTGAGAGCCGGAGGGGTGGCGTTGAGTTCTAGACGCGGACAAGGAGGTGGTGGGCACGGTGGGAAGGCAGGGGGCAGTTGCTCAGGTGATGAGCCCTGGGAGATGGGGAGGTGGTACGGGAGGAAAAGATTTGGAGGGCTCACAGGAGGATTAAAAAGATTGACTCTGGAGGGTTAATCCCATCCCCTGAAATTGGAGATTTGGGATCTAGCTCTCAATTGCTGTTGTGTGTGTGTGTGATGTGGATGAAAAGGATTTGATGTATTGGTGACTGAGAAATAAGAACTCCAGCATTGGTTCAGGGTCTGCCGTGTGCCGAGCGGAGGGGCTGACGTGTGATACCTGCTGGGTGACTGATATGCAGAACACAACCCGAGGCTGGGCGCGACTGGGTAGGGTGGACGCCTGAGCGGCCGCAGGAGTTACCGGCTGCTGGGGCTTCCCTTCAATTCCCTCACTGTGAGGGCTTCCCAGAGGTGTTTACTTTGGCAGCGACCCTTCCTGGTAAGCCGCGTGGAAATGAGCAGGAGGTCATGTTTCGAAATACTGTTTGTTACCTAATCCAAAACCTTTTTTTTTTTTTTTCAATTTTTTCAGTTGCAGAGGATAGTGGGAGCGGTGAGATTTTTTTTTTTTTCCTGTGAAGAGCTCCTCCTAGGAATCCATTTTATTAAGTAAGGAAGGATGGTGGTGACCCCGAAAGGCACTGGGTTTCAGGCCTGTTCTGCTTCTAGGTGATTGCAGCAGTCTTGCCTATGCATCTTTACCTCTTTTAGTCTCAGTTTTCTCATCTGTGAATAGGGACACAAAATAGTGTCTCCGCTATGGCCTGAGTTGTAAAAATCAAACAAGATAACGATTGGGAAAGCACTTTTAAAAATATTACTTTTTATGTATTTTTTAAAGCCAAGGCATGGCCCTCTGCATTTAATGCTGTGCTTTTAAGGAGGGAGAGAAAGATCTTTTTTGCAGGGGTGCCCTGTAAGGAAAACAAAAGCTAACCATGAGGTAAAAGGTGGAGCCATCTTACCGGGTATTGGATTTTTGTTTGCTTTTCTGTTGGCAACAAGCCTTGTGTACCAGGATATTAATGAATAATTAAGAACCTGGCGAGAAGAGGAGGGATTTGAAAGATAAGATTTCATGATCTATCAGGAAAGATTTGTTTCAGGTATAGGGGTCTACTTTGTGAGGAGACAGGAAAACAGAAGTCAAACTGTCACAGCTAATTCAGGGAAAGCAAAATGGAAGTCTGAAGAAAATCAAGTAATAAGCCGGAGTGAGCTGTGAGTTGTAAAGAGCCTTTGAGTGTGACAGGAAAAGCCTGAGTGGCAAAATGAGTTAGGAATCACATGGGAGAATGGAAGAGCCTTCTTTCAAGTGGGCTGGAAGTGTGCATGCTTCTGTGTGTGTGTGTGTGTGTGTGGTGTATGTGTGTACACATCCATGCTGGAGTGTGTGCTCTTCAGTAAATTAAAAGACTTAGCTCAGTAGAAGAGTTTTGGAGCTCATTTTAGCTTCTGCAACAAGGACTAGTCTGTGAAGATTCAATATTCAGAAATGTGATTTCTTGGAAACTGAGCCCAGAAGGAGCAGACTGGAGTTCAGAGGAGGCAACAAGTGTCCTTTTGTTTTCTTTCTAACGTCCAATTTGGAGAAGGAGCAGAGGGTGCAGCATCATGAGAAGGAGATTTCCCGAAGCCGGATTCCCCGTTTGATTCTTCGGCCCCATCTGCCTCAGCAACAGCACAAAGTGTCCCCGGCCTCTGAGTCCCCCTTCTCTGAGGAAGAGAGCAGAGAGTTCAACCCCAGCAGCTCTGGGCGCTCGGCGAGGACCATCAGCAGCAACAGCTTCTGCTCAGGTACGATATCCACCCAAGTGTGTACGTTGCCAGGGCGTTGTGAATGGAGCTGGAGTGGACTCCTTAGAGTCTAGGCCTTGACTTCTGTTGTTAGGATGAATGGTATGAGGTTGCATCCTTTTGGTTTCGACCTGCAAATGCAGCAGTTGCAAATGTTTCTGTGTAGGGGAATTTCATACCTGTTTTTATACGTTATTCTAGTTTATAATTTACTGTGTGAAACCTAACTTCTTGTTTCTATGACTGCTTGTAAAATGTATTCCTTCATTAAATCAGGAAAATGTGTTAGCTTGCATTGTATATTAGCAATCTTTGTAAGCCTGTGTACTTCAATTTATGGAATCCCCAAAGATAAAGCAAGTCCTAATGCATGAGATTCAGATCAAGGTGGTTTATATCCTAGGACTAGCCTGACCTTGTAGTTTAGAGGGTAGGAGCACAGGCTTTGTAATCTTATAGGCTTGCGTCGGAATCCCTGGCCTTTCCACCCCTTACAAGCTGTGTGACCTTGAGCAAGTTGCTTAACTTCCTTAAGCCTCAGTTTTTACATCCATAAAATGGGATGATGCCTACCATGTAGAGTAGCTGTGAGGTTGAAAGAGACCACGTACTAAAGGTACTCCTAGCACAGAGCCTGGCTTGTAGAGATGCTTAATAAATGATGGTTCTTAATACAAAGAACATATGCCAGCTTTGATGCATGATTAAGGAAATTTCCTTAGCATTGTGAGCATATTTAGTAAAGGCACACAGCTCTTCCCAGCTCCTGAAGATGCCACCATAATCACTCGACAGCGTGTTGTACTCACTGAAGCATGTGACTTAAAAGGACTTGTATTCTTTGAGAAGTATTAGGAATTTGGGTAAAACTTAAAGGTGTGGCTGTCTTGTGATTCATGAAGAATGTTTTATAGAGGATCATTTTTAGAGCTTATTTAGGAAAAATGTAATTTGAAGATTAACCCATAGATGAGAAGGGACATACGAATCAAGATGTTATGATTAATTTAGCAGAATACAGTATTCCATTGTATTTATTACTGGAAACTACATTTTTCAGGGATTTTTAAAGTGTAACTTTAGATTTATTTTATACTTTCACAAAATAATTCCATCGAAAGCATAAGTTGTATATTAGAAATACTCTGCTGCCTATTTAAAAATTTTTTCTCTATAATGCCTCAGATTCTCTGTTGGTTTTGAAAGAAAAAAGTCTATCAAAATATTATATTTTAAAACATATTATTGCTGTTTGAATTATCTGAATCCAGCTTAAAATAGAAACCCACTGGTGGTTTGCCTGACACTCCCAGGAAGAAAACAATAGGAAAACTGACCAGCCAGAGAGGTTAAGACTCCTAGAACCTGGAGCCGTATTTGCAGAATGTAATGCTGTTTACTTTCACTCCATTTTGGAGCTCAGGAATCACTCTGTTTGAATGTGGATGAACCCAAGAGATACTATTTCATACTGACACAGCTTTGTTTACATAACTCAATTACGTATTTATTCCCGAAATTCTCTCCACATAAACATTTTTTTCTCTGACTGACTTCAGGGTAAGCAGTGTTGCCAGAAAAAAAAAAAAAGGAAGAAAGAAAAAGTTGGTCAAAACAAAAGAAAAACTCCAAATAGATCTTAGAAAATGTATTTGGCAGATGAATAAAATCGTTAATTTTGGTCATGAATCATTATCCCCAAGACCCATTTCCTGGATCATCCCGCCTTCCCAGGGGACCTGTCTCCCTGTAGGGCCATGATGCTGTACATGGAAACTGAAAGTAGATATTGATCCTTCTGCCATTAACTAGCTGAGAATTGAGTGGCAGAAGCATCTAATGATGGGTGTCTATAAACCTACCTTTCGCTTTTTCACCTTGCATGCTGACTGCAGATTGGACTTGCTCTGTTCCTGGGTCTCATCTTCCTGCCTGGCGATTCCCCAAGGTTTGGGTTGGTGCCTTGTCCGTCTTGGCTTTCCTTTCCTAAGAGCCCTGGTAAAACCCCACGACGGTTTCTAAGTGCTGCGCTGACTAAAATTGACTGGAGCAAGGTCTTTGGGGGCGTGTTAATGATGCTTTAGGAGATCAGTCGGTGGATGGGAAATAAATGGGTTTGGTACTATGGGGAGCATCAAAGCTGCAGGCAGTGAGGTAGAGAATGTAAAATACGTCCAGCCAGCGGGGGGAATTAGCTGGTTTCAATGCAGCCGCTTTGACACTGAAGCTGGAATATGTGTTGGTTATCACTCCGGTTAAGTCTGAGACCAAGGTGCATGCACACCTTAAAAATGCCATCTTCTGCTAGAATGAAACTCTGGTAATCTATTTAGAGATGTCTGTTGCTGCCTTAGCTTCATAACTTTCCTGTGATCATTCTGCATTAGTTTGTCTTCTTTATAAATCATCACATTCACTAATGTGAAAGAACGCATACAGAGTTAGAGGAATTCTGACAATCTGCTAGTAAAATTATAGAGGAAGATGTTACTCAAACACTGTGTAATTTAATTTGAAAATTACATTTTTAGACCTGCAAACTAGATTTTCCCCAAATTTGTATCAAAGACTGTATTAATTATTAAGAGAATCATATATTCTAAGATACTCTGTTTTTAAAAGAAAGATAATGCACTCAGTTTATATAAAGTTAAATTTACTCAATATAGAGGATTACCCTTTATTTTGAGAGTCTGGCTTTTCTATCATTTGTGTTATAACAAAAAGTCCTAACAGGGGTTGGAGTTATACTTCAGCAAAATAAATGACAACTATGTTGACGTGTCCTTCACCCCAACCCTCATGTTTTTCCTTTAATTTTACTGATCTGTGAAATTAAAAGCCTGGGCACCGTTTTCAGAATGACCTATCCGTTTTTACCTACTTTCTCTATTCCTTCCCTGCCTCCACTGCCTTCCTGCTTTCCTTCCCATGGGAGCCTTGACAAGGAACATTTCATAATTTGATATTCTGTATGCTAATTTGTATATTGTCTCTATCTCATTTCAGAGGGAAGGAGTTGTGTATGACCTTTTGCAATTCATTTGGGGCGTGTCCCCAAAGAGCTCTTCTTTTAATAACTTCTTATTAGCAAAATTTCTCCGAAGAGATGCATATGTTTGGTGCATTTCATCAGCACATATATTTTTGCACTGGGACATCCTTCTCCTATTAAAAGAGTCCATTCCTTACAGTTTATATTCAGTTTTAGTCACTGTGACCTCAGGTGGGCACAGTTAAGCTTATACTGTATTGGAGGCCAGGTCCTGTTTTGTGTGCGTGGCAAGCAAAACATTGCACATTTTTATGTTAACTAATGCTTTCTTTTTTATCAAAAAAAAATACATAAGGAAGTACAGTTAATAGTAAGTTAATAGGAAAAAACCCTCCTTTCATGACCCTTCTTTTATTTTTAATGAGTTTTTTTTTTAACCAGTGGTTTGGCATAAAATCATCCTATCTTCCTTCCCTCTCACTCCCCTGCCATGTTTCTTGCTTTAACATTCCCACTAGAAATGAAAAAACCCATATTTATGATTTGTGCTCTGGGTGTGGCCCCTTGAATCTAGACCTCTGTCTGTTCTCCCCTCTCATGGTGGTAGTGCGTTGTGTTTGTGCTTGTCCATGTACCACCACTCCAGCCACTATAAGAAGAGCTAGTGACCTGGGGAAGCCCATCGTGTGCAGCAGTCACCTGACTAGTTAGCAGCGTGCTATGCATTTCTCTTTGCTTAGTGGAGGCAATAATTACCCCTTAGAACTGGGAGGCAGGTGGATGGCTGGGTTTGAAGCTAACTCTCCTTGAGGTGCCTTGTGTTTACAAGACAGGTGGGAGAAATGGTGCCTCTAGTCCTTTGGTGGTTTTATGCGAGACCAGTGATTTCTCTGAGTTATTTCCATGTTTCTAATGTGTACACACATACATAGGCGAAATTATGACTAAACCCATTAAAAAATGTATCAGATCAGTCAACT
Source organism: Camelus bactrianus (assembly GCF_048773025.1). Classification (NCBI taxonomy): domain Eukaryota; kingdom Metazoa; phylum Chordata; class Mammalia; order Artiodactyla; family Camelidae; genus Camelus; species Camelus bactrianus. Next base: position 15,681,589 of record NC_133563.1, on the reverse strand, counting down.
GAATGGACAGAATCTGAGATTCTTTGCAGCCTAATCCTGAGTAAGGTGTTTGCAGAAATTACCCTGGTGGTTTCAGTGGCTGGGAAGAAATCCTTCATTGAGTGCCAGTGACCTAAAGGTAATTATTGTTGCTGTTTGTGGGAGGAACAATTAAGGCAAATTACAACCTGACTAGTGCTCTGCCGCGGCATGATAATGCCTCCAAAAATTTGCCTGGCCTTGCCAAACAGAAATAGTTCTGCTATGCTTTTGTCCAGTTGAGGAAACTTGGCACCTGGGTAGAGTAAGCCTTTGAACATAATGATCGGAATTGAGATGAACTGCTTAAAGTGAAGTGAGCCTCAGTACTGAATTACACTGTAGTTGAATGACTGCCAACCTGCTGTGCAGAAAAAAACAAAACCCTAAGACTTTCGTGTCATTGTGATGACTACGGGACCGAGGCACTCCTGCATAATGTATATTTCAAGTGCTTAGTGGCCTCAGCATCAGAAATAAATACTGAATGAAATAGGTTCCAGATGAAGGGCACGTAGACAATATTTCTTTGAGGATGTGGTAACTAAAATTAGGGGGACCAGAGCACAATTTTTTGCCACTTAATTAAAAAAAAAATTAGTTAGCTGTGGGGACAGTAAAAGATAATCATGATGGAATTGGACCACACCCAAGAGAAAATCATGGTACTTAACATGAAAATCTTTCATGTTCTAGAATAGTCATCTTCATGACATTGTTTCTCAGTGTCGGGAACGGTGTTTGTCTAATTCTGAATCCCAGGAAAACTTGCCTAACATGCAGGCCCCACCATAACCTGTTATCTCAGAATGAGAGGGCCCAGGAATCTGTATTTTACAGGCTTTCTGGATGACTCATGCCTCCTGAAGTCTGAGCCTCACTGCTTTGTGGTCTGGGTGCATTTGGGGATTCTCAGTGAGGGATGTGAGGGGTATGCCCCAGTGACATCCCACGATGAACCAGGATCAAAGATGGTAGAAGTGGTGGCCAGCCAAGCTGTTTAAACCCATGGCATGTGGTGAGGGAGATGCCTCCACATTCCCTGGAAATTATAGCTTCTCACTGTGTGTTTACGATTTCCATGTTATTAGTTTTAGCAATAATATTATTTACGTGTACATATGGGTTTAACTTGTGTTCAAATGGTAGAAAAGTAAAGGGAAGGAGAAAGCATTTCCTTCCTTTATTTTCCTACGTAGTCCTCTCTCTGGATTTACTGTCTCTAGCTGTACTGTTTATTCTTTTGCATGTACTTACTTTGGTATTAGGATGATTTGGGGTACACAGAAAGCAGGTACACTGGGTTCAACGTAAGTGTACTCTAAACGCCCAGTAGGTACACTGAAAAAGATGGAAAAAAGAGAAACTGAGGCCTGGGAGTAGCAGGACATTCAGCTTCCTGCAAATGTCAACAAAAGTATGCTATCCGATAAATATTTATTCAGTGCCTGCTGAGGATCAGAAATTGCGCTAAGGCTGCAAAGATGAATAAAACACGGGGAATGGAAAACTCAGTTATTTTGCTGCCTTAACCCTGCTACCAGGATGAATGGGATAGCACATCTTGAGATGAGATTCCCACACAACTGCCTTTACTCACTGATTTTGTATCAGTTCCTTTTGCCCACACCCACTCCACACACACACACCTTCCTTGTAATTTGAGTTTGTTGCTCCATTTATTATCTGCATTGGCCACTCACATTTCATAAGCCCAGAGGTTCAGAGAAGGAGCATTCATTAGCGTGGTGTAGTGGATAAACATGAGCCTTGACATCAGCCGACCTGAGTTAAAAAGCATGAAATGAGATTAGAAAGGTGGGCAGGGCTGCATCAGGAAAGGCTCTGTTTGCCATGCTAAGAACTTGATCCCTGAGAACTAGGTCCATACAGGAACTGGACCAGTAACGTACAGAGTGAGGCCACCTGAAGAGATGACAGTAGAAGAGACTCTGGAACTGGACAGTGTGTGCCCCTTCTAAGGATATGCAGAATTTCTAAAATTGAGCTTTTTTGTTTGTTTGGCTTTTTCCTGACCCTGGGCCAAATAGCAGGCAGCCGCAGCTGGATATGGCCCATGGGCTGCTGTCGTGGGCTTTCTAAAGGTCTTCCAGAGCCAGTGAAGGGTTTTCTGCAGGGAAGACTTATGACCAGATTTATAATTTAGAAAAATCTTTCTGATTACATGTTGGAGAGTGGATAGGAGGTGACAGGGAATGGTGGTGAGGAGCCTGCCTGGTTTGAAGGCCACTGTGGTGACAGTCTAAGTGAAAAATGATAAAATGACATGTGAGAGGACTGGGGGCTAGAACATACGCATCTCAGTCACCAATCGCAAGTGGAAGGGGGAGGAAGGGCTTGAGTCTGAATCTCCACCGGATGCACCCACGTGGAGTAGCAGGACTGGGGAGAAGGGCCAGTCTCCCTAGACTAGGCCTTGTTGCGTTTGACGTAAAGGTGACGGTCTGGAGCTCTGAAGAGAAGTCAGAGATGCTGGTAGCTGAAATTGAGCGACTTGATGATACAGGTTTCCCACTATCTTAAAGTAGAATGTCCTGTGAAACCTTTTGTAAGCAGAAATGGTGTTAAGCAAAGAAGCAGTCACCGTAGGACATGTCTTGCTAGCAGATGCACAAAATAAATTGAAATAAAGCACAGATGCTGACAGACACAGTGTGGAGCGCTGGCAGCTGGATGCTGAGGAGCTGTGTAGTTCCCAGAGGAGGAACTTGGCTGTGCCGCTTTCGCCACCTGGGGTGTCTGCTGCCTCTGTTGACAGATTGATGCAAAACAAATGCTGACTGCTATTTTAGATATTTGCCTCTTCTCATAAAAGCAAAAGTTCTCTTTAAATGTCTTTTGGTTAGTGAAAACAGCACTACTGTAGGTCTTTCTTGAAAACAAAGTGGCCTGAAGCAAACTTTCTGTATTTGGGGGATGCCTCTGATTACTAGGGGAGTATGTGGAGGAAGATTAGAGGACCAAGGCTGGAAATCTGAGATAAAGCAAGAGTAGGCAGAAAAAGGACACCAAGGCACGAGAACAAGCACTGGAGACAAGGGAAGAGAGTCGCGAGGAGAGTCAAAATGTCTCCAATCCCAAAGGAAGAGAATGTTCCCGGAAGAAAGCAGCCGATAGGTTCAGATGTCCGTCACCAAGGAAGGTGAGCACGTAAAAGTGCTCAAGGATGAGACGGCTAGGTTATCAGGATCTTAGACAGAAACAGTCCCAGAAAAGTGTGGGGATGGACTCAGATTGCATTTGGCTGAGATGTGAATGGGAGGTACCAAATAAAGTGCAGACAACTTTTCTTAAAAAGCTTATTAACAGAGACAGGAAAAAAAACAGAATAAAAACAAGTGTTGCTTTTATAGTAAAGATAGAGTGTTTATCAAATCGCAGTCATTTTGATAAGGTGTTTAGGCTGAGGAGAAATAGACAAGAAAAGAGAGAGAGACAAAGATTGAAAATAGTAGAAGTGATAACTTTGTAATAAGACCAAGAAAGACACATATAGAAAGAAAGAAAGGCTGGATGTGAATATAGGTAAGTATATTTATAGGTCAGGGCAGGTAACTGAAAGGTACATTGCAAAGTCTAGGTTAGGTGCCCCTTTTTTATACTTCTCTCAGACCAGATGGCCTGGTTTTAAATTTTCCTTTTTAGTTTCCTGACTCCCCAGTAGACTGTAAGGCAGGAACGATGCAGTTCCCTGCACATACCTGACACACAGCAGTTGCTTAGTAAGTATTTGTTGGAATTCAGTGGAAGGTATAATTAGGAGAACAGGACAAGTGAAATAGTTTCATTCATTTAATGCATTGAGAGCAGGAGACTTAGTTGCTGGGGAAATAAAACAACTAGAGCAGCACTGGTACTCAATGTTATAGGTTAATTAAAGGAAGGAAACATTCGTGTCCAGAGGACTTCAGCATCTCTAAAGGTCAAAAAGAGTCATCTGTGGAACAGAACCCTGTCCCCAGTGCTGGGGTAGCTAGAAGAGAGCTCTCGTGTCAAGAAAATCAGAAAATACTCAAGAGCTGGTAGTTGTAAGCCCTGAGGAAAACAGCAGCCCAGTTTATTTTTTATTTGTGTGTGTGTAAGTGTGAGGTGGTGTGTGAGGTATGTGTGTGATTGGTGTGTGTTATGAGGTGTGTGTGTGAGTGAAGTGTGTGTGTATCATCAGTGGGTGTGGTATATACATGTGCTTGAGTGTGTGAGGTGCATGCACACACTGTGTGTGTCCGGTGGAGAGAGAAGTGGAAGATTTGCATGTTGGCAAAGCTTTCTGAGGAAGTGCTATGTAAATTCTCTGTTCCTTCAGCTCCAGCCAGGCTCTCCTCCTTCTGCTCCCCTGAAGTGACACCTGCCAAGTTCTCAGTGGCTTGGCCACTACCAGACCTCACCTTATCCATCCCCTGAATTCAGTAAATGGCACCCACTGCATCTAGATAACGTCAGCCCAGTTTAGCCTCCAGAAGGAATTCAGCACAGCTACGTTTCCCAGGACCTAGCTTGACCCTGGTCGCCACCCCACCCTACCGCCCCAGCGGATTTCACCCTGGAAAGCCCCAGCTTCCTCCCACTGACCCAGGGGGCCTGAAGGCTGCGGGGTGCGCCTGGATCCTAGGGCAGCTTTGCAGGCGCCTGGGCACAGTAACTGCCCCGAACCTCCGCTGCTGTGGCTTGGACTGTGGACTCTCCTGCTTTGGAGACACAGTCCTGCCCCTCCTCTGCCGGAGCCGAGACCCGGCCCCCAACTCACTGCCGGGGGTTACGCTCCAGGGGGCCAGTGGTGTCAGGCTGACGGCCCTCTCATTTTAGGGAACTTAAACCAGGCTGCCCAGTCTCAGCACGGGAGCTCACCCAGCACTCACCCCCATCCTTCCCGGCTCGAGGCGGGTTTCCCCAGGGTGCCTCCTCTTTCCTGCAGTCTCTGTCTAATCCTCTCCTCTCTAGTGTGGGGCCCCTGCAGACAGGGTTCCTCCTGGCTGCTGACCTGACCCTCAGAATTCTTGAGACCTCTGGACCCTAACCTGCCCTTCTATTTATTCTGAGGTGTTTGTGAGGATTACGTTTTCTTTAATGCTAATATTATATATTTTAAATTCCAAAGTAATAACCGAGGGCAAACACATATGTCAGCATGGATGTGATCACATTTATAGGATTTATTTTGTTTAGCTTTTTGCCAAAGTGGGATCATGCTCTGTTGACCTATGACCCCTTCGGTTAATTTAAGTAAATGTTTATTGAACACCGATTGTGGGCAAGGGGCTAGCCTAGGCACCCACAGAGCAGTGAAGCATGCTGACAGGGCTCCAGCCCTGCAGGAATGTGTGCTCCGGGCTGTGCCTGTGGCTGTGGCTGCTAGTCAGTACGTAGAAGTCGCCGCGTTCATTGTCGTGACAGCCCGTGTTCCACTGTATGGACGGCCTTCATTTATTCAGCCATTCTTCTGCTTTTGGACATTTTATCTGTGAGGCTGACTTTGAAAATTCAGAATTTTATTTTATGAATGTCACTGGAATTAGCTTGTTCCTGAGCATATTTCTTTCTCTCTCTCTTTTCTTTCTTTGTACCTTTTTAAAAACAAAGTAAATATGATTCGCATATATTTTCTAGAACAATTCTCTTCTTTTCCAAATAGAAAAATCCAAATGGAGCAATTACACTAAGCATTGTTTCCTTAATGTTCTTTAACACTGCTCCATTTTTATGCCTTACTCCGTCTTGACTGTCACTTTTTTCAGATTCTCGATGTGAGAAAAAATGGAAGGGAGGGAGAAAATATTTCCATTGCTACAAGAGAGCTCACTGTAATTCAGGTGTCCTTGGGGTGGTTTGGAGTTTCCCTGTTAGAAGGTTTTCAAGAGATCAAGAGATAGCTTCTTGGTATCTGTCTCTGTGTCTCTCTCTTCTTTCCTTCCTACCTTCCAGCTCCCCTCCCTCCCAATCCCCATCTCCTCTATCTTCTCCCCACAAGGAACCTTAAGAAAAAACAAGTCTTTATAAAGGCATGGCTGAGAAACTGCGAATAAACTCGTATTACTAAGGAGAGAGGAGAGGGAAGATCAGAAGTGTTAGTAACATGCTGTTTTGGAAGGATCATAACCCTACGAGAGAAAGAGCAGGAGAAATAAAAGCTTGTGAGACAGAAGACTTCCCCACCCCCTGCAGGGGCTCACCTGTGTCCTGGTAGCAAGTGAGCCACCCTGGTTCCCAGTTTCAGCATTAGCTGCTCCCTCACCCAAACCCCTATATAAATGTGTTGTTACACTACATCAACTATTTGGACCAAGATGTTTTCCCCTCCAGATTCCTCCTGTGACTGCTCACGCAAATCAGACAGCTTGACGCTTGGTGGAGAACCAAGTTGAGGTCCTTGTTTCAGAGAAAGCACGAGTCCTACGGAGAAACAGACTTGCCTCACCTCACCTCACTTCGCCTCACGTCCTCCTTTACTGCCCAGGGCTGCACCAGATGACTTTTATGGGAGCACTCCAGGCTCCAAAATAGCTCAGAAATCCCGGGAATGTTTATATGGGAAATGATTATTTTGTCTCCAAGAAACCAGGGAAACGTTCATTAAATGATTTCTCCGTTCTCCACTTGATTTTTATAGACATAGGTTACGTGTCTTAGTGGAGGTGCTTCATTCCAGTTACTTGAACAAGCTCCTCTCCCTGAGCACACACATACTCTAGAGTACACGCATCCTTGAAGAAAATAGCTCACTGTGACCCCTCATCTCCTTGCAGCTGCCATCTTATTTCTCTGCTCCTCTTCACGAGCAAAACTTCTCCAAAATCCTCTCTCCATAATTTGCCCTTGTCAAGCACATGAGTGACCACATTGGCAAATCTGACATTCTCTTGCCTGCCCTCGTGTTCCCTGATGTCCCAGCAGTAACTGATGCAGTTGAACAAGTCCCTCTTTTAAGACAGATCTTCCTCCTTGGCTCCCGTGGTCCCACCCCTCTGGGAGTCTTTGTTGGTTCCACTGCATCCTGTCCCCCTTCACAGTGTCAAAGTCCTCAGCCCTCCTCCCTTCCTGTCCCTCCCAAAGGCTTGAATCTTTAAATCTCTCACTTTTAAGATAGTGATGCTCCCCAACCCCACCGCTCCTCTGAGCTTTAGACACACTTATCCAACTGCCTACTTGATACCTCCAATGCCGTGGTTTATTTCTGCCTCAAGGTTAACGTATCAAAAACGGAATTCTTGATTTTACCCTCTGCAAACTCATAAACCCATTTTTCTCCAACTCAGAAATGACCGCCATATTCCCTGCTGCTTAAGCAAAGAACCCAGAAAGTATTCTTGATCCCTTCCTACTTTTCATTGTCATAACTTCATGCTTTCAGTTATTTCGCCAAAATGGATCCAAAATCCATTTCCTTTTCTCAATTTTCACTACTACCACCCTAGTCAAACCATTGTCCATTGTCATCTCTCGTTTCTCCACTTGGGTTTATTGCTTCTGCGCCTTCATTTCTAAAGGGACCACACAGCCTAGTGGTTAAGAAGGGGGCTCTGGAGTTAGCCTCTGGATTCATACCCCAGCTCTGCCACTCACTGACTGCAACCCCGGGGAGGTGACTTACACATTAGTGCTAGTTTTGTATGCCTGTCACATTAGTGCCTCTCTCAGAGAGGATATCAGATTAAGTTAATTAAGATGCATTTAGTAAGTGTTTAGAACATGCATGGTACTTAGTAGGGCACTCAGTAAGTATTAGTGAGACATAATATCACTAATATTGTCTGTTCTCCACAGACCAAATGCTTGTCATCTCCTGCTTCAGGCACAGGATGGCTTCCTTTTCACTTAAGATAAATTTAAGACTCCTGCCTAGACTCATGCTCATGCATGGTTGGACTTCTACCTCATCATCAGTCCTTCTCTGTCCATCAGCTTTCCTGGCCTCCTCTCAGTTTTCTCAGTACACCAAACTCCTTGTTGTTCCCTCTACCTGGAGTTCTCTTCCCAGCCTTCTCCATAATTGGAATTCTTTCTCATTTTTTCCATCTCAGTTCAAATGACTTCCTCAGGACCTTCCATGACAACTTGTCTAATGAAACACCATCCCACGTCCCACACAGCTAGCCAGTCTATACAGTACCACCCAGTTTGTTTCATTAACAGTACATCAGAATCAAAATTTCTTCTCTATGTTTTTTTTAACTTGTTTATCAGCTGTCTCCCTTTACCACTAGAATGTGAACTCCTTGAGGACAATGCTCTGAGAGTCTTGGTCATCATTGCATCCCTAGTGTCTGGAAGACTATCTGGCACACAGTAGGAAATCAGCAGTTTTTTGTGGAATGGATGGATGGTTGGATGGATGAATGGATGAGATTCTTACACTCAACACTGGCAATTGTGTAGTCTCATATTTATAATACTGAAGCAAAATTAGCGTGGAGCCTTGTAGACTTGTGAATTCTCACTCCAAAAAGTTGCTAAAATTAGGTGAAGGAATAGGAGTTCAGATTTTTCTGCTGAAGAACTAGAATGCATAATCATCTGTATGGCAAGCATTAAATGGTTACTGTGTAGAAGCAAAACCTGGAAACAACTAGAGTTTCTTGCCTCAAATTTCATGGTCTGTTTATGATGGGATGGCTTCTTTCTGAAGCTTCCTTTGTCTGCTTTTAATTTGCACTTTCCCAGGATTTCTGCTGTTTCCTCTTGGGACAAAAAAAGGTAGAAAAATTTAGAAAACAGTTTGTGGTGGTGAGAAAAACAAGGACTTTAGGGGCAGACAAACTTGAGTTTGAATCTTGAGCCAACTATTTGGTAGCTGTGTGACTGTGGATTTCTTACCCTCTCTGAGCCTCAGTGTTTCCACCCATAAAACAAGCTATTGTTAAAATTATATGATAAAAATCAGTGTTCTTGCCACATGATAGCTACTTAATAAATGTGCATTTGAAAGTGATAAGAATTTCACAGGGTTCAGATTAACCATGAGGTTAAGCTGTGACACCATCTGTCTCCATCAGACTATCTTCAAAAATGTCAGTATCTGGAGCAGTAAGGCTAGTAACACCTAGAGGAGTGTCTGGCACATAGTAAACACTCAATAAACATTTGTTGAATGGATGAATAATTAATGCTTTACAGACAAAAGCTGTAAACACTTTCGTCATTCATAAGAATCAACTAGATTTCTATATAGTATAAAGAAATGTTTCCTTAAAATAGCAGTGATTTTTCCTCCAAATTATGCAACTGAACATTTAACAGCGTCAAACCATAACTGAATGTTTCAAGACATTATGGCACAAAACCACGTTTTCTCTGCCTGATGTTATTTTTAAGTATGTCTTCTGGAATTGTTTAGTTCAGCATTTTGGAAAACAAATGAGCCATGAGATATACATTCAAAAATGAACCAGAAGTTTTAGAGGTGTTTCTTGGGCTTTGAAGAATTATTTTATTTGTAATCTTTAGAATCCAGTATTCTTATATGTAATTGGTGCAAGGAAGTTGATGTAGGGACTTGGTCATCATAATTGTCACCAAATGTGCTTGATGGCACTGGTTGTTAGGTACTTTAATTAAATACCAGGAAGTTATATAATATACACACGCACTTTAGGCAATTCTAATATTTTAAAATGTGGATTAAAAAATACATATATATATATATATACAAGTCAAATGGTGTATATTCACTTTGCAGAAAATATTCATTGCCATCAAAATTTCATCAGAAAAGCATTTCAAAGTAATATGGAAAGGATAGAGTTCCTAAAAATTAAGCAAATAATAATACAGTTAAGCATCTAACCTCACACTGTTCGAAAATGAATTCCAGATAGATTTAATTTAAATGAAAACTGAAATTATAAAAATCTAGAAGAAAGTATAGGTAATGTTTGATTGATCTTGGAGTAAAGAAGGACATTTTAAACATTAAAGCATTGGATGAAATCTCAAAGGATAATATGGAGAGATTTGACAAATGGAAATAGAAAAAGATTGGATGTCAAAAACATTATAAACTAAAAGCAAACAACAAACTTGGTGAAATATGCTAAAGGCAAATATGCCTTTTATATATAAGGATTTCTTACAGATCAGTAAGAATTCCTTAACACCTGAATGGAAAAATTGTCAAAGGGCATGAACAATACACAGGAAAAGTTAAAAAAGGCCAGTGAACATTTGAAAGACATTAAGCCTCACTAATAATTAAATACATGCAAGCTAAAATGTCAGAAATACATTTTTCGTGATTAACTTGGCAAAAATGCAAGCAAACCTAGTATTCATTACTGGAAGGGATTTAATAAGTGGGATGCTCTCATACAATAATAATAGGAATGTAAGTGGTTTCAAACTTCTGAGAAGACTTACTAATTCCACTTTTAGAGATACATTCTATGAGATAATAAAAATTTTGACTAGAGATTTATCTGTAAAATGTGTCATTAAAGCAATTTCAGTAATAATGAGGAAGTTGGAAATAAGCTAAAATACCCTACAAGAATGAATTGATTTTTAGAAACACTATGTTCCTATCTATTCTAAATAGTTACCCATGTATTAAATAAAATATTTTGAAGCTTTTAAAAACATACTCAAAAGCAGAGCAAATACTACAATGAACCCCAACATGCTGCTTGTCCACTTTGTCCAGATAAAGCAATAGCAAGATGTTGTCGTATTTGCTGCCATCTCTTTTTTCTTTTCTCTTTTACTTTACTGAAGCATTTTAAAGCATATATCCAGACATCATGTTATTTCATGTCTACCTACATACTTCAGCATGCATTTTTTTTAAATGAACTTTTTTTTACATAGTAATCACAGTGCCATTTTCATTACTAACACATTTACTATCATTCCTTGGTATGATAGGGAACACTGAAATAGCCTCAGTTGTCTCAAAAGTGTCTGTTTGCTTCCTCGTGGTATCATTTAACCCAGAAGGCAGCAAACTTTCTGAAAAGGACCAGATAGTAAATATTTTCGGCTTTGCTGGCCAGATGATCTCTGATCTCTGCCATTGTGCTTGAAAGCCACAGTAGACACTGTGTAAAGGATTGGGCTGGGTTCCAATAACATTTGATTTACAAAAGCAGACAGCAAACAGGAATTGGCCTGTGGGCTGCAGTTTGCCAACCCCTGATTTAACTCACTACTGTTCTCCATGTAATCAAATCTTGATTAGATTCAGGGGCAATTTTTTGGTGGCAAGAATACTTCGTGGGGAATGCTGTGTGCTTCATCTCACTTCCCGTCCTAAGGTGCAGACTGTCTGTTGCCCCACTGTTGGTGATGCTAAGAGTACTACATGGATACAGATGGGTAAGGCCTGGTGCCAGGCCTTACCAGCCTTTTGTCTAAAGGTTTCATCCATTATGTTTATTGATTGAATCAATTATTTCTTTAGAATAACAAAGTTTGAACCACGTTGGTCCACTTGTATTTGGACTTTTTTCAGTACACATGTGCCATAGTGCTACATGATTCAAGGTAGGTTGAATCCTTGGATGTGGAACTGCAGATATGATGGGCCACCTGTTAAGTTATGCTTAGATTTGTGACTGCATGGAAGCTGGCACCTCTAACCCTCACACTGTTCAAGGGTCAACTGTTGTTAACTTTATATTATTTCATCTACTTTCATTAACCAGAATGTTTCTGTAAGGAAGAACTTTCCAATATCAATGAGTGATTTCAGTTATCCAGAAATATAGTTTGTATAGTAACAGCTTTTACAATCAGAATATGTGCTAATTCCTTCTTGCCTTTTAATTGTGAAATTTTAGTATAAAGAATTGGTCTCTGGGTCACTTTCAATGATTTGTAGTGGGTTGGTGTTTTGGGGGAAGTGAAAGGGGCCTTTCTTTTTTTTTTAGGTTGGGTTTCTTTTTGTTTTTGGTTTTTTTGGTATGACAATGAACTCACAGATTTTTTTTAATATATCTAATGATCATCTGTCATTTGCATGTATTATTGTTTTTGATACTCAAATTATTTCATCCTTGGCCAATGGAGCCCCTTTGTTTTGGCTCCTATTAGACTTAATAGCTTCTTTCTTTCTAGCCTGACAAGTTCCAGGGAGAAATTTTTAACAACAGAGTAATGATACTGTCTATAATTATGTTGAAATTTTAACAAAACAAAGAACAAGCAAGCAAGTAAATCATATGCATAAAAAATCAATAAGAAGTATGCCAAATAATTAAATATTTTTTCTAGGCAGTACAATTATAGGAAAATATTAGCCCTTTATTTTTTATTTACTTCTTTGTACTCTTTTGTACTCTAGATCTTCTATTATAATTTAAAAATTTATTAAAATTTTAACAACCCAATTGAAGATTTTTTTAATTTAGCGTGTTTCTTTAGTGCATTTAAAATAATAAAAATTATTTTAAAAGATACTTATACATACCTTTTCAGAATTATAAATTGAGTAATTGTACAGTTATTAACTATATCCCGTATTCTCAAAGTGCTTGCAAAGAGAGAGGAAAAATAGATTTAAAAAATCATTTTTAACAACCTCCAGGCTACAAAATTATATTAGATGCCTGATTTCTCCCATCTGTCTTTATAGACCTTAAAAAATTATTTTTTTTGAAAACAATTTGGAAACTAGTTATTAGTATATTTTTTATAGCTCCATAGATGGGCCACGACTTCTGGAGGTTCCTGGATCTGTGGGTATTCTATTATCCTGAATCCTGTGTGTTGACCTACTCAAAGTAGGTAAACAAGAACAACACAACAAAAGAACCTATTCCTCAGTATAAATCAAAGAGGGCATGTAAATTAGTCTCCTTCACTGCGGCCGGTGATAATTTCGATGTGGCCCTAATGAGGGTCCCTTTAACCTGAGTTCCACCAGTGGCCATCCTGGACCCATGTACATGGGGTTTTAAATTGTTGACCCCAGAAGGAAATCATCTCACCTGGATCCATCCCAGACGATCACACTGTGTAAAACATGAAAGGTGATCCTACTGCATGTGTATTTTTTAAATGAAGTTATATTTACCATGAATAATAGAGAAAGAAATGTAAAAACTCAGGATTTATGCAAGAGCTAGTGTGGGTGTGTGTTTAAGTGCATTTTAAAAGAAAAACTCCTTTCTTGCCAGCAGAACTGACAGTCTCCTACACCCCCTTCCTAAAGCCTTGGAGCGGAGCTAAAACCAGGCTGAAACGTCCTTACTTCTCTCAGGCATTCTGGAAATTTGAAGCAACCCACGCTTTTTGGGTAAATCATTCAGGATTTCTGCCGTTTCCTGCCCAAGGAACAGTTTCTTCATGATGTCATACTGAAATTTTTGTCATTGATAAATTCTTTATGCTACCTAACATAATTAACAAAAGCTGTAATTACAAATATTGCACTTAGAAGTCTGTGGATTCTACAGGACAAATTCAACAGTCAGCTTAGCAGCAGGAAACAGAAGGCACACTCAAAGGGTTTAACTGAAGCAGGCGGTTGGGTACGATGCCTGTGGCTGGTTCAGTGCCAAGACTTTGTACATATTTGTTTAACTAATGAAGGACAATGTCGTATATGCCTCTTGTTTCCCTCCCAATAGGAAGGGCAGTACGAGACAGTGAAGAGATGCTGGGTGAACACCAGTTTACTATATAGTGATTGAAATGCTGTACCAGGTACCTCAAGTTAAAGATATATGTAGGTATTCATCTTCTCAGTCCCTGCCCCGGGAGACACTGGCTGTAAATATTGATGACAGGTGAGGCGCACACTCCAGGTGAAAAATTGCTACTGCCTTCCCTAAACCGCCACCATTCTAAATCATTTCAGCCCCCATTTTTTAACCAGACCCTACCTAGCACTTAATCCTTGAAATTACTAGTACTGAAAACATGGCATATACATATTCCTTCTTGTTTAACTCTGGCAAAATGATAATACAAAACAAATACCAAACAAAGCACATTTGTTTTCTATTTATTTAAATTATAATTTCAATAGTGTTTCTCAATACTGGAGATTAACTTTGTCCCTTTGAGAGTTTTTAAGAAAGTGATTTTTTCAGGGTAGAGAATCTGAATTTTTATTTATTTGAGCCATCTCTCTTTCCAAAGAAGTAATTTATGGCCCTGATTCATAGGGAAATACTTTTCAAGACAAATAGATAATTTTGAATGACTGGATCTCATTTGTTTGGGCTTATCTGCTTTGGGATAGGAATCAGGAACCAGGCTGTCCTGAGGCTGCGTGCAGACCTGTTGAGGCTTGTCAAAGTGCTGGAATCTGTCTCAGTAATTAGTAGCTTTGCACCTTAAGAAAGGAGCTCAGATTTCTTTGGATTGAAGCGTGGGACATGCAGAGAGAAAGCCAAGGACAATAAGCGAAGAAATAGCTGAGCAGTAGCAGCCAAGAGGATTCTCATCACTCTGTGATTTAGGGTCACAGTGCAGTTCAGGAAGAACGTAGCACATTTAAAAGAGCAACCAAGGCAGAGAGTATGAACAGTGCAGTAAAAAACATTTACTTCCAGAAATGGACTGTTGAAGCCCTCTATAGACTAATATGCCTAAAAGTCAAAAAGGATACAAGGGAAATGAACCTTTTTACCAGTGCCAAGTTCACTTTGTTCCAGGAACTGGGATATTTCATAATAAAAATTGAAACAAAGGCCAAAAATGAACCAATGGCAATTATTTTTCTAGATGGATTCTGGTCATCTTAATTCAGGCAACCAGTATATTTTATTCAGGCCTAGTTCTCTTTCTGTCCTTATTCAAGCCATGAAGTTTTAAGATAAACTTTGATAGATGGTAAATTATTTTAGTTTCTTTAATATTTATAAAAATGTAATAGTCCTAGAAGTTATTAGTACTAAAAGTCCTTATTCACTTTTTTGCCTAATTAGTTACTGAAATAACTGACATCAAAATATTTCCATATAATAAGGAATTATTTGGTAATGAAAATTGATCACTAATTGGTTAGTTTAAATAGACATACTTTAAGTAATATTGATTGGCTTTCAATGCCCATACGATACTTCTCATCAAAGTATAAATGAATTAACCAACCATTATAAATAATTAACAGATATGGAAGGCACTTACAGGAGTCAGCAGTACGACGTTCCTGTTTGCTTAATAAGCATCTACACAGGTCACTTCATGTCATGCATACTAACTTATAATAATGAGTATGGTAATAATATATAACTTGAAAGTTAAGGGAACATTTCTAATTTGAATATCATTTTCATTTTACCCATTTACCCCAGACAGCAAGATTTCTGATTGACGTATTTTTGATTGGATGTGTTTGATAATAAAAGATCACTTCCTTCTGCTTCCTTGAACTCTTAAAGCCAGATCTCTTATCTTTCAAACTCTGTTGACCAGTTGATGGGCCCAGTGATCAAAAACTGGGTGTGGTCAATAATATTCAAGTAACTTTTTCCTAACACCGACAATTCTGAAAATTCATGTTAATAATCCTGAATTGCTCTGGCCACCCAAAATCTGTGGACGAGTATGACCCAAAAGTATACCACCTGAAGTGTTACAACAGACAAACCTTTGAGTTTTAACAAGAATGGTACAGAAATATCTGTGATCCAAAGTCTTGTAAGGTTTTGCCTTTAAGTATTTTTTTGTGATAGTGGGTATTTCCTTTGGTAACACAATTGGTCAGCATGGAAAGTAAAAGGCAGGCCATTCACAGGATTAACCCGGGGCCTCATGAGCCCAGTGCGTGTGTGAGGGCATGCGTGGGCACGGCTCACTGCGCGATTCCCCTTGGCCATCATTGATTTCCTCCTCCTCATTAAACACTCATTGATTCTTGTCTTCCAGATGACACAGGCTGTCCTAGCAGTCAGTCAGTGTCTCCTGTGAAGACGCCCTCGGATGCTGGAAACAGCCCTGTTGGCTTTTGCCCTGGAAGTGATGAAGACTTTACCAGAAAGAAATGCGCAATTGGAATGGTTGGTGAGGGAAGCATCCAGTCAGCTCGCTGTAAGAAGGAGCCCAAGTCAGGCCTTGTGAAGCCAGGTGAGTGTTTGCTCTTCGTGTTCTTATCAGAGCAATGTGACTGGAGGGACTGCAAATGAGACGTGAAATGGAACACCTGGATGTTGAGATAGGGAACACTAATGCAGTACCTGGTACCCAGAAACATCTTTTTATATATATACATATTTTATATTATATACATATAAAAAAGGTGGAGCAGAGAGTGGAATATTTTCTGCACTGGTTGTTAATAATTGAGAATGTATATTGACATATGTGTCCATTAAAAAGACATTAAAAAAAGGAGGAAAGTGGAGGAAATGTTAACTGAATGGCCTAACAGACACTGAAACTATATAATTAAGTCTAGCATAAATTATTCTGAGAAATTCCTTGGTACCATCTAAAGTGCACACAAATTGTGAAAAGAACTGGTTATCTTGATGCAGATCTGCAGGGCTGGACATACCTGCTAACCTAGTTATTCTATTTGCTTTTAAATATTTAAATATGAATATGATACTTTATATGTGTAGACATATACACATAGAATATTCAATTATTTCAAAATTGTTAAAGCTGTGAGATGAAATGGAGCTCATTATTGCAGTGAATGCGATGCCATGAACATCAGAAAAGGTCAATTCTCAGAATTTGCAATCTATAAATAAATATTTTACATCTCAGAAATATACAGAGTGTACGAACAAATATAGTTTTAGTGAAACGAAAGTTATAACTTGAAGGTAAAAGTATCTGAGCGTTGGCATTGAGAAACAACCCTTATATTGCATTATTTTTTCAATATCACCAGTTATACTACACATGTCTATGAGCCTGAAAAGACAGATTAATGGCTTGTGTGAGTCTCATTCCTCACATTTGTCTTCTAATTTTTGTTCTGTGATGGCTTGTTGTGCAAGGGGCTATAGATGGCTTTATTTCAGTGGAGCCAGGGCTTGGTCCTCTGTCTGCTTCCACTGGAAGGTCCTGTGTCCTCTTCCATCTCCCTCTGTTTTTGTTCTTCCTGAATAAGTGATATGCATAGCATATCTTAATGGATTTTTCTTCATCTTGTTCTTGGCCAACCGAAGAGAATGTCATTTGGGCTCAGAGTTTAAGTACTGTGTGAAGTCCGCTATTTCCTAACAGTTCCTGACAAATGTTAGTCATGATGAATTTGTTAATATTCTTTTGATTTGGAATAATATAAAAAAGAAAGGGAATGATACACAATGGAAAAGACAGCATATGAAAAGAAAAATGGATATTGTGGATAAAAAGGGTGTTGGGTACCCCCAATACTTGAGACGGAGACAGTGAGTTAATGTCATACAATTATAGCCAAGAAATAAACCATTACCTTGTGTACTCAGCAATCAGAACTGCCTTCTTCCTTCCCTCAGCACAGTTGTCCTTTTGTTAAATTAAGATACAGTTCACATACCATATAATTCACCCTTTTAAAATGTACAATTCAGTGGGTTTTAATATATTCAAAAGATTGCACAAACATCACCACTATCCAATTTCTGGACATTTCCATCACACTCCCTAAAAAACCCCATACCCATGAGCAGTCACTGTCCACTCTTCCTTTCTCCCCGGGCAACCACTAACCTACCCTCGGTCTCTATGGATTTGCCTGTCCTGGGCATCTCGTATAATGACTCATACAACATGTGGCCTTTTGTGTTCGGCTTCTTAGCATGATATGTTCAAGGTGCATCAACGCAGCATGTGTTAGTACCTCTTTCTTTTTATGGCTCAGTAATATTCCATTGTATGGATATATCACATTTTAAAGTAGACTTTTGGGAAGCAATTTTGGGTTGACAGAAAAATTGAGCAGACAGCACAGAGAGCTCACACACACCCCCTCACTCCTCCTACCTCCAGCTTCCCCTGTTATTAACATCTGGCCTTAGTGTGGTGACATGCCACATTTTGCTTATCCATTCACCGTTGATGGACATTTGGGTTGTTTCCACTTTGGGGCTATCGTGAATAACGGTGCCATGAAGATTCACATGATAAGTTTTTGTACGTGCTTTCAGTTCTCTTGGGTATATACCTAGAAATGAAATTGCTGAGCCATATGCTCACTCTCTGTTTAACTCTTTGAGGAATTGCCAAACTGTTTTCCCAACTGGCTGCACCACTTTACATGCCACCAGCAACGTATAAAGGTTTCAATTTCTCTGCATCCTTGTTAACAGTTGTTATTATCTATCTTTTTATTATACCCACTCTCATGAGTGTGAAGTGGTATTTCATTGTGCTTTTGATTTATATTTCTCTAATGGCTAAAGATGATGAGTATCTTTTCATGTGCTTATTGGCCATTTATATGTCTTCCTTGGAGAAATGCTCTCAATTTTCCTTTAACTGAGAAGTAGTCACCAATAGAGTCTGCTTCTCTAATGTACAGAATGTAAGTTGAAGAGCAGAAGCCCTGTCATCCTCTTTTTGTATTCCTAGCACACAGGGTCCGGTGTGTATCGAGGGCACAATCAACATTTGTTGACCTCAACAGCAAAGGTAGGCTATGGGGTTGAGAGTATAAAATGGTGCAAGAAAGAATGTCAACTTCATGGATTGCAAAGAAAAAGCAGATTTTTATTGTGATGGTATTGTAGGATTTGAGTGCAACCTGAAATTATTTCATTTTTGTTATTCACCTCCCTCTCCTCCCCAGCCTCACTGCAAAAACATTTTACAGTGATGACAATACAGTGGAACAGTGGAACAGTGAAACAGTGAAACAAGAAATAAGTGTGGTACAGCAGGAACAAACTAAGTTTAAATGGCAGTTAAGATTATACTTGCCCTTCCTTGTTTCAATAATCATATGAATAATCGTACTTAATATAAGATTGAAGACCCTATGTATCTATGTATATATAGAGAAGTCACAGTGAACAAGTCTCTGTTCCTATGGAAGATACTCAGTTGCTGAAAACCAGCTACTTGTCTTGCTGAGATTGTTTAAGGCTTATGTCCTTATGAAGAAAATGCAGACAAAAAAGGAAAAAAAAAGAAGAGGAGAGGGAAGGGAAGAAGGAAGGAAAGCAAGAACAGTTCTTCTTCATGCTGGGTTTTGTTTTTTTTTTATGTTAATCCCAACCTCCTAATTTATCCCCACCCCCCAGCCCTTTCCCATTTGGTAACCATAAGTTTGCTTTCTATGTCTGTGAGTCTATTTCTGTTTTGTAAATAAGTTAATTTTTATCATTTTTTTAGATTGCACATATAAGTGATATCATATATTTGTCTTTGTCTGACTTTACTTAGTATGATCATTGGTCTATCCATGTCGCTGCAAATGGCATTATTTCTTTCTTTTTTATGACTGAGTAATATTCCATTGTGTGTGTGTATGTGTGTGTGTGTGTATATATATATATATGTATACACATATATATACCACATCTTTATCTAGTCATCAACTGATGGACTTTTAGTTTGCTTCTATGTCTTGGCTATTGTAAATAGTGCTGCTATGAATATTGGGGTGCATGCATCTTTTTGAATTAGAGTTTCCCATGAAACCTCAACTAGTATATGATATTTTGTGCATATTTTTCTGGAGTATGTGTCCATGGCCTTCATGTTGTTTTGACTAATGGATCCTTGGAGTATCCTGAAGGCCATGGACCCATACTCCAGAAAAATATGCACAAAATATCACATACTATTTCTGAGGTTTCATGGGTCTCCTTTATTAGGATCTAGGATTCCTAAATGACCCAGAGGCAGAGCCTGAAACACCTCTTTTGTCAGCGCTTCTCATTTAATTGATCATAGGCAAACATCACCTAAGTAGAGCTTACCTTGTGATCTTTTGATTTATTTGCATTTTGTCAAGGTCAGAGGCGTAACTAAAGTTTATTTCTCAGTTGCCTGAAATTCCTAATGTCATCACTAAAAACATTGCTCTAGTTTTTGAGTGGGACCCAATTCTGTACAGTAAGCTGTTTGTATTTAGAACAGTCTGCACCGTGACCTACCGTTCTCTGAACTTTCAGCAGGATAAACCCATCAGTCTCACAAATATGAAGAGAGGAAATCCTGGAAACGAGGTCCCTGAGTGACTCCAGAATTTAAAAAATGCAGCATCATAATCTGTTAAACCACAAGAAGACACTGCTCTCAGGTTAATACATTCCTCCTCCATAGCCCCAAGTGGCCATCTCCCCACGGCCTGAACTCATTGTCCACTCTTGATGTGCGCCCTACTTTTTTAAAATAAATCAACTCATTAGAACCAATACCAGTTTATTAAAATAGCAAGCAATTAGTGTCTCTTAGACAGATGCTCCAGGGCCGTTTAACATTAACCTGAGCCCATTTAATTTTAGATCCACTGTTCTAGATTCTGGAAACTGCTGTTCACCTCAGAAAGGAGTCATTGAAATGACCCTTTGGTCATTCAGACCAAGAGCTAATAATGTTTGCTGAGTATCTAATGCAGAAAGAGAAGGTCAAGATGTCCCAGGATTCCAGAGGGGCTTAGAAAGGGAGCCGAGCCACCCGCACCTTTCCAGCAGGACACTCGGCACACACAGCAGGAAAGCCCTGCCCCCCGCCCGGCAGAACTTGTGCTGGAGCCTCTTGGAGGCAATGAGCCTTCTGCCATTTTGGCTTCTGTCACTTAATGCATTTTGTGCAGATTTAATTAAAAATTGCCACCAAAAAGCAAAAGAAAACATCCCTATAGTCCAATTGGATTATAGCTTTGCCTTTTTCATGTTTTCCTTTTATCTACAAGTCAATTCAATAACCACTCAGGGCTGAATCTCCAGAGCTAATACAGTGGCTGTCATAACATAGGTGTTCATAAATACCTCAGTGAGAGTAGAGGGTACAGGGAAGGCTGTTCAGTGTGGGATAGCGTGGGAGAGCTGGGCAAAGAAGACCTCAGCATCATCCCTGCTCTTATGGACCTTACTGAAGGCAGAAAACTGTACGATAAATCTGGTCAGTAGTGCCGATTAAAGGGGAAGGGATGAAGGCATTCTGATTGCGAACTTTTTGAGGGATCTGCAGCGTTCACATCCTTCTCCCAGGAGCTTCTCCTGTATTTAGTTCACAGTCAGCTTTCCTGATGAGATTTTTTTTTACCCAGAAAGGAAAGGCCACGTTGGATTTCCATGCCAGTACACTGAATGATGTTCCTGGGCCTCCTTTAAGGCTTGATTTCCTACTTGGGAAGCATCCTAACCCAAAGAAGATAAAGACCCAGCGTCATTTTTCTACAAATGCAAGTGCTAAATCCCTTCCGACACCAGGCTTTTTGGAGAGCTGGGCAAACAATTACACAGTTTAAACAAATAATTAGAAAATGTGAAAGTTAAAAAAAAAAAAAACCACTGATTAAGGAGATAGGTAAAGAGCAAATGGTTAGGGCCAGTCCGATTGAAAGGAAATCCACATTTAGAAACTGAAACGTTGAAATCTGCATTTGAAAGATGTCACCTCTGCCATGCCATCGGCATTCAAGCTAAGTTAGTATTCCCAGGTCATCAGACACCGCCCAGGCTGTTGAAATTGGAGACCAGGCCAGGTGAACTCTAATGACCTCACAACAGTAACGGAGGACGGGTGACTTTAAAAAGACAATTTCCCACATTTAGAGGCATTCGCTCGAAAACTCAGAAGGCACCACCTCGGTTAAGTGATGAATCAGCGCTGCTTCCCTTAGTAGACGGAGGCTCTTCCACACGCAGCTGATAGCCTGCAGATGTTCTGTGCTTATCACAAGCATCGCCCCTTTCACTTCACAGTTAGTTCTGTGAAACAGAAGAGAGCGAGACAATTTACAGGGTGGGTGGGGGTGAGTGGGGGCAGACATGTGTGGAACAACTTGAGCGACAAAGTGGAGAGTCAAGAGCTTAGATCTACACAGTTCCTCCCCAGGTTACCCAGCTTGTTGTTTCTGGCAAGAAAAAAGTGTGTGTGGGTGGGTGGGGCAGGTCTGGGGGGACACTTTCTAACCACTGGCCTCAGGAGTCCAGTACACTAGGCTCACATCTTCATCTCACCCCCTTATAACTGTGCACTCTTCAGCTACTAGTTATATCCCAGAAACTTGGTGTTCCGAATCTGTGAAATGGGCTTTCGTGAAGGTTAAATACACTAAAGGATATAAAATGCCCGACATTGGACCTGGCACCAAGTAATTCCTTAGAAAATGTTAATAATGGTCATTTATTGCTCTTAAAAGAGTTACCAGAAATTCCTTGCACTTTGTTTACAGGAAAACCCTTCAAACTGTCACACAGGACTTACTGTTTATTTAAAACAAAATTCTATCCCAGTTCACATAAAATGGAAGGGTGTTTGCCATAGGAGGGCACTAAAAAGAGCATGAATTGACAGCTGATGGCCTGACAATGAGGAAAGAGACAGGAACAAATGAAAAAGCAGACAAAAGACCACTTAAAAGCACAGTGGCCTTTAAAATGTTTTAGGGCCTTAAATGTTTTGTAGCACTTAATGCAGTAATTAACGTTCTAGAGACAGACAGAGTCATTGTGATGGTGGAGTTGGCAGAAAATGATGTGTATGAGGGCAGGAAAATGTCTTCAGCATTTTAGACATATTTTTGTGGAGTGGAAAAATTAAAATTTTAGTGCTGAAAGAGATTTTGGTTATATGGAAACTTTCTACATTCTTTGGCAAGGCAATACTTATTCTAATAGCTTACGGTTTCAATCAAAGGTCTTCCAGCAAAACCCAGGCTCAAATAAAGGCTGTAATCTGTTTCAGATACTGAAAGCCTTTTGAAGGTATCTGGAAGAATATATTAGAAGTAACTGTGGGCTTGCGTGACCCTGAAGTTTGATTAAAAATTGTTTTAGCTAATACTTATTGAGCCCTGACTGTCCCAGGCAAAATTCCAAGCCCTTTACTCATTTAATCCTAGTATCAGTGTGAGAAAAGGATCTCATTATCCCCTGTTTTACAGATGGGGAAACTGGCATAGAGAGGTTAATTCATCCAAGGTCACACAGTTGGATGTGTGGATTTTAAACAGCGTAGTCTTATTCCTAACTCTTAACCACTGCACAGCTTGTAAGGTCTGACTTCCAAGGAATAACTCACTGAATTGGGGAAGGGGGGTAATACGTGAGAAAGATAGAAAAGAGGATTTTTTTAAAAAAAATCTGTAGAACCCTATAAATTAACTGATATAGTCCCTATATAGATTATGCTGGCAGTTGCTGATAACAAAATCATTGAACCTCAAAGTAACAACAATGAAATAGAGAAAGTTGAACGCAGAAGGCTGTTTGGATGCAGATCAGTAAAATAAACCACGAGGATGAGAACATCAAAGGCATGTTAAGGTCTCGAGTGTTTTCCACTTAACCACGGACTGGTCCTTTCTCCACTTGTCACCATAGTTTATGTGCTGCCTGCCTGTCATGAATACTTTTGTAATCAAAGATCATTAGGCTTTGTCAACTTAAGTAAGAGCTTTTGCGTGGGTGCTGAAGAGGATCTCTGAAACTTTCTTTCACTCTGAGAGAAAGAATGTTCTCCCAGGACACAGCAGAGGATGCTTTATGGTGAACATGTTTTCTGGGTATAGTCTAGCCCTTCTCCCCAGCAGAGACCAGACCAGTGAAAAAAAGCATAAGTGTGATGAGCAGACTTGAGTGTTTGCCTTTACGGCAGGGCTACATGTTTACTCTCGTGCCTTTCTCCCATCTGCGCTTCTGATAATGCACCCAATCAGTGTAATGGTGCCAAATGGTCTGCTAATCGCTTTCCCCCTAAGAATTAGTGAATTATGATCCTCTTCTTCCCAAAGGTGACTGCCGTTCCAATCCCAGGTCTACTAAGGTTTACTGCAGGGACAGTGTTCTAGCTACTGATCTGGGGGCCTGCCAGATGCTTCCTGGGTGCTCTGATGTGTTGAGAATGAAGCATTACTGGTCTCTCTTACATAGCAGACGTGCTAGCAGACCACACACCCAGCATTAAACATATTTATCGACTACCAACAGGAGAGAAATAAACCTGGAAACTTCTTGCACACACAAACCTATAAACTAAGAGTTCTGAATCATGCAGATACAGGCTTTAGATTGGGCTTTGGGGGGTCTAATTGAGCAGAGTTTATTGAAGAGACTGCCTGCAGAGGAGTGGATGTGACTGAGGAGATCCAGCAAGGAAGGCGATGGCAGCAGCTTGGAGCCCTTCCCACGTCCCGGCGGGGCCGGAAGAAGGTCCAGTTACCCAGAACCCAGGGCGAGAGAACACCAGGCTGCACGGGAGGGGGCGACGCGCTTGGGTAGAGGAACAAAGCACCTGACGAGAAAGGAGCCAGAGGGATAAGTACCCTGACCTCTCCGTCTTCTTTGTCATTATAGTTTGTCATGTGGCATCTGGGTAGATTGCAGGGTTATTGACAAAAGTTATGTGTTGAACACCACAGTAAGTTCACTTGGGTAATTTAGTAAGTTAAGGTCTTCTGCCACCTGAACCTGTGTCTGCTCCTTGCCAAGGGACGGCAGTAAGCCTCGTAAATACAGGCTGTGGGTCAGTGAGCCGGGCTTCAGGAAGCTGGCTGCAGTGGGCTTGCATTCCTAGATGCATGGACAAGAATGTTTGTGGCATTGCAGGGAGGTGATCGTTGTGTGTGAGTCTAAAGGATGGCCACCCTCACCTGACCACGTGTAAGGTTTCTGCTAAACCTCAGCCTGAATCCCAGGTGGACGTTGATTGACCGGCTTTCGGTCACTCAACAAAGATTTATGAAGCATTTACGCTGTGCTGACACCGTTGTTTCAGTCATCAGGGATAGAGAAGTGGAAATAAACAGACAAGATGCCTGTTCTCTTGGAGCCTGCCTTTAGCACGGAGCGATGGCTGATACACAAGCAGACAAACAAGATGAGTTCAGACAGTGACAAGAAAGACAAGGTAATGCTAGAGATAGTGACTGGGCGTGGGACAGGGAGTGTCTGGGGAGATGACATCTGAGCTGAGAACTTAGCCATCCATATTCCTTCGCACTTGGGGAGGCAGTGGGCAGAGCAGTGAGCTAGGAAGGGAAGCGAGTGGTAGCAGGTGAGATCTGTATCATTAGAGCAATGGGAACCCACTGGGAGAGGCAGTGAAAACGGGGAAAGTGTGGGGATACAGTGTAGATGACAGAATATACGGTCCCGCACTTTCCTAATGAGATTAGAAACGTTTTATTTGCTAACTCCAGTAAACCTTTACAGATGGATGAAGTAGTCAATATCTGATAAATTTTTAAATTTATTTTTTAGTTAAATACACCAATTTATACTGTGCTATTAATGTAGAAGCAATGATTTTATTATTTATAGTTAATATAAAAAATGTATTGTCTTGCTCATCCTTAGAGCTGCTTTGCAACTCAGCTGTCTTGTCTAGAGCAAATTTCCTTCACTTCCGCCAAATTTGTTTGATATAAAGCAGTTTTGAAGTCATGCCTGGTGTTCTCATTGGACACTATTTTTAAGCCTCCAAGTACTGTGAGGGTATGAGTTAGGTTACTGTAAAAAGAGGCTCCCAAATCCAGAGGTTAAAATTAGACAGAAGTTGATCTGTCTCCTGTAAAACAGGGCACAGGTGATGGGTGGTCCAGGCCGGTAGGCAACTCTGTCAGGCTGGCTGTCCTCTCCCAGGCTGAGGGAAGTGGGAACGGGACCAGGGGATACCCACTTAGGCATTTTCAGGTCAGGACACAGAAGTGGCACATGTCATTTCTAATTATATCCCAGGACATCTTAGTCAAATGGGCATCTATTATTATGGAAGAAGGGGAGAGTGGAGGTGGCCATTGGAGGACAACTAACAGGGTGTCACAACATCTGTGTATAGCATGGGGACAGCTGGGTTTTCTGTTTTCCTGTAGATGGAATGTGAACTTCCTTCACTACCCAAAGCTATTCAGTTACTGAGTTCTGTTAGCAAGGAATTTTCTTTTTTCCCAATCTCTACAACCTAACCGTTGACTATTGCTGTTTAAAGTAATCTTTAAAAGGCTGGAGGAGTCAGACCACGGGAATAATTACAAAATCTGGCTTTGAATTTCTTGGCCCCCTGCATTTTAATAATCGCATCAGTCGACCTCTGAAGGCAGCCCTAACCAGCACTGACTGAGGTCAAATCAGACTGATGTGCCTTTTTCAAATGACGCTTTTTGTTCAAAGAAGGTAATTATAAGAAAGAACTCTGTAATAAGAGGCTTCAGAAAGACTTTAGTATAAGGAGCTTTCTTTTCTGAGAGGTAATCGTGGGAGGAGGGCACCTCACCTTATATTTAGACATTGAATAGGGTGGGCCGGGGCACCTGCAGAGCAGTGCGGGGGAGGGGGAGTCAGTGGGCATAAGAATTTCTTTTGTAAACGTAAGGAAATGCTTTCTTTTTTTTGTTAATACTTATTTTTCTCAGGTTGCTGTGAGAATCATAAAATATGTTAAGTAAATAGCAGAGTACAGGCCTACCTCGGAGATGTGGGTTTGGTTCCAGACCACAGCAATAAAGTGAATGTTGTGATAAAGTGAGTCATATGAATTTTTTGGTTTCCCAATGCCTGTAGAAGTTATATTTACACTGTATTGTAGTCTACTAAATGTGCAGTAGCTTTATGCCTTAAAAATATACGTGTCTTAATTTAAAAATTCTTCATGCTATAAAATGCAGATCATCATCTGACAACACAGAGTTACCACATATCTTCAATTTATTAAAAAAATGCAGTATCTGCAAAGTGCAATAAATGAGCTGTGCCTGTATATGCATCAAGTAAATACCTCATGGCACTAAGGCAAACATGCACATCCTGTGTCTTTGCAGAATTCAGGGTCAGTATTGGGCAGGAAGCTGTGCTTGTAGTGACGGTACTTGCTTGGTCTACAGTATGTGCTCAGTTAATGAGCATTCCTGTTATTACATGAGAAATGAGGAGAGTTTACAGATTGCACGACTTAAAGGCATTTGAATGTTCACTTATTGTCTTGTCTGCATTGGTCCTATTTTATCATGGATGCCTTCCTAGTAAGAATTATTCGGATGTAATGGAGGGCTCTAGCAGAAGCTTAATAAACAGATTTACTCTAAGCAGACTCCTCTTTGGAAGGACTGTGCCAACAGTTGTCCCAGAGAGCCCTCGATTCCATTTTCTTCCTTCAGAACAAGGGAACCACTGTGCAGTGCCTTGCATATTTAAATAGCTGGAATTCATGCAGTACACCAAGTATTTTCCTCAGAGCATCACATGCTTGCCATTAAATTTAGGAATATGTGGGGTTTTGGATGTCATTTCTTCCTTGCTCTTGGGATATAAACATGGTAGAAGGGCTCCAAGTGGTTTTTTTTTTGCTCCATAATTGTCAAAGGATTAGCCTTGACTGTTGTGTAGGCATTTACTTCTGTTTGACAATTTGATGTTTCCCTAAATGCTTTGTGTCCATTCATGAGGGCGATGGTTTCATTTGAAACGCTGCAGTCACCAGGGAGAAGCTCCTGTGCTCTTCCCTGATTGGCCAACCTCCCTCTGCCTCCTGTTGCTATGGTGCCCAGCAGAGTAACTTCCTTGCCCTGCACATGCAGGAGGCTCGGTCTCCATGGATACCCCACTCTGAGACTGTACTCCATGGAGAGATGAGCTGAGCAGCACACACTATATTTCTGCACAAGACATACCCCAGCCTGTGGTGGGAGGCTGTTTGCAGAGGCAGTGTTTGCCATGAAAGTCTACGGAGCTTACCTTCTAAGTAAGTCATATTAGTCACAGTAAGTAAATAATTATATTGGATCCCAGAGGATATGCTCTTTGTGTGTATGGGTGTGTCAAGTTAGTGGTGGTAGGCTAAAAATGTAGTCTAAAAACATCAGCTCTGCCTTTCAGAAATTCTGAACATGAAATCTGGGGCTAAACTTTTTTAAATACACACATATATTGTTTTAAATACTCCTGATCATTTGTGAGTCTGCAAGTCGAAGCCAAAGTGAAAAAGACTGACCATGGAGGATTACATTTTTGAATGCTCATCTATTGCAGGCTGCATGTGTAAATGCAGAGCTTGGCCTTACTCAGGGGTGTGCTGTGGGAATAGATGAGCACAGCCACGATTAATGCTAATTGGCACCGCACATAGTTTGCAGTGGGCCTCTGTGTAGGCTGAAGACTGATGTATTTATTATCAAGAGAGATATTGCTCATGTGTTCATGTCTGCCAGTTCACCATGAAAATTATTCAGAGACTATCTCTGATCAGTTTTAATTTACTTTTCTCGTGTAGCATCCAGCAGAAATTCAAACTCTTCCTGTCCCTGGCATTGGGATGTAGAAGAGTTTTCTTTTTATTAACTGGTTTGCTCTAACACTTCCTCTTTAGTGTACATTCCAAGAACATAAGGGGGTGGGTTTGCAATGTTGTAAAACACATGAGTCATCGTAAACTGATTTTCATCTGCTGGGCAAATGATTAATGCCTGTGGTGTTAAAATTAATTAGTGGAAACAAAAGACTATACCTGTGGTAACCCCTGCTCTGGCTCAATAACTTTAAAATTGTGTAAAATTTGATTTTCAGACTGTCCACAGTTGATAGCTGTCACCTAAGAGCTCTAAACAAAAAGCAGAACATGTCATGTATTGGTAAAGAGAGAGATTCATTTTTAATCGTACAAAAGAGTGAGCACAGAGTAGTACACTAGATTGTAAATGTCTCCTGTTTTCTGGACTCACAACCAACCATTCATGCAAAGGACAACCAGTGTGATGTCCTCTCTTCCAACTGTTAGTCATGGCTCAATTTTAACTGCCTCAAATGGTGAAAAGGTACCACCCTTTGAGGATGTGAATGTACTGATGATTCCTCTGGCCCTTTGTCACTGAGGTCATGTTTCATAAATATAATTTCCATCCATCAAAGGGGCAGCAGACAAGTAAGGGTGCATGATGAACTCTGTAATCATCATGGTTTCGGAGACCTGGAAACCATGTCAATGACAGCGTCTCCAAAGTTTTTCACCTCACTGGTAGTAGAGAGCTCCATTTCCCTTTTTCATGTGTTTGTGATGTGATGAATTCTCCTGCCCATCTCTGAAAACCAGCGTCATATGGGATTTTTTTCAATCTCAAAATATTGGAATGTCGTCTCAGTTTCCTCATCTGTATAGTGGGATAATAATAGTACCTGTGACATAAGGCTGCTTTGAAAATTCAGTGACATCATCAGAGGTACAGGACATACACTACACAGTCGCTGCTGTTGTGTGATCACCGTGAGTGTCATCCTCATCAGTTTTACAAAGGCCTTGTAGTTAAGGGAGGCTGTAGCTAAGAGCTTGAACAATTCTTCTGTTTGATTCCATTCAGCCTATCAAATTGCCTAGCAGATGCTTACTAAGACCCTAACTATGTGCTTGGTATTCGAATTATGACATTCAATGTACATGAATGTGTAGCTAACAAAACAAAACATGAAATATACAGTAGTTTTCTCTGTTCAGATGTGTGGCTTTCTGTTTTTGTTAAATGGCTGTGTCTATCTCTATATAATAAAATGTTTGCCAATTCGTTTTGCTGCCCCTAATGGAGATGTAGGATTCCACAACGGTTATGTAAGATAAAAAGGGGCTGGAACCCAGCATAAGTCTAGTTAATTTTTATAATATGAACTGAAAATGTGACATTTCGAAACCTAGGTTTGAATTTTAAGCTCACTTCCTTTCCTGAAGGGATTTCCGTTCAGAGGTGCAGTAAATGACATATTTTGAAAAGAGAGCAGTTTGGTTAAGTTGAAAGTCTGAGGACTGATGAGAGAGGACACGATGGGAAATGATTGATTAATCTGTATAAAAATAGGCCCCATGCTAGGATTTTTCCTTTTGCACTAATCCTGTGTGACATCTGAACCAAGAAAAATATAAAACCAATGCCATATGTGCAGAGCCTGCTGGTGCTGATTTTAAAACGCATGAAGAGTTGACCCAGATAATATTTTGCAGCTTTATTTTTACTGTAATGTCATTTTCATTTTCCATTTCTTCTTTCTGGCATGTTCTCTCCCTTCCATCTGTTTGCCCTGGAAGGAACGTGGCATGTGGGGCAAGGACGATACCAATTTGCTCACATGGAGGAAAAGGGGAGGGCATTTGTAGGGTGCGTTTTAACATGAGGTTCTCTGGAGGCTGGGAACTTGGGACTTAATGTATATCCAAACGTATAGCTCAATATACTTTGCTAAACATGATTTCAGATGCAATATCACTCAGAAAATCAAACTGGAATAAGTCTTCTCTTGCAATGTCTCAAGGCAAAAATGAAGTCCTTGGCAACATTCCCACTAGCACAGTGACCTTTTCGCTACATGATGCTGGTCTGTGACCAGAATATTGCTCCACTTTCTTTTTCCATGGTTGTTAGTCAGACAGGCACATGCTCTGACAATGCCCAATTTGTCAGGTGTTTGTCAGGTCCTTGGTGCTGCTGTCATGAGTCAGGGATCACATCCTTTTGTTGACATCTTAGGAGCATTCTGAGTCCTGTTTGCCAGTTGACAGTCCTATTTGCAGAGTCCTTTTTCATCTGAGGGAGTTTGTGGCAGTTTCAGAGGGAGGGACGTTCCCTCGTCTTGTGTGGTGGCAGGAAAACTGGATCTCGCCGAATCTTTGGCTTCTTGTGCTCACCCCTGTGGCTGAGATAGGCAGGCTCTGCCGGACTCTGCCAGGAAGATCTGATTTCTGTCCAGGCGACTGGCAGGCCTGACTGCTCTTGAGAGATGGAGGCTGTGCCTGAACCTGATACTGGGTGGCTGCGTGCCATCCAGCATCGTTTGTGGAGGAAGTGAAGGATCCAGGCAGAGAAGCCTCAGCGAGTACAAAGTGTGGTCCAGGATCTGCGGGCAGTGCCGGGGTCTCCTGTACTGTCACATCCAGCTCACCAGGGACAGTGAAGGGGTGTGCAAAGCCGGGCATTCCTGAGTTTGGGATGGGACTCTCCAACTTAGCATTTCCACCCCTTCCTTTTCTCTTCAGTCTCAGCCACCATTGAACAGAACCGAACCCAGTAATGGTACTCATTCGTTTTATCAACAACTATTTATTGAGGTGCCAGCCAGTGAGCCAGGCAGTGGGATTCGGCAGTAAACCCCGGGTTCCACATGCCATGTGATGTAGTGTGTTTCCAGGGAAGTACAGGTTCTGTGAGTACACAGAGGAGGACCATGGAGCCCAGACTCTGGGGTTCCAGGAAGAGTCCCAGGGAAAGTAATGCCATGTTGACACTTAGAAAGGGTAAAGCCAGGTTTTTAAGTACAGAGACACTTGGGGATCTGAACTTTACATGCCTTTGCCCTTAACTTTAGTACTATGTACTTTCTTAGAGGTTTTTTTTTTTTTAATTCTATTGTTATGGTTACCATGTTATATTTAACACATGTTTTAGATGGCTCTTTACTAGAATGGGAGCCTCTTCAGGATGTGGACCATGTTTTTTCTCCTCCTTCCTTCTTTCCACCCCCTCCCCATTTTATTATTTTTTATTTTTAATTTATTTCTGCTTCTTTATTTCTCTTTAAATATTATGTATATATAATGCATATTATCTGTATATATAAAGAACAGGTATAACATATATGTAAGCTATGCAGTATAGCAATAAAGCAAACACTTTAAAAATTACCCTCCACTTTAAAAATTAGCACCACTGAAGCTGCCTGCCTGCTCTCCCAGATCCCATTATCTGCCTTTCCCCAGAGGTAACCACTATGTTGAAATGTGTGTTTTAGCAATTCCTTGCACTTTAAAAATAATTTCTACCACCTCAGATTTGTGTCCCTAAAAATATGTTGGAGCACAAGGGTAAAATTTAAACACAGAGCCTTCTCCCTTCATGCTCTCCGTAATTAGTACAGTGCCTAGAACTTTCTAGGTCCTCACTAGATATTTGCAAATAAATGGATGTGCCCTTCTAGAGCCTAGAAGGTATTTCTGCGATGCTATAACACCAAAGAGATACTGGAATTCAATTTCAGTGGGTTTGTTCTTTTCAAGCCTTGTTGATTTTGTCTCTTTGGGGTGTTATCGATGTAAGCTACAGAAAGGAATCACATACTATTTAATTGTTTGAGGTTGCTTCCAAACTACCATTTCCTACTTACCCTCTTCATTTTACTGCCATAAAATGGTCCAAAAGAGAAAGTGGCCTTAATATTTGTGTAATAGTCTGCTTTGCTTTTTAATTCTGTGTTGGTTTTCCTTAGAACAGTGTGGGGTGGGGCAGAGAGGTGGAGAGACTAGGGAACACTGAGTACACTTGAATTTAAGAGTGAACTTGTGTCGGGGGTGGGGCAGAGTAGCCTGGCAAGCAGACGGTTGGCTGGGGAACGCGTGCTCCGTGCCAGACTTCAAGTTGAGATCCTGGGGAAGGTTCCATTAAACAAGTCCGTGGAAATGCAGAGCATGATTTGTGTGCGGAGCAGAATCTAATCGTGAGTGCGCTTCATTCTTTTTAAATGCTGTGCACTGTGCAAGAATCAGTAGAGAACGTTTTCAGGGGGACATTCGAAAAAATTTGGTTCAAAAGCTTGAGGGTTTAAATAGTTTTCAGTGGGTTAAACAGTGGTGTAGGAGCCTGCTGCTGGAAGCCCAGCTGGCTTGCAGGCTGCCTGGTCTCTGCCTAGCGAGCACCCAGCTCCGAAGGCTGCCGGGGACTTCACTGCAGCGTCCTGGGTGAAGTCCCCTCCCCGGGAGGTGCTGGGCTCCACTGGCCTTGAACAGGTGTCCCAGGGCGAGACTGCGAGAGCTGTTCCACCTGCCTTGCACCTGCTTTCCTCAGAGCCCATCCCTGACAGAAATTCTCTGTTGTGTTGCCAGGCTTTCTCCTAGAAACATTTCCATGTGACTTCACTATGCTCTCTCTCCCTGATTCTCGCTTTAGTTCCTTGAACACATGTCTGAATTCAAACCCCACGAGACCTTCCATCGCTCCATTCGCTTTTGTTCTGAAATTCTGTATCGATGCTAGAAATTGACAAAATTTACCCAGCCTATTTTTATTTTATTGACATTTGTACTTGCAAATGAAAAAATATTTGCATTAAAGATGGATTACACGGTGGTAAATATAGCATTGATCTTAGAGCATCTCAATCCATTCTGATTAGATTACTCAATTTTTCATATAGTCCTTGGGCCACATGAGAGACATTCTTTCCTTGTCTTTGACTGGAATGATTCCTGTTTTCTTTTTATGCTCTTTGGTTGTATGAAAGGCACATATTCAGTTGCTCTTTTATGTGGGCAGCACTGCTGTCAAGCGAGTAAGATGAGGGGTCTCTCAATGTTTAACGTACTGTATGCTTTTCCTGTTGTAAATCCTTTTGTTGACCTGGGGTTTTAAATGATTTCAAGCCTCTGCAGTTAATGATGTGGACCTAGGAGCCGTGTGGAAAGGGACTCTGCAGTCGGGGCTTTCCTGTTCACCATATGGCCCGCCTCCTCGTAACAGTCACCTGCCTGCCTTCTCAGGCCCTCCTCCAGATATTGCTGCCACAAAATCTCCATAAAGCGTCACTCTGTTCATATTAACAACCTGTTCAAAACTCGCCGTGGCTCCCTCTTGCCTTTAGAGAAAACGCCCTTAGCATAGCTTTCACATTCCTCAGCTCTCTGGCTACAACTCATGTTTTCGGCTACGTTTTATCCTCTGATCACTGTACTCCAGCCAAAGAAGGGATTCAGTATATTCTACAGATGCTCTGTGTTTCAGTTCATGCCACCCCTTTCACCAAAGGTCCGCTGCCTTCTGCACCCCCAGCACTTGGTCATGTTCTCTGTGGTGCTCAGAGCCCATCTCAAGTGGTACCTCTTCCAGGACACAGTCCCTGTCCGCTTCCCCTCACCCTAGCTGAGAGTATTTCTTCCTCTTCTGTGGTCCCTTAGTGCCCTGTATCTGCACTGCACTCAGCATGTCCTCTCATATCCTAGTTATTTGTCTCGGAAAGGCGCCTTGAGCACTGGAACTGTACTTCTCCATGTCCCCCCTCCTCTGCCCCAGTGCCTTAGTATGTGCACAGCTTACTTAAGCTCAACACGTATTTGAAATGGACTGAACTGAATGCTGTCATCTTGGTTTCTAGTTCTTAGATCTTTGTAAATTCTGATGATGAGGTCCCAAGCAGAGTGAACAGAGTGAAGAAAGCTGACTCTGGAGTCAGACAGGCCAGCTCTGCTGTTACTAGCTCTGTGACTTGGGGCAAGGCTCATCACCACTCAGAACCTCAGTTTCCTCTTCTATACCCTGTTTGTCTTTAGGAGGAAGGATTAAAGAAAATAGCAGATGTTGAGTTCTAGACAAAGTAGGCTTTTAGTGCAGAGTGACTAGTAACATTAGTATCTGTCTCCATCCCCTGTTGTATTAGTTATCCCTTCCAGGCTGGTGTAGTCTCTAGTCTGCCGTCAGCACCATTCCTTCCATGTTTTCATTCATGTCATTAATAAAGCATGTTAAATAGGATGAGGGCAGGGACAGGGCCAGATGACACGTTACTAGAGATTTCCCGTGGGGTTGGCAGGCAATCCATTAGTCCACATCCTCTGGGGACTGGACTGTGCTGTCATCCAGGGCACATGTCAGCCTTGTTGGTAAGACTTTCCTAAGTGTTGTGACTAGATGTCTACTGAATTCCAGGTAGGTGATTGAGGTGGCAACCCAAAGTCATAACTCTATCAGAAAAGGAAGTGAGCATTTTTTGTTTTGGTTTAAATATCTGGTTCTTCACGAACTCTTGCTGGCTCCTACTTGCCTTATTAAGGGGCCTCTTCTACAGTTTTACTGGAGATCAACAATAAACTTAGCAATTTGTGATTTCAAGAAATTATCTTTTCCTCTGCATTGATAACCTGTGTACTTTTGTTCATCTCCACCCACCTATCTCTCTTCCTTTGTGATTTCTCAAAAATTGGTGGTATTTCCACAATCATATCTCTAAGTTCTTTTAGGACCTTTCTTCCTTCCAATAAATATTCTTCTGAGTCTATTCTCTGCCAGGCACCATGCCTGGCTTTGGGGATAAAGTGATGAACAAGACAGAGGTATTCCCAGACTACAGGGTTTCTGCATGCTGAATTTGGGGCTGAAAACAAATGTTAAGAGATTTGGGCAGATGGAATGTAGGTAGGAGTGGAGGAAATATTTATCCTAATTGTAAATAATATGGGGCTGTCAGCTCAACCTAAAGGGAGAGAACAAGGAAGGTAACTAAGTGAAAAGCCTTTGTAGGAGCCATTGCTGAATGACAAGTGTGGAGGAACTTTTAATGTGGTGCAATCTTTCAAGGCCCCACCAGCTCCTATGTGTTAAAGCTGAGTTAGACACTGGGATGCAATCATGGTAGAGCCCTCAAGGAGCTGACAGTGTGCTGGGAAATTGCAGACAGTTAGTGGCAGTGCAGTGAGGTAAATGCTTGTTAAAATTCTGGATGGGGTGAGAGCATACAGCAAGGGCTTAAAGGTCAAGGCTAACCTGAGACCTGAAGAACAGGTAGTGGTTAGTCAGGCCCAGAGGGACAGGAAAATAACCCAGGTAGGGGAACAGCTCCTGTGAAATGATGGTGGTTCTCTCTTCCAGAAATGTTGGTGGCTCCCCCGGCTGGGGGTGCAGGCGTGGCAGGCAAAAGAGATGATGGAGGGCTTATAAATCATGCTGTGGAGTTTGGACTGTATCTTAAGGACACGGGCACCATTAAAGGGTTTCAACCGGGGAATCACCTAATGAGATTTATGCTCCACAGCAGAGTGAAGATGGAGTGCTTGGGGCCACGCCGAGCAGCTGGGACACAGTGTGTGGCTGTTTTCTAATCCCGGTGGGAAATGATCACAGCCTGGGGTGGAGTGTTCAGGATGAGGAGAAGCAGACAGATCACGGAGTTACTACAGACAGATCTGAGGAGGTGGCTGCAGTCTACAGTTAAATATTGAAAACCAGAGCCATTCATTGTAGTGGTTCTTACCTGTAGTGCACGTGCATGCATAAAGGATCACCTGGGCATTTGTAAAAATGTGTATTATGGGAATGATTTGAGGAAGTGTCCGTTGGCAGATCTGGAGTCTGAATCAAGAATCTGGAATTTCAGCAAGTATCTGGGTGACACTGGTACAGATGGTCCTTGGACACACCATCAGAATCCCCTACCCATGAGACATCTTAAAATGGCTATCTTTTAAGTGTATTTGCAATATGTTAACTTTTCATTTCAAGGATGAGGAGTCAGTTCTGTTATGTTTGTTGATAACAGGTGAGTGGCTCAGCCCCAAGGGTTCATGTGCTTAAAAAAAAAAATAAAAAAGAGCAATCTCCTGGCTAGCGTGGTGGGTGTTCACCAATTGTCTGCTCTCTGGGAAGGAATGCAGAGGGTAGTACTCTGATTAAGAACCCTGCTGCAGATGGTGTGTAAATAAATTATCAAAGGTTTCAGCAAGCCCTTTGCAAGAGCAAGCAAACAGCAGTTACGGGGAAAATAAAATTTCCCCCACTTTTGAAGTTTTGTGCAGGTGTGCATTCTTAGTGTTCAAGGCCTATTTTGATGCATTTATTATTGTGGTATTTCTCAAGCCTAAATGCCTTCAAATCTCAGCTTCACTGTGTATGAATTGTGTAACCTTGAGCAAGTACTGGCTCTCTCCTTCTGGCATCTGTAAAATAGGAGTAGAATTGTACCTGTCTCGTAGGCTTGATGTGAGGATTAAATGAGAATACAGGTAAAGCAGATGGAACAGTGTGTGAACACAGTAAGTCATTTCTGACCATTAGTGAGAGAAGCCGGGTGATCTGTGATAAACTCATCCCTTGTATTAGAGTTTAGTCATGTAAAAAACTCTTCACTTTCTTATTTAAGTCATATCACCTTAAAAAAAAAATCTATGGTGCCCGCATGCAAGAATGCTTAGAGAAACTAGTGTTTAGCATATAGAAAACATAGGGATAATAGGCTAATAACGATAATGATGAATATGAATGTGCACTTACAGCAGTCCCCATTCTATCACTCAGCCCTCACGGCATTGGCGTGGGGTCCCTCTTTAGAGTGAGGAAACTGAGGTGTAGAGAGGTTAATCGATTGCCAAAGTCATACTGTCGTTAAAGGAAAGATCAGGTGTTTTCTCTCGGAACCCACCAGCGCTAGGATCTGCTTTTACTCCACAGCTAAGTCTGTGTTGTCAATTATATGAATCACGGTTAGTAACACTCAGTATTATGCCAAGTAAAGTGAGAAATTGGCTCATTTGGAATGTGAAATTTGTAAAAATGATTCCCCAAATGTATGCTGTGATGCGCAGCTATATTTTAAATCACAGTCAAGCCTGCCGCTCTGTTTCTCCAGGGCAGCCGTCCAGGAAACCGATATGTGAGTGATCTCAGTCACAGGGTGTGTTAGAACAGTGGCTCTCAAACTTTAGTGTTCAGATACCCAAAGGGCTTGTTGCAGCAGGTTACTGAGCCCGGGCCCTGCCTCTGAGTTGCTGACTCTGTGGGTCGGGGGCTGGGGAGCGGGGGCTGGGTGGGGGGAGGTATCAGAGAACCCGCGTTGCTGTTAAGTTCCCAGGAGATGCTGTTGCTGCTGTTTGGGGGCCACACTTTGAGAACCACTGTCTTAGAGAAATGAGAAGACAACTGGTGACTTTAGGAGCAGAGGATGGTTTAAAACCTGACCTGCTCTGCCAGCCAAATTATTTAAATTCACAAAGACGTTTTGAAGCCACAAAATGTCAGCTCTAACACGTAGATGCTGAGATGCAGATCAGAAGATGGATGTCTTTACTTTGGCTTTAACATAACATTTCTAAAGCAAAGCAGCTGTGTCAGACACAGAGACGTTTGTACAGCAGCTTCCCCTTCTGTAAGACGGAGAGGGGCCGTTTTAAAACTCAGCTACGCCTTCACACGTGACTCAAACCCAGTGTTTGGTCTTAGAGCTAGGTTCTTACTTCCTGAGGGACAGGGGTTTTCTCCCTCAGTGAGGTTACGTACATAATCCAGTAACTCTGGGTCAGCATCTCAGGGTCATGGGCTGGTCTCATTGCCAAAGCTAAGGGGCAGGGTCATGCAGTGACCTAAGCCAAACCCAAGCCGTGACTGTTGTATCACCGGAGCAGGAAAAACACGTCTCCATTTTTATATCCACCTCTCTGAAGAAGGTCACATGTTTGCATGTTTCTCAGAGAAGCAAAAGTAGGAATGTTAGAAATTAAAAAGGTCTGTGTGTCCAATAAAACTTTAGGGTCCATGTCTAAAAAGGATTTTAAACTACCCTGCTTCTAAATTACCTTTCCTGCCTCATTCCGGCCGTTGCTGCTCCTGTGCTGTTCCCTTCACCCCGGACGCCTGTCTCTACAACTCCTCCTCCTTGGATAGTTGTGAATCGTGTCAAAGGCGAGCTAGTTCAGTGAGCGTCTCCATGGAATCTTAATCCTTCCAGCAGAAAATAGTGTTTTCCTTTGCTGCCCTATTTTAGCACCTAATTTAGGTCCATCCTGACATTCCCCTCTTTCTGAAAACAGGGTCAGTGTCTCCACCTGACATTTGCCAGGCGTAGGAAGAGCCGTGGGACGTCCAGATATGAACTAATGTTACCTCCCCCTTGTGGAGATGTGTCCTGAGCACGTTCTTTATGAGCCCTGTACCCTAGGAGAAGGGTCAGTGATTAGCTCTCTATTGTTTAGTGTGCTTGAGGCTTTCCTGTCAAATTGGGGAGTTCAGTCAATACAGCCCAGGTCTGAGGATTTACTCATTGATTTATAATCTAGAGGGAGGAGGAAGAGTCTTTACTACCCTCTGTCAGAATCTTCTGTTTATTTTCTTGTTTGTTTTAAATCCGTGATTGCCACACACACCCCACACCACAGCTCCCCCCTCACGCCTGGTCCCTGCTCCAAGCCCTCCCTGACACGTGTTGGGACCCAGATGTGGTTCAGAGAGGGTGATCATGAGAAGAAAAATAAAAATTGTAACAATTTTTTTAAATGCTTACTGAATGCTACGCACTACTTTTTACGTGCTTTGCACATATGAATTTGCATAATCCTTACAACAACTCTGTGAGAGATATGATTATCATTCTCTTTCCATAGAGGAAAGTCAGACACAGAGAGGCTAAGTGCCTTTTCCAAGGTCACACAGCTAGTAACGGAGGCTCCTAAACCATATTAACTCATAAAAAGTGAAGAGAAACAACTACATGGGGATTGAAAATGCCAGGGAGAAAGAGGGAGGCAATAGATTATTCAGGAACTAAGGTGAAAGGACATCGAGATATTAGAAGTGGAGCAGGGCCAAGTGCTGACGAGGTCCAGTGAGGTGGCTCAGCAGGCAGCCTGTTTAAATGGAGTGAAGGGGAAGGTCAAGGGGGTGAGGCAGGTGTGGGATGCGACTTCAGTGTGGATTGTGGGTGGTGGCACTCCCAGGAGCCTGTGCTCGGAGAGCAGACACTATGGTGTGACCTGGAGATTGTCACCTGGCAGTGACGGTGACAAGGATGGGGAGAGGCAGTCAAGGCTGGGAGGTCCTGAAGTCAATTTAAAAAACTGCTTATGGACTGTGAAGGAAGGAAGGGAGGGAGGAAAAGAAAAGAGAAAAGAAAAGAAGGGAAGGCAAGCAGAGGGAGGAAGGCTGTTCAGAACCCTTGTGCACGTCTCTGCAGCAAGTTGTAAGTTGTGTCATCTTCTTCCCAGCAAGCGCGTGCTTTTGTTCCATTCATGGTCTCGAACTGCTTGCAGGCAGCACCACCTCACCGAGAGTGGAAAATGAGGGGATTTTGCAAAACATCCATCCTTTCCTTCCTCCTTATATTCTGGGCTTGGCGTTACAGACACAAATCCTAGCCCTGTGCTGACTTTGTAGTGTTGGCAGCATGTCAGTTGTCCCTCCCACCTCTTCATCACCTCCTTCCACAACCCTGTCAACTGTCCCCACAGTGACACCCCCGCTCCCAGCCCACCACTGCCACCTCGAGCGCTGCTTCTCCCTGACAGGTTTTCCTGCCAGACACGGAGGGCAGGCACCTTATTTTGGTCAACACTGGATAAACACTTCTCCTTAAATAGAAGCAGCGGTCTCTCCAGCTGGCCTTGTTAAAGGGACAGAAATTCAGTTCAGTAAATTTGACAAGAAATCAAAGATGAGGAGCATCTTAAGAGACTGGAAAATTCTTCAGGGAGGATTTGCTCTTGTTATTACCAGGCCCCACCTTGGATGAAGTTCATGGTCACTGTGGATGCAGCCCTTCCCCGACCTGTTCAGCAGGAGGCAGTGCAGAAAGGACTGGCCTTTAAGACTGAAGGGCTGCACTGCTGCTGGTTCCGTGTGGTTCCTTTTGGTGACATTCAGCAGGTCAGCCAGGGACGCCTCGACCACAGCAGAGGCAGCAGGTTAGGGCTGACGCGATGAGCCAGTGTTTCTCGTTGCTGAATGGTGTCTGACATCCCCAATTCCAAATTGCTGGGCCCTGATGCTTTAAAACAGGATTAGGAGGACTTCAAACCATGGGCCAACTGCTAAGTATCCTACTCGCTTTAGAAACCAACCCACGTGCACCTGAGTTTGGCTGGAACTGGCCCAGTTTGGAACAACTTCCGCATTCCGTAGGTCCCCCTCTTCCCTTCCTGTCTTCTGAAAGTGCATTTTGCCCAGGAGAGTGCTTCTGGAGAGCCATGGGGGGCAGGCCACTCTGTAAGTTAAATGCTTCTCTCCTGTGAACCTTGCCCTTGAATTAACTCCTTGCGTTGGTGGCGTGTCCACCTCACCTTCTGCTCACTCACCTCCCACTTCCCATTGAGGAAAAGTGCTTGCAGTTCGCCTGGACTGGAGAGGGGGTCCTTTGTGTTTGGAGCGCTCCTCCTCACAGCATCGTCCTTGACCATCTGCTGCACAGTCATCGATGGTGATTACCTAAAATGCAGATTCCTGGGTTCCCCAGACCTTCTGAAGTGGAATTTCTGTGAGTGTTGCCCAGAAATCTGCACTATTATTCAACTTCCCGGGTGACCCTTATGCACAGTAAGGTTTAGGAAACATTGCATTATTAATAATAATTATAAGATGAACATTTATGAGCATGTCAAGTACTTTCCATGCATTTCACGTCTCATTCATTTCAACTTCACAACAACCCTGCAAGGTAGGAGGCATCCACCTAGAGCAGGGACTGACGCACGGCATGTGGCAGATGCTCAATAAATTCTTGTTAAACAATAAATTAACTACACACACACACACACACACACACACGTATATATGTATATGCATACATACATCAATAAGGAAACTAAGGGTTAGAGAGATTAAAAACACTTGGCCAAGAACACAGCTAGTGAGAGGTGGAGCCAGGCTTTATAGAGCCTCCTTTGGGTAGAGCTTGTTGGTGTGTGAATTTGCAGGCTGGTGCCCCCTTCTGGTGATGCTGGGTTGTGCGTGGCATGGGTGCTGGGGAACCACAGAGGGTATGACGGGCCTTGGGTTGAGTTGACTGATCTCTTCTCCAGAGTTTTCCTCCTGGCCACCTCTGGTAAACTGACAAGAGTCACATATTTACTTATTACTAATGAAGAGAGCAGGCCCAGGGAGGCTGGGCGGTCATTCACAAAGCCGAACAGCACCTACTTTCCTTCCCTCTACTCTAAGGTGGCCAGTGCAGAGTCTTCATCTTCCCTGGGGGTGAGGCAGAAGGAGACCAGTTATATCCTGGGTCCCTGTGGGAAATTAATAAGCTTTTTACCCTGGTCAGAAATGTTCACTTCCTCCTCTCGTCTTGAAGTTTCTTTACATCCTCTTTGCTTATCATTTCTTTCATCCACTCTTCTTGGTCGGCAGGTGGATTACCTGTATTGCTGCCAAGGACAGGTAGCTGAGCCAGGCCAAGATAAAGGGGTGAACACGACAGGGTTGTCCTTGACCTGTCGGCCCTCTTGTGCCTCCTCTTCCGCGCTCCCCTCTCCCTCTTTCAAGGGACTGGCCCCTGCCAAGCCCTGAGCTGTTTGTTGTGAACCTGTGTGCATTTACCATGGGGCTTTCTGGGGGGAGGGTATAGCTCAGTGGTGGAGTACGTGCCTAGCATGCACGAGGTCCTGGGTTCAATCCCTGGTACCTCCACCAAAAGTAATAAATAGATAAACCTAATAAACCAAAAAACAAGAGAAAGCAAACAAATAGAAAAACCATGGGGCTTTCTGAAGGCAGCATTCTAACCTGTGAGCAACTTTAGATACTTTTTTAGAGGCATCCATGGAGAGTTTGTTGATGGATCTTTATATACACCCTATTGTGTACACACACATACACACACACACACACACACACACACACACACACACACCCCACACACAGTAAAAAACAGAAGCATGCTCTCCACTGAGGGAAAACCATCTTTTGTAAGGAGTGACTTTAAAAATGTCTGACTTAAGTGAGATAAGGCATATCCTATTGTGGGGCTTTTTAAGGGAAAGATGTTTGAAAAACCCTCTTTTGGCCCTCACGCCACTGTACCAGT
Source organism: Camelus bactrianus (assembly GCF_048773025.1). Lineage (NCBI taxonomy): Eukaryota > Metazoa > Chordata > Mammalia > Artiodactyla > Camelidae > Camelus > Camelus bactrianus. The sequence goes on along the minus strand of NC_133563.1, from coordinate 15,639,047 downwards.
CATTGCAGTTAGAAATGATAATAGCTAACATGCACTGAGTGCTTGCTATGTGCCAGGCACTGTTCTGATTTCCTTGCATGTTTCACCTAATTCCCACAATCCCTTAGCAATACCTACTGTTAATACTGTCATCCCTATTTTACAGATGAGAAAACTGAGGCAGAGAGAAGGTAAACAACTTTCTCAAGGCACCAGAGTTAGTAGAAGAGCCACCTAAGTGGCTTGACTCCAAATACTGCATTATATGGTGTGATTACTTTTGTTATATAATGATTTTCCTTTTAAAAATTTAGATTTTTTAAAAGGAAAAAGAAAAAATCAGTTGTCCATAATTGTCCTGTACCCTTACCTATATTTCTTATAACAAGAGTAAGATGCATATGGTTAGAAAAGCCAAATGGCTCAAAAAGATGGAAAAGGAAAATAAGAGATGCTTTATATCCCCATTGTCCTACTTTCAAGGGAAACCACTTCTAACAGACTTTTTTTTTTCTTCCTCAAGAAAAATGTTCTGTGCCTATAGCAGGTTATATTTTATGTAAGGATTTATTCACACAAAAGCAGGTGTGCCACACCCACTATTCTGCATCTTGTTTTTCTTCTCTAATAACAGATCTTCCAGGTGTGTTCACTTCAGCACACACAGGTGCATGCCCCTCCTTTTCATGACTGCAGAGTATCCTCCTAGGCTGCTGTTCCACCGGGCTTGCCCAGTTGCTGTTGATGGACAATTGGCTTGTCTTTTGGATGCTTACGTGCAGGGTCAATTCCTAGCAGTACAGGTTTCTTTTTCACGCATGTTGCACCAACTCACGCTCTTGCTACCTCCTCTCGGTATTTTGTTCCAAAACCTTAACAGAACCAGTGTGATCAAACTTCGAATTTTTAAAAAATTTTTTGCCAATCCAGTGGAAAAAAACTCCATGTTTTCATTTACATTTTTTATGTTATAAGTGAGATTGTATGGCTTTTCAGGTCTATTAGTCATTTGTTTTTCTTTCTTTGTCTGCCATCTGTCTGTTCATGTCCTTTGCCCATTTTTCTGTTTGTTTTCTTTTTTCTAATTTGTTTGATCTTTTGGTAAATTAAGGAAATTAACCCTTTGTCTATAAATATGTTGTAAATATTTGCTTTCAGTTTATTCTTTGACATAGACTGCTATTTTCCCATAAGTTGTTGTTTTTTTAAGTTAGATTTATCAATACAAAATTATTCACTTCTACATACTTTAAATTTGAACTTTTGTTTTTACATGTTTATATATTTGCTTTTAAGTGTATGGCAGCTCCACATGAATATCAGTCAGCTTGAATATAAACCCTTCCTGAAATTATGATAAAAGTGAAATGGTATTTACAATTTTTCAGGAAGATGTATTCTGACATGCAAGAAAACATATATATAAAATGTATATAGTGTGTGTATATATATATATTTCAATCAGTTTATCAATCTTTTGATCCAGTATTCTCTTATTCCCTTTCTGAGATAAACACCTATGGGGATTCAGTTTGCAAAATAGTTTGCAAAAGCTAAAACAAGAGCCCTGTTTAGGCTGTGAAGCATTTCTTGGGTTCCTTGGCAAGACCCCCAAAGCTCTGCAGCTAGGGGCCAGCGCTGCTGGGTGAGCTGCGGGGCAGCTCCTTGAGCGGAGTCTTCTGTGGTTGCCCGAGTGCCCAGCCCAGCTGCTCCGTCATAGCGCTGCGGGGCTTCAGTGAGCACGGCTCCTCTCTCCTCTCTAGAGACCTCTACATCAAAGCTCTGTGGATCTGTGTGGGGACAGGAGATGGGGGGCTGTTTTTGGTTTTGTTTTCTTTTTTAATTTGCCACTTCTGTTTGAGGTGGGGATATCGGTGGCTAGCCTGGATTAATTTGATAGCTTTGTGGAGACAGAGGACAAAGGAAGGTTTGGGGTTGCTCCAATCAGTAGTTTAGAATGGCTTTCTACAGCTTAGCAAATGTCAGGTTTGCTCTGTTCTGAGGCCTGTGACGTTCTGGTGTATGAGGACTCCACAGTCTCCTGAACGTGGGCAAAAATAATGATGCCCTAGGAGACTGGATCGCAGGCAGTGTTTTTTAAAAAATACATCTAGTTATCAGTTTTGGCACATAGTCTTTTTGTTTCCATTTCCCTTCTGTCTCTGATCCGGGCCTTGCCATCACATGCACAGAATGCTCATTACCCTAAGGTCATGAATAAAAGTAAGGCCTCTCAAGAGACTGCTGCAGTGCGAGCAAACAAAAACCCACCAGTGCCCACCAGCACTGCTGGAGGCCAGCCAGCCCGGCCACTTGGAAATGCCTCCTGCTGCAGGATGAGCCATCGCCCAGACACTGGCCTCGCACGGTACCGCAAGGGTCATGAGGCTCATCCTCCCTGTTCATTCCTGGCATCCTGCTCCGCCAAGCCCAGCAGCCGACGGAAGACAGTATCGACGAGGATAACTTGGATGTGCACATCTTTAAATTTCCTTCAGCTTTTCAAGCACAGCCCTTCAGTGGCCAAATACTGTTCCCCGGGCTTTGTCAAAGTGTTCCCTGTGACCTCAGAGATTTACCACTCAGGTCTGCACGTGGGGGCAGATGGGGGCAAACACATTCTTGACCAGAAAAACTGCTTTAGGCTAATGCTATCCAAAAAATCCCTGTGGAATATATATTAAAAGTCTTAAAATGAGTATATTTTTTGACTGAAGTATTCTGCTTTTAGGAATTTATTCTAAGGAAATAAGCAGACAGGGAAATACATTTGTATGCCCACGCATATCTGTGGAACATTAGGCCTATGCTTAAGAACATGGACCCCGGGGTCAGATGGCCTGGGTCCGCTCTTGGCTCCACTTCTTATTAGTTATGTCACCTTGTGCGTGTCACTCAGATTCTCTTCCTGATCTGTAAAAGGGACTGATGACTATCCCCACCTCATAGGGTCCATACTGTCCTGAGAAATAAATGAGTTACTATGTAAAAGATTCTCGGGATAGTTTCTGGCACATAGTGTTTGTTACTGATAATAGAAAAATTGGACATAGCCTACATATTCAAAACCTAATAAAATAAAATGTGCCATACTTTAAAGATATTCACCTATTAAAAGAAAAACAATCCATAATAATGTATTAATTATGAATGCTGAACAGTTATATTCCAAAAAGTTATTTTTTGGTGATGGGCTTGTAGACTGTATTTTTTCCCTCTGGATCATTGCGATATTCTAAAGCTTCCACAAAGGAAATGTACAGTATAATAACAGTTGTCTTTTTAACCCCTGCAGAATAATAGTAAGAGCTAACATTTGTTGAGAGCTTACAACGGATCGGGTGTTTTTCTAAGACGATAGATATTCACCGCTGACGGTAACCCTAGGAGGCGCTCTGAGCCTCATCTCCATTTCCCAGATTAAGAAACCGAGGTTCGGAGAGGTGAAGTGACAAGTAACATGTCGTGCATTTTCCATCTAGTAAGCAGTAGAGGTGGGATTTGAACCTGGGCTGTCTGACTCGGGGCCTTTGTTTTTAGGTCAGATACGGTCTTTGTATGATTTCAATAACCCAGAAGAGCAGTGAACCACAGCACCCACAATAGTAACCTAGCTGCATACACTGTTCAAAGGACCTGCGTAAGGAGTGCCTCTCCTTCCTTGTATCTTTGTCGCCAGCTCACAGATAAAACGGGGCTTTTTCAGGTCTGCAGGCTTCCTCTTAGTAAACCGGGGGAGCATATCAGATGATACAGTGAAACTGACTTTTCTGTGTATCCCTTAAAAAGAGTGCATTGACTTTACATTGCAGTAACCAAGCTGGAAAGTTTGTATTTTTTTCAAACCATAAACGGAAATAAGGAGTATATACGTTTTTCACTATCGTATTACTCAGATCGTCCTGAATGCAGCTGCAGGGTACCCTGCACGAGTCTTCTCAGTCTCTGTCAGATGTGCACAAGAGAAGTTAGGGAAGTACAGGAACCAAGTGACCTTCGGCCCTGCAAAGGTCAATATATTGAGTTCCAGGAGCAATAAAGTGTAGAACAAAGTTGTCCCTTCAGAGTACATAATTACCGCAGATCAGAGGCAACCATGAGGATTAACTGGATTTTCGGCAATTGTCTGTGTCTGTTCTAGAATTTCCGTTTTCACGCAGGTAGTTAAATTATAATTGATGGGGTTTTTGCATACCTTTTAAAAAATGGAAATTGGGTGTTTCAGAGTAATAATTTTACATCAGAAAATAGTATCTTACACCTAGTGGCTGTAACAACAGGATCCATTTTTGAAAATTGTCCACCTTTATTATTTTATAACCAACCTGCTAATTTACTAGCAGACAAGGTTGGTTGCACTGGGCTGTCCGGACTAGTGCTTCCTGCAGAGCACTACCAATCGTGAATCCTGGAGACAGTTAAGTACCACAGTTTAGCCAATGCATTACTCAGGGACAACTGATTAAGTTCAGGGAGCTTCTAGGAGTTTGTTACATCAGTAGATAGTCTCTGAAATCCAGAAGGAACAGCCAGTCCAGGTCCTGTTAAATTGCTACCTTCATCCTCCCAGAATTCTGCCGGGACTTGGGATTCATGGCTGTCATCTGCTCTAAGGGGTCCTTCTTGATCTCTTTCACAGAAGAGGGCGGCTGACTTTCGTGACAGGTCCTGGAAGCCGGGGAAGGGATTTTTCTCTCTGCCTTGCTGTTGCTTCCCTTCCTTTCCAGCAAAACTAATACAACCGGTCAGTGAGAGCATCCATTCCCCGGTGGGCCAGTCTGGCCGCATCTTGTCCCCGTGGCTCGTCTTGGCTGTGAGGGAGGCAGTAGTTTATTGCTGCCCGCACTTCTTCCCATGGCCTTCCTGAGGACGTGCAGGAGCATGCGGATTTGGTCCTGGACAGGACTCATCACCCACAAACCTTGGGCAAATAAATCAGCTTTGGTTTCCTCAGTAGTAGAATGGTGAGATTAATATCTGCCTTACAAAGCTGTCAGGCTGAACAGATACCGAGAATAGAAACAGTCGTGAACAGGGCTTGAAACCTAGCAGGCACTCAGTAAATAGTTATTATTGTGATGATAGTTACTGTTCACTGCTTGTTAGAAAATCAGGGGATTTAGATTAGTCATATTTTCCTCAACTCAGAAATGTGATCCGGCTCTGTGTTTTAGACCAGGAGAGTCACAAATTGTGTTGTAGGAGTGGAGAAACAAGGCCAAGTAAAATTACCTACATTGATCTTCCAAAAGCTTATGGAATTTCACTTTTTAAAAAATCCTCTTTTCTTCCCATTGTTCTGTTACCTCTTCCACTCCCCTGCTCTTCCCCAGGCAATCCATGGAATGTTTTCATTAATCCTATTTCAGGACTTGTATTTTTTTTTTTGTTAAAAATAAATGTATGTTAATTATTATACCACACAGCATGTTTCTAATTATACAATGAACTCTAGTCTGTGCTCAAAATATAATGTGATTTTTGTAAACTAATAAACAACCCCTCCACCCACCCCCAAAACTGCAATTTCAAATTTCAGTGTCATTCATAGTTTCCATCACTGTCACTGAACTTTTTCCTCACTCTCTTTGGAGATGTTCAGTTCCTGCTCTTGGTTAAGGTTCTGTTCTTCAGAGAAACCGCAGCTGCAGTCAGAGAAGGCAACCATCGGATCATGCCAGTTGGAGCCGTTATCTGGAGCCCAGGCTTTCCCCCCACTGCTTCTAGCTGGTTGATTATCTCCAGACCCTAACGTGCCAAATTCAAGTATGGCTAGCCGACTACAAAGCCCAAAGATAAACTCTTCTTGGAAAAACTGCTCTGGGGCTGACAAGCATGCTTTTCATTCTGCTGAACGTTCGGGCGGGCGCGTTGATGTTCTGGGAGGGGTGGGCATTGTCCCCGGGTCAGCGCCGATGGTCTGCAGGAACCCGGTGTCTATAAGACCTGCCGCCCTGCACTTCTGAGCTGTGTTTATGAAGTGATGTCCTCGTGCCCGCACCTCCTCTCTGCTTTGAGGAAGATCCCAGAACCCGGGAGCGCTGGCACCTGGCCACTTGCTGAGTTTGTGTGTGAAGGCAGGGAGCTTGGAGGGCAGGGGACGGGCCAGTGTGTTCTCGGGTTTCCTTTCCTTCACGCTTCTCTCTCCCCTGTTGTTTTTCAGGTAGTGAAGCCGATTTCAGCTCCTCGAGCAGCACCGGCAGCATCTCGGCCCCTGAGGTCCACATGTCTGCTGCGGGAAGCAAGCGGTCCTCTTTCTCACGCAAGTAGGCCTGCCTCCCGCCTCCCACTCTGTCCTTGTTAAGACGCGTTGCCCAGCGACTTGCCTGCACTTTGTTTCTCTGGAGCCACCTGGACTACTGTCCATTCCTGTGGGTTATTATGATTATTCAGTGAATGGGTTTTGTCTGCTGGTTTTCTCCAGGGATTTGCAGTGGGCACTCTTCCCTGCCTTACCCCTGTGCTCAGGTGGGTGGCCTGCGTTTGTCTCTCATGGCTCCCTCTTCTCCAGCGTGGGCTCTGGGGCCCTGCTCCTCCTCTCCTGCCCCCCTCCCTTCACCAGCTGTGTGCTCACCTGGGTATCCAGCTGGTCGTCTCTCACTTCCACCTGCCTCCGCTTCATGAATCTGTCCTCTCTCAGCTGTGAAGCCTCTTCTTCACCCTTGCTTTTCTCAAACTGAGCTTCCTTTTTTATCCTTGTGAAAGAAGCATAGAGACCCTCTGGCAACTCCCACCATTCACTTGAGGAAGGGGTGAAGAAAGCATCAAGTTCATAGGCATGGGTGCCCCCCGGCCCCCGCAAGCAGTAGAAGGGAAGAGCTAAGTGTGTGTGTGTGTGGGATCTGGAGCCCGGCTACCTTGACTTGAATGCCAGCTTCAGCACCTGCAGGCTGTGTGGCCCTGAGCAAGTTGCTTAACTTCTCTCTGCCTCAGTTTCCTCATCTGTAAAATAGGGCTGTAGTCATACCCACCTCGTAGGGTTTATTGTTAGGGTTCAATTAGTGAAAACAGGTACAGTGCCAGGGCATTGCTTGAAGCAAAGTAAACATCAGCGGATGTTCGCCACTGATGCTCTTCGGATTACGGGAGAGAAGGACTGTGAGGTGAATGGGAGCGCCATTCACACTTGATGAGACGGGTTGTAAGCCCCGGGATTCTCTGCTGCTGTCAGTGGCTTTATTTATTTATTCAATAAGTATTTATTAAGCATCTACTACGAGGCAGGTTCTGGAGAGAGGGCGGTAAACAGAACTTCATGAAAACTATTCATTCTGGTAGGGAAAGAAAGATAACAAATACATAAATACTGTAATTATTTTTTGAAAACATGCAGGGAAAGCATACAGTGAGTAATGGGATGTGTGGTGTATTTTAGACAGGCCGTTTCAGGGAGACTCTGATGAGGTGAGCCTGGAGCAGGGACCTGAACAAAGCCATGGAGTAAACCACATGATACAGGGTAATTTGTCACTTGACTATCCTGGCCCACAGTGTCCAAATGAGTAAAAGGGAGCTTGGACCACGTGATTTTTAAAGTCCCTTGCTGGAGAAAAACTATTTAGATTCTAAAAGCTTACATTTCCAAGACTCAGCAAGCAAATATTTCCCATTTCTCTTGAGTGAGCAGAAGTTCTCGCTGTTATTTATGAAGGGACCTGAGATCCCCAGTGCAGCCTTTGCATTGTTCAAAGCTGAAGCCAGACAAACCTGTGACTAAAGAGTGAAGTGCACAGTGAAGAAGCACAATTGTTCTGTCCCCAAATACCATCTATTTTGGAAATAAAGTGCCTCCAGGTTCACAGGATGTGACTATAAACATTCTCTGTATAAATCAGCTGTGCCTTGCTTTGAGAATAAACAATTTATCTCACCCATTCACGTGCCCATGGTACAAGGAATCAATGAACAGAGAGGCAGAAGGAAAAAGAAATGGCCTGAAGAGGAAGCTAATTTTATTAAGCATTTCAAAGGAGTTTGTGTTTGTGGCTAAATTCCAAGGGAATGTCAGTTATACTGAGTGACTTAGAGAAAATATTCTAGTCTGGAATCCATGAATTTCTCTTCAGTGATTAAAAATTGATGTGTTAAACATAAAATAGCTAAATATAATTATGTGCAAATCAGACATATGCTTACTAGACAGGAAATTGAAATTGGCAAATCTTTCTATCCATTATCCTGTTTTTTTATCTGAGCCAGGCACAGAGCTCCATCAATGGATTTCTGGGGTGGAATATCTCCAGCATTTCATGTAATCTTTGTTCCCTGTGGGACCATGCATTGAGGACAGCTCCTCTACATGCCCAGGCATCCATGCCAGACTAAAATGGCTTATGATCCTTTTCATTGGCTTGCTCCTCCTGTGATAAATAAATTTTCTCTGTAGAGAATTAGCTCCTTGGAGGAAGGCTAGCGGGAACATTTGGTGAGGGGGCAGGAGAGATGAAGGCCAGGTGGAGTTGGAGAGAATGTTGTTGACAGGTGATTTTAAAAACAAGACTTAAAAGATTACAAATGATCTCTTCTTATAGAAGGCCAACTCGGCTGATACTTCTGAGGAATTTTCTTTCTTAAGAGAATCTGATTAGAGGCAGATAGAAATGAAAAGACGAGTAAGTCTTGAGATTTGGAGTCAGATCTGGACTTGAGTTCAGCATCCAGCATTTATTAGGTGCAAAACTCAGAGCCCTGAGCCTCAGTTTCCTGTTCTGGAAGATGGGATAATAATGACATCTACCTCACTGAGTTAAATGAACTGATAGATACAAGTGCGTCACGCAACGCCCAGGACTCATTAAAGGGGTCATCGAATGACTGTTCTAGTCAGAGATAAGAGAAGTGATAAGATACCAATGGGCGTGATGCTGCTGCCATTGCTGCCGGGGGTGGGCGTGGTCATATTAGTTTGCTCAGGCTGTTATAACAAAACCCCATAGCCTGGGGACTTACACAACAGAAATTTATTTCCTCGCAATTCTGGAGGCTAGAAGTCCAAGATCAAGGCGTCAGCAGGATTGGCTTCTGCGGAGGCCTGTCTCCTTGGCTTGTAGGTGGCTGTCCTCTACCTGTTTCTTCACATAGTCTTTTCTCTGTGCCTGTCTGTGTCCAAACTCCCTCTTCCTATACAGACACTAGTCAAATTGGATTAGGGCCCACCCTGGGGGCCTCATTTTGACATAAATACCTTTTTTAAAGCTCAGTTTCCAAATACAGTCACATTCTTAGGTTAGGGCTTCAACCTGTGAATTAGGGGAGGGTACCATTCAGCCCATAACACTGATGATGATGATGATGATGATGATGACGGTGGTGGCGGTGGTGGTGGTGGTGGTGGTGAGGGTGAGGGTGTTACCTGAAGGGAAGGGCAGTGGCCAGGGAATTGAGATTCACCTGGATGCCCTGCCAGGATCCCTTCTTCACTGCTCTCTCACTTTCCAGTTACTGTGTTCAGGTTTGCAGGAAGAGGGCAGGGTAACAGAATTCTATCTCCTCTTTGTGGATTGCATTCTTCTTGGCCACCAGACCGAGGGATTAGGGGAGCGCTAGGCAGGTAGCTTCAGATTTGCCTGTGCACGACCTTAGCAAAGGCGGAATCCTGTCTTCTCCATGGACAATGTTTTTTATCATCATCCACAATGAGTTTGTACCCAGACACAGTAGCATTTGAACTAAACTAAATGTAAGGAACAGAACTGATATTTTCAAGTATGTAGTTTCTTTCTTTTAAAGTTAACCATTGCAGACAGCCTAGTAACTCATTTCCTGAAATGTATTTCAAGACTTGATTGTACTTTAGTAACGTTTGAGAGTTGGAAGACTTTCTTGCTTTATTCTGTATAACAGATGAGTTCTTACAAAATCTTCCTCTCATTTAATTTGTATGTCACTAATCACGCATCTTAGCGCACACACTGCTCTAGAGAAGTTGGTGCTGAATTCTTCAGGTGATAACACTTCCCTTGCCAGTAACTAATATACCTATTTACAAGCCCCAAACAATAAATTCCATGTGTGTAAATCAGGAGATATTTCTTTAGAGTTAGGAGACCTGAATTTAAATCCCAGTTGCAGTTGAGCTGTGAGTTCTTGGACCAGTTTTTTTTGTTTTCCCTGAGCCTCAGGTGTTTCACATACCTGAATACATCACGTACTACATGTAATGTAAAAGAGAAGCGATCACTGTATAAGCCTTATTGCTGTGATGGTCAAAATTAAGTGAAACCGTGTTCATAAAGCACCTGCAAAGGGCCTGCAGTCACAGAGGGTCCCTGGCAAAGGTTAACTTAGAATAGAATTCCCTAGGTCACAGTCAGGGAGAGCTCTTTACTTGGTCTCTTAACGTGTAACAGTTAACCCTCCATATTTCTCGTGGCCACGTTAGGAAACAATCGGGCCAGCTGGTGCCAGACAAGAAGGGAAGCAGAGGGAAGCAAATCAAAGCCAGAGTACATGTTCTTTTCTGCGGATCATGAAGCACCCTCACCTTGCCCCAACCAATGAGCTGCTGAAGTTGGTTTGTCACAAAGCCATCAGCCCATCTGTTCCATATAAAGTGTCCCCTTCTCACAAGAAGGAGGCAGAGTCCATTTGGATGATTTCAAAAGGAAAGAACTTTTTCACTTTAGAGTTTGGGATGTTTCCTTTATATGTGATTTACTGGGTTGTATTCAATTTTAAGTAATCGTGGTTTGGGGGCCAGGTGTCCCCACACGCACACCCATATTCACGTCCACTGCCATTTGCCAGTGAGATGTGTCCATTGGATACAGCTCTAATCGACTGCAAAGAGGGGCTTGCCACAAGCAGCACTGCTACATGAAAGGTTCCTTGTCTCTCTTGTTTTCTTGTATACCTCAAGATATGTTCCTGACATAGACATGCTATTCTGTATAAAGTAATTTCAACATTCTCATGATGCTTCCTCATACTCGGGGTGTCAGATCAATGGAACTAGATGAACAGGGAAGTTCCAACAAGTTTATCCTGCAGTTGAATTGCCCTTAATATATATACTCAACCTGCATTCTTATTTATTTTCACATCAACTCTGTAAGGAAGGCAGGAAAAGTTATCATATATCCCCATATATTAAGTGGCTTACTTGCCTAAGCTCCTAGTAAGTGGCAGTGCCAGGACTTCAACCCAGTTTATTCACTTAGCAGTGGCTTAGGGCGTCCCCAGCATGTGCCCGAAGGGAGTGGGATATAAAAGCACAGGCTGTGTTTCTGCCCTCAGGATGCCCTAGTCTAGCAGGAAAGACGGCCAGGCATGCAGGGGTGAGGCAGTGTGAGGACGCATGGGGGAGGTCTGCACAGGGTGTTTGGGAGGACCGAGGAACCGCACCCACTGGCCTCGGGAAGGAAGACTCTGGAGAAAGCTGCTTGGAAGTAGGGTCTCATCAATCCCCGGGGAGGAGGTATCCAGAGGCGTAGGCTAGGGAGCAGAAGAACATTCTAAGCAGAGAAAATAATAAGTTCAAAAATAAAAAGATGATGGAGAGCACGGACCACCAGGAAACTGTAAGTCAGTTGTCTGGATGCTGGAATGCAGGGGGAGGAGGGGGCGGGGCAGGGGGCAGGTTGGATGGGGTGGGATCAGACTTGTGAGCCTTTTTAAGGGTCTGGCCTTTATTCTGGAAGCAGCGGGGAGCCAGTGAATGGCTTTGAAGAGGGCAGTGATATTCAGATTCCACTGTAGAAAGGCCACTCCAGCCACTGAGTCAGCCTCCGTGATGGAGGGGCAAGACCAGAAGAGGGAATGAAAAGGGGGCTAACATTTAAGCAGTTAAATGATAAAGATTTTGCTAAGTCACTAGGGATGGAAAGAAAAGAAACAAAAAAATAGGTGGCAATTAAAATTAGAGGCAATGTATTTATGCAGCTTATGTTTACCTGCCCTATTTTTTCCTTTTCCTTTACTGTCAAACCCCCTTCTCCCCCATCCTCCAAATGAACCACCCTACGTTTCTTCCCCCAACATGAACCAAACTTGAATATTTGAAAGCAGGAACAGGTATCCTGGAACAAAAGCCCTATTTTCAAAACGGCCTCCGAGATGAACCTAAACCAAATCAATATTTTACATGGTTTGTGTGCTTTGCAGGCAACTGGGTTTAATCCAAAACAAGCTTTATGGTCAGAAACTTTGTGAAAGAGCAGCACAGGGAGAGGTGGCCGGTGCTGATGTCACAGGGAGAGAGAATGTCGGGCGGGTGGGATGACGGCCAGTTTGCTCTAACAATTAAATTGCCCCTTCCAAGTCGATGTAAATCGGGTTTCCTCAGTGGAAACTGGCTTTAAGAAGGAACAGAGCATTAGCATTTGGGTGTCTGCAGCCCCCGGCTTTTGAACATTCTCCCTCCTTTTCTCCCAGTCGAGGTCCCCACGGGCGGAGCAATGGGACTTCATCGTTCAAGCCTGGCAACAGCCCGCCCTCCCCACGGGACAAGGACCTTCTGTCCATGCTCTGCAGGAATCAGCTGAGTCCCGTTAACACCCATCCCAGTTATGCGCCGTCTTCCCCAAGTAGCAGCAACTCTGGCTCCTACAAGGGAAGTGACTGCAGCCCTGTCATGAGGTGAGTGCTGCCTGTCTCCCAATTCATGGTTCTTAGTTTGTCCTAATAGGTAAGCGTCTCTTTAAAAAAAAAAATTATATGATTCTTGATCCTCTGCCTTGTTGCACGCATGCCTCTTTCCTTTCCCACACTCGGCTCATTCTTCAAGGGCTCCTGTAGGAGGGACTCAAGCCACAGTTTCTCATAAGGTTCAGCAGTCCAAGGAGTTACTGACTAGGGAGGAAAAATGGCACAGCGGCAGTAGGAGGGCCCTCTGCACGTCCCTCCGAACAGGGAAATCATTCACTTGTTCATTCATTCATTCCAATACGAGATCTGTGTTGAATACCACGTTATGCCCAGTATAGGGTCAAGCACTGGGAACAGAGCAGTAAACAACAAAGGTGGTCCCTGTGCTGACTGCCCAGAGGAGACAGACCCCAGAGGAAAAGAAAAACATTAGCCACCTAAAGACAAAAACACACTAGGATTATTCTGCCAGTGTCTGTTGTTAAACGTGTATGTAAAAGGTGGGAGCAGGGTCCAACTTGGGCTGGAGGTGTCAGAGGAGGCATCTCTGAAAAAGTGAAATTGAAATGAGATCTGAAGGTCAAGCAAGGAGTAAATTAGTCCCTGGGACACACGAGGTTGCAGAAAAAAAACGAACTGCACACCCAAAGGGTCCCGACAGGAGGGCTGGAGAGTTGGGAACTGGACAGGGTGGCTTGGAGGGGGTCCGAGTCAGCCCTCCCCCTTCAGTCTTCCTTCTCTGTGCGCCCTGTCTCATGAGTCAGCTGTCTTACCGCAGGGATACCCAGCTCTTGGAGAGGCCTGAGAGGGGGCCAGGATTCCAGCGATGGAAGTTTTGTAGAATACCGGACACCTCTCATACAAAACATATCTGGGGACAGTGGACTAGCCTTTTTCCCTTCAGCAGAAGGAAACTTTCCACCAGATCAGCACACTCACACCAGGGACTGATGTCAGAACAATCTGAATTCAGCTAGCAACAATCGGGATCTTTAGGCAAGTGGCACATTGTGTGGAAAGCTAGGTCATCGCGCTCCCTTCCTGCCCTCCCACCTGCCCCCACTCATTGTCCTTTAACATAACAGCATGTTACACTGAACTGACAGGCCAGCCTGTGGACAATTGTGCATTATTTTATATGAGATCATTCCTAAGCCGTAGAAAATCTCCCTCTCCACCGTCCCTGCCCCCTTCACAAACAGCCTGCCCCCACGCTTACTCAAAATGAACAGTCCGCAGACTGGCAGGTAGATCACAGTCCCCCTTCTGACGTGAGGTCACGCGCTACCGGGGCTTCAGACCCCAGCACACAGCGGCCGTTTCTTCTCAAGTTGTTAGCTGTGCCTTGACTTTTCATTTCATAGAAAAAGTAGCATTTCATTACTTGGATTGTTTCAGGCGGTCTGGAAGGTACATGTCCTGTGGTGAAAATCATGGCGTCAAACCCCCAAATCCGGAGCAGTACCTGACTCCTCTGCAGCAGAAAGAGGTTACAGTGAGACACCTGAAGACCAAGCTCAAGGAATCTGAGCGCCGACTTCATGAGAGGTGAATCCGCGCTCCTTGCGCGCTGTGCTTGCTTTTTCCTATTAAATGAAACATGCACCCATGCCACAGAAAACTAGAAAAGAAGAAAAATGACTTCATTTAATTTTTGTCAGATTTCTTAAATCAGTCTCTCAACAGAGCCATTTAATAATTCTGCGTGATTTGGCTGTTGCAGTTCAGGGAACCATCCTGGGTTGGAAGGGACCCTCTGCTTTTTCTGGGTGTATAGCTTTGACGTGAAGAGCTGGGTGTGTACGTGACTATTATTAAATGGCAGGAACCCTTGCAGGAACAGTCCCATCCTTCCAGCAGAGTGGGTCACACACAGTGGGTGTGACGAAGCCCTGTTTATCTCTGTGAGGGAGCAGATGGCCAAGGCATTGTAATTCCTACAAGCTATTTCTGTGCTGGAGGAAGAGGTTCATTATTCTTGGCCAAGTGTTACATTAATTAAAGGGGGAAAAAAAAAAAAACCCAAAAGCAGGCCAAGCTTAAGAGATCTTATCTCAGAGAGAAAAGACCTTTGACATTCTTGGGACAGGCCAGATTTTTTGCTGGATGGTTTTTCCCTGTCATTTTGGCATGGACAAGCAGAGCTCTGACCGGAGTGGCTGGGAACTCAAGGTGAAGCTGACATGAGTCAGACCCTACTTTCGGGAGGTCTTTGGTTTATGATTTGAGGAAACTGGGAGGGTTTGAAAAGTCATGAGAGGGAGGTATGGGAAGGCAGTGAAACTGGAGAATGTTCAAGCCTAAACCTATGGACGCAATACTTCACCACATCTCTTTATCTGTGTCAGGATCCTGACAATCTGGTCTTCGTATCCACTGAGACTATGAGGGCATATATTTTATTTACAGCATGACATTGACTATGAAGAAATTATATGTAAGGAAGAATTTTTTGACAAATATCTTGAATTAGGGTCCTGAAAAGGATCTAGAAAAATAGAATAGGTTCCCTTCAGGGTAGGTTGGATCCAGTGTATTATCTGAGAGAAGACAGAATTATCAACATTTCACAAAGTCCTTGCAACATGTACCTTTTATGACTTAAAGAAATTTTTTAAATTATCAGTGGAGCATGATCAGAACTATTTTGCAATGTTAAAACTTATCAGTCTGCCTTCTGCCTTTGATAGGTAATTAAAAGGGATGGGACTTCCCTTCCACAAATTGTTTTGTGGACATAAGAAAGGGTAGGCTATGGAGGTAAAAGCAGGCTAAGAGACTCTAACATGTTTTAATAATAAAATTTCCAATATTAAGTACAGGACCACCTCAGAGATATTCCAAGTTCAGCTCCAGACCCCCTCAGTAAAGTAAATACTGCAATAAAGCAAGTCACATGAATTTTTTCACTTCTCAGTGCATATAAAAGTTATGTTTATACTCTGCTATAGTCTATTAAGTGTGCAATAGCATTATGTCTGAAAAAAATGTACAAACCTTAATTTTACAAGACCAGTGCTCTAACCCCTGAGCTATGGAGCCAGCTGCCAAACCAAAGCTTAATTTTAAAATACATTTTTGCTAAAAAATGCTAAACAGTGTCTGACAATGCTAGGTTGCCACAAACCAATTTGTAAAAAAAATAAAAAAATAATAAAAATGCAGTATCTGTGAAGTGCAATGAAGCAAAGAGCAGTAAAACGAGGTGTGCCTGTACTGAATAGAGAATAATGCTTGAATAGTACTTAGTGCAATGTCGGACACTTGGTGGGCACTCAAAAAGAAAAAAAATAGCCTTTTAAATTCTGATTCTAGTTACTGTTACTGTTTTAGCTATTTTACAATTAAGGGAGCAATTCAGGCCTTAATACCCATGAAAGAAAAATTTCAAAACTGATTTCACTTGTGTGTTTCACGTGGGTGCGCCTGGGCTCCTGGCTGGGTATCAGAGTTGCTGGCTGCCTGGTTCAGAGCTGGCCTTGTTCTTAGCCGTGCTTGTCTTCTGGCTGCAGGGAGAGTGAGATTATGGAACTCAAGTCCCAGCTGGCCCGGATGAGGGATGACTGGATAGAAGAAGAGTGCCACCGGGTGGAGGCCCAGCTGGCCCTCAAGGAAGCCAGGAAGGAGATTAAACAGCTCAAACAGGTCATCGAAACGATGAGGAGCAGCCTGGCCGATAAAGACAAGGGCATTCAGAAGTATTTCGTGGACATAAACATTCAAAACAAGAAGTTGGAGTCGCTCCTTCAGAGCATGGAGATGGCGCACAGTGGCTCTCTGAGGGACGAACTGTGTCTAGACTTTCCGTGCGATTCCCCGGAGAAGGGCTTGGCCCTCAGCACCCCTTTTGGCAAGACGGCCGATGGGCGGTCTCCGGAAGAGCCGGTCACAGAGGAAGGGGCCGACAGCGAGCTGCTGGTGGGAGGCAGCGTGGCCGACGGCACAGATTTGTTTGATGACATGGTGACGGCCACCGCCACGGAGGCTGGCGACCTGGAGCTTCTTCGTTCGGGCCGCGGGGCAGAGGCCCTGGCGCTCGTCCCGGCGGCGGGGGGTCAGGGGGAGGGCAGCGCGGTGGTGGAGCAGGCGGTGCAGACCGACGTGGTGCCCTACAGCCCTGCCTTCTCCGAGCTCATCCAGCACGTGCTCAAGCTCCAGGCCCCCTGCCCCTCCAGCTCCACATCCCCTGATGATGAGTCCGGGGCCGACTCGACGGAAAGCTTCCTGGAGTCCATCTCCGCCTTCGTGGTTGATTTGACTCCAAGGAATCCGAACTCAGCCATCCTTTTGTCTCCCGTGGAGACCCCCTCCGCCACGGGGGATACGGAAGCGCGTGGAAACCGCCTCATGAGAGAGCTGGATTTTGCAGGCTCCGCGGAGGGGAGGTCGGACGGCCTCATCCCGCTGGCCCGCGGGGGCGTCGGCAGGCAGTACTGGAGCCGCAGCTTCCTGGTGGATCTCCTGGCCGTGGCGGCCCCCGTGGTCCCCACTGTTTTGTGGGCGTTCAGTACTCAGAGGGGAGGGACAGATCCCGTCTACAACATTGGAGCCTTGCTCCGGGGCTGCTGCGTGGTGGCCCTGCATTCGCTCCGCCGCACCGCCTGTCATATCAAGACCTAAAGAGAAGTCGTCGTTTCCATGTGCCAGTCTGTCCCGTGTGGCGCTGTACCAGGTGGAGAAACAGCAGGTCGACCTGTGGCGGTCTCTGTTCTGTCGTTTTGGCTCCTCGGTGTTTGATTTGCACTATATTTAGTTGAAGCCTGTTCCCTGTTTAAAACCAGAGGTATCTTCAAAGGCATGGAGACCTGGTTCAAGTAAACGTCTCACCGGTGTGATATAGAAAGCATGCTCGTGACCCTGCCGCGTCGTCTGAGGTACCCGTGCTTACCCTAGTGGTTCAGGAAGAGAAAATGCAAAGTTTGCACTTTCAAGACAGCTTCTGTAAGGCTGGCATGTTATCTCCTTGCTTTGCTTTGTGCCGTTTTAAAATGTGTAATTGTTACAGCATTCCAATGGTCTTGTGCATAGCAGGGGACTGTAACCAAAAATAATGTATTTGTGTAATTGGCTTGAAGAAGTCTTGAATAGCTCTTTAGTGTCTTCCTTGGGGTTGATGAGGTTTGAGCGTTTTTTACTAAATGTAGCTCCAAAGTCTTAAATGGCTAGTCTGTTCTTAAACCTGTTAATTGATGAAACTGTATGTAAGTTTACATTGTATTAACTTATTTTTTGCTTATTATATATAGTGTTTTATTGAAAATTGTTTGTAACCCCACACTTCAGCATGATGAAAATAAAGATTAGTGTTTCCATTTAAATAAATGTTTTATCCTCCTATGAAATAATTATCTTTGTGATTTTGCTTCTACATGTGATGAGAAAGACTAAATGGATAGCAGATCCTTCCATCTTTATCAGTGGGTGGGATCTGTAAAAATGGAGTTAACTTAAATGAGGAAGTGGTGGAAATAATTATTAAAGAATTGTGAGGACTGCCTACTCTGTCTTTTAAAAAGCATTGTTTCTGAATACAGGTAGCTTTGATTGTTTGCTCTGGAATTATCCATACACCTGTTTGTCTACATATCTAGTCAGTTAGGATATATTGAGGGTTTTCAGGAAAACTGGGTTGGTTTTACTTTAAAGCTCGCTGGGGGTTCAGCAAGGGAGAATATGCTGCTCCATATGCCTCGTCCCCTTGGAATAACAGGGCGAGGGTGGGCAGGTAAAGGAATGAGATACTATTAAATCTATATTCCTTCATTTATTCCTCAACCCAATGCTGTGAGGTGGGTATTACTCTATCTTGGAGATAAGGGAGCTGAGCCTCAAAAGCGGTAAATTGCTCAGGATCTCATTGTTTATCTCTAGCAGCTGAGATTTCAAGCGTCTGCAAAGCAAATACCTTTTTCACTTTCCCACACAAAGGGAAGAGACAAGATTATCCTAAGTTTTCACCCAGAAACTCTTCTCCCACAGCACCTATCACCTTTAAGCATACTCTGTTTTCATGTACAATGTCTTGGTTATTGCCCATCTCCCCCACTAAAATACTAGGTCTCCGAGGGCAGGGATCTGTGTTCTGTTTTGTTCACAGATATATGTCAAGAACTTGGAACAGTAGGTGGCACATAGTAGGGGTTCTAAAAACAGCTGTTGAATGAATTCATTCAATAAATACTTACCGGGTGTTCACATGCTAGGCACTTCTCTAGGTCTGTCATCAATAGAGGACAGACAAGGTTTCTGCCCTCAGGGAGTTTACATTCTATAAAAGACACAGAACATGCCAGCAAATGAACAAGTTAATTCTGGGTAGTGATTAAGTGCTTCCAAGGAAATAAAGTGTAATGACCAAGAGTGAGCAATAGGGATGAATGCAAGGAACACATTTCTAAAGAAATGGATGAAAAAGAGCCACTCATGTGAAGATACAGGAGGTAAAATGTTGCAAGAACAGAGGCAAAGTCCCTGAGGCTGAAAAGGGCTTGACTTGTGATGGGGGCATCCAGGAGGCCAGTGTAACTGGAGCCAAGGGGCAGGGGATGGGGAAGTGGACGAGAAGCTAGTTCACGTGGGGCCATGTAAACCATGGTAGGGTTTGTTTGAATTTATTCCCAGTGCGATTAGAAATATTAATGGACTTTATACAGGACAATGATATAATCTGGCTCCCCCTTCCCCTTTTTTTTAAACTGTCTGCTCTGTGCAAAATGTGAAGAGGCAGGAGTGGCAGCAGAGAGACCATTGTGACAGCCCAATTGAGTGATTATGACAATTTGGCAATGGAAGGGGATATAGAGATTAAATTGAATAATTAAAGCTAGATCTTGAAGATAGAACTGATGTGATTTGCTGATAGATGGGATGTGAGGAGGAAATGAGGTAGGGTTTAAGGAAGAGAGAATTAAGGTTGAGTTTCAGGTTTTTGACTTGAGCCTCTGGGTCAACAGTGGTGCCACTTCCTGAGAATGGAAAAAGTTCAAGAGAAGCAAGTTTGGGAAAGTAAATTTGAGATGTCTATTAAACATGTGGGACATAAAATGAGTAGTTGCATATATGAATGTGAAAATCACAGGAGTCATCAGGGCTAGGGTTATAAAAGTGGGGTTCTTCAGCATTTACATACTATTTAAAATCATGCTATGGATTTAAATTATCCAGGGAAAGGGACTGAGTCCTGGGGCACTTCCATATCTAGATAGGGGTAGAGGATGGAGAACCTGGGGGAGGCAGCCCAAAGCAGGAGGAAAACTAGGTGGAGGCAGTATTTGAAAACCAAGAGGAGAGAGAGTCCAGAGCACAGCGTCAAGTGTGTTGAAATCCTACCAGAAAGCTGAGAAACATGAGAGCAGATACATGTCCACTGGCTTTGACAACGAAGTCTTAGTGACTCAAGATCATTTTCTTTGCAAAAATGGGGATGGGAGGCAGACTAGAGTGGGTTGGAAAGTGAATGGAGGAGAGAAAGCAGAAATCAATGTGTGTGGCTAAGTATGTTTAAGTTTTGCTGTGAAGGGAAGTAGGTAGTAATTACAAGGGGATGTGAGTTGAGAGGAGACAGACGGTGTCTGTATGCTTTTGTGACTGAGCCAATGAAGAGAAAGATACTGATGACTTAGGAGAGAAAGAATTAATTGAAGGAGGGAAGTCCGTGGAGAAGATGGGGATAGGATGGAGGGCATGGGATGTACGCATGCAGAGGTGGTTTGTCTGGGATAAGCTGTTTCTTCCACGGGCACACGTGCCTCAGGCATACACAGCACACAGTCAGCAGCAGAGGGATTCGGCTGAAATGGAAGGGAAGCTATTTCTGGAGGTGAATAATCGGAAGCTTCTCAAAATAACGAGCCAAGCTCTGACTCAGGTCCCTTCCTGTAGCCCAGCCCAGACCAACACCTAGATGCTGCCATCTTCCTTACAGCCCCTCCTTGGGTTTATTTTCAGTCGTTGCTGAATTACAGCATTTTTACTTGAGGAAAAATTATAAGCATGTTTCTGGCATCCACTTGTTGCTACAGAAACGAATGTAGCCACACAAACTCAGCACTGTTCTTCATTAGTTCAAGATGGATGGTAAGATGGACTCTGGTGAACAATTCTCCATGAACCACAAATATTTATGCTGATTATCACACAAGGGCAGCTGATCACAAGCAGCAACTTGCTTTGTTGTCTTAGTGATCTGTATCTTTCTTACGTAAACCAAAAGACTCAGAGAAAGTTAATGCATTTGAAACACTGGACACTGTGTAACACCCGTCATACACACAGAAACAAATCTGTGCAAAGGCAAAGCAGGAGATCCTGGAGCAGTCATTCTGTTTTTCTTTTTTCTCGCTACTTCCTTCCCCTCTTTCTCCTCCTCCTCCTTTTCCAGGGCTCCAGTATTTATAATCTGTGGAAAATTACTGCTTTTATTCAGAACAAAGTGTGTCACAAATGAGTCCCTCAGAGTAAATAAAAGATGGAACATAGCTGGCATTTCGGAAGCCCAAGGCGTTGGCTGGTTTTGTGGACAGGATGATCTGATCCCACAGAAAGAAGGGCCTCTAAGTTGCTTTCCGTAATTTGGGTGCCCGTGATGTACAAACAGGCAGGAAAATGGAAAAAGAAGAACAATTCCACTCTGTTGAACAAACTGCTGTCCCATCAAAGCAAATGCTAAACATTTCCTACAGTTATGTGTGCAAACAGTCCAATTTACAAGAAAAGATTTTTCCCAAAGGGATATGCTGACCTTTCCAAGTTGAGCTGTTCAGAAAGGGGGGAGAAGGCAGTGTACTCAGATACCAAGCGTTTCTGACATTTGTGGCAGGAGAAGGACGTCTGTGATCTGAACTTGTCACGGGCACTGCCTAAGTGTGGTTGGGTCTGATTCGTTTTTCTCTTGAGGATTTTTCATTTTAAAAGTTTTCAGGTAGTTTGTAACTTCCATTTTGGCTCAGTGAGCACTTTTACAAAATTCACTTATTCCCCGTCTTACCAGGCAAATGTGTACAATGAAGCAGCAACCTAGACAGTTAAAAATTATCAGTTTATAGCATCAAATCTTGAAGGAATGTCAACAAACTCCCAATGTTTCTGAAAAAAAAAAAAAAAAAAAAAGAACAATTAGAAAGTCCAAACAGAATATAACAAGTTTACATCAGATAATTAGTTTTAAAGCAATGGAAGAAATCCTCTGCTTTGACTACTGATTCTCCCATAATCATGATTATAACAATGATTTCAAACAATTTTAAAATTAAAGGTTTAAATGCTACTCAAAAAACAGTTTGTGTTAAAAGACTGGAATATTTCAGCAGCAGTTAAATTTTGTAAAAGGCCTATCTCTTTCAAAATAATTTTTCAACATACAAAATCCAATATGAAAAAACACATAAAAGTGAAGTTTGGGGAACAGGGCACCAGGCCTGGAGACCTCCCTTCTGCTTTTCTCTCATTCCCTGCAGTGTTTCCACTGCTGAGAACAGCTCGAAAACCAGTTCACTATATACCAGGTTCTCAGAAAACTGCCGGTTCATGTAAGAGCCCCTGTGTGGTAACTCTCAGTTCACTGGAAGAGTAAGTACTCTGGGTCATACTGAAGGACTCCATCCCCTACTGTCCTAAATAAATGAATACTTAATGGAGATGTTTGCCTCTGCTCTGTAGGTTTGACTGTGAAAAGGACCTCTCCCTCCACCTCCACATACAGAGGCCATGGAGGCACCTGGGATCATGGCTGTGACATGATGCTGTAAAACCCCCAGTCCGGGGCTTTCCTAGTGGACACTATTAAAGGCAGGCATGAGAACTTCCTGCTCCTTGTGGACCCAGAGTTCCTCCCCATGGTAATCTTACCTGACTCACCTTCAAAGACATTTTCACTCTTGTTCCTTGAAAGTGACATTTCTGATCAAAGCTATTTGAACAACTGAAAAATTAAACTTTTGCTAGACTAGAGCTTTAATGGACTGGGATATGACAACTATTAACAACTGGACTATTTCTATAATTCGATGGTGCAGTACGGCCCTCCCTCCCCTTCCTTGCAATCAAATAGCTCAGTGTTTGGAATGGTTCGCCAGCCTCACTTTCTAAACAATAGGTGCCGGCATTTTAAACTGACCTTTAATTCTTCTGAACCAGCACTATTTCTGGCTTGTTGATTGTATGGAGAAAATGAAAAAAGAAAGCAGTCTTAATAATTTTCACATCGCCTACTGAAAGCAGTAATGGAAAAGTTTTGAAAATGATCACCTATGTACTACCTCACTCCACAAGGGCTCCTTCCACTCAAGGCAGATAGGCAATTACGAGGTTCAACGCACTGCAGAGCTTCAAAAAGGAAGAAAAGTCACTTGTGTGCTGTAACTTAAATGGGGCAAGTTAAATATATCTATATTCTTATGCACATCTTAACTTATTTACCACTACAATAAAATACTGAAATCAAAATTTTTTTAATTTATTTCAGGTGTCAGTGTATCTAATGATGATGTCATTTTTCTCCATAAAATTAGGTAAGCACTCATTTTACTCAGGAATAGTCAACAAGTTTGGAAACTGCACTGCTACATAAATTAAGGATTCAAATTAAGATTTGAATATTTTAACAAATGGAACCAATTACGGGAAGAAGTTAATATCTTACAATGAGCCAAAACTGACCTAAGAAAAAGAAACCATAACAATTTCTCTCCACACACCACCGACTCAAAGCATGTCCTTTGAATTTCCTGTGCATAGAGATGACTTGTTCCTGTGCCTATCACTCTGAACCAGATCCTGAAAAAGAACCAGGAGTCAACTAGAGGATATTCCCAGCTAAAGCTTAGTAAGAAATGGCTAGAAACCATGAAATGTATAAACAAAGTAAGTTTCATGTTTTTGATTATTTGTTATCTCAGTCCATAAAGTGCACAGCTCAGTTGACGGGCAGCACTTGACTAACTCCATCTATGCCTGCCCATAGTTCTGTTTTACTTCTACTGAGCTTCTAAAACTGGTAATCCTTCACTAAAATGAAGAAAATAAAAACAGAAACCACAAATTTAGAAGCTAAAGGAGCCAATTTGCTACCATAAAGTGTTTATCAAAGGTATATACCTCCATGACTTCTTTGGGACAGTATACCCAATTCAATACAGGAATTTAGTTTACAGACCAACAGAGGCTAAAAAAAATTCCAGAACTGTTATCCATTTTTTCCATGAGAAAACTCTCTTTCTTCCTAATTAATCATACAGACTATAATTTCTATCCAGTCTTTATTTCTAAATAAAGTAAAATCAAAAGGCAAACAAAAAACAAAATCTCAATATGGAAATCATGACCAAAGCAGACTTCAATACTTGTCCACTATCAGGGAAAAGCAGTAAAATTTATTGTGCTAAAGGAGATATTATCCTTTAGGAACCCCAAATTTAGAGAAATCATTCCCATAATAACTAAAAATAAATATATACAAATGAGAGAAGAGAATTCACTTATTATTAAAAATCTGAGTCTAACTCTATTTAATTCGGAGTTTATTGACAAAAACTCTCTAATAAACATGGTAACTAAAAATATGGCTTGGGGCTACACAGGGAAGCTTTTTACCAAAGTTAAATTTCAACCGATTTCACAACTGCATTTAGTCTGGAAGCTCAGGCTAAGGACTTAGGGAACTCATTGTATAGTTTGTGATTTTACTATGAGATATCACTTTAATTCAAATAAATTCATGGTATTTGGGCTGTAGAATATCTATGACATTTAAGAACCCCACAAAATGTTAATTCTGGGCAACAACTTTGAAGAAAGTAAAATCTTAAAGAATTCTAAAGCCATAGAAAATTAGGCTGGATATATTTTAATTGTGGAGACAAAATTAATGAGATTATAAACTATCAAATCTACATTTTTCCCTATGAACACAGTATGTATCTATTTCCTTAAAACTATTGTGGAGCTAGTCAACATTTAAAAAAAAAAGTATTATTTCTCCTATCTTGGTTTATAATTTAATGAATCAGTAATTTATCTTAGCCAACAACATAGGTAACCTGCATTATGCTGGATATATAAAACTGATACAGAAATCATCTAAAAGCTTTGAAATAGTAGAACTGAAGGCTTTATGCATTTGTAAATCAATGGCTTTTGTAGGAAAGGAACTAAGGTACTTAAAGATACCATAACATCTTAAAACCTACAAGGAAGGGGAAGAATTACTAGTACTAGTTTTTAAAACTCATGAGTTATAATAATGTAAAATAAATTTGCCATTTTAGCTGACTTTCAATATGTTTATACATGCAATATAAATTACAAATATGTATAACATTACACCTTCTAAAAGAAAACAATGATGTACAAAATGGTTATGATAAATAAAATTATTGCATTTAATGTCATTTTCTTGAAAGCCAAAATCCTTAACGTTGTATCAAACATAAACAATGTCATTTCAAATTAGAGGAAATGTATGCCAACACCAGCTCCTGACAACAGAAAAAAAGAAGCTAAAGCCCTGCAAGTTTGTCTGATTTAGGTCAGGGAATCATGGAAACAAAAGAATATTTAAAATTATTTATTTTATCATTATGCACATTGAAGGAAAGCATTATAGACAGCAGAGTCCTTTCCCACCATAAAATTATTTATACCCATTTATTCAGCTAGCAACACTAGCCTGAAGAGGTACTGATATATTCCATTTGTAATAATTTCTCTACAGCAAACAACTGTCTTACAGTTGGAGCACAATGAAGAAAATATTGTCTCTTAAGTCTTTTTTCTTCTTTTGAGTCTCAATCACTAAGAGTTCAAGGGACTTTGAGAGCATCCTGGTGCCCTGGGTGGCCTGGTGAATGCATTGAAGTCAAGCAGCATATGTGTACTCTGAAAACACTCTTAGACCCACACAAATGTTGCTTGGCTGGTAGAGCCCGCATTTCTCGCACTGGCGCTATGACATGTGAAGAACACTTGTTATGAAAGTTTCACACCAATTTTGTTCTGTTCCTTCTTCATTAGCCGCTGTGCTTCCTTTTCCATCTTCTTCCTTTGCTGCTCTGCTGCTCTCTTTTCTCTGTCTGCTATCTTCTGCTGCCTGAAGAGAAACATATTCCTATTTTTACATTTAGGAAATACCACGCAGGTAAAAGTAAAATGGCAAATAAATTCCAGAAAGAAACAGCACTGCCTTTTTACTATCATAAAATGTAAGTTTAAAAAGTCTTCATTTGTCTCACTGCTTTGAAAATTTCAAAGGTTTTCAAAAACAGTATTTCTTTTAATCCTTAGAATACAACTTACAAAATAAAAAAGGTATTATCTCCGTTTTAAAAATAAGTAAAATGGGGCATTCAGGCTAAGTGAATTGCCCAAAGTTGTAAGATTAAGCACAAGGATAAGAACTCACATACTCTGACCCCTCTTCTTCAGACTATTTTCACTGAAACATGACTTCCATTGGACTACACCTTCTTTCTGACACCATTCAGAAAAGCCTCATATTTATGATTAAATCTTCTATTATTGTAAGAGTTAAAAACAGGCAGCTAAAGGATGTCAAGAATACAGATGTGCAGAATACAAAGCACAAAGAAAATGGGAACTTAAGACATGCCTTCCAACTAGAAGCTAGAAATCAATGTAAGATTAACATCTGACCAGCTCTACTAATGAAGAGGCAAAATGGTGGGCACTTGCTAATTACACATTAGAAAATACCGCCCTCCAGTCCCTCTCTAACTCCACTGATCTACAATCACTAAAACTCTCTATCTTTATTGATTGCTTTGTATGAGTAGGAGTAGAAATGAGATGATGAAATAGGAAAAAGGAAAGGAATAGAAGTTAGTCATGGATCTGAAGGTTCAGGGTATGAGAAAATAAGAACAAGTATGCAAGGGTGAGGAAGAAAGCTGTAGTAGGTCACAGGTGGGCAAAGGATAGGCAACACACTGGGTTATATACAGAAAAATCCAGTATGGATTACCCACATTTGAGACAGCTCAAAGCTGGGTATAGTGAGTGAAATACACATACAATTCTCAATCATACTTAAAAACAGGAGTAAGCACTGTTGGTGGGAATATAAATTGGTGCAGCCACTATGAAAAACAGTATGGAGACTCCTTAAAAAACTAAAAACAGAGTTACCATATGATCCAGCAATCCAGGCATGTATCTGAGGAAAACAATAATTCGAAAAGATATATGCACCACAAATATTCACAGCAGAACTATACACAACAGCCAAGACATAGAAGCAACCTAAATGTCCATTGACAAATGAATGGATAAACAAGACATGATACACACACACACACACACACACACACACACACACACAATGGAATACTACTCAGTCATAAAAAGAATGAAATAATGCCATTTACAGCAACATGGATGGACCTAGAGATTATTATACTAAATGAAGTAAGTAAGAAAGAGAAAGAAAAATACCATATGATATCACTTATATGTGGAATCTAAAATATGACACAAATGACCTTATTTACAAAACAGAAAGAGACTCACAGACATAGAAAGCAAACTTATGGTTATGAAAGGGAAAAAGGGGTGGGGAGGATAAATTAGGACTTGGGATTAGCAGATACAAACTATATATCTATATAAAATAGATAAATAATAAGGTCCTACTGTATAGCACAGGGAACTATTCAATACCCTGTAATAAACCAAAATGGAAAAGAAAAAACTGGGTGTAAGCAGAAGTATAAATGACCAAAATTCCAGAAGGTAGAGAGATTTATTTTAGGCAACATTTTGACCATCACCATCAATGAACTAAAGTTTCAAAAGAATAGTTTAAAAAAATCTACTTTTCACTAGCTCTGCTCACTTTCAAGCAAAACTGATAATTTGCAATAAAAATGCCAAAATATCAGTGTCAAAAAAGGAGAGAGAAAAAGAATTATAAAGGGCTGGCTAGGTTAGAAATAAGATAATCAAGTTTTGACCTGGTTACTAGCTGAAATATAAATATCAACAGTTAACATTCCTGGCACAAGAAGCAACTTAGACATTGCTGCAGACAAAATATATTTTTCCTGTCCAGATACATGTCTGGAATCACTAAGGAACCAGAATCTTTTTCCTCAGTGATACTGTCCACAGTACTAGTAGCACTTATAGCGGCAGTGGGAAACAGGACAAGTTAGTGAATATGGATTATGGATACACTTTAAAAATTCTCAGGGTTCTTCTGGGGGCGGTAACAACGTACGGAAGCCTCCAGGTGTCTCTGGCTCTGCTTATGCAACGTGCAGCATGGAGCACATCTATTACTAAGAGGCTCCCTCTCCCAGTCTGTTCTATCATCAAACCCTAAGTTTGAGTTTTTTGGTCTCGTTTTGTTCCGGTTGCAAGAGTATAGGGCAGAAAAAGAGAAGGATTTTTTACAGTTCAGCTACTTGTGAACTCATAAACTCTACAATGCTGTTATTAAGATTACTGGATTCAAAATAAATAGCCCCTTCGTTCACCCTTGTGGTTGATGACACTAATCATCACTAGATTCCCCAAAATATTCTAAAATACTCAGACTTCTTTAGCTATGAATTATCCAAAAAAAGAGTAAAAAAAAAAAAAGTGACATCTTTTTTGATGATTCATACATGTTAATGTTTACAATTTTAAAAACATCTCCTTTATACTGAATAATGATCAAACAGAAACTAAACAATTAAAACTCTTATAACTTTACTGACTTTTAAAACATGATACCTTCCTGTCAAAGAAAAAAAATGCTGAAAATAAGAAAAGGTCAGCCTTAACTCCCAGTTATTTAGCTGCACCCTCTGCTGGTTGTTCAAGGTAATTGCAATTTATTGGTAAAGACAAGAAAGGAAAATACAAAAATACAGATTGTTTTAAGAATCAGATAAAGGGTAATTCATTTTCTATCCCTATTATAAAAACAGTATTTTAAAAAATCACTGTATTTTACTATAACGTCATTAAAAGTGGAAAAGTAATTTAGATACATTTAAATATCTGAGTTTTCATTAGTGATGATAGTCATAAACTCTCTTAAGGTAAATTTTCTTTTTACTCTTTGACCCAATGCAGCAGTAGCAAGAATTAAGTTCCTTGCTCACGAAGACAGAGAAATAAGAACAAACAACAAAACACAGATTTGAAAACCTCCAGAATAATAGTTTTTGTAGAATGGGCAGTAAGTACATGACTTGTTATCTTTCTACTTCAGGGCGTCTGAGTACGTCAATTGAGATCCACATACAAATGTTGAGTGTAATACAATACACTATTCACGGCTATGTTCAAACGAGCAGTGCCAGCACTATGCTAGACCACAGGGAAACAAAACCAAAGGTATCATTTCTGACCCAGAGAAAATGTATTCTTGTGGCTCACATTTCACAGTGGGACATTTTAAGAGATAAATATATTTTACAGGGAATGAAGTATAAAGCACACAGTGCAATATGGTGTATATATCTGTGCGTGTGTATATATATATATAAGATCTCATTCATCACGATTATTCTTTTATATCTACAATGCTTTAAATTCTTGTTTTTTTGGGAGGTTTTGATCATATAAAATAGCATATGTAGTCTGAAATACAAAGAAGTATCCCATATTATCTAAGGTTCAAATAAGAATGAAGAAAAATATTAACATTTGGCAGAATGAGCTTTCTTGACCTTAAACACAGCATGAACAAAACCCGTTCTTCTACTCAGCTGCAGCGTAAATATGACTCAAATACCTCAGAACTTCCTCGGCCTGCCAGGCGGCATCCTCTTCTTCTTCCCATGCATTGGTATTTTCCTGCCAGGTATCCAAGTCACCTAATTCAGGCTAAAAAAAAAAAAAAAAAAAAATTACGATAGTAAAGAGCCATCCTTTCTCCACTCAGCAGTCAATAAGAGTATCTTTTAAAGCATAACTTAGACTGCCAAAGGACTGCCTCTGCTTTGCCTGAACTGAGGGGTTTCTGGAGACACACGACTTTGTTACTCAACGGTCCTGGGCAAGTTCAGCTTTCTTCCTATTTTGTTAAAGGATATTCCAGGATATTAATTTTATATTAACTTTTCTTTTCTTTTTGTGCCTCCTGCAGTTTGGGACAGACAAGAATACAACACTTCTGTTTCTCTCTTTTCAGTAAGAAGAAGGAGTGGGGGTGGGGGAGAGAGAAGAGGCAGGCTGATCCAGACTGGATTAGCGATGCTTGACTGGACTACTCTGTGCTGGGGTGACGAACTGGAAGAACTGAAATTTTCCAAACTAGCACAGTCATCTCCACTTAAGCACAAATAATTTCGATTTTTCAGTGGCACAGTCTGTCTGGGTCCCAGGGAAAAATGACAAACCAGGCAAAATTTACTCTTCACTGGAATATTTCTTCTCTGCTGTGCCTCCTTTTGCCTGTCCCACTTCCCTAATACCAACAGGCTGGCCACTACCTTCCACTGTTCCCCATGCCAGACCTCCAAGAGTTTACTTTTCCTTCCACAAACCAATGAAAATGTTCATTCTGGAATGTTTGGTTGGTGGGGAAATGATTATGTGCATAAAATAAATGGCACCAACCTGTGAACAGATTTATTATATTCTCTTTTGAGTACTTACACCTAAAAATGAAATAAAATGTGTTGAATTTTCTGCTTCTAACCACAAATGAAACACCATCCCGTTAAAAATTTTCTAAGAAATATATCTGATTATTTGTTTAATATAACTTTCCAAAAGTAAAATAGCTAAATCAAAGAAAAGGATTTTTAAAGTCACTGAAACAAATACAAATGATTCTCTTGAAAAGTTATACCAACTTCTCCTCCTGGCAGCAGGAGGCAGAAGTCTTGTTTCCTTGTACTGTTGTCAGAACAGGTAGGTTTCCTTCTTTTCTATCTTCCCTAACATGTTAGGATTTAAAATGGTGTCTTGTTATTTTACTGTGAATGTCTTTAAGAACTAATAAGATAAAACTTCTCTACATGTTACCAGATGATGTCTATTTCTTATTTGTAAATTTATCCATTTTTCTACTGAGGTGTTTGATTTTTGGTGTATAAAACATTTAGATATAAAAAAAGTGAAACTCCTAAGACCATAAAAAAGAGTGTTATCTGATCCTCTAGTGGAGATGGTCTTCTAAGTAAAAAAGAAAAAGTTCTAATGGATAGATTTGCTACATAAAAACTAAATCTATCTGCCCATCAAAAACATCAAAACCAAATTATAAAGCCAACAACAAACTGAAAATTGTAAAAGATGACAGAAGTTAGTATCCTTAGTATTGAAAGATTTATCACAACAATACAAATGATAAATTCCAGAAAGAACGTGCAATTTAAAAGAAAAACCTAATTTGTGGAATGGGTAGTGAGGTATTTTTGGTGCAGAGAACAAAGCACAGTAGGCTACCATTCTCTTCCTAGGCAATGCCCCTTTGTTTTGTCTGCTTGGAAGGAAAGTATGTGGGAACATTCTCCACCTACCCTATTTACCTCTACCAGACTCTGGAAGCGGTTACATATTTACAACTTTTTAATAAGCTATGTTAGTGTTATAATAACGTATAATTACAGTTAGGTGGCAAATATGTACTAACATACTGAGGAGGTCTGAACCACTCTACCATATAGGATCAAACTTGTATAAAGTTTAAAATTCAGAAAAATGAAAAACAAAACACCATGATGCGATGCTCTTTTACAGAACTATCCGTGGAGCTATTATGCTCTCATGACATCGTGGAACTGTATAGGAGTTATCACAGTTTGTGGTATTTATGTGTGTGATAACTTATTTAACCTTGTGCCTCCCCTACTAGAATGCATACTCCTGAGGCAAGGAACCTGCCTCCTTTGCTTACTTTCTACTATATCACCAGCACCTAGCACGGCATTTGGCATTAGTAGGAATAGTTTTTGATCAATGAATTAACGTACATAAACATGGACCCCCCCACCGGGGAAGAGGGGCCTCAGAAGTTCCTGCGCAGTTTAAACAAAAAAATTAGATAGAAAGATGAACAGATAGAAGCGGTGGTTTAACTCTGTGTCTGCACATTCTCTGACACTCTTCTTCAAGAGGTGGAGCTTAGCTCCTCTCTCCCTGCATGTTGGCTGGACTTAGTGACTAGCTTCCAATGAATAAGATAATGTGGAGGTGACAGTATTTTACTTACAAGACTAAGTAGTAAATAGGCATTGTGGCTTCACCCCTGCATGTTCTCTGCTCTTTTTCTTAGGGATCATTTGTTCTGGGAAAGTCAGTGATCGTATCGTGAGGAAACTCAAGCGGCCCTATGGAGGAGTCCATGGCAAGAAACAGAGGCTTCATGCAACCAATCAGCATTAATCTGCCAGGCATGTAAGTGAGCCACCTTTGAAATGAATCCTCCAATCTCAGCCAAGCCTTCAGATAAACACAGCCCAGCTAATAATTTGTCTGGAAATGAACAGAAACCCTGAGCCAGAACCACTCAGTTTAGTCATACCCGGATTCCTGATCTGGAGAAACTTTGATTTAAAAAAAAAAAAAGTTTATTGTTGTTTAAGTCATTAAGTGTGGGGTTGTTATACAACAATAGATAATTAATATAATCAATAATCAATCAATCAAAGCATACTTAAGCCAGGATCTGGGGAGGGGCCTGCACACAGTAGTGTATTGTAAAAAATTCAAAGCTGATTTTGACAGATTCCAGGGTTGAAAACCAGTATACCCTTTCCTCATTACTTTTGTCCTTAAAAGTGTTGTATTTAGGTCAAATGCACTTTAAGTTAAATTATACTTTAAATGTAAATATAGTCTACTAGGGAAACAATTCATAACTCACATAAAAATAACCTGCTACTAAAGTTAAACTTTGGTGATAATCTCTTTAAAAGTCGTATTTTTAAATTCCATTTTGTCTCTATCTTTTATGTGTGCAACGGACTCTGATCTTAGTACCTGATGTAATTACAATGTCATAAAAGGATAGGACTGGTAAAATTCCAGATTAACCTCTCTTGATCTACTAAATGTGTTTCAAAGTCACAGAAATACCGACACTATGTTCAATTCATTTTCATGTTTTCTTCTTCTCTAAAGAAAACAGAAACAAACAAACAAAAAACTTGCCTAGATACCATTAACATACTTACAGATTGATGAATAAAAGGCATATCTTGTGTAGCTGCTAATCTACTAGAGAAACCAGTGCTACCATCTGGGATGCCAAAATTTAATGGTTCTCTCTTCTTAATAATGATCTGAAAGATTAATTAAAATAAAATTACAGGAATATTTTATACCTCACTATATAAAAATAGACAAACTGACCAAAGCATTTTATAAATATTTTAAAACGTGCTCTACCTTGCTCCTCTTAAAATTGACAATGTAAAAAAAATATTTTAAAGGCTATAAAGGGCACCAAAATTCCCAGGCAATTGGCACACAAATCAGTTACATACTAAGAAAAATCATATTTCACTTTTTTCTAAAACAATACATTTTCCTCTTCCTCCTTCCTCTTTCCCTACTTTCCCTAGACCCCAAAATATAATTGGGCTTTTCCAGTTCCCGTATTAAATAAGAACATGTATCATTATCCTGCCAAGAAGTATAACCAGTTCTCTAAGCATGTTGATATCTGTGAATACATAACTATTTCAGGCCAGTAATGTTAGCTCTGTAGCTTAAAAGCATTTTCATTCTAAATAATTTACTAAGGTACTACTAATACACTGGATTCCTATTAAGAGCAGCAACACACTTCCAAAATACTAAGAAACTTGCTTAAAACTCCTTGAAAAATATGCAACTTTATGCTTTTCAGCACTGAGACATTTGGATAACTCAACAAAAACAATTATGATTACAGTATGCAAATGTTATCAGCTTTGAAAATCTAAAAATAAACGTACAGCTAAAACTGGCTGGGATGTAAAAGAGGGTGAAAAACCCTATTAGGGAATTGGGGAAAAAAATATGTCCCAATTTTATTAAATATATTGATAAGAAGTATTTTCTATGCTTGACTGAATAAGAAATGGAACTTTAAATATAATTTTTCAAAATAGCAGAAATGACTGATGAAGTAGACTGGAATAATAACATTATAATGTTTGAAAGAAGGGGAAGAGGGGCAAGGGTGGTATGAAATAAACCCCCATTTAGCATAGTATGAAGTCAGTGGACAATGCCTGTTATTGGTAAATCAAGACACAGCAATTTAAGAATACTGTATATAGATACAATGAAAAACACTAGAAGCCCAAACAGAAAAATTTATGAGTGGCTGCTTCTGGGAAGTCAAACTGGCTATGAAGAGTGATGGGGCAGAAGTCTACTGTCTTTCATTATAAGCTCTTTTATATTCTTTGATTAAAACTTTTTTTTAAATGTACATGTACTATTATTTTTAAAAAGGAAAATACTCAGCCATTGTTCTTTTTCTAATAATTCCCTGCATATTTAAGTGACTGCCATAGTCAACTCAAAAGGGATAAAATAAAGTGTGGATGACTAACACAAACCCACATAATTACTCTAAGTTCTCAGAGCCTTACATTGATTTTGTAATGGTTATAAACAATGGAAACTAGCTACCACTCTGTAGATATCACTAAGCTGTGAACTCTTTTAAGTTTTAGAACTGTATCTTACTCAGCTTAGTCTCCATAGCAGAGACTAGAGTCTAGAATTGGACATACAGTAGGATTTCTGTAAATGCTTAGACATAATGTTAGGACTTATGGATACAACTTGCTAGATCTATGTTTAGGTCACCTGAATACACAAACCTCTATAACACCACAAAAATAAAACCCTGATAATTAGAAACAGGCTTTCTAACAAATACAGTTTATTCTGTCTAATTTTAATTATAGGAATCTGAAGAGCAATTCAATGGTTTAATCTCCAAAAGCACAAATCTTTAACGTACTTTCTGGGTTTTCCTTATAGTTGGTGTCATGTCCTTAAAATAGTCGGGTTCTAGTTGTTCTAAAGCATTTTGTTGTGCTGCCACGTTCCCATTCCCTCCTTCAATCTTTACGCTTGTGGGTGCATCTTCATCCCAGGAGGTCCACTCTTCAACATCTGCCTAAATTTAAATGATCGATATTGTCAGCCACAAAGGGGTAGCCTAGTTAACACTTCATTCTCACTTACTAGAAAAATGAGTTTCCTAAAACACTGTTTTTCAAAACCTAATGTACCTACCCCCCTCCAAAACAAAACAAAACAAAACAAAACAAATAAAACATTGGTTTTCAAACTTTTTTGAACAGGAAAGTACAATCTTACATCACATACCAAAACTAGGTCAAAAGTTTAAAAAATTACTTTTACTATGAGTTAGACATTCTGTTCTATCTATTAAGAAACAAACAATAAAACAAAATAAAAGAAAATGTTTTGGAAATTAAACTGACGTTTAAAACTACAGCCCACAGGAGGAGGACTGGAACTTGTAATCTAAGCTTAATCAGGTTTATTGCTTGATAAAATAACAAATAACAACAATCTTTACAGGATTTAAATAAGATAGAGTCTCAAACATAATATTCAAAATGTCCATGAAATAACTCAAAATTATTCAGCAAACAAAAAACAAGAAATCTCAACTTGAATGGAAAAAGTAAACCAACAGACACCAACCCCAAGATGATATAAATGTCGGAATTATCTAAGACTTTAAAATAGTTATAAAAATGCTCCAATAAGCAATAGCAAACACTCTTGAAACCAACAGGAAAAAAATAGAAACTCTCAGCAAAGACACAGAAAATAAAGAACAAAATAAAAATTTTAGAATAAAAAAATTATAACAATAACAATAAAAATCCTGACCCTGACTACCAAATTAATTTCATGACATACTGATGGTCTGCAATATAGTCTGAAAAATATGGTTCTGGAACACTTACTCAAACTTTAAAAAAAACTACCTGTTTAGGAACTGATGAATAATCAACTGTAGTTGGCAAAGTTATCTGGTCTCCACTTAATTTCCGTCCTCTGCCAGATCTAAAACAAAAATGAAATAATTTATTTCAAGAACTACCAAAACAAGCACCAGTAAAAGTACTACAGACAGTAACTTAAAGGTTTGTAAGAGAAGATCTTTTTCAAATTTTGAATTATTTTAATAATTAACAGTTGTTCATTAAGATATGAAAAGCCAGACATGCATCAGATATCTCTTAAATGTTTTCAAAATATTGGACAGGACAACACAACTGCTTTTTGGTTTAGGACTCAATTATAGACAAACTCAGGAGGAATAGAAGGCCAAAAACAAAAATACAAAACTGGTTTGAAACCATGCTCCTTAGAGCATTATGAGTTTTGTAGGTGAAGCTCTGGGACAGCTGTGCTGTTTTAATGAGGGTGGCCTGGCTTTTGCTTGTTTTACATAGTTGGTTTCTTAAGATTACCTATTAAACTATTAAAGTTTGAAAATCACTGGGTTGAACTATAAACTGTTCCCAGCAAGTTTTAAGGATTAGGAGGACAAGTACTATATTAAACAAGATGGGTCTTGTCCCTCAATTGTGAAGAGCACAGGCTGTGGAACCTGTGTCAACCACGGTTTCTAATGTTACTTCTATTCATTATGAGTCTATTTGGAATCACCTTCCTCCTAGCCTCAGTGTCCTCATCTGTAAAAGGCAGGTATTCAAACCTACCTTTGCAAGGTTGTTGTGAGGATTTAATTAAGTGATATATTTAAAGTAGCTAGACACTAGACAGTGCCTGCTATAGAATAAGGTGTTAAAAAGTGGTAGCTATTATAAATGATTAGTCACTTGCTTCACTTCAAATAATCTATAAAACATCTGCTTAGAGCTAACTGGTAAAGTTAGCTAAGTTCAGAAATCATACTTTATTTGTTTAAAGGATGAATAGAAAAGCAATATAGGTTACTACTAAATTTATGATGTAAACCTGGTATTTTAGAACACATGATCTAGGTTCCTTCTGACACTTATGAAATGCTTATTCCCACAAACGGTTAGTTTTCTTTAAAACTGAACATACAATCAATCTTAAATATATTTACAATGACAAGAGAAATTTAGTGACAATAGAAATGTCCTTAATATTTTTAAATCAAATACAATATCTTATACTAAAAGTAACCAGTATTCAGCAAAAGTTTTGGAAAATAACAGACCCAAAGAGAAAAA
Organism: Camelus bactrianus; assembly: GCF_048773025.1. NCBI lineage: Eukaryota > Metazoa > Chordata > Mammalia > Artiodactyla > Camelidae > Camelus > Camelus bactrianus. The sequence goes on along the minus strand of NC_133563.1, from coordinate 15,602,319 downwards.
CACCTACAATTTATCACCACTATTAACATACCTCCTGGCAATTAATACTCAATTTTATCCTGCTTTAACCTAGTTAATTCCCAGCCATGCTACTTCTAACAATAAAGTCAATGCCACTTAATCCTCAGAGTTTTAGTAGTTATAAAATGGCCATTTAGGCAGATAGTATATTTCCTAGTTTCCCTTGCAGCTAAGTGGCTAAGCTCTGGACAGTAGGCTGTGAACAAAGTTATGTGCAACTTCTAAATCATATCCACTAAAAAAAGAGAGCTGACTGCCCTCCATTTCCTCTTTTACCCTATCTTACTCTTAGCAAGTCAGCAATTTGGCCTAGGGATACTAACAGTTCCACTGATTAAGTAGTCAGACCCAAACAATGTAATACTTACGTATGTCCTATCTGCTTAGTAGTCACTAGAAAAAGATATATATGAATTTAAAGAAAAATAATATTTTGATTTCATTCTTTAACAACCACAATTACTTACTAATGGAATGTGTGAACCTGTTGGATACCACACAGCTTCTCAACCCTTGGAATCAGACTGGATACCATCACCGTCATTTTCTGTTCTATATTACTTTTGGTTCAGTACTTGCTTTTAATTATAACATAAAATCCTAGCTTTACAAAGATAGGTCATCAAAAATACAAGTAAACAAAAACTTATCGCAACCATTCAAGAACATCATCAAAAGTAATACTGTAGGATCTAACGTTGCGCATGTGAATTACCTAGAGCCAATAGTCTGTGCAGTGTTTAACAGACATTGACTATTATATTCACCGTGTTTTACTGAAAAATTTAAAATATCCTATGGCAACCCCATGCGTGTAATGCGAAGCCCTGAAGTGCCTAAGGAACTGTAGCTCTAGGGTACAGCATTATGACAAAATAGAAAGAATTCAGGTCTGTGGATGACTTAACTGAAGCAGAAGTTAAGACTTACCTGCCATGGACCACCTACACATTCTGGAATGTTATTTAAGAGACAAGAAAAAAAAATCTTTTTTGTGTAGGGTTTCTCTGTTAAAGTTTTTTTTTAAATATAAAAATTACACTCATAATGTAGTATGTAAATACCTGTGTCTAATTCCATCTAACCACTTTAAAACATCCTGATAATGAAACAATTATGTACATAAAAACTTTCTGATGATTATAATAATGAAAGTTGCTTTGCTTATCTCTGAAATTATATAGTACTAAGAATGTTATTTTAGTGGAAGACGTAATAATTTTAAAGAATGAAAAGAAATGAACCTCTACTTCTTAGATCTGAAAAAATATATAAAAGTATACATAAAATATATAAAAATCTGAAAAAATATTAAAAATACTAGAGATTAATGAATGAATACTGCAATCAAGAAATTTAGCTTAAAAATAGTATGTCATGCCTTTTTGTAGTTATGAAGGGATCCAAAATTAGCAAGAAGATAAACAGGTTAGTGTGAACATAAAATTTGTTTACCTGCATATTAATCTCTTTAGGAATGAGAATACTGTTGCTAGGCAAGTACAAACTTTAAATAACCGAAACTGTGTAATAGCCATGGTAAGAATCAAAACCTGTGGAAAAAGCACAAAAATAAATGCATTATGGTGATTTCATTAGCTATACTCCTGTTTTGAAGTGAACCTGAAAAGTTCTATTATGAATTGTGAAAATTAGACACTTTTTTACTTTCCTTTAGAAACCACAAATATAAAACAGTACATTTAAAAACTAAAATGTAAATCATACTGACAATTAAAGAAACCAAGGTTTTTTTAATTGCTTCTCAGCTTTATGGCTAAGATCAAGTGTAAGAAACTAAGGTTTTGAAGAGTTTTCAATAGTTGAGGGAAAAAATTTATTCAAAATATTCTCAGAATGGTTTTTTAAAGTAATTTTACTTAAATTACCTATTAATAATTTATTTATTTACAATTTGTTTTCTATCAAAAAATTAAAAATCAAAAAAGGTATAAAACAGTACATACTGAGTCTTCTGTACTTTTTGAGGTTTGAATCATATGAACATAATTAGTACTAGTCAAAATATTTTTAAACTTTTAACTTTTAGATATATACATTTTATTCTACTCATTTTACAGATGAGGAAATTAAATTAAGAGAGGTCAAGTAACTTAAGGGCACATAGCTAATAAGTTAGAAGTAACTCGAGGTCATCTGGTTCAGTGGTCCACATAGATTTTAAGGCGTAAAGATAATTGGGCCCACCCCAGTAAATCAACTAAGTCATATTCTCTAAGGGCTAAAGTCCAGTTATAGCTAATAAGCCAACAAAGGAGATACAAATACTCAATAGAAAAGGTGACAGAAAACAGGGTAAAGGGGAACAAATATGAGATGGGACAACAAATAGCAAGATAAAAGAACTAAACCTAACTGGATCAATAATCTCACTAAATGCAAATTTAAAGCCAAAGATTGTTAGATTGGATAAAAAAGAAATTACATCATTATATGCTGCCTATAAGAAATGTACTTTAAATATAAAAACACACAGGTTAAAAGCAAAGGATGGGGGAAAAATATACCATGCTAACACTAATCAAAAGAAAGCTGAATTGACTATTTCAATGTTAGAGAATAGATTTTAGGGAAAATAATACTAGAAGGCATAAAAATATTCATTTAAAAATGATAAAGGGGTCTGTTAATCAAAAGCACAGAACAATCCAAAACATATATACCCCTAATAACTGAATTATGCCAGTGTCACAAAAGAGAGGTGACATTTCTAGAGAATCTGCAGATATTAAGAGGATATTGAGAAAATATTACTTTATGCCTATATTTGACAAATGAGATGAAATGGACAAATTTCTTGAAAGAAACAAGTTATGAAAGGACAGCAAGAAGACACAGATAGCCTGAAAATCTCTATACTTACTAAAGAAATTGAATTTGTAGTTAAAAATTCCCCAAGCCCAGATGGCTTCACCAGTGAATTCTACCAAATGCTTAAGAAGTAATACCAATTCCATACAAACTGCCAGAAAACTGAAAAGAAGGGATATTTACCAACTTATTCTTTGTGGCCAGATTACACTGATACTAATTCAGACCAAAGACATTACCAGAAACGAAAAATAGAGACCAATATCTTATGAATATAAACACATAGCAATAGAAGGGAACTTTCTCAGCCTGACCAAAGACATCTATGAAAAACTTATAGTAACGTGAGATTTAATGGTGAAAAACTGGACACTTTCCACCTAAGATTATGAACAACACAACATCTGCTTTCATGACTTCTACTCAACACTGAAGCAGAGGTTCTAGCAAATGCAATTAAGCAAGAAAAGGAAACAAAAGGCATTCACATTGCAAGGAAGAACCAAAACTGTATCTGTCTATGTAGGAACATTCAATGGAATCTATAATCAACTGCATTTTTATATGTTAACAACAAACAATCACAAATTGAAATTTAAAAAACATTTGTAAGAGTACAAAAAAATGAAATGCTTAGGGACAAATCTAATAAAAGACTTGTATACTTACTGAATACTATAAAATACTGCTGAGAGAAATTAAAAGACCCTAATTAACTTAAAAAGATCTTTCACAGCTCAAAACTTGATACTGTTAAGATATCAAATCTCCCTAAATTGAACTAGAGATTCAATGAAATCCCAATCAAAATCTCAGCAGGCTTCCTTCTCTAAAGTTTAACAAGTTAACTCTAAAATTCATATAGAAATGTAAAGGACCTATAATGGACAAAACAATGTTGAAAAAGAATGAAGTAGAAGAGCTAATACTACCTAATTGTGAGACTTGTTATAAAGCTACAGTAATCAAAACGGTGCAGTACTGCAGTCAGAACTGATAAACAGATCAACAGAACAGAACAGAAGGTAGAGAAAGAGACTCACAAAACATGAGCAACAAATTTGATGATGATATGAAGGTAGTTCAATGCAGAAAGGATAGTCTTTTTGACAAATAGTGCTGGAAAAACTGGATATCCATATGCCCCCCAAAAGCCACCAAAACCCAAAAAACTTCAATCCGTATTTCACACCATTTACAAAAAGTCCTCAAAAATGGATCACAGACCTAAATGTAAGACCTAAAACCACAAAACTTCTAGAAAAAAAATTGAACAAAATCTTTGTGACCTGAGTTAGGCACAGATTTTTTAGATATGACACCAAAAGCACAATCCATTAAAAAGATAAACTGGGCTTCATAAAAATTAAAAACTTCTGTAACTCAGAAACACTGTTAAGGGAATAAAAAGACAAACCACAGATTGGGAGAAAATCTTTGCAAAGCGTAAGTCAGATAAAGGACTTGTATCTAGAATATAGTAGAACCTCTCAAAACTCAGTAAGAAATAACAACTCAATTTTAAAAACTGGGCAAAAGGTCTGAATAGACCCTTCACCAAAAAAGATATACAATAGTAAATAAATACATGAAACAATGGTCAACATCATTAATCATCAGAGAAATGCAAATTAAAACAATACTTAAAAACCATTACATACATATTAGAATGGTTCAAATTAAAAATACCAAGTACTATCAAGGATGTGGAGCAACCATAACTCATACACTGGTAGTGGGAATATAAAATGGTACAGCCATTTTGGAAAACAGTTGGTAGTTTCTTACAAAGTTAAACAAACATGTATCATATGACCCAGCCATTCTACTCCTAGGAATTTATCCAAGATAAATGAAAGTATACACCCATACAATAATGGGTTGTATCTGAATAGCAGCTTTATTTTTAATAGCTTCAAACTGGAAACAACTGAAATATACATTAACAGGTGAACAGATAAACAAATTATGGTATATACACATAACAGAATACTATTCAGAAACAAAAAAGAATGAACTACTATTGCAAGCAATAGCATAGATATATCTCAAAATAATTATGCTGAATGAAAGAAACTATATAAATATATATATATAATATATGATGACATTTATTAAAAAAAAACTCTAGAAAAGACAAACAAATCTATAGTAACAAAAAGTGTATCACTGATGCCTTGGGATGGGGAAGGATGGATTACAAAGGAGCATGAGCAAACACTTTTGCAGGTATTGGATATACTTACTACTTTGATTACGGTGATGATTTTATAGGTGGTTTTCAGTTTCACCAAAACTGATAAAACTGTACATTTTAAATACATGCAGTTTATTGTATGTCAACTGTAGCTAAAAAATCTAGTAAAAACAATCTACTCTAATAAGATATTTTTTTAAGCAATATATCATTTATGAAAGTTTCAGATTCTGGTTAGAATCTTAAAAGAAGTCATTAATATCATTATCTTGTATTGATTATTTATAACTCTTTCTGGAGAGTCAACTTCCATTAGGAAACTAGGTCAGTTCGTGACAGGACACATATTATAGAATTTCTCTAGGACTGGAACTCTATTTCATAGCAGCATTTCAATGTACCATAACAGCTCTTACTCTATTACAGGCTTTCCTCTTAATGCTTTACATGTAATAACTCATTTAATGCTCACAACCCTATGAAGGACTTAAGGCAAGTACTCCTTTATCCCTATTTTAGATAGGGAAACCAAGGCACAGAGGGGTTAAGTAATCTGCCCGAAGACACAGAGATGGCAAGTTACAGAAGTGGAATTTGAACCCAAGGAGTCTGATTCTAATGGTCAAGTCCTGAAAGATCACACACACATACTGCCTCTCTGATTAAATCAAAACATATGATTCCATATAAAAGAAATGCTATGGAATTGGGAACTAGTTAAAGTCATGGCAACCACAGGATAAAAAGTTCTCAAAAAAAAAAAGAAACAAAAAAAAACCAGGTACTGTTTTGCTAGCCTTTTAAACATGGTCACTGTTTTCAAATATTTCTTTACACATTTAATCACCTGTGCCATATATGTACTATATATATTATCCTAACAAGCACTAATTTAAATATTATGAGCTTTGGCACAAGTTAGAATTAAATATATTAAATAACCACAGTTTCCTCATTTAGAGTTTCAAAATAAATACACAAGAGGGAAAAGGAATCTAAAATTTGTTAATTCATGAGAGATGGTCATTTTTCCACTGTAGAGAGGTAGAGTAGATCACATGTTAAATCAAGTCACAGGATATTACAGGCATATACAGACACAGAGGAATGGTGTTTCTGACAATGGAATTTTATGTTTTAGCTTTCCCTTGCCTTTTACTCATCAGAAGAATATTACTGAGTAAGCATTTAGAATCATATGATTCCTATGTTGGAGTAGTTTGAATGTATCAATATATTATCCAACTTGTTAGTTTTCTCAACCAGCAAACTAAGATACACTGAAGTTAACTTTTCTGCTCAAGGTGAGGCAAGAAGCTAACAACAAAGACACAACTAAAACTCATCCTGCTCCCAGTCCATTAAGTAACAACTTTCCAAGCAATCGTTACAGTTGACTAATACCAATATTTAGAGTAGAGTGATTCCATAAAACAAAAGGGGAAAACATTATTTGATATTTCTTCCAAAATAAAAAAAAATAAACAGTGTATTTGGACTTTAGTTCTATACATATTTACTTAAAAGGAAATAAAACATAACTTAAGTAACAATTATCATGGAACCAAATTAAAAGGACAGCTGTATGTTCCATCTATTCAAAACTGAAATGTTGACTTTTTAAAAATTCTATCATATGGGTATAAGATAAACAATAAAATTTATAAATATAACATAAAGATTCAAATCTCCCTGGATAAATATACCATCACTGTACTACTAATAATATACTGTTTTAAAATGTATTTCATGTGGATTAAAGCAGAGGGCACTGTTTTGTTTTTATCAGATATGCGCAATTACCTCCTAGAGTCTTGAAAACAGCACGTTAATAGTGTTATCAACTAGTAAGATATTATATTGAGTAGGTTAAAAATTAAACACTAAAAAACAGTGATCACCTCTGGTGGGGGGATGGTATGGAAGCACCAAGGAACTAAGATCTACATCTCAATCTGAGTGGTAGCAATACCAGCATACTTTACTATGTATACTGCCTGTGTGTTACACCTTAATATAAAAATTCAAAACAAAACAAAACCAGGAAGCAAGGAAAACACAGTTAACTCTTGTAGTACCTGACTGCTCTGTATAGCCACTACTAAAGCAAGCCAGTCCCTTCTAAAGAAGGGCTACACGTTGTCTACTTCTAAGATTAGAGAGTAGAAAGAGGAAGTAGACTCTTTACAGTGACAAAGTTCCAAAGGCTCCCTTAGCAGTGCTCGTGCATTTTGTCACGTGCAGGCTGTACCGCCACATGAGCTGAACGGTTTCTGAACGTCTGTATCTGGAGCTGGCCTACTGAGAGGAGGGAAAGAACTGCGACTTAAAGAAATTGAACCAAGAACATATTAAGAATTTCACTCTTCAAGCAACTTAAATGCTTCTGTCAAAAACATCCCCAATCAGTGGTTTACTAGGATTCAAAAAACGCAACAACTCTGACTCCTCCTTTCTCCTAACCTGCAAACTGCCAAAAAAGACTTTACTCCATTTCCTAATACTGCCCATCCATATTCTTCCCTATTTCCACTGCCATCTCCCTAGCATAAGCCTTTATTACTTCTTGCTGAACTACTGCAAAGTCTTAATTCCAGTATTCTTCTGACTGCACTTTTATTTTCTGCTTTGTACTTAGTTATTTCTCTATACCTTATCCATCCTGCACAATCCTTCCCATGAGGATCTTACCTAGTATGTCCAGTTACCATCTGCAAAATAAGACCTGAAAGGTTTGACTGTTTCATTATGAGTAGAATGATCTGAACAATTACGATGAATAAAAGCTTCATTTTAAAGCTGACTGTCAAGAATAAAACTCAACCAAACAAAGCAAACTTCCCTAAATGAAGATTTAGCTTAAAATTTCAGAAAAATTAAAAAAAAAAAGATAACTAGAAGAGAGACTGCAGAGCATGTGACACTAGAGGGAAAAGGCAACAGAGCTGAGGAGATACTCTATCAGGACATTTTAAAGGGTGAAAGCATTTAAAGACTATGAAGCAGAGTGGGTCTCAGGATATATATAAATTAAGAGTTGAGAATAAATTTCATAGAGAGCCTTAGTTAACAGTGGTCATCACCTTGCCACAAATAATGCTATGTGTCATTGTTCAATAAGTATTTATCAACCTGAATAACTTCAATGATAACTGGGAATAAAATTTAGAGTTTTGTTCCAACAGTAAATTAGAAAGTGGGACTATTATTAACACTAGACTAGAATTCTCTCCTTCACAATTAAGAATATCCTCATTCTATGGAAAATTTGCTTTTGTGATAAGAAAGAGGGAAGCTACTATGTACCAAGTACTATCTACATATTATCTTATTTTAACCCATAAAACCACCTTACGCAGTAGATATTATTATTCTCATTTTCCATGATTGCACAGCCAATGATAGTACAGCCAATGATCTAAATTCAATCCTAGCTCTATTTAATTCAAAAGCCAAGAATACCTCATAAACAATAAACATTCTCAGTAATTCAGTGATGGATCCAAGAGTAATTTTACAACTAGCTGAACCAAAACGGGGAAAATGCAATCAAGTTAACTATCAAGATGCAACACTTTTGATTTTATCAATTACAGTGACTTGCAGGCAGGAATATTCTTTGAGACCCATATTTACTTTAATATTCCAACTTAATTCAACTCTATATATATATATATTTAGCACGTATTATGCTTATGCAACAGATACTACCCTGAGTGAAGGGAAACACTACTGACCCAGTACAGAGAAATCTTGTGCCCGCTGCTTAATAGTCACAAGCTAGTGACTACGGGCAGGACTAGGGAGAGAATGTTCCCATCAGTCTTGCTCAGTTCAGTATTCCTAGGTCTTAGCCAATGCCAAGTACATGCTAGGTACACACATACTTGTTGAATGAAGGGAAATTATCATTCCATGAGCATTTAATACTGTTCTAGAGGATGTATGCTCTATAGCCTCACTGTAATCCTAAGGACAAAAACAAGAGGTGAGTTTCATTACTCTCATTTAACAGATGACCCTGACTTCATCTGTTAGTGAAGTTCAGATTCATTCACCCACAATTTAGAGACTGACCTCAAAGCCCAGGCTCTTCCCATACCATATCCCATTTAAGAAATCTTTAATTTTATAGTCATTGCCTCAGTTGATTTTTGAAATGCTCTCTAGGTCACCAATTTGAGGGGTATGTATCTTCAGCTACCTTACTTTTTGATTGCTTTCCAGAACTGAGAAATGCTAATATAATGTAATCGTAAAATTAAAATTCCCTTAAAATTACAAGAAAAATAACAAAACTTGATATAGCAGAATAAAGTTCAGAACCACGAAGCAACTTACTCTCAGGGGTTTTAGACTAACATCTCCAGAAAACCACTAAGAATGAAAGCTTGGCTGTGTCAAGTGAAAAAGATTCACCTACAATTTAAAAAAAGAATGCTGCATTAGAAACTGAAAGATTAAATGTCTCTTTCCTCCCTGTAATTCCTTGCAAACTGCTGGTGAGATCTTTTCAGCAGAGTTACTATATTCGTTAAATAAATCAAGCTACCATCTATGCTGGTACACACTAAACGAGTCATCAACGGCTCTACTTCTAAAACTGTATTTTTGAATTTTTTAATACCAAAATTTGAAACACCATGTGATCTAGTACTGTACAGAACAGCCCTAAACTTAAGTTTGTAACTCCTTCAAGTAGATTAAGGAATATTGGAAGGCTCCAAAAACAAAGTCTACCTGAAATTACGTAAATCTGAAAAATCAACGTTCGGCAGCGGCAAGAGATAGGGAACTAGAAGTAGAGTGTAAGAGAAAGAGTGGGGCGAACACTGGAACACTGGACCATGACTAGCAACTCAAAGTCAGGCCCTCAAATACGTAACACCAGTGAAGCTCTTACAAAGGCAAAGAAAAGTCCCCTGAAAGACTCAAAAAGAAGAGTTTCATAACTAAAATGCTTTAACTTCAGATTACCCACCTAAAACTGGCTGATGGAAAAAAAAAAATCATACCCACTGTACAGATGAGAAAAACGACAGGGGCGTTTTCAGGTTACACAATCCGACGCCATGCGCACGGCGTTTTGTGAAACGCTCTAAATTGTTCCAAGTGAGTGCCGGGTGGGCTGGGATTCGGATTGTGGAAAAATCTGCCTGAGAAGGAGCAAGGCCAGTAGAAGAGGGGCAGGGAGAACGGGCAAATTTCCCTGTGGGGAGCGGATCTGGGGACTCGAGGGTTTCCCGGCAGCCGCTCCGCAGGCCGGTCTCCCAAGCGTAAGCGCGGCATGGTAAGAGCTACACGCCCGGGGCCCGCTCCGGGTCGCGGTTCCATCACCCCAAAGGTCACACTGACCCGGAAATACTACCTTAGAGTGGCAGTCGGCCTCGGTCGGGGGAAACTGGGTGGAGGGGCGAAAAGGAAGGCAGGAGGGCGGGAAGTGCGGGATGGAGAGAAGGGCTAATCACGGAAGGGGAGAAGATACCCCCCCCAAGACCGGGGTAGTGATCGGGGTGGGGGTGGGGTGGGGGAGGGAAGCCCCTCACGGGCACGCGCAAGCCGCACACACTCACCTGCCCCTCCCCCTCCCCGCCCGCCCGGCGGAGACTCCGAGCTGCCGCGGGCCGCGCGCGCACACAAGGCGCGCGCACGCGCGCTGCCGGTCGCTTCCTCGAGCTCGCGCTCCGCCCGTTCAGTCCCAGCACCGCTCATTCAAAGCCGGGCGCGCGCTCCTCCTCAGCCGCCGTTGCCGCCGCGCAGCTGCCATGGCCGCCCCTTCCTCGGGAAACCCTCCCCTAGTCCCACCCCCTGCCCCTCCTCCTTCGCTCTCCAGGACGGCTCTCGGTAGTTTCCAGGCCCTCACTTCCGCACCCCGCCCCGGTCCTGTCTGGACCAATAGACGAGAGGTTACGGGTCTGGCGTCGGGGTTGAAAGCCAATGAGCGCTGGGGGCGGGGCTAACGGCGACGGCTGGCGTGGCAGCGGCCTCGACTGGTCAGGCGCAGTTTTCTGTGTATGTGACGGTTGCTGGTGGTACAGACTGTTGTTGCGGAGTGTCTGGTTGCATCCTGTGATGCCGCGCATTCGGTACAGCGTTTCTCCGCTCCAACCATACCTCTTTTCGTTAAACCCACAGAATCCCCCTACCAGATGGGACCAAAGAAAAACAGTGTTTAGATTGCAAAAAATGCCTCAGAATGATGGATCTGGGTAGGCCAGATCTCGACCATTAGGGGTGCTGAACGCTGAATTTAATTCAGGACTTTCGAAGTAATTTTTAACTTAATTTCCTTTAACTGGAAGTTTAAAAGTTTGTTCTGACATCCTGACCAGCACTTACCCGCCCACTTAACTTCCTAGTACCTCCACCCTCGCCACGCCACCCCAATCTGAAGCACGTTTCTACTAATAATTTTTTTATTCCCAAGAAGGAGAAGGAAGAAAGAGAATGTTTATGACTGTTGCTCTGAAAAGAGGCTGTGTATCCTTGGATAAGCTACTCCATCTCAAACCCCAGTTTAATCAGTAAAATGGCTATAATAGTGCCTACTTCGTGGCTAATGATTGCAAGCTTAGTTACAAAGCAAACATTCACAGATAAGAGCTGCTCTTACTACTCCGTTACTACATATCATTCCCAGTAACTACACCTCCCGAAGTCAACTTGACCCTCTGCAGTCCTTTTAAACACCTGCTCTAACAAATGCCTAAATTACAATAATTCAAACTTTAATAATCCAAAATAGCCTACATTTTGACATGAACATGTTTTCAAAATGCTTTTCCTTAGTGACTTGTATTTTTTGCTTCAACTTGTTTACTATATCCCTATATTCCCTTCTTTCTTATTATTCTTATTTTCTTTATTAAAATTTCCATTTGCAAATGAAAAGATATATATTTTTCTAGAAACAAGTATTGAATACTTGTTTTCTACTACAATAACAAAAGAAACAGAACGCTTGCTAAATACTGCAAACTAAAAATTTACTTTAAAATTACCTATAAAAGACTATTTAAAAGTCATCTTTACCCTAGTTGATGACTAGTAATCCTGTAATTGGGGATCACAGGTGCCAGTAATTTGGGATTTTGCTTGGGGACCACGTCTTGGATGTGTGCAGTTTGAAGTCCTGACCTCTGCCCAAGACTTGGGTGGGATGGGGATGGGGAACCACCAAATGTCAAGTGGGAGGAGCATAGGGACATAACCTGATCTATGATCCCCAACCCCCAGCTTGATTTATTCATTTTGTCAGCTTCCAACTCATCACTTACTCTCCCTGTTCAAAGCCTGGATAGGCGTCCTTGTTCTGAGTTCTCCAGCTAGGTATGAGTATTGTCGACTGACTTTCCATGCCTGCCTGGGGAGTGGGGCAGACCTTGCAAACACAACTCAGCATTTCCAGATTTTGCCAAACTCAGTTCCCTGGCTTTTTGCTTAAGGGTTGGTTTTTTCCTTAGCACAATCTTAGACCTGCTGTTCTGACTTGGACATTAATGGCTTTTTATTGATGAGTAGCTGTTCATGGTTGAATAAAGATCATAAAATCACATTCATTTCTTGATCAAGCAAGACAAAGCCTTGCCGCTCATATAGTGGATTTTGAACATTTGAAAGCAAAGGATTATCTGGTGATAATTTTAACGAATTGTTTTATTGATCTTTCTCTTCTAGAGAATTTTGCTTGCCTTCAAAATAATACATTTTAATATGCTGGAGAATCATTTTATTTATTTTTTCTTTTGGGGGGGAGGTAATTAGACTCTTTTTTTTTTAGTGGAGGTACTGGGGATTGAATCTAGGACCTTGTGCATGCTAAGCAAACACATTACCAGTGAGCTATAACCTCCCCCTATTTTTTAATATCCATAATCACCATTTAATATTTAGGGTCAATCCCTGAAACTGCTTATTTTTAATTTTTTATTGAAGTATAGTTGATGTACAACATTCTGTTAGTTTCAGGTGTACAACATAGTGATTTGACAATCAAGTACATTATGAAATAATTACAACAATAAGTCTAGTAGCCAACTGTCAGCATACAAAATTATTACAGTATTATTGACTATATTCCTTATGCTGTATTATATCCCGATGACTTTTTTATTTTATAACTGAAGGTCTGTACCACTTAATCCCCTTCACCTATTTCTCCCAACCCCCTAACCCTCTCCTCCCTTCTGGCAAACACCAATTTGTTCTCTGTATAAATCTATATAAATCTGTCTGTTTTGTTTGTTCATTTGTTTTTTTAGATTCCACATATAAATGAAAACATGCAGTATTTGTCTTTCCGTTTGACTCAGTTCACTTAGCATAATACCCTCTAGGTCTATCCACGCGGTTGCAGATGGCAAGATTTTATTCTTTTTTATAGCTGGGTAGTATTCTATTATGTGTGTGTATGTGTGTGTGTGTGTGTGTATATATATATATATATACATATATATATATATCACGTCTTCTTTATCCATTCATTTATTGATGGACATCTAGGTTGCTTCCATATTTTGACTGTTGTAAATAATGCTGCATTGAACATAGGGGTGCATATATCTTTTCTGAAACAGCTTTTTAATTTATTTTCTGTTAAAATTAACTTTGTATGAAGCATTTAAATAAATATTTTTCATCATAATTATTACTATAGCATATCTTCAATTTGTAGTAATTTTTATTGCTAAATACAGGCAGATCCATGTTTAAGGACAATTTAGTTAATCAAGTCCCTTCAGAAGAGGCCTGGATAGGAATTGAAAAAAAATCCGTATCTTTTACTAGAAATGGAATCAAATAAAAAGATGGGTTGAACTCTTCACTCCTATGTTCCAGTAGTGAGGTTCAGTAATGTAATACTTTTTGGCTACTGTCCACGTTGTTATTAGAGCTGTAATATAGTTCAGTTATATTTTGAGTTAAGTAGACTTGATCTGAGCAGGTCTGGCAATCTAATGCCATTTATTATTTTTAAGGGTAAATGTGTTGAGATTCATATAACCAATATAACAACAGTTTATAGCATGATTTATCTTGTATATGAATTGAAAACTTAAAAATAAAACAACACTGAACCAGCAATGAAAGCCTAATCTATTTAGCGACAGCGTGATGGACATTGTGGCTTTGATCTTGAATAAGTTTGAACCCTAGTTTTCTCATCTACAAAATTAGGTTAATAATTCCTGCCTTGTGGATTTATTTTGCAAAGTAAATAACATAACATATGTGGAAATGTGTTGGAAACAAAGCGGTAAAATTGATGAAAGCTTTTAGGCGTACAGGTTTATCATCTTCAAGTCCATAGACTCTTCTTTTAGCTCACAACAAGGAATAGTGCTTCCAGGGAAAACAGAGGTGAATTTTCTGTCATCAGCAACCAGAAAGAGATCTATTTATTAGTAACACATTAGGGGGAAAGAAGAGGGAACACTCAGCTTTGAAACTATGCTTTGAGTACACCCCCCACCCCCACCCCACCTCTTTTGCTTCCTTTGCTTTAAAGACAGGGTAAAAGAGCAGCTGTTAGAACAAAAACGCCTGCAACGCTACCCTTTCCTCTCCATATTTTTTCTCAATATTCATGGTATATTTTTCTCATAATAGTATCTGTTGACAATTTTTGTCCATTTTTTCCTTCTCAGTGTCTATTATTTTAACAAGCCAGGATTATCGTAACGATCTTTGATCCTCTAAATAAGCTCTGTACTTCACTGCATGATTAATAGAAATATTTTTCAAGCACGTACTTCTTCATGCTAACTCTCCTGTTCAAAATAGAGACTTGCTGTCCTCCATTAATTCAAATTCACTTAGGAGGATACGTGTCTTGATTGTTGCTTTTAATCTCTTTATTTCGAACTGCTGCTCTTGGATCCTTCTGTGACCACCTCTGGCCCTTTAAAATATTAGACACAGCAATTCTTGCTAAAGGCATTTGCCTGTGTATAATGTAATATCATACAGTGAAAATTACTCACCTCCTCACAATGGAATATATATTTCTTGCTTTAATTTTTATTTGAAATTAAATCCTTTATAAATGAGAACTAAATCTATGTTATAATCATGCTAGAAAATTTCAGTATAAAAAACTTAATCTGTTTATTTCTCTCTTCCTAGGGAGAACTTATATGTATAAACGATCATCTGCCTAAATATATAAATTAAAGAAAAGCCAAAGGAAAATACTCTTGCCATGTAGCCAGACACACTCATAAGTATCTTTCTCAAAAGGAGTTATTTTTTCTGCTCTTAGGCACTAAGCCTGTTACCATGGCTACCATAACTAGTGGTCTTTAACTGGGTGTGAATTTCAGACACTGTTATTTGAAATGTTAAGGCAGTAAATCAGGATAAAGTACAATTTCTATACTATTTTGGTAGGATTTCTTTATGTCAAAAATCTTTTAGAGGAAAAGTTTCATCATGCTGTCTATTCATTTGTTTAATTAAACAATTTACTCAACACTTAACCATGGGCACGGTGTGTGCTAGGTATGTTACAGGAATCAAAAGAACACATGGCCCTTAACCTAAATGTATTTCTCTGATAAAATCAGCTTATTATGAGTAAACAGAATTCCTGGAAGAACAGTTTTTCCTGAGGAGACTTTTAATTTTAGCATGATCTGATCACAATAACTGGAGTAGTATATCAGAGCCAGCAAGTAATGTGGCTTGTAGCTGGTCAGACTGCCCACAAGTATTCAAATACGTACTATAACCCCAAGAGCATGCCCCTTCCTTTTTGGTCTTACGCATTGTGTCTGTAGCTACTCCCTGGGGAGGTGAATTTGGGGGAATAAGTCTCTATGTTTCTCTCACTGGAGATTGGACACTTCTTGCCAGCTGGTGCCAGCCCAAGGAAGCTGAAAATGCCCACTGATGAGCATGGTTTGCCCCTCCAACTGTTTCAGATGCATTTCCTAAACCAAATACACCATGGGTTCAGCTCAAGGTTTAAGCATCTCTGCTTTGGAGTATACAGGTAATAACTTCAAAGATGTATGTAGTATTTAAAACTCTTTCCTTGCTCTGGCACTGTCTCTGCCCACCTTCCCCCGTAGGAAGGATGAATTCCCTATTGTCTTGTTCCTCTCACGTTTTGTCACCTAGACATCTGATAAAACCAGGAGATAGATAGCTAGGAATAGGACTCTGGCCAAGTAGTAGTGAAACCCTGAAAGAGCAAGGGCTGATGCTGCCACTAGCCCAGACTCCTTTCTGCTGAGTTTTCTCCACCCTCCCCCCAAAGTGGCTGGCTTTGTCCTCCTGGTCCAAGAAGGCATCTTGTTCCATGTAGCAGGAGAAACAGGAATGGATGAAGAAAGGGCACAGGGATGCCTAACAGCCATCTTTCAAGGAAAGTTCCTAGAATATGCCACAAGATTATTTGTTTTTATAACTCACTGCACACAAGTTGATCACTCCTCACTGCACTCACTGCTGAGAGATAGTCTTTGTTCTAGGTGGCCCTGTGCCCAGCAAATGATTCTAATAGTTAACACTCACATGGTGTTTATTACATGTGAGGCACTGCTCTGGTGTAATAAGAAGCCTAATGGTTTATTGGGCCAGCAATCGACATAATATAGGTAATATTATGGTCAGAAAAATAACAGGAGTGGCTCCCTTTTACTGAGGACTTACCACTTGTTGGGCACTGGGTTAGGTGTCTTATATATGATATCACTGGTCCTCAAATACCACACTACAAGGTAGATATTTTCTGCATTTTATAGGTGAAGAAACTGAAAATAGAGGAGAGACTAAGAACTTGCCTGAGGGCATAGAGATGGTAAAGTATAAACCTAGAATTTGAACAGGAATTTGGACATAAATGTGTTTTTCTAAAAATCTCTCTTCACAGTGAAACATTTTCTACTGCTTGGGGAAGAGTGGGAGGCAGTTAAATGTTGAAACTGGGCTGTGGAGTTAGATTTGAATCCCAGTTTTACTCGTAAAAGCTCTGAGAACTGGGGGTTTAAGTTCATCTTTTTAGTTTTGTTTCCTCATCTGGAAAAGGGGATAATAAATTCATAGCATAAATGTAAGGAAAAGAATTCACATAGAACATTCAGTGTAGTCTCTGGCACTTAGTAAGGATGGGTAAATCTTTATTATTAGTAGTAGTAATAGTAGTAGCAGTAGTAGTATTTTAGATAGTACTCTAGATAAAATGGAGAAAAAGTAAAAGTAGATGTCTCATCTAGAAATCATTGCAATCATCATAAAATGATAGCGCTTAGAAAAGAGCAGAGATAGCAGTACAAGATATAAATGTTTCACTTATTACCAGAAATACAGAAGATATTCTTATTACCTCCTTATCCTCTGTCTTTTACGTTGACCAAAATGGGAACATTATATTTACTTTATTCACTTTATGAATTTTTCAGATTCTGGAGAAACAGTACTAATACACAAAGTATTTTTTAATGACCTGCTCAACAGCTAAACAGCCATTTCTTACATTAAAAAGTATTTTAAAAAATTTAAACATGAATTTCTAAGGCAGGATTGTTCAAAGAAACATTATTTTTTTAAAAAGTGGCTAGTTTATGAATGAAGGCTATGTGAAGCCATATTGTTCATGGATTTTTAACAACTAGGTATTTTAAAAAGTAGCAAAGTTCTAATTTATCTGGCATAAATAATTATGGGTATGTACTATAATAATTTCAGAAAAATATAATAACTTTAGAAAAGAGCAGATAGCCAAAAACCTAGAGAAGTTAAATCAGGAACTTTTTAACAAAGTCTGTGGCTAAGAAGCAAATTTTTAGAAATTCCTTTTAGAAATTCAAGTGACTTGTATTAGTGAAACTCAGTCCCCCAAAACTCAGTTCCCCTGCCGAGTTTATAGTTAATCTCTCTCCAAAACTTTATTCCCTCTCTCGCCCCACCCCTATGCCCCTCAGGACTGAGAAGTATCAAAGAAAAGAGGGGACTGAAACCAAGCAGGACCCTTTTAAAGGAGGTAGTCTGAAAGAGTAGAAGATTCGAGGAGGATGTCTGGAGAGCAGTTCTTTGGAGATGGCTCTTCTGGGAGGCTCTCTTACAAAGGGGAAGGAGTGAAGGTACCAGCTCCTAACGCCAGGAGTCAGGAGGAAAGGACTGGATTTAGGCCCCGTGGAAAGCTTAATAGGTGTTCCCTGGGGTTTGGGGCATATAATGGGTCGAGCACTGATACTTGATTAGACTTCCGTCAGTTAGTGCTTGAGCCTACTTTTAAGTTTTGTATCTTTGGTTAGAACCTCCCTTTACAATTTGTCCTAGCCCAAACTTCTGTTTTAATAATCTGGTTAAAACTGCATCCCTGGGACCTACAGAGTAAATCTAAGCAGCACAGAAAATGGCAGTTTTCCCCACCCTACCCCATCCACCCCACCCCCCAGCTTTGCCTCTTGCTTTTCCTCTGATCATGTTTGGAGCTCAGGTAGCACCAGACTGCCTGCTGATTTCCCCGTGCTCCATTCATCCACTGCAGAGTGAGTCTGCATCTACTAGTCCCAGATACTTTGTAAGATGGCAGGAAAAATGTTGAGTAAGGAAAAGCCTCATGTCTTCAAGGAACTCTACCTAGTGGTGTTTTAGCCTTTGTTTTTGCCACATCTTCTATCAGGACACTCTTCCTTGGCTAATCTCATGCTTTATTCCTCAACACTCATCTCAGAACCATCTTCTTCTGGAAGCTGTCCCTCATCCATCTCCATCCACACAGGATGCCCTCTCCCCCAGCCAAGTGCCCCTCCTCTAAGCCCCTCTGGCACCGTCTGTCCCTCTCACGTGGTATGTTGTATCTTTGTGTAACACCTTTCCCACACTGTTTTCCCAACTACCGTGTGAACTCGTGGATGGCAGAAATGGGATCTTATTCCTTGCACTTTTCTCACTAGAATGCCTGGTATCCAATAAATGGTAAATAGATGTCGATTTGACCGAATGAAATGCCACAAATATACAAAGATATTTGGATTTACTACATGGTAAATGTTAATAATTTTTCTCTTAAGTAAGATTAACAATGACTTGGGGTGAATATACTAGGAAATGGTATATAGAAGCAGCAGCTCTGGGTTTCGTTGGATTCTCTCAGCTGTTCCAAATGTGTCCTGTCATGTGCTAGAAGGTAACTCCTGTGAGTGCCAACTCTACTTGCTCTGAACATGGCCACAAAGTGTTTATTGGGTTTATTCCTCTAAATTAAGCATTTCATTTAGAATTTTCTGAGTAAAAAGTGCAATTTTTACAGCATGAGAGCTTTTGGTTAATGTAGCTATGTTAATTTGTGGCTTTTTTTGCATTCCCTAATTTTTTCCTCTTGAAAATAAGTATCTCTTCTGGTGTACCCTTGGGCTACAGGAGGTCACACTCTTAGAAGTGACAGTTGTGAGTGGGAAGGAGGAGGAAGCAGAGGAGTTTGGACTTGTTCCGGGAACACCAAGAAGACTCTTTCTGGCCAGGATTGGCATGCCCAGAAATCTAAGATAATCTAGAATTCCTGTGGATCTGAAAAACAGCAATTTAGTCTCAAAAAAAGGTCTGAAAGAATCTCATTTCTTCAAAATCCTTACAAATTAAAATGGCTTAGATCATTGGAAATCAGAGCCTTATGACTGGATAGAGAAAACCAGATTCCCCTAGTACACACAACAATTCAAAATGCTTTCAATCTGATCTAAAGAAGTTAAGTCAAAACTAGACCAGATCTTCTACACTGGAATTTGACAGAACATTGTAAAACGACTATACCTCAACAACAACAAAAAAAACAACTAGACCAGATCTTTCAACTACTTAAAGAATTTTATGATTTGTTGATTCAGCAACTTGGAGGTGGTATATCTGCTCACAAATCAAAGATTTCTAAAAATTTTTTAAGCGAAATAAGAACATACAAACATAAGGAATCAAAAGAAAATTATATTTTGAAGAAATATGATTTGTGATTAAAGCTAATTAATTAGTGCATTTTACATATTACAAAAATATTTTTAGCATATTTTCTTGACAATGCTGTAGACTTTTTCTTGTTGTGCAACAAAATAGCTCTTAAATAAGCAGTTCTTATATTTGTGTTTCAACCTGTTCTTCACAACAGTACTTCAGTTGCTTCCTGAAAAGCAAAAACAATACAAATATTTTTTAAGTAGCAGTAACAGTGTGATTTACAATATGTTTTATTAATTTTAACTTTTCTAATATCTTATGGCATGACTAATATGGCAAAAGTAGTATGTAAAAATGAGTATTTCAAAGTTTACCACTTTAATGTTAGCATCAATAATGTACCCTTGTGGAGCTGTGGAAAAAGAATTGTGGTGCTTATACGTTGTATTTTTCACATTCAAGTTTTGTCATTTTATTTAGTGGAACTTCATGACTCTTAAAAGTGAAATACTGTAATTCAGAATGCAAAGTTATAAAAAATTGATTTTCATTTCATTAAAGACTGCTATGGTCTGAATATGTTCCACCTCAAATTCATATGTTTTAAAACCTAACGTCCAATTTGATGCTATTAGGAGGTAGGGCCTCTGATAGATGCTTAGGTCCTGAGGGTGCAGCCCTCGTGAATGGGATTAGTGTTCTCATAAAAGAGTCCCCTCAGAACTCCCCAGCCCTTCCACCATCGGAGGATACTGTGGGAAGTCTGCAACCCAGAAGGGGGCCCTCATTTGATCATGCTGGCACCTGGATCTCAGACTTCCAGCCTCTAGAATTGTAAGAAATAAATTTCTGCTGCTTTAAGCCACCCAATCTGTGATATTTTGTTATAGCATCCTGAAAGAACTAAGACTATAGTGTCTACCTTATGTCTTAATTGAAGAATTATAGTTTATTTAGTAGCAAAGGAGAAGCTGGTGATTAACTTTTTAATCTGGAAAACAGTCCTAAAAAGACACCAGGAACAATATTATTTACTAATGACTTGAAAATAGAATTTTCTGAATTTTGTAAAATCCCTAAGTTGTCAAGTACAAGCAGGAGGAAAGTTGGTGAAGATAATTAGGAAAAAATGCATTTAATGAGGAGACACAAAATGTACAAATATATAATAAGCACTACTTATACCTTATATTTTAATGCTTCTGAGAAGAAACAAATGAACTGAAGCAATCATGCTATCATGCTATTATAAAATAGACAAGTTTTACTTCTGTTAGAATTGTGGAGACAAGAAAACTGGCATTAAAATACAATAACTTTTGTGCTGGTCTTTATCTTTTATCCCTCAGCTCCAAACCCTTCCTGCCCTATTAGCTGTACGAAGCCAGGGCTGGGTTTCTTGAAACCATGCTTCTCCCTTGACAGCTGGCTTCGAATTAGTTTCTACCATCAGGAGGGAGGAAAGGATTATTTCTTCCTGAAGCCCCGGCCTCCAGTAT
Organism: Camelus bactrianus; assembly: GCF_048773025.1. Lineage (NCBI taxonomy): Eukaryota > Metazoa > Chordata > Mammalia > Artiodactyla > Camelidae > Camelus > Camelus bactrianus. Next base: position 15,580,872 of record NC_133563.1, on the reverse strand, counting down.
GTTCTGCTACTCCCAGAACCATCCTTATTATTTCCCTTCATCCTGATCTTATTCATATTTAACTTTAAAATCTAGTCTTGGCTTTTACTACTGAAATACTGGTGTCCTTTTAAATTATTACCCCATCTCAGATTCACAGCGTCTTGTGGCCACAGTGATGGGTTCAGGAAAGGGCAGGCAGCCCCAGCCAATGACAGCTCTGGGATGTTTGCCGGCAGTGTTGGGAAAGAGGTTTGCTCTTTCTGCATTAGCTGCTGAGCCGGCAGAATGTGAAAACGAAGTTGCTTGGAGGTACCTGTACGGTGAGGGTTGGTGGTGTTGGCAGAGAGTCAGCCTGGGAGTAAACCTATCACTGAGAAGAATGGAGCCGAGAGATGAGAGAGAAAGGTTCTGGATGCCATCATTTGAGTCCTTGGTTCTCGCCGTGGCAGAAATCAGACTACTTCTAGACTTCTCTGTTAAGCGAGTTCGCTTCATTTCCTAAACCAGTTGGAGCTGAGCTTCCGACCCTGGTAACTGAAACAGTCCTAACGTAACCTGCATTTCTCATTCCCCACAATCTTAAATGCCATCATATAATGTGAGTAACATTCCCGTAGGGTGGTCTTGTCTCTACCACTGAAGCCACTTTCTCAACGGCTGATTCGATTCTGCGTCTTCGTGTCCGCGGCGGGGCCATGCCGTGCACTCAGTCTTTAGTAAACATTTTCTGGTACCTAAGTACGTGAAGAGAAACAGAAAAAGTGAACTCTGCTTACCTGGAGTTACGTTCAAAATCAAAACTGCAGTCGTAAATATTTCTGAGAGCAGCAGCCGTCCCATCAGACAGCTCCCTACGGTGGTCACCATCTGGGCGGCTGTGCCCACGGCGGGCGCTTTGCTGTAGCCGCCGCCGCCGGAGACAGAGTGTGCGGCGAGGCTGAAGGCCCTGGACTCCGCCCGAACCGTGTCATCCAGGACAAATTCAATCTTTAAATTTTTTCCTGAGGGGGGAAAAATCATCATAGTATTTGACTTCCTTTTATTATTTGCTTTCATACTCTCCCACTTGGGTTTTCATTGACTTTGAATTACTATATAATCCCTAACGAAATAATTTTGGAAATTGAGTCAAATGGATGAGTTTAAGCATAAACAAGTGTAGAGAGGGTCTCAGAGTTAGAAGAGTATGGGCAGGGGGACTCTGGGTAGACTTACTTTCTGTAGCATCAGTACCTGTTCCTTAGGGGTCCTTTCCCAGTGCCCAGGACTGGAGAGAGGCTGTTTGAAACGAGGGACAGTAGGGGAGCGAGGGGAGGGTGCTGAGCGTCTGTCTGATCCCCATGCACTGGACGGAGGAGTGAAGAAGCCTCACTTGGGGGAAGTAGGGGTAGATATTGAGCTTTTTATTTTGAAAAATTTCAAACATAAAGAAGAGTTGGAAGAAGAGTACCACACACACCCATGTGCCCTCCATGTAGATTCAACCATTTTTAACTGTTTTCCACATTTGCTTTAAGTCATTTGCTACTTTTGTATTGCAAGATTGTGAACCCTCTCTTTCTTTTTCTCCAAGGTAGACAAGCTTCAAGAAACACTTGTTAGATATATTTAGAGTTTGGAACTTAAAGGACTCATCTTAAGCAGTGTGTTAAATCCTCCCACAGTTTGTGAACATCAGATAACCAACATTATTTTCCTTGATGTAATTTATTCTTGGACTACTGCTGTCAATAGTAGTGGTGACCACACAGAGCAGAGTGTGCAATACTTGTAGAATTCTAAAGTTTTCATCCGTTTTTTTCTATTATCTTTTTTAAAAAATCATTTATGTTTTTGTTCTTTTCTTTTTCAGAAGAGAATCTACTGACCACATTGTGCTTCCTATAGCAATGCATCCTGTAACCTTTGAGACGGAAGGACATTGTACTACAGAATATTCTGCCACTGATACAATTCATGACAATAAGTGCTCCCTTTTTTCAGTTTGAAAAAAAAATGAATGTATTTTTTCTTAATGGTTTTGATGTGTAAAGAATTTAGATTTTCTTGTTTTGTTTTTTCTCCTGCAGTATTGTGAAGACTCCCAAGCTAGGCTAGTGGAGAGGCCACTCCCTGGGGGAGGAGTGAAGAACTCAGCCGAAATCCAAGATCAAAACCTCCATGACATGGCTCCAATCAAGCTATCCCAGCGAAGGCCCCCACATCACGGAGCAGAGATAAGAATCCCAGATTCCTAACCCACACTATTGTGAGCAAATTAAATGGTGACTGTTTTAAGCCATTTGATATGGGGCCAGTATGCTGTGTAGCAACAGAAACTGAGACAAGCACTATATATCACACAGGTTGCTAAATAAACATGTCCCAAATGTTATTATTCAGCAGTAATATTTCTCCAGATTGTTCAAAAGATGCAGCCTCAACTGTTTACTTTCTTCTTCCACTTTTTTTTTTAACCTAATTCTCACATCCTCGTTTTCTGTGTTAGAAACTACAGCCCACACCTCCTCTGCCCTGGTGGCCCCTGCTTTGCTCTTTGTGGAGCTGTGAGAAGAAGAGGGGGTGGGGCCACGCTGTGGCTACAGTCTAATATGCAGGGGGACTGCTCACAGTTACTAACAGGGTGGGGTACCTACTAGAAAGTGTTACAAGGAGGATGCTTTATTAATTTTCTTATATATTCTGTTATTAAAGTTTTTTAAACTACAAACTGACTAACTGATCTAAAAATAATGAAGTGATGACAATACTTGACCTTCCTTACTATACACAACCAGGGAACTGAAACCCTCCACTTGATGAAAAAAAAGAAAGCAAGGCAGAAAGCTAGAAAGAAGGAAGGAAGGAAGGTATCAGAATCAATGACACTTCTCTGTAGCAGGTCAGATAAATACTCTGAGGGAAGCTTTGAACTCTGAAAGAAAACTTACTGGATAAAAGAAGAGTGCTATTTTGTTATCACAAAAATGTTGAAACCTACATTACTGCTTCAGCACCTCAGTGATCCTGGTTACTGTGGAACATGGCATTTGGAAGTGGTAGTCTGCAGACCATGATCCTCAGGTTGGGTCTTTGCCACTGGGCATCTCCTGAGTCCATCTTCTTGGAGAGGTGGGCAACCTTCTTTCAGGCAGGGTTCTTGTCAGGTGCCTTATTTCCCACAAAAAGGTCCCAATCCTACCACTATTTAACCTGATTATTGAAGAATCTGGCACTGCCCTTAACCACCAAGCGTATAGGCCACTCCATGTACTTGTCCCAGAGCACAATATTGAACTCAGTACCACTGGATTCTCATTGAGCTCTAGGGTGAGATATTGCTGCTCAGTAGGCAGATCAAACTTACCTGGTGCAAGGCATCATCAAAGCATAAGGAACAGAAAACAAGGAAAAAATTCTTTTGGAGTAATTTTATCTTTTGATATTTAGTTATATGAAAAAAAAAAGACTACTGTTAGAATTTCTTTTACTTCTTTTACTCTTTATTTTTGCTTTTATTCTGACCTTTAGTGTGTGTGTTTGAAATAACAGTGGTGAGGAGAGTGGAGTGCTGCCACTGTAAAACTTTTTTAGGAGTCAGGGCCTACAAAGGTCTTAAATGAGCCCAGGTTGAGGTAAGCAGATTAACAGAGGCCTGTATCAAGTACATGAAATCTATTTCATCCTTTTCAACACTGAACAATCTATTATTAATAGAGACTTGTTTTTTGGACATACCATTTTTGCCTTGGTAGAAAGGCTTTTACCAATTGGAGTTATGCCATCAACCCACATGGAGATAACACAAGAAACCTCACTGTGGAAGTTATCACTGCATTACTGAAACCATGCTGGAGGTATCAGGAGTATACTTCATGAGACCTCATACGAGACATCTGTTTTGATCTCAGAGCAAGTTGTAATTCTCCACAGCAACTGGTTTACCTGACGGGCACAGTGAATCATGGTAACGCTCATGTGTTCCCCTCTGCATTGGCTTTCAGAAAGACCAGAACCAACTTTCCAGCTCAACTCTGAACTCCTGCATGGCCCATTAAAATTATACGACACTATCTCATCCTTTTTTTTCTTGAATTTGAAAAATTTACATATTAAGTTTTCTTATTATAAATGTAATACATGGTGAGAAAATTTAGAAAAATACACACAAAGAAAATATGAATCATGATATAATTTTGATGTACAACCTCAAATTACCTGTTTTAATTCCCTTAATTGCTTATTTGATTTTTCACTTTGTTTTACATATTAAATGTATTTTTGGAAGCTAGACATTCTGATTTCTGTAATTTATCTTTTCATTGAAAGAGAATTATAATTGTCCCTGTTTATGGGCCTATATATGAGGATCCAAAATAGTACACTCACCTGTTCTAAGAAGAGTAAGATCTGTATAGTTGGCCCAACAGCCACTAAATGGAACTGTTGTATTTCCACTAAGACCACTGATTTGGTTGTTATTGGAGTCCTTTAGTACAGCCTTCAAAGTCAGTGAAGTAATCTCGACTGATACACAATTACCCTAAGAGAAAAACAGTAGAGAATTATAACAATTGTCCTGTTCCCATGCTTTTTTTTTTCCTTTAACGATATATGGAACTTTATTTTTTAATGCCTCATGTCAAATTTTTAGTCTGCAGAAGCTCCTTTTCCTACACAAAGAGTTCAAAATATGGGCAGCCGAGTAAAGTCATTGAAACGGAACATTTTTAAAACAGGAAAAGATGAGGTCCATGGATACCAGTCCAAATTCTAAGAGGCAGTGCCATCCTCAGGTTGCCAGGGTACCAGGATTAGTGAAGTTGGGTTCACCCTCCAAAGTTTATCGCTTAACTCTTCCACTTAGATAAATGTTTGAGTTATAACTTACATCGGAATCTACTGCCTTTACTGAAGGCTGCTGAGAAAATGGCTGTCCTGGCTGTGTTGCTGCCGGCTGAGTGATCACTGACAGCGAGGACACAAAGGCCACATGATGAACGGGAAATGCAAGCCTTTCAACCGGTTGGGCAGTCACCTGAAAATGGTCGTGAGGGAGGAAGTGATTTTCACAAAATAAACTACATTCAGTAGCAAACTCATCTTAGCCAGGCTAAGTGTAATATGCACTGTTTATTTTAAAACATGTTCAAAACGTGAGGTCAATATTATTTCAATATTCCTCTAGAGCAAAAGCATTGTTATAAATATTTGAAGCAAAGCACATTTTATACCAATACATAATTTTTTAGAAGATATACTCCTTTTTCAACTACTTTATCATTTTAGTAATACTGTAAAAAATAGCCAACAATAAATTAGAAAGACTGCCCTCTAAATTATTGTATTGAAATAGAAAAACAGTTAAAATAAGAAGCAAGCAATATTTTAAATAGCCACAATGCATTTTTCCAGTAGCACTTTCTTACCTTAATCCAGCCAGAATCACTTGGACTGGGAATAGGATTAGTAATAGACATGGAAGAGATATTAAATCCAAGGATACTACGGGTTTTTCCTAAAATTACAGCTTGTCCAAGAGAATCAGCAATTTTCTGGAGTTCAGATAATTGCATCTGACCTATGAGGAAACAGTGTTGTGACATGTGGATTATAAGAATATGGAATAGTGAGAATATTTCACTTTAGTTTTTGTTTGTGTCGCTACATCCACATTATAGAATTCTACAGCTTTCAAACTGTACATGAGCTAAACAGGACAAAGTCATCTTAAGGAGGTCAGGAATATTAAGTACTCAGTATAATATGTTTTTAAAGTTGGAATTTAAGAAAAAAAAACAAAGGTATATAAAATAGAGACAAGAAAAATGAATGAGAGCATAGTGGGAAAAATTTGTCTCTTAATTTAATAATCTCCCATGTCATTCTTTGTTTAGAAGTGAAGCACTATTATGCATGTCTATTATGGCACACCATTTTGAAAAAATAGAGTGTTAATTATGGAATGGAAAGATAATTAGCATCATCGAATTTACAGTGTGGATTCATCAGTTGCTAACATTATCATTAAATTACTAACCCCAAATTATTACTTCCTCTGGACATTGACAATGTGCACAGTTAATTTTAACACCATAGGCAGTTTCTGTTCCCTTTTCTTAGCCTGGCAGGTTCCTGAAACCTACTGCCCCAAAAGGCTCCTTACCTTAAGATGTGGCTCTCCATACACTGTACTCCTTTTGTCTGAAGCCTGGAACTTTTTCTTGAACCCTTCTTCTACTTCACCTCTCCCCCACACCATAAAAATCAATTCTCAATTTCTTTTTAAAAAATAATTGATTTTATTTATAATTTTTTTTTCTTTTAGATTTTTTTGAGGGAGGAGGTAATTAGGTTTATTTATTTTTTAATGGAGGTACTGGGGATTGAACCCAGGACCTCGTGCATAGTAAATATGCACTCTTCCACTAAGCTATACCTTCCACCTGATTCTCAATTTCTAAGTCTGTCTCCACTGCCCAAATCCTACTTAACCCATCAGCAGCAAAGAATCTAAAACAGGTTTTCAACTGGCTTTTTTGTGTCCATTCTCTCTTTTGCACTCTGTTCTATACGCTGTAGTCAGATCGTTTAAGAGACGGCTGTAGCCAGGATGTTTTGGTATACTGTTCCTCCATGCTAGCCCCTTCCTTATCCAGAGTCTTGCCTTGAGGACTCTGATCATTGAGTTGCTTTCACTAAGGCTAAGCCATGAAGCTTAGTGTGCTCGGGAAGAAGCAGCCAATGCTCTTGGGCAGAGGTTTCATAAGACTTTGAAAATCACAGTCTCAGGGAATTTCAGTCCCTGCCAATTTTAAAGGTCTCTTTTGATTGATTTAGACTCTTTGGGATAAATGTCAGTCTTTCTGATTCCTCCCTCTCCCCCAACTCCCTCCATACACTCTTCTACCAGATGGCTTCCTAGGTATGAGGGCTCGCGTGACCTCATGGCAGCAGAACAAAGGTGGCTCATGTCTACACACTACGACTACCGTCTCTCCTCACTGGTTTTTGGTGCAGGGTGGCAGGACTGACCTGCCTGCATTGTTAACAGGTTCTTTCTGACCATTTGACGTGGGAAGGCATCCATTTCTGCTGACTGCCATCTAGAAACCAAAGACCGTAACTTGAAGAGCTCTTATCCAGAGGTCCCCTTGGTACTTAAGTAACTGCTTTCTAGGACATCTGGGAGCTTCTGGATCCTGACACTATGTGAAGGCTGTGGGAAACCAGGAGTATTACTACGTACACATCTTTCTTGCCACTTCCCAGTATTTCGCTCCCTGCCAAGCTACAGAGTTTTCCTCAAGACCTCAAATCCTATTCCAATCTATGTCTGGGAAACACGCCATTGGCCTATCCTTCCCCTGCCCCTATTTCTATGTTCTTAGACTGTGTTATAAATAAATATATGATAAATCTGACTAACAAGATAAAACTTCTTTAAGGGGGTGGAAGGTGGGAGAAGCTGTGTGCGAAGAAATTTAGATCATATATAGGAAATAAATCAGTTTTTTGGACACTTGAGTGGCGAGGGTGGTAAATACTGGACTCCAATACATGTAAGGGCTTACCAGGGATTTCTACGAGTCAGTTAGCCATCTGTATATGTTGCATGGACCTGCTACAACTCCTAGAGTAAATTAACAGACTAGGTTGAGTCTAAGGCCTTTATTCTGTAGGTATAAGGAAACAGAAGGTTGGTGGAGGAAAGTAACCCATTACTGGGCAGAGAACATCACTGGGAAGGTCTGGTTGCAACACAAGGCTATGCTTCCTGTTTCTTTCAACAAAGAGAGGTGATAAGGTGATCAGCACCTTCTTCCATTCATGCAAGCCTTTCCACACAGGCTTATCGCCACAAGGGAAGAACCTTCTGCCTGCATAACTGGTAGAATTCCAGAACAGCAGTGTGGCAGGTGCATGGGGTCAAAGGTCAGAAGCAAACCTCCTGGGGAAGGAGTGATGACCCCCAGTGGCAGAAGGTGAGAACTTCACCCAGTACCTAAGTTCACACATCAGAGAGCCTGGGAGTTTAATGTAAAACATGCTGGACAGAAATAGGGTAGATCAGGACTTTCTGAGTCTGAAATTTACACAGTGTGGAAGCTCTCTTTAAGAAAAAGTATGCAGAGAAGCCTTACTTGTGCAACTTTTATAATAATAGTCAATAACTTGACCACATTATTAAGTGGATTCTCCTCCCAGAGCCTTGAAAGTTAAAGCCCCTCTGTTCCTCATGGGGAGTGAGGGACAGAGAAAGGGGTGATGGCTGGTAAGGCTGATTAGATCAGTCATAGATATTAAAGACAGAACATATTCTTGCACATTTGCACTTGTTAGTGTAAATATGTGAGTTTACTCTGGAAATTTAACCCACCACCCCACCTCTCAGAGTCTACAAGGGTCTACTTTTTCCCTTAGGAAAACAGCCTCTGTCCTTCTCTTGGCTTACAAAGAGGAGAACTTCTTTTGGTTTCCCATGATCTGCCTACCTCTCAGTCTTGACTCCAGCAGCTGGTCTTTTCTGGCCCTTCTGCTGCAGACCTATTGGATCCTTCCCAGTTCTTCAAATGTACCAAACTCTCATCAACTATTGCCTCAGCCTCCAGCATTCTTAGCTCCCACTTTTCACTGACCAACTCTTTTCCTCCTTGTCTCTCAGCTATAAGGTCACTTCCTTAGGTCATTTCTTGGATCTTTTATGTTAGGCCAAATCCTTTTGTTGAATTAATTAATTGCTACAATAACAAAATAGAAGTTGAAGTTCCTTCATGATTCAGAATAGTTTGGGATTACAGAAGTAGAGCAGGGAAAAGTATCTCCAGGCCCTGCGGTCAGGATGTGGGGCTGTTGGCTTGGCTTACCCAGCCTTGATGGGGCTATTTATGGATTTGGTTTGGTAACTACGTTACTCTATCTCAAACGTCTACTCTTCATACCTGTAGTGTTGTTGATTACGAACTGAGGGGGAGGATCTCCGATCTCCAGTTCAACTGTGAGTCCCAGGGCCCTCTTCCTCCGCAGGTTCTCCCCGCGTATTATTTTGCTGACACGGATTTTGTCACTTGGTATCTTTAGGAACAAGGCAAGGTTTCTAACCAGATTATGAGAGCTATAAAAGTCATCTTCCGTTACAGCAGGTAATTGGAAAGAGACAAATATGACTGCAGTGGTGTGGATTTCAACAGGTATAGGTCCTTTAACCAAAAGGTAAAGCATCTGGTAGGTTCTATCAAAGTAATTTTCACCAAGGACAGTGGAATTCAGGTTAGGAAGGAATTGTTCTATGAAGGGGAAAAAGCCAAAATAGCACAGTTAAAATTCATTTACATTATTGTAATTACCATGCAGTTTTTAAATATTTGCTTAAATTTAGAAAATTCTGAAAAAGTTCAGTATTATCATTCTTTCATAGGAAAGTTTGCATATTCAAAACAAAAATACTTACAGAAACTGACATGCAAAATTGAAGTTAATTCTTTAAATAATACCATTAATATTCATTATACATTAAATTTATTTTAAAAAACAATTAGCTATAGACATGTACAAATGAGAAATAAGATCTAATTTGAACTGGGAGCCTATATGGTACTTGTAATAATATTTACATTTTCAGAATTTTAAAGCCTTGACCAAAGGCATTTGGTAATTTAAAAATGTAAATTTCACTTTAATAGCCATCTAGTTTACGCAGGGCTATATACCAACTCATAAGGAAAATTTACAATTCAGTGCTTCTGTTTTAATTAAGGACAAAAGTATGTAATACAAATGAAGTGTGTATCAAAATCTCTCAGAAGGATCTTACGTTAATAAAACAGGTTTACATTTCAGCCTGAAAAATCTTCAGTTAATGCTAAACAAATTATACTAGGGCACTGAATTTTGTAAAAGTGATTGAGACTACTATATATATAGTATATACTTCTATCAATAAACATATATATGATTTAATGGCAGAGGATCAAAAATGTCCAAGAAGTAATAAATCCACTAACACATACTGAGCCCAAAGACTGACTGTACAATAACACTGGAATGAGACATGTAGCTTCTTACCACATTTCATAGTGAGGCTTACAAAGAAAAATAAATTGGAATCTTAGAAAGAAGAGGGTATTTCTTGTTAATGTAACAGACACTCATAGCAATGGTATAAGAAGGCTTTCATTCTTACTATATATTTCTTAAAATCTACTAGTATAAGTTCTAGATGCAATTTAATTTAAACATTCTGTGAATCTAAAGAATGTGGTTTTGTGTTATAAATTGAAGCTGCTCTCGAGCTACTGTTAGAGGTGCACATGCCCCTTATCCTATGTCTTCACAGTAATGCAAGGAAGCGGAGACACAGATAATAATAAATATCTGGGGTAATCCAAAAAGATACGTATAGATTCATAGTACATGGATATTATTTTCCATTCCCAGTGTCAAAGCAAGATGTTTATCTAAAGGCAATGCTATTCCAGAAAAAAATTTCTAAGAGGGCAGTGGTGCCATTGTTTTGCAGCCCTCTGACACCTGTGTAATTGATGCCCTACATTAAATTCTGCCTGTTGACACAGTTTCTGTTTTCTTAACTTGAATGATAGAGTACTTGGTACCAAAATGTTGTTTTAAAAAAAGTTAAAATTTATGAAAATTAAGCTGTAAATATGTTCCATCGTTTATATATAAAAATAAAACTGATTCTCTTAGCTTTTAAGGAAATAATGCAGCATAGTAGTTAAGTGTATGGGTTCCAGAACTAGACTGCCTGTGTTCAGGACCTTGCTCTGCCCCTACCAGCTTTGATATTGCGTCTGGACTGAATTGTGTCTCCCCTCACCAAGCTCACGTGTTGCAGCCATAACCCTCACTGTGAGGGTATCTGGAGATGGGGTCTTTGAGAGGTAATTGGATTTAGATGAAGTCATGAGGCTGGGGACTTTATGATGAATTAATGCACTTACAAGAAAAGCCACAAGAGTGCCCCCCCCCCGCCCCCGACTCCATCTCTGCCACCTGAGAACACATGAGAAGGCAGCCATTCTCAAGTCAGGAGGAGCACTCCCACCAGAACCAGATCATACTGGTATCCTGGTCTCATGCTAGCAGCCTCCAGAACAGTGAGAAAATAAATCTGTTTTTAAGCCACCCAGTTTATTGTATTTTGTTATGGCAGCCTGAGCTGAGACAGAGACCTTGGCAAATTAACTAACCCCCTTGTGTCTGAGTTTACTCATCTGTGCCTACCTCACAGGGCTATTTATAGGATATAGTAACAGTTATTATATACAAAGCACTTAGAACAATGCCTGACACACAGGAATGCCTCTGGAAACATGAGCTCTGTCTAGGACTCGTAGAAGTAGAACGTGCTCCAGGGACAACACGCGTATGGGTTATCCATTCACACTCTCCTGTCTCGCTTAGCATGTGATCCGCAGCACTTTTGCGTCACTGTTAGCCAAGACTATGGGGCGCAGCTAAAAACCACGATAAGTAGCACACGTGGAATGGAATGGCCTGGTCTTGCTAGTATCCTGTTCAACAAAAAGACTTCAATGAGCAGAGACAAATTTTGGTTTTGCAAATGTTGGTAAATGGGTAAGGTTAGCTTCTTCCACGTATTTCCTTTAAATTCAGAGTTTACTTTATCATATTTACTTCACGGTGTTCAACTGATGTTACGCTAGCTTTCTTGGCAATACATCTGGTGACTGCCAATGAATTTAGGTTCTGACCTCTATGAAATAGAAGTAAAGCAGAGCTAGGGTAAAAATTCTAAGCAAAATCTCTTCTGTACATAGGAATAACTGAACTAAATGTGTAGAATGCAAATTCTCACGGGGCAAATGAATATAGCCCTTATACACACAAACTTCTATCTGCATGTGTGCAGATAGATAAGAATTCCATCAGCAGTGATTTTTCAGCACATGCATGTTGTAAATGAACACATTTTAGTGTTTGGTGGACCATGGGTAAAAATGTTTTTTCTCTTGTATTTGTCAAGGGCTAAAGAATTAAATATTAAACATGAAACATGACAGAATTTTATATATAATTAAGTACATATTTAGTGTGTGCTGTATTTGAGGAAATACCTGTATACAGATGTCTTTTAAGTTCACAGTGTTTCTGTTGGGAGTTCCATACTGTATTTTTGGGACAGACCAATGCATTGTTCACATAGACATCCAAACGCTGCAGTGTGGGGAAAAAAATTCCTACCAGAACAGCCTATTAAAAATAAACAATACTTTTGTTGTATTAAGAGAACAATGAAACAGAATATTTAGAATTTAGCACTTTAAAAATATCCTTTAACTATACATGCCTTCTGTAAAATATTAAAACCAAGTTTGATGGATTTAGGATAAGTATGGAGCTAAAATGTTAAATAGATTTACATTCAACCATTCATATAGATGTTACAACTTAACTCTTAATTAGTGATTCTCAGTAGAAAAGAATGTAATATAACAAGAAATTATTAGAGGACAATCTCTAAATTAAAGAAGGAGATCCTTTAAAAGCTAACAATGTTCAATACAGGCTTTCACTCCAGGGGTAGAAGAAATGGGAGAGTTAGCAGAGCTCTGTACAATGTAACCACAGAAAATTATGCACCTACTGTTGAAAAAAAATGCTTATCTCTGAGAAAAGTGAGATACTAAGACTAATATAAATCAGTCAAAATAACTATCTTAATTCAATTTTGGTCATTTTTCATGTTTATTCCCCATATTTCATGCTATCAGATATAATCATAAAGTAAGGAGTCTGGCTTTTGCAAGGGTGATGAGGAATTTATAGGGAATCTAATAAGCTACATGCAGTTTTGGAATTTTCTTTTGAGTTTGTCTACAGAGGCTCAGAATATTAAGTCACGTTACTTTGTAGTTACCTTTCTTATTTTTAAAATTTAAATACTCTCTTTCATTCAGAAATCAAGTGCCTATCTGAGCCAGGCCCTATTCTAGGGACTCTCAAAAGTCCCTGTCCTATCTGGGTTTATATTCTAGAATGAGGAGAGAGACAATAAATAATAGAAATGTTAAAAATTAAAGTATGAAGCATATTAGAAGATGATAAGTAAGTGCTTTGGAAAAAAAGAAAAGGTAGTTCAGAGTATGAGTAACTGGGAGAGCCAAGAAGGGAGAGGTGACCAAGGTAGGCCTACTGAGAGGATGGGAGTGAGGAGGTGGGGGAGTCAGCCACCCAGGGTAGAATGTTCAGGCAGACTCAACATCTGAAACATGGGCCAAGGTGGCAGCATGTCTGGAATGCTGAGCAATAGCAAGGAGCCCAGGGTGGCTGGGGGGCAGGGGCGTGGAAGAAGTCAGAGAGTTAAGGGATGAGGGAGATTGTCCCAGTGCCTTGTAGGCCATTGTGAGCACTCGGGCTCTTGTACAAAGACCAGCGGGGAAATTACTGTAGAGTTTAAGGCACACGAGTGGCCTGGTCTGACTTGTTCTCAATGTATCTCAGTGGTGGCTGAGGTGAGAACAGACAACAGAGGGGGCAAAGGTGAGCAGGAGGAGGAGCTGGGAGGCAACTGCCTTACTTCAGGGAAGAAATAATGTTGGCTCATATTGGATGGTGGCAATGGAGGTAGTGAGAAGTGGTCAGATTCTGGATATTTTGAAGGGAGACTCAACAGGATTTGCAGATAGATTGGATGAGGAATGGGAGAGAAAGAGAGAAATCAAGAATGGTTCTAAGATTTTATCTTGAGCAACTGATAGGATGTAACTGCTGTCACCTGAGAGGGGGCAAATGTCTCCTCTCCTTACTCCTTTCTCTGTTTCATCTGATTCGTGTCCTTTCTTCACAGTCCTTTTACTCTAGGACCTCAAAGTCTCATTCTTAGAAAAGAAAATCTATATTAGGCGACGACTGCTTAACCTCACTCTCTTTTCCCACTGACATAGTGTATGTAATTTACTCATCCTTGCTGAATTCAGTTTATAGCAAAGAGTTGACATTATTGAAGGTATTTTAGAAAATATGCTGTGATCTCTGAAATATATTCCAAAGATGTGTTTGTGACATATATAAATAATAGCAGCACGGAAGAATAAATGTACAATTTCAAGTGACCAGTTTTAGATCCATACTATTTTTATGTCAGGGAGGAGGGTATAGTTCAAATGGTAGAGCACGTGCTTAGCGTGCACAAGGTCCTGAGTTCAATCCCCAGTACCTCCTCTAAAAATAAATAAACCTAATTACCTCTCCCAGTCCAAAAAAAAAAAAAAACAACAAAAAAAAACCCTTGCAAAGGGACTATTTTTAAGTAAAAGTTTAGGTTTGCTTGCTAATCACACGCATTGTAGGACTCACTGTCACGCCGACTCAGACAGAGCAGCAGAACCAAGTGCATATTGCAGGGAGCTGCTTGGTACTCAAATGTGCTCTCAGGCTGATGAAAACAGTCTGGACTGACAGTGTTTCTAGTAGTACCCTACTGGTCCTTGAAAATGAGCTGTAGGATGATGATGTTTCAGAGAGCAGTGAAGGAGATAAATTCCCTCGCAGACAGAAGTACGTGCAAATAATAAACACCAATCACTCTTAAGAGGTTACTTCTATCTTGCCTTACCTGGTTATGGTCAACATTAAGCAGCATCAGTCGAAGATTCTGAGGACTGGTGCCAGTGAAGTAAACTTCGTAAAATTTGCCCAGAGCCACGATGCTATGGAACAGGGACAGTCTCCTCCGGCATGTGTACCCGGCACACCAGCCATGATCCTGTGGGCCTACATCCACACAGATGAGAGTTCACGTTCCCTATTACGAGTATGATTAGTGCAAAGCCTGAAGAGTAACTGTATTAAAAATAAACTGCCGTGGGCAAGTTCAGCATGTATAGCCATTATCCATCCACCCATCCATTCAGTGATCTAAGTTATTTCTCAAACCTCAACTTAAAAAGGAAGGAAGGCAGCAAAGCAACTCCCTCTCTACTATCCTTACTTCTAGACTGCCAAGGGTCAGATGGGTAAATTAATGTGTCTAGGATTTGTACTGGAAGGTCATTGAAGGAAGGAGTAGATATACATGTATCTTTACTCTAATAATCATATTTGAGCCCAGGGCACGTGGTGAGGATGCAAATGCTTGATGCCTTCTCCTATCTATAAAATGTGACTTTGTGTGGGGAACCAAGTTTCTCAGACTCTTTGCTGAGGAATATGTTACAACAGAGTTAATTTGTTAAAAATAGAGCCTGTACCTAGGAAACATGGACATCTGTATGTCCGAATAATTAATTTATTAATTATTTCTTTCACTTACTCATTTGTTCATTAGTTAATTTGTAAATTCAGCAAACTCTTATGTGTGTGTGTTTTATTACCTTTAATCTTCTTCCACTGTTATTCTAATACAATTTTGTTAAAGACTGTGATTACAAGTACTGTTCAAGGGTCAATATCATTAATGGACCAAAGCAATCTGAAAACTAGCACTCCATTAAACCCTCTAGAAAGCCAGAAGAAAGCGAACGCTTTTCACCTGAATCCAAACATTCCAGAACACATGTAACATGACTGTTATAGCAAACTTCTCTATTTCACCTCAGTTTTAAAGTGGCTGGGATTATACATACACAGAGCAGTAAGTGAGATATGGAATGATGAATTTTCTTGATGTATTTATTCATTAGCTTTGCTCAATTTCCTAGCTTGCTTAGAATTATTATCAATATTTGTAACTGAATTTCGGTTGAATTTTAAACCAATATAGACTTTTGAAGCTCTAGTAGAGAATAACCTACCCCTTAGCATCCAAAGTATAAATCCTACTTTCAATTTTTAATTTTTTACTGATGTATAGTCAGTTTACAATGTGGTATCAATTTCTGGTGTACAGCACAATTCTTCAGTCATACATGAATACACATATATTCATAAATCCTATTTTTAAATAAACCTTTGTGGGTTTTGAAAATAGAAATTTCTCTGTATAAAGTGAAAAATTTTAAGTGACAAAAGCCATATTTTAAAAATAAATAAAACTGAGCACTAAAAATTAAAGGGAAATTTTGGTGGTGTGTACAACTTTTATCCTGGGATTTTTTTTCCTGCCACCTTGTCTAGTGTATCCCAAGCTTCAGTAATCCTTCCAACACCTTAATAATTTTTGCCATGCTGAGATCATTCATGTTATCATTAAATTATATCATCATTAAATTGAAAGTCACTTCTTAAAATTTAAATTAATTTAAATGAGAAATGTCGTATCACTATTGTAAACGGAAAACTTGTGTTGCCTTTCAGAAAAAGAAAACGTAAACACAAACAGAGTGAACTCTTTCTCCACCATATAAAACAGAGCAATTTGAAAACATCTTCATTATTCACTGAATATTCTAATGTGGGGGACTACTGAGGAGTCAAGTCTCTCTCCTGCATATAGATCTTTCTTCCAAACAGAAGGCAGGAAAGTCCTGATGTCTGCTAGTTTTATGTGATAAATAATTTATGAGATATCTCCATGAATATAATAAATAGTGAATGCTTTGAGTAATGAGTTTGTTTACACTGAATACCTACCGTTAATGAGATCAACATAACCATTGCCCACTATAGCCACTGGTGAGAGTCTGCGAGTTTCCGTGTCAGAATCCAGGCTTTCAATAACCATCATTGCATGTTCCATCCCAAAGCACCGATAGCTCTGCCATTCTGGAATGTATTTGCAAGTAGAATCTCTAATGATTCCTAGAAACATGGGAATACACACTTAGCAAGGAAAAAGGATCTCCTTACAAAAGCATCCACAAACTATCTTTTGCTTGTTATATAAGATTAACAAATAGAAAATACAAGTTATTAGTTGAGTACATCAATCATTAAAAACAAAAGATATATTTTGTTTCATGAACCTGAGGATTAACAGAATAAGAGCCAACAAACCTTTATAAGGTGCTTTCTCAGTGATAGGAATTCTACTTCCATTTGGGAATGAGAGCATCACTTTAGGAATTCTGTAGTCTCCAATTCCAAACTGGCTATTTCCATTCCATTCATATTCTGCTTCAGGTATCACTGAACCAGAGTTCCCCAGAAAGGAGCCATCCATGTCTCTAAGTAAAGATTTCCTTTTGGCATCACAAACCATGTCTACACAATCAGATGGATTCACCTTACTGTGGAGAAAAGGTGAAAGGCATGAATACTTGGATTCAGTATACCTCCTTGTTTCTGGAGAGCATTTAAATAAACTTGCATATTTGATGAGTATCCCCCAAAATTGGTTGATTCAATCTTATTTCAGAAAGGAGTCAAAGTGGGACCAAGTAGCATATGTCATTAGCATCGTAATGAGAACCGGTTTTCTATTGTGTTGCTTTGGTCTATTATTATGAATTTATTAACATTTCAAAAGGACAAGTTATACCTGTGGGAAATAAAATTAGAATTCCAATTTGCTATCCTTATTTTGTGGAATGATAGATTTCATATTTGTGTATTGCCCAAAATATACTAACATTGCACCGAAGAGCAGGTAAATTACTCAGCTGTACAGACATACAAAATCCTTGTGTTGGCAGGGAAGTCTTTATATATTTTCCCTTCCTTCTCTGTTTTTAATGGGTCTTTAAGAATTATAAATCGGTTGCATGCTTTCTATAAAACAAGCTAAATACTTAATAAAAGTTCAGTCCCCTTCACCTTTCTATCCCAAGCTCTTGGGCTCACCACCAACTGCAGATTAGTATATATTTTTGTAGACCTTCACCTATGTATGTACAAACAGATATATTTTGATTATGATTTTTATGGTATATATTTTAATAATCATTCCATAGATATGTGAACTGTAAGAGATGAAATTCCATAAACTCATCATTCAGTTCAATCATAGATGGTGTTCTGCCTCTATCTTCAGCCACCTGGAGTGTTGACTGCTATTGGTTATGATAATAAAATGGCTGCTTAATTTGCAATGTACTATACATACTATATTATGCTTAGTATACTGTATACTTGCATTATACATACAGCATACAGCACACCATGGGGGAATATAATTTATTCCAGAGTTATCGCAATAAAATACTATCTAATAGATCTGAGCTTTTTGCTAAGAAAGACATGAAGCTATAAATTATCCCTTACTCTACTATTAGTTTTGGAGATGATTTGAGTAAATATTTATGTAGGTCATGTATTCTCTGATTCAAGTGTGTGCAGTGTTTTTATGAGCAACTCTGTGAATAGAGTGCCCAGTGGCACTCTAACATAGTGGCTTCGGGTTCTGTTTTACTTCAGGATCCAAAAAAACAGAGCTTGAGATGTGGATTTTTGTTCAAGGGAAGAAGAGAAGCCATCCAGGGCAAGGGAAAAAAAAAGGAAGATGACTTTGGTCTGTGGACTAGCTTCAATCTGATCCCAGGAGAACCTCTGGATCATGAATTGCACACCGTGATGTTCCCATCTTGTGACAAGGGGGCCAGCCTTTTGCACTCTTGTATAAATTAGTCAGTTTTTGCTGACTACACGAAGGCGGTAGTAAGGACAGCTTTAGCCTCTCACACCTATTCCTGTTTGGCTAAGAGCAATCGTCTGGAAAAGCAGGCAAATATAGGTTATTACTGGCCAACATTTAAAGCATTTGGAGACGGGGCGAGCCGCCTAGTAAAAGGGATCTGGGAGAATACCAGCAGTGTCCCAATAAACGCACAGAACTCAAAGGCATGTTTTAAAATGTAGTATTTTCTTTATGACCTAGATATTAAAGTTATATATTAAATCTGAAAGATTCAATGATAACTAAATAGGAGCTAGTAGCTTTCTAGTGGGGAGAGGCTCTATTGAGCCAAAAAACACTGCAGTTCAACAATTATTAAATGAGGAGGGGTGGGTCTGTCATCAAAATAAGATCAGATGAAATCAGCCTATTCATAAAGCATTGCTTCTCTGCAGAGATGCCCATCTAATTAGCATTATTTCTTGTCCTCTCTATACTGAAAAAGGTCAAAGAGCTCTAATAGAAAATTTCTTTCCTTTAATATTTTTTGTCTTATACCTAAATTTCTGGTCTGCACCTCTTATGAAGAGTAGCAGTTACTAGCTATATTCTTTCAAGACTTAGAATCTAAGTGGGTCAACTTCTAGAAATATTCTGACACCAACTAACCTTTGTGATTGAAAAAAAAATCACTGTTCAAAGTTTCTGCATGGTGTTGGTCACAATGATCATAATGACTCACATTTAATTTCCAAGCATATGTTGGGGTGCACATAATAAGATATTTGGAAAGCAAAAGGAAACAAAAGAGGTAAGGAGAAGGGAAGAAATGATATAGATGACTTTCTTTTCTAATGACTATTAATGGAGAGAGATTAACATACAAATACAATTCTGACCTAGTCTCTATCTTTTATGTTTAATGGTGGTGTTTTTTACGATGCATGGGGGAAAAAGTATGAGAAAATACACATATTAAGGCCTAGCTTCTTCAACTTGGCTGAAAATACAGATATATTAAATAGTTTTAACTTTCACAATGCCGATTAAATTTTACAGACATCTATGGCAGGGGAAGAAAACATAGGAAAACTGTGATGACAGTAAAGAAAAAACTGTTTTCATATATTTTACCTTACATCAGGCCTGTGTATAAATATTTTTGATTGTTCAGTAGTGTCAACCAGCTGTATGTTCTTCACATGGATTGGATGCTGTAAATCCTCATTTAAAGGGTTAGTAATGAATATCACACTGGTTTCACCTGAACAAACATTTTTAAATCCAACAAAAGTTGAACCTAGAACAAACACAACAGAAAAATAATTATTTTCTATAAAGTGGTAAAAATCAGTTTCATTTCATGTGAATTCCACTAAACACATCATTTAATACTATCCTGAACATGGAGCTCTTACCTTATGTGGTAGATTAAGTCCCCCACCGTTTGTGGCAGATTGTTGCCTCCCTATATTAACACCACTGAGTGGTCTTCTCCCATACTTTCTCTGGGCTTGGCATATTTTCTCTGTGACTTGCTTTGGACAATGGGACAAAAGCAACTGTGGTATAAACAGATCTGAAAAGTGCTTGCATATTAGGGCTCACTCTCTCATCGTGTTCTTGGGGAATTCTGTGATTACCATTATGTGAATAAGTCAAGGAGACATGTGGCTCAGTCATCCCCATTACTCTAGCCACTGGCCAGCAACAATCACCAAACACGGAAGTGAGACCACCTTAGACTAACCAGCACCTAGACACCAGTGTAATCCCAGGTAAGATTAGTAGAAGAACCACCCAGCTGAACAAAGCCAAAATTGCCAATCCACACAATCATGAGCTAATAAACAGTTGTTTAGAGGCTCTAAATTTGAGGGATGGTCTGTTATGCAGCAAAGACTAACTGAAATACTATTGCTTTCTTGGCCTTACTGCATATATTGTGTGGCCAAAAGATAAAACTGATTGGATCAAACAACTTAATCTCTTTTGGACTTAGAACTGAAAACAGCAAAAAGTGACTCCAAAAATTCTTACATTAGTCATGTGCTATCTACAACCCTGCCTGATTATATTTTCTCCTAAGCAAATACTGTATATGCATGAATACAGGCTTGTAAGTGAGCATCAGTAAAATACCACAGTAGTAGATGCTGTTCGGACCTTGTGCAGATCTCCTTTCTTGGTCCTAAACCCATGCAACGTGTTACATAATTTTGGGCATCTTAAATAATTATTGGCAAAGATATCATCATTAGAAGTAACACTGAAAAATAATGATAATTTGTTTTGTGTTCCTGGGGATTAAAGTTATAAGAAATAATATGTCAAAATTTAGAAGTCTAATTTATTGAATGGCTTTCTTTGGAGAGACACTGGTTAAAGCTATCATGAAGGGGAGACTTGCTAAATAGAAATAGAGAATGGCTCAGCGTATGTAATGGTCAAGGTGAAAATATTTGGTATGTTCAGTACAAGAATTTGTTTATAGTTATTTTACATTTTTAAGGAGGCAGCCTGGTTCAGTGAAAAAGCAGCAGGTTTGAAGTCAAGATTTCTTGATTCTAAGTCTAGCTCTGCCAATAGCTGTGGGAGCTTGGCAAAACCTTTAAAGAACTAAAATTTCTTAAGTTGTAAAACGTTCTAATAAAATATAACCCTAATTTTATAAAAGGATTTCAAAATTTAGAGAAACTAATTAACATTAAGTCCCTATACCAGTGTTTTCCTGTTGTTTTAGAAGGAAAATTAAATGCCAATTTTTTAAATATATATACAAATTTTGCCAGGGAACTGTTCTTGAAACTGATTCCAATGTCTAATTTCTTTACTTATCATATTGAGAAGATAAATTTAAATCATTTCTTATTAACAATGAAACATTATTACTTATGTTCTACATATTCTTTTCAGAACTTGATTGGGTAGATTTCCAAAGACTACGTTTAAACTTGCCTGAGACGTCCAAAAGGCCAGTGATGGCATTGTAACTCATGATCCCTGCGTGGGGTTTCCGGGGCGCCATGTTATGTGCTGAAGCAAAGGTAGGCCAGCAAATCCCACTTCTCCCACCTTTTATAAAAAGAAGAAGGTTAATGAAATTTGAATATGCACTCTTATGAACCCCAAAATTAAAGTTCTGAAATTTTCACCTGATGGAGGTCTAGAACTTCGATGGGCAGCAGAAAGTTCAATATTGGGATCATCATTAGTTAGGACATCAGAGCAATTAAATTCAGGGCTACTTCCAACAATTAATGAGCTCTATTAAAACAAAAGTTCAAACAGTATAGCTTTAATAATGAATTTCTTAAGAGAAAACACAATAATTAACAGTAATGAATTCCACTGTAGCAAAACACAACCTATATAACTTTGAGAAGTGGATCATTTATTAAACCCAGATGAAAAAGATGCGACTTCTGCCCTGAGTGGATGACATTCAAAGGGAGAAGAGGAAGACAGGCATGCAAATAATTGTATATAATGACATGTTATGTTTCCATGATAGAAATATGTGCAGGAAACAGTGGAAACAAAAAGAGAAGGGAATGTCAAAACTATCTAAGCTGGTTCAGGAAAGACTTCAAATGGTGAAAATTTAACAAACTGTAGGAAGATTAGCAGGTGATAAGCAACAAGAGGTGAGGGAAGGAGGGAGGAGGGGGAGGATGGAGAGCTTCTTGGCAGAAGGTAAGGAGAGCAAAGGAAGGAGGTGTGGATGAGCAGTGTAAAGAAGCCAAGAAAGTCATTCACATTCAATAATCTTACCCTTCTCAGAGTTGTTCTTTCTTCTTTGTGTGGCCGCATTTAAGTCTTACCTTAATTTGTACTGTTTTGCTGGAAATTTTGTGAGACACAGCAGGTGGCATGTAAATCATTGAAGAAATGGCCATTCCATTGTCAGCCAGGGTCACATTATAGATACGTACACTCTCTGTCGTCTGTAATACAACTTGTAGGTTATACAGCACAAAGTACAACCATAAATAAAAGTAAAAAATCAATTTTGGAGGTCCATTTACCTGAAAATAAATTCCGTAATCCCAACATGCCCAAATGGTAAATCCCTGTATAAGAGAACATTGAGGAAGGCCATCTTGGTTCATATAGATACCATATAAACCTCCATGGGCTTCATTGTCAAACCACTTTTCCAAGGAATTAGACTGACCTTTGAAGGAAATATAGAACCAGAGAATTAACATTATTAAATCAAGTCATATAATTATAAGCAACATCTGTTAAAGTCAAAATTCCTTTAAAGATTAAATATACAATTCTGATGCAAATTTTAACAAGATGATCAAATATTTGTATGGCTCAGCTACTCACAGTTTACTCTGTTTAGTACTTCTCTTATCTAATGTGTCCCTTCATTGTTACTCAGAATAACTGTACACTCATTTGCAAAAGTCTGACTTACTGTTAGCACCCTTAACTTATTGTATCTAATTAAACATGAATTTCTTCAGAAAGACTCGAAGTTTGGATTCAAACAAGGTAAAACTTGAAACACACAATGATACTACTTGCTGTCTTGTATCACTAACTTGTTATTTATTTCTAACAAACCTGGACAAGTTGTTTCCTAGTTTCAGCGACTCTATGCCAAAGACTTACCCCAGCAAGGTTCACCATCAATGCGGTACCCTGCCCTTCCAAATCCAGCCACTACGTTATTCTGTAAGACTGTATTGGTCCCTCTATTTATCTAGTACGACAAAGAAAATGCTTTGGGTCAGGTTCTGACACAATGATGCAATGAGAGCAGGTATGCAACATACACAGGGAACCTAATTATGGATGACACTTTCAGGAGTGAAATCGGATTCATTATTCACCCCATTCAGGTTTATAATGCAGATGAAGTAGTGAAATTAACTTAGGTTCTTATTGTAAACCCATCACTAGATACTACACCTTAGACTTCATTAGAAAAGTACATTAAAGAGATTACTTTTCATTTCAGTCACAAAACCTGCTGGATATGGTTCAATATTAATAAGCCATAGACCAAACTCCAGTATTACAGCAAGGTTACAACAATTTTATCACTCTTTTTAGTTATATTCTGTTACCAATCTGATTTATTAAGAAAAAGACAACTAAGGCAATTTCAGTGGACCATAACACTCAGTAGAGGCATTCATTAGTTTAAAGAAAATCTGCTATAATGAAAAACTGGACTAGAACTAGCCTTAGGTAATTACTTAACAATTTTATTTTATGAGCCAAATCAAAGTGGTAAAAAATGAAAAGAATAGGGCAGGGAAGGTTTAGTTCTTGCCTCTACAGTATCAACAAAACAGTCAAAAAATCTCATTTATTTGAAGCATATTAAACATCTTTATTTTTAAAGATTATGATAAAAATAAAGTCAAATGGAATTCATAAAAGTAAGACAAGTACCTTTCAAAAGACACACATAACTTTAAAGATTTGGAATTGACATTTGATTACATTCTAACATCTATAAATAGATGAAAAGAGAACATTACCTCATAAATGTATAGTAAGTTCCAAGAGTTCAGATTTTACTTTAAAGTGATTATTAACAGTTGTACAAAACCAAAATTCAATCCTTATCCCATCTTTCAAAGAGAGCTATTTTTAATTGCTTTTCCTTCCTATGGTGTAAGTAAGATAAACACATGAGGAAGCTATCTTTCCTCCAAATCTTTTCTCTGTTACTTTCTATTTTCTTGCTTACCATCTCACTCTACATCTAAATAAATACAGTAATTCAAGAAACTTCACAGGAAGCAAGAAGGGTCCAATTGATACTATCAGGTAAAGGTAAATAACCTTTCAAATAGGATCATAAGAATTTTAGATGAGAAATGATTTTAGAGATTCAATATTCAAACTTTTCATATGAGGAAGGAAACTAAACTCATAGAGTTAAATAGTAATATATGTAACACAGTCAATTAGCAGCAGAGACCCTGCAATGGAACTCGAAAGCAATAATGTTAGAGAAGCAAGGAAATAAGAGAAGTATTTAAACCAATGAACCTCAACACAAAGAAAACTTTCAACGGCTATTGGAGCTCACAACATCCTTTAAAAAAGTTCATTCTCTCTTTTAATTAGTTCGTTTTATTAGTTCACCAATCTTTAAGAAAGGGTTTTCAATGACATTTTGAGATTTGAAATTCTATATAAATTATAATCTTCAATCCAGAAATTATAAATTACCACTTTATATACTTATAATTTTAAATTTGTTCACACTACCTCAATCGCTGCGTGCCAGAGAGTCGAACTCAAATCTTTTCTGTTTTGATAGGTTCCTGGCCAAACCGAAAGTGTAACCAAGTTTCCTCGGACTCTGTTGGCATCTCCCCATATTCTTATGCCTGGAAAAAAATAAAATTCCCACTGATACATATAAATTTGTAATGTGTACTATGGGGAATATCTTTCATTTTTTAAATGAGGTTAGTTTTCTAGTTTGAGCCTGACAAGCTAACCCCTTCGATTTTAGAGTGAGTCCTCTGAACTCTTTGATACTCTACCTCTTCAATAGACTACCTGAATTAGAATCTTCTGGGATGCTTGTTAAATATCTAGGTTCACAGGCTCCACCTTAACAGACACACATACAGATTTTACACACGTTAAATGAGGTTGTATTAAGCTTTAGCCTGACAGTTGAGAAAGGGTAACTCCCTAAATCAAATATGATTTTTATAAAATAATAACCTTTATTTGTGAATAATCCTTTTGATTTATATGTGAGAAGTATTTTAAAAGTCATAGTAATTTAAACAACTGGTGATGAGATAACTCACATAAGATCACGGTGTGGAAAATAATTCTTCTGGAGCTGTACTGCCCAACATGACAGCCACAGCCACATGTGACTACTTAAATGTAAAGTAAGTACAATTAAATTAAATACAGTTAGAATAAAAAATCCAATTTCTCAGTCACATAAACCACATTTCAAGGGTTCAATGGCCACATGCAGTTTAGTAAATACCACGTTAGCACAGACATAGACCATTTTCATTCTCACAGAATGATCAACGGACACCATGGCTCTGGAGTTTGCAGACAAGATTGTCTCAGAAAGACATGTTATTGGATGAAAATATTTTTATATTACCTTCCCCCACAGTAAAGTGAATGATGTTATCATCTATGTCCAGTCCATCTGTCCCAAACACACCAATTGCAGGGGAAAAGCCATTGTGAAAAGCACAGCCTCGAATATAAGATGAGCCATGTTCTTGAATCTATAAAATAGTGGGATTTATTGAACATTTAAAAAATAAAATTAAAGTACACTTAAAGGAAAACATTTGAAGTAGGTGATTTTCAGGAAACCAATCTTTTTAAGTAAAATACATAATATACATTCCACAGAAGGACATGAGTCCCAGTAGACCTCTTAATCCTGGCAAATTTCCATATACCTTCACCTTATGATGAAATAGAGCAAGAAAGTGTGCTAACTTTAAAGGTGAATTAAAAGTTCTCAAGTACTTTTCTATGCATTTATATTTTTATCATTACCTGCAAGATGCTAAGGAATTAAAAATTATTTTTCCGAATTGATTATATGATGAGCTGAGATTTTTTTAAATCATGAAAGTCAATATTCTAGGCAAGGGATTTTACAATTCAAATGTCTGTAAGAACCAGTCAACAAGAGGTTAGGTTTCAACTTCAAACCTACAAGATTATTTTTTATTTTCATAAGAAATATGTCCTCTCTCATATTCTCTTCAATTGTCAACCCTAAACATATTTATTTTCCTACTTTTGACAGAGGCATGGATATAGAGACATGCTTTTCATTTAAGAAATTTAAGCAACACTCACTTTAGTTGATAGTTACTATTTGGAAATATTTTTGGTCATTGCAAAATAAGGTGGAGATGTGAAATACTATTATAGATCTTCAATTCTTTCACCTTCTGTGTTCCATTTTCTACATTTTTTAAAACTGACCTTAAATAAATGCATCAAATGGTTGGAGTCAAACTCTGCTATGAATCTAAAAATGCTAATGTTAAGAAAGTTTTATTAGATTATAGTCTTAGCAATTCTAAGCTTTGCCTATTTAGTAAAGTGAAAATCTAACAAAAATCAAACTATTTGATTTTGATAAAATGCGAAAATTAAAGTACAAACCTGTCCCAGGTTAAGAAATGTAACAGCATATCTTGGATCTGTGCTATCCCTAAAGCCTTCTTGACCACTGTGATAAAATTCCACATTACTTATTCTTGCATTTCCTGGTGGGGAAAAGAGTTACACATTTTTTTTCTTCAAGCAGAATACAAATTTTTGGCAAGCTACAAAAGTAGTTGTAATTTTTCAAATTATAAATTTGTTTTCAACTTTTTCATGGCAATCTCATTCATTTTTCTTTGGTCTTTTAATATAAATAAGGCGATATTTCTGAACTTGTTTTTTTCACTGCCCCTCACAAGAACCTCTCTAGACATTTCTTTTTCTGAATGGGCTCCGTTCTCCATGAAATTTTAATATCACAGATACACTACATACTATCAATGTATGGTGGCCCTTTGGAGGACCACAAACCACTATTTATAGACTTTTTTTTTTTTGTCCCTCAAGAACCAATTTCTTCTACCTGTTGGTGGTGATGTTGTCCCTATTGAGAAGGCATTGCATGACGCACAAGATATAATTTACCTGACATTTCAATGTTGATGCTCTGAAGAGCTTTTAAGGACATTATCTCTACATAATCTTTTCCAGAATATGCATTGCCAAGTATCCGCTGATCAGTTTGTTATAAGTGTCACTGAAGTGACAAAAGGCAATTTCACAGATTAATAACAACAATAACAATCCATGAGAGATGACTGTGCCAAGTGCTGTACTAAGTGCTCAACAGGTGATGTGTGGTTTAATTCTCAAACATCCTATGAGTCAGGAACTTTTATTACTCCCATCTTCTGTATAAGGAGACTGAGGCACAGAGGTTCATGGCCAGTAAGAAACAGTAGAGAATAGTCCTTGTTTCAAAAACTGATATATCTAACAAAATGCATTGGAGAAGAGTTACTTTATACTAGAAGGGAAAAGCCTTTCTGGAAACCCATGAGCTAGCAATTGGATGTATGGTGGAGAACATCAGAATAATATGATAGAGACAGAGAAGAAATGGTTACTACAGACCACCTGGGCCCATGACAGCCAGAGATGTTTACTTACATCACAAAACAATTTATAGGAGTCATGGGAATAGAGTCCATCATGGGACTTCAGGTTAGATAGCCTGAATCAGTACATAAGATCAGCATGATTTCGCCCTTCTGATCATCTATTTCTCTGTCTTTAAAAGGGAGACAATATTTATGCCATAATACTGTGAGGATTAAATGACATAATATGTGTGAAATGCTTAGCACAGTGCCTGAAATCTTGTATTACGATCATCATTACTGTCCTCCTCACTTAAGCTTTTCTTGAGGGGGGGAATTAGGTTTAATTTTAATTAATTAATTAATTTTTAAGTGGAGGAACTAGGGATTGAACCCAGGACCTCATGCATGTTAAGCATGCACTCAACCACTGAGCTATACTGTCCCCCTACTTAAGCTTCTGTTGGCTGATAATGACCATTAAGTAGAAGTTAGAGTCAGACAGCTACTTGTTCAACATAATGATTTTCTAAAATGTGAGCTGCTGCAAAATGGAATAGGCAGTGGTGTAAACAAGTGAAGGGCTGCTGAAACAGTTTCAGTCAAAAATAGATGATTACTCCTGGTACTCAGATTGTGAGACTGAAACACCAGCTCCCAATAAAAAGAATCAGGATTACTTGGAAGAAGAACTTACTCTCAGTGTTGGCAAGAAAAAAAAAATTACAACATGTGCTTGTCTTATCAGAAAGCGAAGAAGCCAAAAAGAAAAGTCAGAAGGAGGACTTAAGTATTAACATGAAAAGGTTCTGAAAGTCAGTGAGGGGGCATTTGCAGTCCAATAAGATCAATGTTCACAATGGATTAGAACATATCAAATATATTCAAATCCATGGAGCTTATAATGGTACCAACAACAAAACAATACAAAAACTCCTTTTTCACCTTTGGAGGATACTTGGGAACCAACCCATTATTTTGAAAACTAGTTAATAAAGGGAAAGAATCAAACATTTTCCCTGCATTTCCTATGTAAACTGTCCTTCAAGGTAATCAAACAGGTGCTTGGGAAAACTTCTCTTTGTAGAAGTATTCTAGATTATAAATGAGGAGGGAATGGTAAAATTAAAATATCACAATTTTAAACCTCAGTGATTCAATAGATCCAGGCAATGATCATTAATGGCTGCTAACATCACAAAAGGAAAATCAATTGTACATTATGTGCCTATTAATGGAAAAATAACCACCAACTAGTAGGAATTATTGCCTAAAAATTGAGTCCAGGTTTGGTCAGTTTGCTACTTCTAAGCTATTTATGCATAGAAAATATACAAGGGAGGCAGGGACAAGTTAAATTCTAGAGATGAATCACTAAATTCAGACTATTGGAAACACTATGGACAGATGACCTAGCTTCTTTTATAAATAAATTGCAAGAAAAGAGAAATGAATCAGAGATTTAAGATTCATAACCAATTGCAACATGGATCTTATTTAGATCCTGGTATGAACAAAGAGAGTGAAAGAGAAAAAAGGAAAGAAAGGAAGGGAGGAAAGAAAAGAAAGAAAGGAAGGAAGGAAGGAAGGAAGGAAGGAAGGAAGGAAGGAAGGAAGAAAGAAAGAAAGAAAGAAAGAAAGAAAGAAAGAAAGAAAGAAAGAAAGAAAGAAAGAAAGAAAGAAAAAGAAAGAAAAAAGAAAGAAAGGGAAAGAAAGAGAGAGGGAGAGAGGAAGGAAGGAAGGAAGAAAGGAGGATGAGGGGAAAGGAGGGAGGAAAAGGGAGGATGTGGGAGGGAAGGAAAGAGGGAGGAAAATGGGTGAGCCTATAGATCAAACAAGATTGGCCAAGTGGATACTGGTGGTAACTGGTGATGGTAACACTGGGATTCATTGTACATTTCTCTATTTTTGATGTATGTTTGAAATTTTCCTTCAAACAAAAATAACAGCTCAGTTGTGCTTGTTATGAAATGATTTCTGTTTGCATGAGAGGCTGGGCTAGCTGTTATGTAGGTCATTGATTGTTAATTTGTTATTCTTTTGTCTGTGAAGGTAAAATAAGTAGAATCATGTTAGAAATTTGGTTTTGGAGGGTGGCCCCTGGACTATATAATCCCTCTCAAGACGGTATTTTTCCATGTGTTAAAAACAAGACAGCAGGCCCTAAACGGAGTCACTTCTGCCCTACAACATCAAACAGACTTAATTACAGTTACAGATCTCCCGGAAATGGAATCTTAACCCAGTCAATCAGGAATTGCCTGATCAGCATTGGTGAGGTCATTTGCTCAATAAATGTTTGCCTCCCCTATAGGGAAAGTAACTTTGCAATAACGAATCTGATTTTTGCCTGGTTTTACTGCCTTATTCCTGCCCCCTTCTGCCTATAAAAGTCTCTTATTTTGTACAGTTCTTTGGACCTTCTTTCTATGGGGCAGACTGGATGCCACCTGATTTATAAATTATTGAATAAAGCCAGTAAGATTTTAAAAATTTACTCAGTTGGATTTTGTTTTTAATGCATATGATCCTATAAAGGAGTGAGGATTATTTAAGACCTAAACATAGAAGAGACCATGCTATATTTCATTTAGAAAAATTAATTCAATTTTACTAACCTTTAAACGTCATCGCATTTTCAGTGAATGAGCTGACTAGGACACGTGCACCAAAAGATTCCTTGAACCAACCTGGGTAATCTTCACCAAGTATTTTGATGTTCCTACTTAGTATTCCAACATCAGCTGCTAATGTGTAGCTCTGACCAGTTGCAGGAACATGGTAACTTTGAGCTGCAGGAGAAGGACAGTTTGATGCTGAGAAACAACCTGTCTTTGTTTCTTTGTAGCTCACAGGCCACATAACTTACTGATATGCCAAAAGGCAACACAAAAACATGAACTGATTAGAGTTACATGCTTAAATCTACACAGGTGGCAGTCAGAAATCAAACCTTTTTATTTATAAAGTAAAATATAATCAAAAGTATTTCTTCTATTTACACCAAAAAGATGACTATAATCAGCACTTACAAAGTTATCACTTCAGAGGTATTTTGCAACCACTTCAAATTATACACAAAACATTCTTGTAAGATAAGTTGGGAAGCTTATTGTAGTTTTAATAGGAGATAAGACAGAGAAGTAAAAGAATTTGCCCAAGGCCATGTGGAGAATCAGCAATACACAGATATTACCTCTCCTGATGCCTAAACCTTGGTTTGTTCCACTTTTCCTGTGACATATTTTGTATCAATCACAATTCTTCATAAACATGTAGTAGTATATCAAATACAGCCTGGACATTTGCATCTTAGTGATTCTAAAATATAACCTAAATTACATTCTACACTTCTAGAAATCTCACTTAAAACTTTAAGATAAGCGGGTACATTTCAAACACAGAGAAGTATTTGGTACTTTTAAGTGAAAGAATCCATAATGTCAAATTTCAAAAATGATTTTACAACTAAAATATTCTTCAAAGAAATCTTTTTTTTTTGATTTAAAGAAAAAATATGAGGTACAGAATGATGGACATGCGCTTCAATCAACATACTGCTTTAAAAAGTTCTTTTAAGTTTCTTTTTCATGCAGGTCAAACATGCGGGTCCACCAGGCTATCACGTCCCCTTGGCTGGCGTTCTCATGAGCATCAGAAGTATCTGAATGGCTTTTCTAACATTACTCTCCTGCTGCTTCCACTTCCTGAGATTCAGATGAATTTAGCACGCCAAACAGGGAAAGACTGGGATGCTGGGAAGGTCCCGACTCTACAAGTTGGAAGATCATCTTCACATGATTCTGATTAATTCCTTCTCTCCTTGAGATTTACAGTTTTATCATTTTGCTGCACCTTGTCTAAATGCAGTTACAGGTGAGGAGTGCGTCAAGAAACAAATCAGGACAAAGATGCACTTGGATCAAGGGTTCTCAAATTTAGTGTGTGTAAGGATCTCACAAAGCTCGCTTAAAACAGAAAGTGCCAGTCTTACCCCATAGAATGTAACGTAGTAGGTCGTTGATGAATATTTGCTGAATGAATGAATGCACATAATACGACTTTTTGTAGCCAACACATAAATAGTAGCACCCACTGGGTACCAGTGCCAATCTGAGTGAAATGCTCCTCTAAAGTATTTGTGAGATATTTTATCAAATAATTGTAATTATAGAGGAGGGCACTAAAGTATGAATATTTAAAACATCTTAATTACATATTTATTTGGTTAAAGAACAGCCACTTACCGAGGTGAGTGTAGGAAAGGGTATCATTGAGAATGAGAAGTTTGTGATCGTGCAGGATTTTAACGATACTTCTAGTTTCTGTCTGGTGGAAGTCATAGCTTGTGGTTGTTATCACAATCTCTTCTCCCTCCTTAGAAGAATTCAAGGGTCAAATTCAAGAACAATTAAAAAAAAGCTTATATTTCTTAATAACTATTAAATAATTCTAATTTAACTTACATCTGACTAGAATCATGGTATTATCAGAGAGAACAAACCATACATTTTTAGGTCTCTAAAATAAATGTGCATTTGTTTGACATTAAGAATTCTAAATTTTGAACTATCTCAACATTTCTTTAAATTTAATTCATTTAATAAAACACAAGCAATATATCTTTTTAAAAAATTAAATAGATCAAAGCAAATATGTTCCTATTTTTATTAAAAACTGGTCAGGACATGGACCTAGAGATTATCATATTTAGTGAAGTAAGTCAGACAGAGAAAGTCAAATATCATATGACATCACTTACATGTGGAATCTAAAAAATGACACAAATGAACTTATATACAAAACAGACTCAGACATGGGAAACAAATTTACGATTACCAAGGGGGAGAGCAGGGATAAATTAGAAATGTAGGATTAGCAGAAACAAGCTACTACATATAAAATAGATAAACAAGATCCTACGGTATGGCACAGCTATGCAATAGCTGGTAATAACCCATAATGCAAAAGAATATATATATATAACTGAGTCACTATACTGTACACCAGAAATGAGCACAACACTGTAAATCAACTACACTTCAATAAAAATAAATAAAAACTAGTCAGAACAATATTTTGAAGACTTAAAAAAATTTCCCCATTTTTTTTTCACACAATTAACCATCACTTGATATTCCTGAAAAACAGGAGTTCTTGGCTAGAAGGCCTGTAACAAAAGACAGGTTACCAAGAGAAAAGCATTCAGATTTATTTAATATAAGTTTTACGTGACACGGGAACTTTTGTAAGGAAATGAAGACCTGAAGAAATTGTTAGATCTGAGCGTTCTTATGCTGGGTTAGAAGAAGAGTGGAGGGTAGTGGGAGAAGGGATAGGTTTGAGCTAAGTGTGGTAAACTGGGAGAATCAGCACGGCTTGTTCATTCAGATTCCTCTCTGTGTCCCTTTGTCTTCAGAGATGGGGATGGTGCTTTCCTCTGGGTACAGGGAGGGCAACTCTCAAATGAAGGTTTCATGACCTGCTTCAGGGGAAGGTCAGAAAGTCCTTCTGGCACACACAGGAATTTCTTCAGCTTAAAATATTCAATTTTGGGAGGTAGCATATCCTGAACCCCGTCCTACTCTTGAGAGAGACTTTCTTGGTCCATCCTAATGTTATCTGCCACCCTCTGCCAATGCAGCCTCTAAGACACTATCTGTTTTATTTCCCTCATCATGAAGATTACAACCTGAAATTAACACTCTACTTGTTCAGTTAATGTCTGTCTCTCCCACTCCAATGCAGTGTCCACTGGAGTTTGACCAATTTCTTCACAACTGAATCCTCAGTGCCTAGCAAATGTCTGACACTGATTGAACAGTAACTGGATAAATAATGAGCAGAAAATATTAATTGGATAATTAAAAATAGTAATTGGATAAACAATAAGGATACCAAAATCATTTAATTTTCTTTTAAAAAGTAATCACACCTCAGTGATCACAAATAAGGATACGCTGTAAATAGATTATAATACCTCCCAATAAATCCTCCTTCTATTTGCTGATTTTAAACTACGGTTGGGGAGCCAACCCATATGTTTTGATGATTTGTATGCATTTACTCAGACTAAGCCTCTTTTTATGACTTTAAAGTTCATTCTCAGCAGAAAGGAACTGGCTGAGAAGTGACAGCCTGGAAAAGGAATCCATCCATTTTTCCTGACCCTTTACCATTAAAAAGAATATCTGTAGAACATGTGAGAGTCTCTGTCCTACACACATATGAGTATAGAAAGACAGAATTGCCACCACTCATATTTTACCACAAATCTCTCATTTAACACAGGTGTGTTCTTTATTAGGTTTGCAAATTGGTGTTTTTTTTTTAATTGGAGTACAGTCGATTTACAATGTAACACAATTGTTTTTAAATATCACTGGGCATCAGGATTTTTCTAAATGCTTAACGTACAAGATCACAAATTAGAAGTAAAGAGAGAACCAAGATAATAATAATATGTATTTAAAATAATTCCTTGTTCTATTTTGCAAGAATCTGAAATAATGTTTTTACCCCAAACTTTCATATTTTTCTTTCATAACCAGTATATACACAATGTTCTTTATATATTCTGAAGGACCTTTGAGACCACAATTTTTAAATGCCTGCTATCAGGTCAGCTTTTTGAGTGCAAGGTAATTGCAAAATATACATTTCTTGTCTGGTTAATCATGTGAGAAAATAAATGCCCATGAGAATAAAGAAGAAACCTTTTTATATTGCCCATTGTGTGTATTCACTTTCCATCACACAGCAATTCTTCTACCTGCCAATCCACAGCATCCATCAGAGAGAGGACTCTGGAACCTGCCTCTGCAGTTTCTGAGAGCTTGGTTTTATATATCAAACGTGGAATTCCATGAAGATCCAGCTCACCGAACACCCCTGCAGAAGAAAAACACACTCCTATATATTCACCACACAGAACTGAGTTAGGTGCTAGTATAAAGTGAAGCAGTTAGTTGATACATTCTAATAAGGGACTGAACATTTTAGAATGAATGGAAAGAATTAGGGTTATCTGCTCAGGGCTGTGTAAGAAAGTTTTGGCTCTTTGACCCACTTCTAGGAAACTGGTACATAGAAATTAAACCTAATAGATAAGGATACATGAATGAGGATAATTACTACAACAATATTTGGGAAATATTAGAAATATTAGAAAACTAGAATTAATCCAAATATATATCAATAGGAGAATGAACAAATAAATAATAAACAGTACAAATACTGTAGTGTAATATGCTACAAAAAGGAAGAATGTGATCTGGAAAGATATCCAAAATATGCTAAAAGAGAAAAGAAAACTGCATAGTAATATTTGACCATATTTTTAAGGTACAACATTACCACCACAAGTCATTATATGTAACATGAATATAGGCATCAATAAAAAGCATGAAATAACATGCAAAAATTGCTAACTAATGCTACTTTCAAGGGAAGAGTAGAATTGGAAAAATGTATTTTTTATATTATTCTGTGTTGTTAGAAAGGTTATTTTTTAAATTAAAAAAACACATAAAAGCAAAACCATATTTTAAAGATTGAATTTGTCTGCCTCAAGAAACTTTTCTTTAAGACTTGAATTTATCTATCTCAGGACAGCAATTCAACTTTAAGACTTTTTTTTGTTAGCCCTTTATTTATTGCCTCTGTTTTAGAAATTGTACATTGGAACAACTGCAACACATTAATGTGTTTTTAAAATATATATGCAGTAGTATTAATAAAAGCAATTAATAAACCCTCTCAGGTCCTTTGCTTTCTAGATCTGAACAGGAATATGTACAGCCACACAAATGCAACTGGAAAATTAAAACTTAGCAACTGTTACAACTGGGTAACTGTGAGCAATTTCAATTGATCCACAGATTGTTAATACTGTGAATGGAATACTGTGGAGGAAAGTTACCTTTTAGGGTAAAAGTACTAAAATATGAAACATATCATTGCTCATATAAAACAGATTATGAAGAAAACCAGATTAGAGAAATAATATACATATGGAGAGATTAATGTTGGTTTTGCATTAAATTACATTTTGGTTTAAAATACATCTATTTTAATGTGACATGATTTGATTGTTTAAAATCTCAGCAACTTTTATAAACTAACACTGCAAATAAATGTCTGTAAAAACTTCTGAAACAATAACATCGTGAACTGCTAACAAGCCTTTTAGTGCTACACGTTTTAAAGTAGATTTGCAAAACTAACATGACTCTTTCAGTGTCTGGAAACACGCACCTAAGACCTTTGATCCTTGATTTGGTCCTTCTGGAAGAGCCCACTCTGGAGTAGAATGACTCCCTCTGAGAACAATCTGTAATTCTCCTTTAAAAGGGTTATCTTCCCAGCCACCAATTAATCTACCTCCCTGCAGTGAAGCAGAAAATTGTTACTACTTCAAAACTGAGCAGGAAAAATTTCCCCCATAAAAAAGGAATTAGAAAGACTGGCAGCCTCCCCTGGTAAAAATGAATGAATTTTTGTTATACAAAGAGTGTTATACCTAGAAGTGACCTTAATTTAACCCATCCACTTTGGGCAGCTTAAACGATTTTTCAAAGGTCAAATTCAATATCTACTTGAACTGGACCTAAAACTGACGCCTCCTAAGACCTAAACTAGTGCTGTTTGAACAGATCACATTGTATTTTAAAGTAACGTGGCATATATAAAATATACTCCTCCTTACATTCAAGCTATGCTATTTATGAGCCATCATTGTTAATAAAAACAACTCTTACTAGATGTTTGCTGATTCTATGCCAGGCACAATATGCAAGGCTTTATATATAAATCATTTAGCCTTTATACTAGGCCCATGAATTGGAATTATCATTCTCATTTCATAGGTGAGAAAACTGATGCTGAAAGAAGTCAAATAACCTGTTACCCGACTATCAAACAGTGAGTAAGGATTCCAACAAAGCTTTACTTTACCTCTAAACTCTGCATCTAATCAAAATATAAAACACCTTTAAAGCATTAAACACCTAGTCTCATGAAAGGCTACCACTTATTTTTCAGTGGTGTTAAATAGCTTTTTGGTTAGACCACTCTTTTAAATGAATAACAATAAAAAGCTGGCAGAACAATTAAACTGATTAAACTATTACATGCTCAAGACTATCTGAGGTTCATCAGGGAATAAGGAGATTATTCCAAACAATTGAAATATTTTTATTAGTCTGCTCCTGGTTTTCATAATCCCATCTACATCCATTCATTTTAACAAATACTGTTTGTTTTCTTTGTTTAAAAAACAGGCTTAAAATCTTTTTAATTTTTTTCCAGGACTCCAGGGGATTCTCTGTTTGTTGGAGCACACTGTGAGGTCAGCTTTACCCAATAATAATGCAAATATTCCAGAGGATTGAAAATGGGCAAACCTCACACTAGAAAGTAGCATGATAATTCCTGCTTAAGGAATTTAAAGGAGAGCAGAAATAAACTGAACTTACACGAGGCTCCCATTTCAAGGGGCAGAGCCAGTTGTATCTTTTATTCACATCAACTGAATGTGCTTTCTTATACTTTGTTCAGTAAATCACCAACATTTTAGTATTTGGTTAATAAGGGTATAAGTTACCAGACCCTCATTCTTACCTGTAGTGATATGTAGGTAGCATTCAAAACAACTTTTCCATAAGAAGACCCTGTAGCTCCCACATTATGTTTATCTTCCAGTTCCAGAACCCCCCAAATAATGAGTCTTTCCATTGGTGGAATATCTGTGTCTGCCACAATCCATGTTCCTATAAGACAAGACTTTAATACAAGGAATATAACATAACCCATAGACTATAGCCTAGAGATAAAACACTGACAGCCTTATTAGTGAGTCCTGATTTTGGAGTTTGTGAGCCTTTTCCCATACAATGACTAATTTTTGTCTCTCAGAAGATCAACTATTCTTAATATTCAGGTTTAAATGCACATAAGATACAGAAGCGAGGTCTGGTATTCAGGACATGATAATTGACTCCATCTCGCCACATTTTCTTTTTCCGCAAGGTGTGCTGCTTAAAGGTGGGACACTTACTATTGTGGCACCTATCCTAATGGTGCATATACACAAGCATTTTATCTATTTATGCTTATGCATTTACCTTCTGGAATAACAACATTTGCTCCTGGGTGAGGTATGGTATAATTATTTTCTCGAGATGATTGCCAAAAAGAATCATTTGACCATAGGCTGAAAAGAGAAAAGATATTTTCATTAAGTATTATTCCTGTACATTTAATGAGCATCTCCTTAGGGGATAGGTCTATACTAGGTGTTTTGGGGATGACAGAATACAAATTAGATAGTCTGTAATTTCACTATAGACAAGCTAATATATGCAATTAGTAAAATACAAACACAACTACATAGTTTTTTTTCTCCATTGAAGAAAATTTCCTTTCCATCCACAATCTGAATCACTTTTTCTCCTACTAAATCCTTACTGTGATACCCTAATTTTGTCTAACATGTAAATAACTTGATTTCCTTATAAGATTTCACATGGTGGAAAAGTGAAAAGAAATGCATCCTTTGTCCACTTAAAGACACTTACATAGGGTGCTATTCCATAAGGAGAGAGGCAGGAGGGTATACAGTTGGCTAGATTCTGTGAAGGGAGGGCTGGAAGACTGGTCTCTGAATTGGCAAGGATGGGTCAATGAGGGTAAGCTCCTGGGCTGGGGGCAGGGATGGCAGTTCTATAACCAGAGGGAAGGTTATGTTAAATTGAAATAAATATAGAAATACACTGGAGGAGAGGAGGTCTCCACTTCCCATCACTATGCCTGCTAGAAATGATCTCAGTGCAAACTACTATATAGAATATTGTTATAAAGTTAGTATTTTCCCATTAAAAAATGTCTGCAATCAGAAGTTGCTCTCCTGACCAAGTAAAAAATTTAAAAATTCTATGGTATTAATGCTAGAATTCTATAAAAGAACCAATATACAGTTTATTTAGTTAGAAGTATATTTTTAATTACAAATTTGAATTACTAAGTTGTATTACTAAAAAATCTGTTCATCAAAAATCCTGTTATAAAAATTTTGCCTTCAGGGGTTTTAAAGAGAGATTTGCAGCTAAAGGATTACTGAGGATTATTTAGACTCACAATAATACAAATTTCATGAAGCAATCTCATTTAAGGTTTGTTTAAAGGCTGTATCTAAGTAACTTGACTAGCATTGCAGATTGAATAATTGATTTTATCTAGCTTTTCTCAAGCCTTTCTTTCTTATCCCCAGAAGCACTAGACTGTGCTTGGTATACATTCTTCTTATTGTCCATTGCTATGATCAATAAAGACCAATATCTCTTAAACTAGGCATTTGTCTGTTGTGTGGCTAGAGCTTTATATTCTAATCTTGATCTAACAGTTTTGGATCAAGATTCTCTTTGTTTTCACTCATAACTATCTGCAAGATATAAATTAATAATTCCAATTATAGCTTTTTTTCAGTGAGCAGAACTCATATTGTAGGGGGAAAACCTATACTGGGCATATACATGTAGTATGTAAACATATACCTCTATCATACCCTGGTCTACACCAATCTAAATCTATTACATGAGTCATAATAAATACTAAATAAACATTTAATAATTATATCTACCTTAGACTAGAGAGGGCTTTCTGGCCAATAACCTCTATGGCCCATGTCTCTTCTAAAGCTCCCTAGAGTCTTATGAGCCTCCTGCTTTTTCCACTGTCCCTCTGTAAATTGAGTGATATAAGTGGTCTTTTCAAAATATAATGTCACTTATCAGCTGGAAATCTTTTAAAGACTTCTCATATTTCTTAATACTAACTGCCTGCATGACTTGAATGGCTATGAACAAACAAAAGGCCTACATACTAATATGTGGCTGGTCGCTTCCTCGGAGTTGGTTTTCTTGATGGGGAAGGTACAGGAAAGCAGTCCTGGAGAACACAGCAGTAAGCTTGGAAATTAATAACAACATCCTTCACATCAGGATCTAGGGTCCCAGAAATGGGCTGGCTCTGATGAAGGTCATTTCTTCCTGACACTGATAGCGAAGGAAAAGCAGTTTAAACTAACATGGTGATCAAAGTACTTGAACGTAAACAAAATCATGGCAATTTGAAAATATTATTTATTTTATTTTATTTTGTTAGATAGTAATTTGGTATAATTCAAATGTATGGGATAGGTATGAAGAAATTCCAACAAAATGCACGTCTTATTAAAATGCAGAGTCAAAATATCTCGGCAAAAACAAATACTTGAGAGCTCAATTAAAATTTATTTTTAAATACTTTTTATCTTCCAAAAATAATTAACTAATAAAAATGGAAACAAAATATATGACAGTTCATTGTACTCATTTCCTCTAATTTTGTGAAATAAACATTGGGGCTAATTACGAGTGTTGGTGCTACCTCCAAATATAAAATGTAAGTTCTTAATTCAACTCAAGGCTTTTTCTAGCATAAACTTATCCATCCTTTAATTCAACAAACATTTATCAAATCCTGCTATATACAAGACACTACATAACACATATGTCCATGAAGCAATTTTTCTCCTCTTTTAGATGAAGCAGTAGATAAAGCAATCACTTTTGTCTACTGAATACATACCCAAGTAATACAGAGTACTAGTGTTTGCTTCAAGGTGCCAATCTCCATTCTTGCTAGTATTCCAATTCAATGGAGTGGAAGAGCCATTCCTCACATCATTAATATTAAACATATCAGGATTTTGAGTGAAGTTATGAGATATGATTACATAGTCTTCTTCCTTTAAGGTTTGCAAAAAAGTGACTTGTTTTACATGTTGATATTTTGCATAGTATACATTAA
The DNA here is from genome assembly GCF_048773025.1 of Camelus bactrianus. Lineage (NCBI taxonomy): Eukaryota > Metazoa > Chordata > Mammalia > Artiodactyla > Camelidae > Camelus > Camelus bactrianus. Next base: position 15,540,456 of record NC_133563.1, on the reverse strand, counting down.
TTTTGAGGACATTCATTAACCCCTATAATAAAACTTAAATTTTGGTTTTTGTTTGTTTTTTATGTTGTATTTATACTTTGTTTATTAACATTTCACCTATCTATGGCAAAAATGCTAACTCTATCACTAAGGCAATGAAAATCTTTCTCTCTCTAAACATATATATGTTTATGTGTGTTAAGTATGTTTATATATGTTATATATACAAATACACACACACTATACATACGTATAAATTTAGAAAATATTTAATTTATATAATGTTTCAAAACATTTAAAACAATGCTAGGTATTTTTTTGGCTACCCATATGTAGTGTAGATAGAAGAATGCAAATGGGGATGAAAATACCCAGTTCTGGATACTGGTGACCACTAAAGGTGGGAATGATATCAGAGTAAGGCATACAGAGGATCTTCACTTCTTCTAAAATGCTTATTTCTTTTAAAAAATCTAAAATAAACAGTCATAAAATATTAGATTCAGATAGAGCTAGGGGGTGGGCATACAGGACTTGCTCTGTAATTTTCTGTATTTGGTATATTTTACTATACAAATAATAAACTCTTACAGCTGGTGCCCAAACATCATAAGCAATCAATAAACATTAGTTATTACCATGGTAATAAGAACAGAGCTCACACTTAGTGCTACAGGAATGTGGCGGAAAGACTGCTTACTTCTGATTCTTAAAGAAGGTTCTTTGTTTTTTTTTTTTTGTTTTTTTTTTTTGGCTTGCTTCTGAGATTTAGGATGGGTCATGAAAAGTGTGCAGGACTTTGCTGGGTCACTGTGTGTGGCAAGGGCATTCTGGGCTCACAACTGATGTGAGTAAGGAGGGTGTGTGGGCTGTGTTTGAGTAATATGCAATCATAACTATTAGAAGATGGATTTTGCAGCTTTTTGTTTACCTTAAATCCGTAGAATGTTGACGTGTACGATATGTTGGTTACGTGATCTATATCTTTAAAATACCAGTTAATGTGCTTTGCGTTTGGAATCAGAGCCATCCATCCAGACATGTGAGTCAGTCGTTTCTTCTGAAAGGGAACAATGCTTGTGCCTGTAGAACACAAAACAAGTAACAGTAATCTCTGCCTCCAGGAAATTCCTTCTCTTATGAACAAGTGCAAAGGTAAATATGAATCTAGTCTATGGAAGTCTCTAAAATGTTAGCATAACATTTCACGACTTATCTTCTAGATGACTTTGTGCCCCGATGTTTAATATCACACTTAACTAAAACATAAAATGCTTTCTCACTTGGAATTTTGAATGAGACGGAGCCTTTATTCCTTAGAGAAAGATAAAATTGAAATACGATGATGATTACGACTACTAAGACATGAGTGCTTAAATATATCAATACAAGTCTTTAAATACCATTGATCTAAAATATAATTCTATTTCTATTCATTTAAATCTTAATTCTTCATAATCCTTCATTTGCAAAGTATGCAAATATAAGTTCTCAACTTTTTTAGGTTCTTCTATATTTGTTGCCTAGTAAGTATGAATGGAAAGTTTTGATTTAGACCTCTTAATGAGCTAGGCTGCAAGTAGACCTACCACTGACACTGGCCATGATACCCTAAATTTTGTGAATGACAAACTTGGAACCTGAACTCCCTGTTACGGGAAAAAGATTTAATTTGAGATAATGTCCGACAATTTCAGCTGAAGATTTGAAAAGATCTCTTACAATATAGACTAATTGCCCATATTCTATTTTTTTCCTCCCCCTCCTCTTTTTTCATCTCTGATTGAATTTTATGTTAAATTTGCAACCTTTTCTCTTACAAATTTAGGAGGAAGAAGCTACAAGCAAGATCACAAAATAAACTGTCATCCTTTCACTCTTGAGTATAAGGCAAAACAAATTCCAGTATCAAAGGGGAACAAATTCTTAGGCTTATGAATTGCACTAGTGCATTCTGAAAAGGCCATGACCAGAGGCACCAAAAACTCACAGTTTCAAAAGACCTACAATGTATGAGAAGAGCTATGATAACTTGGATTGTTCAGCAAGTACCCAGTCCTCTCTCCTCCTTGAGGGCAGAATACACGTTCCCGCTCTGTTGATACCGGGTGACTTCTTTGGCTCACGGGATATCAGCAGAAATGACATGTGCAAAGGCTTGAAAAGTGCTTGCTGGGTGAAACACACCCTTTTGAGACTCTGACATTGCAATGCAAAGAGCCTCCCCCAGGAGAACAGTGGATAGCACACAAAGGTGACATTTGGCATACAGAGACAGAAAAATTATACAGATCTTGGTGGACAGAAATCTAATTCAAGTAACCCAAGTGGAAATTTTTTACCACTTACCCATTTCCTAGATCGAAGCCAATTCACAGACTGGAAGCACTTGCACTGAGTGGGAGAAACCTGTGGCCATTTAACAGGCTACTATATAACAGGGAGAGGAAACTACCCAGACACTTCAAGAGTTGTTAGATCCCGGCTCTGAATTGATACCAACCCTCCAACCCTAAATGCCACCGTGGTCTACCAGCTGGAGTCAGAGCTTATGAAGGCCAGGTGATAGATTGAGTCTTTGCTCAGTCTTACAGCCAGTCCAGTGGGGCCACCGGTTCATCTGACGGGTATTTCTCCAATTACAAAGCGTATAGTGTGAATAGATAAAGAACTCTGTTTGAAGGAAGGGCAGAAGCTGACATTCTATTAAGAGGATCCGATAACACACAGTGGAGTAACAATATCGCAGCATGTCCAGATGTATCCGACACAGCTATAATTTAGCAGCTATTGTATGGCGCATATAATCATGCTACCCATTTTCAAAATTCATTTGACTTATATTGAGATACATGATTTTAGTTTCAAATTGCAAGTTTCTACCTTGTAAATATCATTAAAGGTGGAAATTTGGAAATGCTGTCATCAAGAAGCTACATCTTTTAGATTTATGCAGAAAATGTAAAAAACTATATTTGATAATGATCTGTTTAGCAACTCTTCGATTCATCGATATTTTTCCTATTTTCCTAAATCTGCAGTCTATCAGAACAGTGTCCATGAGAATGGATTAATTGCAGAGAGATATTTTCACTAATAATTCATAGACAGATGACAGATGGTCGGATGAATGGATGGATGGAATGATATATAGATCTAAGCCAGGCAGGTCAGGTATGATGGGAATAGATATACCTAGTAACTGGAAGAATTCACACACTGGTTCCCTGTGGGGGAAAATCAGGTGGGAAGGACTGAGTGAACACTCCAGGAACCATGCTTCCCCACCCTGTTACCAAGATAATAAACTGAAAGCAATGCCAAATCCTAGAGGGGGAAAATGCAGATATTAATGCTACGGCGAAAAATCTGAGAGATGTGAGGATCAGGATTCCTACCACATCCCCATTTAACTTGCTTGTTTGGCTAGTGCAAATGCCAGGTGGGTCATGAATAATGACAGTAAATTAAGGCAATCTAGTCAGGCAATGATGTCATGCACATCTGGTGTCCCAGGTATGGTATCTTTACTGAAACAAATCAGTAATCAACAATCTCTGGCACCCGGTGTGCAGCTACTGACCCGGCAGATGCTCCCTCCATCCTATTTCAATCAGCAAAGATAATCAAAATAATTTGCTTTCAGTGGCAGAAACAGTGGTATATTTTTACTGTCTTGCTCCAAAAGCTATCTTAACGGCCTGCTCTCTCTGTCCTAATATTGGCTGGAGGTTCCTTAATCAGCAGCATGTCATACTGGTCCATGCGTTTATTCAATCCTCCCCACAAGCCCATTCTGGGGTGTGTTATTGTTTCCTGCCTGGCTTCTGACTGATATAAATATTATGTTTTTTCTAATGTTCTAAACAGTGAGTGACAACTCAAGAAGATGATGACGAAAATTGAGGGAAACATATTTAAATGAGTAGTTTAAATTATCACGTTCCACTGACCGAAAGAGTCTGAAAGAACCACATCCTTTTCAAGCAGAGACACTGGAGAAGGCTTGTTGAACGCTAACCGGTGGAAGCTGACCAAGGCATCACAGACAGACCCAGCGAAGCCTATGCTCCACTCGGCTTCCTGAGTGCAGTGAGAAGGGTCCAGCAGTGAGCTGTGTGGAATGACGGTGTGTCCTTTGTGACCTGGGAAATGAACACAAACAGCACATTTCCTACTTCATGTCAGAAAACTAAAAAAACCAAACTGTCTACAACGTACAGTTACTGTGACCCATAGTGCCATGAATACAGTCAAGTCTTCGTTAATTTTTTTTTTTTGGCATGGGATAAGGGGTCCTCATACAAAAGCTTTGCAATGGACTCTTTGGTCAGGGAGCTTATTGTGGATGTAGCTGAAACATGGGATCTGAAGCACCCACGAGAGCCAAAGTAGGGGATGTGGGATAAGTAACTTGGTCAAGGACACACAGAAGAACGCAAATCCAAGCAATCGACCACAGAGCCACTCTTAACCCATGCACTATCAACTAACACTAAGAATCTAAGCCAAATTAAGCAAATGAATAAAGGTTACACAAAGCTCTGTATATTAAAACCACCCAAATGTTCTCGCTCTTAAAGCCACCATTAGAACAGTAAAGAAGTCAACAATTAAGGTTGAGAATTCAGTCTGTTTGAATACTGAGATGAATCACCTTCCATCTTTCAAAGTCTTTCAAAAATAAGTATCTGTTAATATCTGTAGTTTACTTGTCAACTGTCTTTCTCTTATAAAATGCTACGCAGAATCATACACACACACACCACACATCTTTCTTATCTTATTTAGCCAAGTCTTTATGATTAAAATAAAAATGCTAAATTCTAGAAACCATGATCATTTACAAAAAATTTGACATACTCTGAACAAAAATGGTAACAAATTTAACTCATAAAGGATGTTGAATTTTGTACGAAAGTTCACATATTCATTAACTCAATTTCAAATTCAGAATTTAGATTGGAAAGAACAGAGTTAACAGCAGGCCTATAGCTTACCTCCTTCTAGAGTACTTGAGTAGGATACATCCAGTCTGTCTACACTGCATGTGTAAATAAACCAGAAATTTACCCGTTTATGGGCTTGACTGGCTGGAGAATTTGGGCACTCAGGTAAGCAGTTTCAATCTGCATAATTAACTGAATATAAATGAGGTATTCTCAAACTGAAATGGCTTCTTTTTGTGATCAGTATTTCTGTAAATATTGTTCAAAATTTGCTGTTAATTCAATACCAACGTGCAAATGCTGGAGAAAAAGGACACATTTGGAAGCTGCATCTGATTGTTTGGGGCTTTTGCAGAAGAGAATGTCTCATCTATGCCTAGTGTTCGCCTATATCGTAAGTCATTATAGTAAAGTTTGATATCAGGTAAGATCTGTACTTCACCTGAGTCTGCTCTGACAATTCAACTCTGTTGTTAACACAAACAAACACATTTCCATAGGATTTTTTTTAGAATTAAAATATCATGTTACCTGTAAGTGAGCCATCAACATCAATCAGTACCACTTCATGCTCCCATCGAAAGCCAGCCTTGTTTGGTGTGTGAGAATACTGGATGTCGACGAATTTTGCACTCCAACCTCCACATCTGTCATTACAAATGCCAGTGATGGACGTCACTCCCAAAGCTACACAGCGGGGACGATCAAAGTTCATGAAGTGGACGGAAGATACAGTCAACCCTTCACTGAATGGGAGAACCAGGCCTTTCCTTGTGCAAAATGCAGACCCTGTTCCCAGTTCATCAAGATGACCAACTATTTTGGCATTTTTAATCACTGCTCCATTGGTTTCACCCCATCCTCCAACATAAGGAGCCAGGATCCTCTTTGTTTCGATTCCAGCCTCCTGATTATTTACCATCACAAAGTTATGGAACTGAAGAGCCCCTCCATTGACCCATTCAGCTCCCTTTTGACAATTCCAAGTAGTGAGTGAATTAAATATTGCAGGCACTGGCACTGTAGAAGTACAAGATCCTGTTTGCATGGGGAAATACTCTTCAAATATCCACAATCCAAACCAGCCTTGGGAGTGAACAGTGTTGTTGAAGAATTCTCCAAGAGGGACTCTTTTTTGGCAAATGTTCCGGTCATAGGATGGCCCATCAGGATGGTTGTTCATTCGATACCAAAAGCCAAAGTGAGTGCCACCAGCAGCTGCATTGTGCCGTATGGTGTTGTTTGGGTTGGTTACCCAAAACGCAGCTGGAGTCACATCATCATTCAGAAGACTAGTACTTTGCTGTACAAATACTGCCAAGTTATACTGCAGGATATTGCCATGTTCAATACCATCTTCTATAAAAAAGGCTCCTCCTCTGATATCATATATAATATTTCTCTCAACCAGAAGGTGATGTGTGTTATGGATAGTAACAGCTCTGTTATAGGTCTGGTGAATCGCGCAGCCTCTTACATAAGATTTAAACTGTAAATCTCCAAGCAGGTGCCAATGTATTGGGTATCGCCCCAGCCGGAATGCCTGGCCAGCATGGAATATCTGTCAAGCCCAGAAACCACAGCTATTTAGTGATACGTTTAGACTCAGAGTTTGCCTGGCTCATATTTTCTTGTTGCAAAATAATACCCACTTTCACATTATTAATACATTTATATCTCCCATATCATTCCTGTTTATCATTTTAAAATGTTATTTGACCAGCAACCCAGGTTGTTTTTGTCAATATATGACAGCCCATAGTTGGGACCAAAGGAATGAATGAACCAAAGCCACCTTCCACTCTTCTGCTCTTCCCCTTGCTCTGTTACGAAGCTTTTGTGTTTAGTAAAATACAACCTATTAAAAGACTTCTTTTTCTCCTTCACATCAATTCTCATTTAACAGTAAGAAACACTTCATGACTGTTTACCATGTGGTGTATATTGTGCTAAATATCTTATATGCACAATTACAGTTTTTACCACATTCCTAGGAAGCAGCCATTTGCCATACACTTTATTTTATAGATGAAGAAAGTGGGACCTTGCTCATGGTCACGAAGCTCCATTTAAACCCACCGGTCTGACTGTAGAGTTGGTGCTCTTATAAATCTGTCTCTGCTAAACTTTCTTTCAACATACGATCTAATAATCCAATACAGAAGATGCCTCTGTGTGTGTGTGTGTGTGTGTGTGTGTGTGTGTATCTAATATGGTCTCATAAGGTTTGAAAATAAAATGTTAGTGCATCTATTTATTTTCATTCTTCATCTAAAAATAAAAGTTAACTATTACTAATATTTACCGATCGACCCTGGCAACCTCACTCAGTCCATATCCAGATGCTATGTGTGAGTAACATAACCCAGGAGGAGGGGAGTTTTACAAAACGCCATCATTGACTCTGCCACCCTCATTGCAGTCGAGGTGTTCCCAATTTAATGGATTTATAGATTTTACTATCCCTCCCTTCTTCCCACCCTTCCTTCCTCCCTCTCTCCCAGTCTCCCTTCCTTCCTTCCTTTTACTGAATGCTAGATAAAAACTTTGCTAAACCATGATTATATAGACTGAATATGAATAAGATACAGAGGAGCTCCTGATCTTGCATATTTATTCATTTATTTATGTATTTGTTCAGTTAATAGTCAATTGAGAATGTGCTATATGCTAAGCACTGTTTCAGCAGAATCAGCAGAAAACCAGAGAGACAGAAATCTCCGAACCGAGTTTATGCTCTCGGGGAGAGATCAAAAATACACCAAAACCAGATATCATGTCAGGAGTTCTGAGTCAGTAAAGAAAAGCAGGTGTTTGGGAAGCCATTCAAATGAAGGTGGTGAGGAAAGGCTTCTCTGAAGAGAGAACATTTGAGAAGAGACCTGACTAAAACAAGAACGTGGACCATTTAAGTGTTCGGTGGGGAGGCTTTCCAAGCAGAATGAAGGGCAGGTGCAGAGAACCTGAGGCGGGAGTGTGCTTGACACAGTCAAGGGACACAGGGACCCGTGTGGCTGGCAGGGCAGGCGCCAAGGGGGCAGAGTCACACAAGGTAAAGTCAGAGCCCAGCTGGGGACAGTTTGTGCAGGTCCTACAGGAGGGCTTGGACTTTTTGTTTCAGCTGTAATATGAAGCCACTGAAGCGCTTTGAACAGGATGTAGCAAGATCTGATTCACACGATAAAAACCCCTTCGGCTGTGGCGTGGAGATTCCACCGAAGAAAGGGTGGGAGCAGGAAGACCCGTTAGGAGAGAAGCGCAATAGTCCAGGCGAGAGGTGATGGCGCGTGGGTTAGGGACCAGGCAGAAGTGGTGGAGAACAGCGGATTCAGGATGCAGTGTTTGTGGGCAGAGTGGATGGAACTCACTGATGAATTTGATGTGGGGGAGGGAGTGAGACAACAGAGACAAAATTTTGACATGCTTACATGGGTGAATACTCAGATGTATCAAAATCGTCTGTTTATGTATCTGTCACCTCTACCAGATTATAAGTGGCATCTGGCAAGAAGCAGGTGCTCAATACACATTCACTGTATGGACAGCTCTGGACAAACTGTTAATAATAATGCCACTTACCTCCACATGCTCTAGTCTTCCAGTTACCAGGTTGGCACCAGGTACAGGAGCATGAAACATAATGCAGCCTCCAAACTGGTCACTTCCTATTTCTTCTCCAAACTTTCCTTGGAGACATGTCTGTGTAGCAAATTCACCTTTAAAAATAGTTTTTTAAAGATATCATAAAGAAAAAGCAGGCCAAAATCCTCTAATTATGAAAAGCCTTTTTCTCACACCTAATTATCTCCTTCTATACACATATAACTTTAATCTCATCCTGGAACACAATTATTTGCATTCACATCATCTCCTCCTCTGCACAGTGAGAAAGGGAAGTGCCTTGTCTTGCTCACCTTTGCATCCTCTAAAGTACTTACTACAGTATTTCTCAGAGAGGATACTAAGTAAATATTTGAATGTTCAAATAAATACTGACAAAGGTATTTTGATTTATTATCTCTAATTTTATTTTCCTCAAGATTTGGAATTAACGTAATATATACAATCTTACACTGGCATAGTATTAGAACATGAATTGTCTCACTTAATTCTTACACCTGTAGTAGGATGGCAGAACAGGTAGTAGTTTCATTTTAACCAGGACGAAACTAGGTTTCATAATGGACACGGTGAGACTTGAAGCCGATGCACTGCAACCAGAACGTGGGTCATTTAACATTGAATGCAGTGAGCTTTGTCTTATGCTTCCCATTGAAGAAAAGGCTGTATCTAAACTTTCAGTTATTATTCAACTACTTATAGATGGTAATGGTAGTAGTGATTACATAAAATATTTAAAAGAGGCTTGAAAAATGCCCGGTGCTTCTTAACAATATGTGTGTGTATGTATATGGTTATATAGTTATATATAGTTTTATAAATATATGTATTTTTTGAGAACTGTGGTAAGTGGAGGATAGCCATGGAACCAGTTCAGACTATTGACATCTGAGTAGAAGAGACACCTGTCAGTTCAGGACCAAAGGAACTAACTGCTAGTGCTTAACTCTCCAGCCAGCTCGCCTCCTGGCTCAGAGATCGTGGAAACGATCCAGCCCCGACCCTGGAACAGCTATAATGAGCAGAGCCCCGCTGTTGACCCATACTGGACACATGCAGCATAAATGAGAAATAGGCCTTTATCACTTTAAATTCCTGAAGTGTGGGCCTTTATTTATTGCTAGAGCATAACCTAGTCCATTAGTTCTCAATGGGGGATGATTTTGCCCCCAGGGAATATTTCTGCAATGTCTGGAAACATTGCAAGCTGACACACCATAGCTGCTAAAATCACCTGTGTCAAATCCGTCAGGACAAGCTGGAATTTTGTTATTCCACTCCACATTATCAGATCCTCTTATTAAAATATTTCTTGTGAGAATTCCAATTTCTGCCCTTGCTTCAAACGGAGTTCCATCTGGGAGGGTGACAGTAATTCCTAAGTGTGTGTAACTCAGCGGATCAGTTAGTGTTACATTTATGCCATCAGCAGATACAGATGCAATGGTCCTTTTTTCATTCTCTTGTTGGCTGTGTCTGTAAAAATTTTAACAAAAAACTTTCAAAATTAATATAAATTAACACAACATTGTTTTGGTGTATTTGTTTTACGCTCTTTGAACATTTCATCTGTAAAATGGGAATTCTTTTTTATGCCATACAATATTCTGAAGAGGACTTTGAAGATGGTATTTCACTCTTTCTTCAAGTAACTGAATACATTTTATGGATGCATTTCAAATAAATAAATGTTTTCCAAGTGCTAGCTATACTTGTTCATAGAACTGGACTAATTCTATGAAGTATTCAAAAGTATTCACTTCTAACTTTGCGGATCACACTCAGTGGTTCTTAGTTGAGGATGGTTTTCTCCCCCAAGGGGACATCTGGCAATGCCTGGCCATATTTTTGGTGGCCATAACTGGGGAAGGGCTGCTACTAGTGGTCAGTGGCCAGTGATGTTTCCAAAAGTCCTATGAAACACAACAAGGAGCTATCCAGTCAAAATGTCAACAGTGCTGAGGTTGAGAAACCCTTATAAAGGGAATCTTGAGCAGGTAAAAGAAATCACTCAGGTTAAGTTCCGGAGGTCTCATTTCTACCCACTCCTTCAACACATCTGGTTTTCCAGCAAAAGGACTGGCCAAGCCTATAATAGACACATTTTTGTATTGAGTCATTCAACAAACACTTACTGACTGTCTAGCCTGTTTTCTAGGCACAGAGCTAAGTACTGGTGACACCAAGTAGAAAGTGCCCCTGACTTTGGGGAGACGTGTGTGTCTGTGGCTGATTGTGTATTATTTACTAAAGCGTGATCGGTGTTATAGACAGAGGTGCCCTTAGGGGAGTTACCTCTGTATCTTCCCGACATTCCTTTTTGATTCCCCTCTCCCTTGGCAAATCTTTTCCTCCTATAAATACCAGTTCAAATAACAATGTCGCATGTGAAATAGGTTAAAAGGCACCTCTCTCCCTTTTCCCAGCCCTTCTTCTGGATTCCCAGTAAGCTCCGCGGAGTGCCCTGTAGGCACGGGTTGTCACCACGCTGCAGTCGAACCACGCATTTCCTTCTCTGTTCCCCCTACTCCCTGTCTGTTCCGCTATGTAAGGTGCCCCTTGAATCATTCCGTATGCTGAGCACTTAGTCTAGTACCTGTCACAACTCAATAACCGTTTTTTTTGATTGACTGAACAAATCAATGCAGAATGAATTCCTGAGGGAAGAAGGTAGAGGAATGAAGCCCAAACAGGAAGATGATGGAATATTTCAGGGTGAGGGACTGAGAGTCTTAATTAAACTGAGAGCAAGGAAAGCTGGTGGAAGAGGCACTTCAAGGGCAGAACCCAAAGAATTTGGTGATGTGCAGGAAGTGGAGGATGCTGTTAGAAGGTTACTAGAAAAGTTTTGTGAAGATCAAAATCAGACTGTAGGTTTAAAGGAAAAAAATGGATAGTGAGAATTAAATAGAAGAAATTAAGCAGCTCAATCATTTAGAGAGAGAGAGAGAGAGAAGCTAGAAGAGACAAGAGACAGGAGACCAAGGTTGTTGTTTTTTTTTTTTTTTTTTTTTTTTGCAAGATGGTGGTTGGATGGGGAAAGCTATAATTCCAAGACTCAGGGAAGGAATTACAGGGTAGAGGGCAGGGGAAGGTGGAGATTAAGGATGCTTGAGATAGGGTTATCAATAGTACATGATCCCTCAGGTGATATGGACTGGCCTTGAGAAAGGAAGGGGGCAGGGCACAGCCACTCAAGGAATGCTACAGCAGTTAACATCAAAATGGTGAAAGATTCAACCCCCTGCAGGCCTTGAGGCTCAGGATGATGGGAGATTTAACTTCCAGCAGATCTTGAGCTTCATTATACGTCCATTGTAATACATTAACATGGTGACTAACGCACCCACAGGCACCAGGGCAGTCCCAAGGCTAGCTGCAAAAGGTCAGAGTGGGAAATGGCCAACTTCCTGGGAATCCCAGCCCCTTCCCCAGGCTACTTAGACTGGTCCTTCCCCTTAATAGCACATGAAGCCAGCAAGCCCATAAAAACTGGCAACAAGGTGCCTCGCAGCCTCTGCCTCCTCCCACCAAACCCCCCTGTTTGGGGACAGCCCACACTCTGTCTATGGAATGTGTATTTACTTTTAATCTGAACACCCAACCCCCACACCTCATGGCCTTTCTCTTGCCTTTCAATGTATCTCTCTGAATAAATCTACTTTTATTCAACTGTGGCTCACTCTTGAATTTTTTCCTTCGCAAAGCCAAGGACCCACGCTTGGCGGGGCACGTCCCAGGGGCTCAACCGAGACCTGGGACTCAGCCCTTCTCATGCCCCACGTCTGTTTTCCTGCATCAGCCTCTCCTGAATTCTCTTGTGTTCAGATGATACAGAGATTTCTTTAGAAAAGAAGGTTCTAAAAAGCATTTTAATATGTTATAGGCCCCTAAATACACCTTTCCTTCCTTTGTAATAGTATCTAACACTTACATAGCACTAACTTTTAGCCACGTTCTGCTCTAAGTGTTTACACATATTAACTCATTTAATCCTTACAATAATTCTGGGACACATATTAATAGCATTCCAATTTTAGTGAAACACAGAGAGGTGAAACAATATGGCCTAGTAAGTGGCATTGCTGGGGGCTGGACCCAGGCAGACTGACTTTAGAAGTAGTATTTTTAATTACCTGCTTTACAAACTCTCAGCTAGGATTTGCAAATATGATAGTGAACACTGCGTTAGATTTGGTGGGAAACTCCTTAATTCATGTTTCTTAAAACTCAATATCCCTAAACTAAATTCTAAACTTACTCTTTAATTTCATCCAGAAAAGTCAAAATGAGGACTTTCTTGTCTATTAGTAAGCTCTGTCATTTTGCTGCTTTTTAATTTTGCTATATGTAATTAAAATTTCTTTCAAGGGCAGAGAAAAAAAAGGGGTGCTTATAAAGCTAAGTATATATTTAACTCTTCCTAACATCTGCAAGTCTATTTTTAACTTGGAAAGTGACAAACTCAAAATGCCATCTTGAATTTTAATTCTAAATTGAGTCACGACTTTCATATAATTTAGCTGTTTCCTGTCATAAATTACTATTTGTTCCCCGATCCAATTTTGCTATTATTCATAATTTGAACAATAAAGCTCCTCTTGCTCCCTTGCTCCACAAGTATTGTTGGCGTAGCTGTATTAGTTTTGTTCCTTTTATTTCTTATTTCTTAAAATACATAATTAGACAGAAATTAAGGGTCATAAGTAGTTTCGATTGTAAAATGTCAGACATGTAAAAGGTCGTGTGAATCATCACTCATTCTATAATTTCTTCCCTTTCACTCAGTCATTACTAACAATTTTGCTCCATGGGAACCACCACCAAGACTGTAAGATAAGAAAGAGTTCACCAGCTGCTCTCAGCCTTGTTCTTCGGGAACCCTAAACAAAGAAGCCAATTTACATTTCTGCATGCATTAATGTATTTAGCTAAAGCTCTCCCTCAGAGGTTCTCAAATGACTTTTAACAGTAGAATACTTTTGTCAAACAAAATCTTACAAGGGAACCTAACCATGAAAAACAGCAGAAATCTTTTATTAGTTTATACATATACTTTTCTTTACAGTAAATTCAATCAATGAAAACAACACACTGAGGATCAACTCAGCGTTAATATTTGGCAAATGCATATTTGGCTGTTCATATTTCTTTATTCAAGGTTTCAAATTTAAATTAAATAGTTGTGAACCTTCCAAATCATCCTTCTTTTACATAATTAAAAGAATCTCTATTCTAAATCCAAATTATGGGATCCAGAAGACATCATACCTGTGTCCTGTGCTAGCAATTACAACCTTATCTCCCGGTTTCCACGTTACTGCTTCTTGCAGAATCAAAGTCCTTTCCCCTGCCTTTGCAGTATGAGCCAAACGAGTCCAGATCACAGGAACAGGCAGACCTGGAGCCAACATACAAAGAGAATTTCTTCAGATGTGTGTTCTTGGATATTAAAAGCTTTATGCATTTTAATCTCTTCTCAGATTGAATCAGTTTGGGGGAGGTTTATTTCACCTTAGCATTTTATACCTTTCTCAACAAAAGAAATACTTACAGTACTTACTGTATAAAAATAAGAATCAGGTTTGTAATAACATGTATGGGTCTATAAATTTTAAAAAAATCCTTCCACAGTGATAAATTCCATTTCTTTGTATGATATATGAGCTCAATACAACTGGTGTGATGCTATTAATAAAATGGGCCGAGGCCTGTTACTTTTGTCATTGTTGATAGGAATTGCCTAAATTGATAATCTAGAGACAAATGAAAAGTGTAAATTTCTGAAAATCCTATTATTGTATATATTTAGCACAGTGCAGGACTTTTATGATCATAATGGGGTATCATGTTTATATATTCTAAACTTATAAAAGAGGTAGATTATGGCAATATAGAAAACTTCATATAAAAAGGATTCACGTCATGCTTTTAAATAATGTTACCTTGATATCTCAAATATGTGATCAAAATCACTTTTCTTTGCTGATAATTTTCCAGAATATGGTTATAGAAAAGCACAACTGTAAATTTATAGTTGTGTTTTAGAAAGAGCCCATTTTAAAATACAAATGTAAGAAGTCATAATTTCTGCTTCTAGACTTCATGCCTTTTTTATAATAGATTAACGAATGAAGTAAACAATCAACGCGAATTGTCTTTAAGCGCTAAATTAGGCAAAAGATGTGATGGAAGGGCTTCCTAGGCGGAACCCTGATTGTCAGTCTTGGTGGTCTGTAGGGGCTGGCCCGGCCTGGACAAGGGAGGGAAGAGATAAAGAGGCGTAAAGAGAGAATATGGAGAGAGAAGCTTGGGAAGGTTTCATTTAGAGAGCGTTTTCAGGAGGATTATCTCTGGCTTCCTGGCTAGTCTCTCCTGGACCGCTTCCCCCAGCCCTCTGGCCCCGCACCGTGCAGATCCAGGATTCCCTCCCGCACGGCCAGCGTTTTGGCACCATATACTGGGAGCTCAGGAGATCGCAGGTGCCCGTGCAGGGTAATGATTGCCTTGTGCTGAAATGGGGATGCTTCTGTCCCAATCTGCAAGGGATTTCACAAGTGTCATTCAGAAAGTTAAAAGTCATTGTCGGCAGTTCTAATCACTCAAAAGCAAATTCGTCCCTTTTCTCCCTTCTCTTTTGAGAATCAATTGTTCCTTTCTCCATATCTTTCCTCCATAATATAAACCTTCCATTTTCCAGTCAGCCAAATACACTATGCCAGACCTTTGGAAAGTATACTGATTGACTTTAGCCACACATCAGAGCCAATTTTTTTTAATGCTCTATTTAATATTCTGCTCTATGACAGCACACTTTATCTTCCCATTAAGTGCACATAAAATATTCTGGGAATTTTTAAAATCCAGAAACAAGATTTTATGCTAAGAACAGAGACCCACACAAAGATAAACTTGTGAGAGTTTTGCATAATTAAACTGTCTATTTTACACATACTATTTTAAAAAGAAATAGAGAGACGTTAGCAATGGATATAGATCAAGTTCTCTTGTATACCTGAAGGACACCTCCATCTGTAATTAGAATATTTTCTGCCTGGAGTTCAATGTCAGCTTCATCAAATATCAGAGTTCCACCTACGAACCATACAATTTTGAAATATATCACAGGAAAATTCTTATTAAAAGCTATTTATTAAATTATACATTAAAATCTAATTTCTTATCCTCATCTGCTGTCACTATGCAAGTGACTTCACCTCAGCTCTTGTGCAACGGAAAGTATAAAAATACAGACAAAACCCAGGGAGTTGATAGAAAACCAAATCCCAGGGCAGATTATTTTCCCTTAATCATTTGTTATTTTAAATGCTATTAAATAGTGCAGTTATATGAATTCTAGTCCTACAAACACAGGACCTCAAAATATAAATTAAGAACAAAAAATTAAAATAAAAGAGAAAAGCACTTTTTAATAGAAACTATCACACTGCCAACATTAGCTCTGAGCTTTTATTCACCAATGTGCACTAGCAACAGCTGTAGCCTGGTTGGCATTATTAAAGAACGTAATGAGACATATTTTTTATGAGATTGATGCAGATTTGTGGACAGTAACACATCACTTGCCCAAAGGTTCCATAGTTGATAACTTCAAATAACCAAGACACTGCTATTATCCCAGAAGTTAAAACAAAAACAAAATGCAAAGGCCTCTGAACAGCTAAAACCATTATGGTAAAGTTTATACACTAAAGCGCCAGGCGTTTTACTCTTGCCAATTACTGCTTCTTTTACACACAATTGTAACAGTTCCGGCTATTTAGTTTTCTGTATTAAAAACAGAATATTAAGAAGCAGAGAGAACTTCAGGTAACAGGAAAAAGCACGTTCATAGGCAAAGGTTAAATCACAACCTGGCATCGAAGGGGGGGAGTCGGGGGTCATTGAGTATAACATTTAACAAAATCTCTATGATTTTACAACCCCCTGGGACCCATTATACTAGTGTTTTTCTAAGTAGGAAATACCTTTTACTGTTGTGATCCACTTCATGTGCACTGGCGTATACACACACACACAGTTATTGAAACAAAAGTTCCATGAAATATTTAACTTTAAAAGCTGCTTGCCCATATGAATGCAGTACACTGATATTCTTTATTCTGTTTCATTAAAAGATTCTGGTTGCAACACAATAAACAAGTTCATAACCACAAATGGATTGTAATACTCAGTTTAAAGAACTCAGTACTACACTGTGTTCAAAACACGACACAACTATGGATGTTCATAATCATGAATTTTGATTAAAGTAATGTCACAGAAATATTTCGCAGGCAGAGTCTAATACAATAAACAGATTTTCAGACATTTACCCTGAATAAGCAACATTTTCAGGATAGGGGTATTCTGATCCAGCAAAATTGTCTGTCCTTTTGTAATAACAGCTAGTGAGCCTTCCTCCGGGGGAGACTTTCCTCCCCATGAGAAGCTGGAGGACCAGGAATCAATGTAGAGGAAGTCAGCATTATCCTGTAACAGAACATGAAACACTTTTATATTCAGAGGTTTTGTCACAATTCTTCTTCGTTCAGTTTCTCAAAATGAAGAAATCTGAAACAATGAACACCGTCATTAATAGTCAAGTATAACCTACTTTAAATATGTTAGAGCTGCCTGTTGGTTCACTTCACAATAATTAAAAAAAAAAAACCTGAAAAAAATCCATTACCAATTACCCCACAACCCAGAATAATTTGAAATCTGAAATAATAAAATTTTAGTAATAAGCAAAATAAAGATCTGCTTCATTATAGTCACATTTCAGTTGTTTTTTGGAGACATTAACAAAGCAAAAAGTCCATTACCAACTACTTCACCTCCCGTAATGCGAATCTGTCTATCGCTGAGACTGTTCTAGCCCACAGCACCATTACCAGTTTGGCCACACCGATGCCTCTGATGCTGACACGCACTGAAGCCCACCCTGAAGGAGAGTGGGCGTTTGTCGTGCAGATGAGATACGTCTTGTTGGAATACTCAACATCACATCTGGCTTCAGCTATAGTGACAAGAACATCCTGAATATTTTCACTGGAAAGTAGAAAGGGGGAACACAAAACATTGATGATTTTCTCAAATTTCTAGGGCACACAGTCAAACCCTCTTCATATGCATTACTGTAAAAACAATGCTCCTACCCAATGTGCATCAAAGTGCAGATTGACACTTTTTTCAGTAGTAAAACTTCAAAATATTTTTTGAGAAAAAAGTAAACAAAAAGATGGAGAGGTCAGGAAATAAAACTGTAGAAACTAGCAAGTATCGTAGTGTTGGAGGAAAACTGCTTGTGTCCAAATTATTGAGAGATTCTATGTTGGACTCCAAACAGGCATCTTTGTAAGAGACTCTCAGTGTTCATTACGTCTATGTGACACTTTCACCACATTCACAGACTTTGAAACTGAATCTTGTAAAACTGCCATCCAAGGTAGTTAAAAGTACTTGAGGAATTAAAACTGCTTGCTATGATTTAGATGATCTGGGGTTTTAAAGTCAGCCTTATCCACTTGAAGGATAATTATAGTGCAAAATAATGAGTATGTTTAGGAAAAAGGAATCTAACAAGTTACAATGAAATGGACCAGGTGCCTGAAGAGGTGTTTCATTGACCCAATGAAGCAGTTGATGGCTGCAGATGTGACATTGGGCAAAACATATCCAGAAGGTGATTTATGCTTGTGAGGCTACTTCCTGGGATCTGGAGAAAGTTATGTAGCTTCTCTAATGTTAGTCTTCTAATCACAAAATGGGATTGAAAAATATCTAAGAAGGTAAGTCAGGAAGTTTCTATGAGGTAGGAAGGTCCCTGACACAGACTGTGTAGTCAGTAAAGATAGGTGGCTTTTGAGCAGATGGGCACACATTCCACGACCACGCTCAGACACTGTTCTGGCACACGGGAGAGCACGCACAACAGCTGGAGTCTGGAAACAGGCACTGATGTATGTGCACGTGAGGACAGGACCTGAAGCCCGCTCCCAGGACTGTGAGTCTGGTGCCTCCTGCTGTACTGCCTCTCTGGGGAGCGATTTTGGTGATGAGTGGAGTCAGCGACATGGTGTAGGTAAAAGGAGTTGTGGACCGAGACAAATTCTTCCCGTGGACCACACTCACTTCACAGCGCTGCTCAGGTCCCCCGCCTACGATACAAGGATCAGATGAGTCCAGTTCTGCCATCAGGCCCTTACTCATTTCCAAAACCCCCAAACATTTTCAATACCATCTTCCTTTGCCCAAAGTCATTTTCACAGGCTATACGTAAAATAATAAAGATCTCCAGTTGTAGCCAAAAATATCACAAAGTTCATGCACATTATCAGCAGGGGAAAGACCCTTAGACCCTCCTTCGGAGCCTCTTACTACAGACAATTCTACAAACCTGTCTATCTGGTCTTCCAGTCCAAGAGGAGTCGACATTGCAAATTAGAGAGGAAGGAAGGAAGAAGAGCTAAGCGCAGGCACGCTGATGACGGCCAAGAGGGACAGCTGAAAGCAAGGCAAGAGACAGAAAAACTGCAAACTCAATACAAAAACGCTGAGAAAAGAAGCAGAACTAGTATTAAGACAAATGACCTGAAAACCTTAACAAATCTTGACAGCACTGCTGCATTTAAAAAAAGAAATCAGGATATGAACTCTGATGTTGAAATGGTAAATAGCACAGTCAGAGAAATGTTACATTTTCTTCAATATTCTTTATTTAAGAAATCAGAAGAAGCACTTAGAAAAGCTTCAACAAACTTCATTAATGTTTTAAAAAATATTTGCTCATAAACTATGTCCTTTATTCATCTATATTATTCTTTTTGGTTCTTCTTAAATTTTGTTATATAATTAAAATTTGTAGGGTACTTGAAGTACCGGATATTTAAATTTCACAATAACCCACTGAATTAGGGTTACTCTTATCTCCATTTGATAAATGGACAAACTGAAACAGAGAGGAACTAAGTTATTTAGCTGAGGTGACAGTTAGTGGCAAAACAAATTCAGGGGATCCTCAGGGCCCAGGCTCTTGACCACTAAATAAAAATAAATAAGAGTGATAATAATAGCAACTCACATAGCATGTTTCAGATATCATTCTATCCATTTTACATACATTAACTTATTAAATCTCACAATAATCCTGTAAAGTAGGCTAATGTGATTATTTTCATTTTACAGATGAGGAAACTAAGGCACAGAGAGGTTGAATAACTTGCCCAAAGACACACCCTGGGGTTGAATCTTGGCCACGCATTCCAGCATCCACACTCATAACCACTGTACTATCCTATCTTTAAGGAAAAGCTAATCCTCCCATGGGAGCTAAAAACATGTCATCCATGTGGCATGCTCAGTTTATGTGATAAACTGAAAAGCTGCAATTTACTCCAAATAATTCCATCTAACCCAAATGTTATGAATCTTGGAAAACATACAAACCTAGAAACAAAAATTCTGAAGAAGTTGCTTAAAATCAGGAAAGCCATAAAGGTGGTTCAGTTGTTGCAAAGAACACGAAAACTTGAAAAACTGATCTCCATAAAATTAAACGGTTCTCAAAGACTGTCATTCTTTTTTCCTGATTACTTACCATCATTGGGTGGAATTTCACATAATAATGTTGTAGAATTAGATGCAAGTCTGTCAACAGCACATTTTGAGCCACACACTAATATAACTGAATTTTGTGGATTAAACCCAGTGCCTGTCACAGTCATGGTTTGACCACCACCGAAGCTCCCTAGTGAAGACATACAAAAGGGACAAAGTCAATGAAAAGAAAACCTCTTTCATACACATATTTAACTTTATTTCAAAACCTGAAATGGAAGTAAATTACATTAAATGAAAAAATTCTTACAACTGAAATTATTTATATTAGTGCAACAGAATCTCTTTTGATTGTAGTTTTTTTAAATCTTCCACTGAGTAAATGTCACATCCAGTCATTTATTTAAACTACTTCTAAGAACTAAAATTTTATTGAAAAGAAATGTCACAAAGAATTTCAGAGGAGTCAAAACATAAACATATAATTACTATTTTAATTAAAAGTACATAGGTTATACTTTCTTAAGGTTTTTAACCAATAAAATAATTTTCAAATAGGAAAAAATATTTACGTAGACATAATTACAGGCCAGTGATGTCTAAACATGATTTTTAAAAAGCTTTCCACATATAACCTGGACATTTCAACAAGATTAAATTTTAAAGAAATTATATAGCACTAAAAGAAATACAGGCATTAAACAAATATTTTGAAATGGTTAATTGATACCCTTACATGCTTGCTTATTTGATGTATAAACAAAAACATTTTAATGTGTTATAGAAGCTACAACTTTTAGCAGGGTTTGAAGAATATGGTTTTTTTTCCCCTTAAGTAAGTGTTTACTGAAACAATATAAAATATTTCCAGGTTCTGGCACATTTGTGAGTACCTTGGCTTGGATGAATATTCTGAGTAGAGAGTGGGTACTCAAATACAACTGTGGACACAGCAGAGCCTTTTGTCTTATGATGCATCATAACAGGAAAAGTGCCACCAGCATGATCTCCAGTGATGCACTGCAACACAGTATCATTGACCATGGTCACATTACACTGGATGTTATCTATCGCCACTGAAATTTCCAAGATATCGGTACCAAAATTAGATCCAGTGATCTGAATTTCAGTCCCTGGTGGACCTTAAAAAAAAAAAAAAAGCAGACAATATAAATATATCTAAATTCCAAGACTTACACTTGCATTTAAAGATACACCTATTGACTTCCCTAAGCAAAGTAATATCCAGTACTTTAAAACTAATATAAATATCAACATTACATGTTGTGTCATATACATTTTGGCTATAATTTCACTGCAGTCTATGATATAATAACTATAAGATATTTATCTCAATGTTCATTATTTTTCAGCAGGTCTCTCCATCCTACTGAGTTGTAAATTACTAATAATTCAGGCTACTGGAAAAGAGAGAAGAAAGATCCAGAGCTGAAGAATGTGAATGCCTGAGCAGGGGTGGTGGGTTAGAGTCCTTTTGGGATGGAGCTTACTTTTTGAAACTTTTGGTACTTTCCTGATATTTGCAACTTTTCTGAAGAATGGACTATTTTTCTTAATTCAAATATTTTCAAAGTGTATGACTTGATAAAGAAATTATGATATATAAATAATCAGGTGTAAGATAGTAAAATACAGAAATATGGAATTAATTTAATGACTTATAGACATGTTAATGGTAATGCCTTGAATAGATGTACACAGAATAAAGTATTTCAGTCTTCTTTTCCTTCCTTCTTTTAGAAACACATACTGAGGCCATTACACACATGGAATTTTTCATGGTCATCCAAATGCATACATACACACCTACATAGTAATTGAATAGATATTAATCAACATAACTTGTTACAAATGCAGAGTCACCAAGCAGTAGTTTGCTTTTAGTTCAAGTAGTAATAGTAAAAATAACCATATAATTGACCATAGTAAGGATCACCGAAGTATAACTTGTCATTTTAAAGACCACAGATATTAATGTGATCTTTCATGTTAGGAATAGCTTTAAGATACAAGGTACAAAAATATTTGGGGGTCTTAAATTTTTATTCTTGTCTGGCATTTTCACCTTTCATAGGAAAAGTGTTGTTCTAAGTGTAAGAGAGCCTCATCTGTTCAGTAAATAAAACAGCTCAGTTCTCACTTGTCTACAAGTCTCTTCCATCTTCAGATTGTTTTGAAAGGTACATTCAAAGAGAGTGATGAGACAGAAATAGTTCACTGGAAATAAGGAACATATCTAGTTCTTCATTTGCAAAGATTACAAATACATGAGGGGAAAGTATGCCATTGCTATGGTAAATATTTGCTTTTCAAAAACTCTAAATGGGAAAATTTGATGTCTAAAAGAAAATTTCAAGGTGTCAAGGTAATGTTCTCAGCCATAACACTGCAGCAGCCTCTCCAGAGTTCATTACATAGATGATAAGCATTCCAGCAGCTTCAAGATGATCAGCAAAGCATAGTGACAAAGAATCAAGAAGACATTTCAATCTATTCTTAGCTTAGAAAAGTAAGTCATGCTAAATAATTAAGTAAATCCTATTTTATAATAATATTTTTTCCATCTTAATGGGCCAATTTCCCCCTTAAAAAGACTTCTGTTGTATTAATAAATTAGTAATCAATTGTAGTTTCATGGAAACAAGATATTCTAAAAGATTCTCAATATTAGAAAGATCAACTACTTGTCGATTTTAACAGGTATTTCCTGTTCCATATTAACATTAATGTCATAGATTAATAACCAACTCTAGTCCATAGATAGCCATCTATTTCTTCCTTATTTTGATATCTGGGTAAAGTTAATGGGGATTTTGTTTCAAAATAGAAGTGAGAACTTGACTAAAAATTTTATCCCAACAATGTGAAAAATAATTGCAAAACAGAGACAACAAAGAACTTAAATCTCATGTATTGGTTAAGAGGGACTGTCTAAAATCACATCCTGATAATGATTCGCAAACATAATTCCAATTCTGTGCTAATAAATATTACCGATAATATGGTATCAAGACAACAAGCAGGCAGGTATCGGAGTACCTGTACTTGGGACAATTCCTCTGAGAAGTGGAGTATCTTCCAAGGCATACGTAAATGACAGAGGTGGGTAAGCGACTGCGTTGACAGAGATCTTCACACTGACCGTCCCAGCTGTCCCTGCTGGGGTGCGGCAGCAGACTTCACTGGAACTGACAGAAATAATTTGACAAGGTTCATCCCCAACAGTGACTGTGGTGTTGCCTGGATAGAAGCCGTTTCCTGTGATCACCAGAGTAGTTCCACCTCCAATGCTTCCAGAAGCTGGTGTGACAGATGCTACTGCGGGGCTGTGGACAGTGAGGTTTCCCAGAGCCAAGCCCTTCGTTCCCACCACAACACTAAGAGAATAAAGCCCAGCTGGAAGAGGAGTCACAAGGACAGTGATGTTGTTTTCATTAACATCGATTGCTCTGAACTGTTGGTTTCCAATGAAAACAGAAATGTCCTCCAAGAGAGCACCAAAACCTTCTCCTTCAATAAGAACTTGTGCAGACCCTGTGATGGAGTATGGGGAGACTCTTGTTATAGAAGGAGTGATGCTTTCTAAATACGAAAAGCTGCAGTTCCCCTGGCACTGGGCAGGCACTCCGTGGATCAGAAGACTGACTTTCACAAGCTGCTGGGGGGCAGGAGATGTTTCACATTCAATGGCTGTGTAATTCACCGACAGAATGCTACATGGAGAATGACCCATAAGGACTCGTACACCTGCAGAAGGACCTGCAAATCCAGAGCCTTTTACGGTCACTTTTGTCATTCCTGTAGTTGACCCTGCATTTGGTAACACCATGTCGATGTTTGGCAAAAGTACAAACCGTCTATCAAATTCATTAGACAGTGTGTTGATGGCAGTGCCCAGGTTGTAGACAGTTAATCTGACAATTTCCCTGATGCCAACAACCATTGAGTTTTGAGAGTCAATGTGACACACAATGAAATTGTTACTACTTTCTTCTACAACACAGGGATAGCTACCAATTGTAACCTGAAAGCAAAATGAATATGAAAACAAGTCAATATGTTACTCTAGTATGAACTTAAATTTTGTATTAGCAACAACTAAATTTAAGGAATTGATCATGTGCAAACTTTTTATTCATAAAATTAATTTAGGGGGCTGACTAAGGCAAATCTTGGGTTAATCTTAAAACTAAATTATGATCATACATGAATGTTCATGGCTACATTACTCGTAATAGCCCAAAAGGTGAAAACAACCATATGTTCATGAATTAATGAATAGATAAATAAAATGTATACACCATACAATGGAACAGTATTCAGCCACAAAAAGAACTGAAGTACTGATACACTGTACATCATGAATGAACCCTGAAAACATTATGTTTAGTGAATAAAGCTGGTCACAAATGACCACATATTGTATGATTCTATTTATAAGAATAACCACAGGAGGAAATACACAGAGACAAAAAGATTAGTGTTTGTCTGGGGCTGGGAGATATGGAGGGGTTGGAGGTAATGTCTAAGGATTGTGGAGTCCTTTGTGGGATAAGGAAAATGTTCTAAAATTGTGCTGATGGATGTACAACACTGTGACTATACTGTAAGTTTTTGAATTGTGCACTTTACATGGGTGAATTGTACAGGATGTGACATATCACAATAAAGTTGTTGTAAATTAAATTACAAGGTTGTGAGTGAAACATCTTTCTTCTCTTTCACTGACTATATACAAGTAAAAGGATCTTTATATATTCTTACCTTATTAGCACATGTGAGATTACTGAAGCCATGTCCAGTAATTGTTATCAACTCATTTACTGTTCCAGTGGATGGACTAATGTTACTTATAGATGGTGAAAAACAACTTGAAAGCTCAAAGAGCAATCTATTGGAATTTTTAACCTCAGTATTGTTCAGGCCACACAGGGGTTCTGTTGCTAGGCAGCCTGCCACAGAGCTTCCCAAGTGCAAATTCACGGGTCCTCCTTTAGACAAAAGAAACGCCTGTAAGTCATGTATTATTTTCTAAAACAAGAATTGTATTCAGACTGCATTACTCTATTTTGATGACAGTGGCTTAGGTACTGGTAAACTCCCTTGTTTTTAAATGACAAGAGGAGCCTCAGGCACAACAAAGTTAAAAGAAAGACCTGGACAAAGATGATCCAGTAAAGACGGAACATAGAATTAATTTATTTTTCAATTTGTCTGAGGCCAGAACCCATGGGGAAAATAAAGCAATAACATCATCTCACATTTTAATACATTTTCTGGCACATGTGGAGTATCAGAACTTTTTCACGCTACATCTCATTTGAGGCTCACAAGGATTCTGGGAGACTGGCAGGGCAACATTAACATGATCCTTATTTTGTAGAATAAATTCCAGTCTCACAATAGTCTGGAACTACTCAAGTTTGTGTGCTAGTAAGAGACAGACTCAGTCATCTGCCTCCTACTCCAGAAAAACCACATACTCCATATGTAACTTTCTTACCCGGAGCATACGTGGCTTCACTGCCACCCACAAACAGGTGCAGGGGAACGTGCCTGGTTTCAGCTGGTAAGACGTTAATGACTCCTTGGAGAAAAATGGATCGAGCCTCATCAACATACCCACTGCTGTAATAATGGATTCCAGGTGAAGTAAATTGGTAAGAAAATGAACCTGCCATAAAATAAGACAGCACATAATAAATAGAAGCAGTTAACGCATCTTTGAAAAGGAACTTGAAATGATCAAACACATATGCAGATGACAGGTTTCTCATTTTTCACGTGTGTGATATTTCAACTGGAAGTAGTAAGGAAATGACTAAAAAATGGCTATGAAACAGCTGTCTTGTATATTGAAACTACATTCCAGGAAAACAATATCCAGCATTGATTTTTCTAGAAAGACCATGTTAAGCCTGGCATTACCTGCCAACTCTTAAAGAAAAACTCAGCGTACAATGAAAAATAAGCAATATTTAGTTTGTGTTCATGAGTAAAAAGTTCATACAGATACATGTGTAGAACAAAACAGGCAGTCTAAAAGGCACTGTCCTAGGAGAAATACTGATTTTAAAGCTGATTCCAATCAACAGAAGTTCACTACTTGCTACCATATGGCTATGATTAAAACACATATTCCAGTTTTCTTTGTATTTTACATGTTTTGATATATTTTTTCAATTGGTTGATTATCCCAGAATGAATGAAGATATTTCTGACATCAGAACTTATCTGATATATAGAAAACCTTGTTGACATTCATTTAGAATATTGCATAAATATGTTAATATTTTTACTATAATAAATGCCAACTAAACCATTTTGTTTCTTTGTATATACCATTTATGCAAAAGTATTTTAAATCTAAACAAAATTTCTTTTTATTATATCTAGGAAGAAGAAGCATGATGCAAAAGCGAAAAGGTGGAAACATACCTGTTGCAGATTTTTCTCTTCCGTTTGTAAATCCTTTGCCATCATAAATTACACTTCCAGGACTGGAGACAGAGAAAACTCTATATCCTATTCCCCTAAGATATGGATGTGCTTGCCAATGCCACGTCACTGTGTCTCCCACAGACACATTCAAGACTGATGGTGACCAGGCATAACCTAATCCATGCACTGGGAGCAAGAATTGAGTCACATTTTTAAACAAAAAAAGGAAAAGGAGTAAAAATTCTTAATAATTATCTTTGAAAATATTGCTTTTTTATACAGGCACTAGTGAAAAAACTTTTTAATTAACATTGCAACACTTTTATGTGCCTAATTAAAACACAAAACAAAAATAAACAGAAATAATGGAAAGTGAGATTAAGAGAAAATTAGGAAACTATAAACCACACAAACCAAAACTGATGACTGAGAGACAACTCGAAAACAATCAGAGCCAATATACAAGTGGTTCAGAAATATCACATGGAATATTTTTAAAAGCTATGATCAATTCTTTAAACATAAAAATGTTCTCAGGCTTCAAGCATGCAAAAATCTATATAGTTTCAATTTTAATATTTATTTAGAAACCCACAACTGAAAACAAATTACAGTAATTAGGAGATTCTATACTGCAGTAAAACCAAGTAGCAATTCCTGAACTTGGTAATTTTTTATTTTTAAAAATTTTTTAGGGGGGAGGTAATTAGGTTTTCCTCCCTCCCACCCTCCCTTCCTTCCTTTCTGTCTTTGTCTTTCTTTCTTTCTGTCTTTCTTTCTATGGCTGAGGATTGAACCCAGGACCTCATGCATATTAAGCACACATTCTACCACTGAGCTATACCCTCCCCCGATGAACTTGGAAATTTAAAGCCTTGCCTTTTAGTCTCAAGTCTACCACTGATTTATTCTACATGTGGCCCCCTATGTCAAGGGGATAAATTCTAGACAAATTATTAACAAATTATAGAAGGAAATAACCATATTTATTCTCTGAATATTTTGAAGTATTACAAATAAAAATCAAATTAATTCCAAGTAATGTGCTTCCATTATTTACAACGTATAAATGCTGTCTGATACCTGAATCTTCCCCATCGTTGGTAATCCTGAATACATTCCCTGTTGAGTGAAGAATACATTTTATGACATTTTCTGATGATGATGTCACATGGCAAGGGAAGGACCCTAAACAGAATAAACACAGGGGAAAAACTCATTTTCTCAAATAGTTTGTGAAATACAGAGATGAAGCATAATGAGTCAACAGTCAAGGCCCGACAGCTCCACGTTACGTGGTAGGATCTTTGGTACTGTCTTCCTGATAGTAATCGTGTCTGAGTACTGATTAGTTCCAGAACAGAGACCTCCTCTTCTTAAAATATGCGTTAAATACAGTGATTATTCACTGAAACCAAAAGCAGCTATTTAGCTTCTCTTCGCCACCTAACCAAATACACCTAATCTTTCATAAGCTAATAGATAAAGCTTCCATGATTGAGAGTGTTTTTGTAATAAGTCAGCACCTATAGCACATCTTTTAAGATGAGAATGATGACAGCCTTCCTGTGAGGGTGAAACGCGTACCTAAGAGCACGGTGTTTTCAGCTGGGATTGTGCTGAAGCCCAAACCCATTATAGTGATTTCAGTTCCACCATATAAGGAGCCTTTTTGTGGAAACATGTTGGTCACTTCCAAAATATATCGTATAGAAGCATTTAACTTGTCTCTGCAAAAGAAAAATTAAGTCATTTCAATGAGTTTTCCATGGAGTCATGCTGTTAAACTCATTAGAAAATGATTTATTTAAGAGGTAGTAAGCGAATATTTCATTAGTCATTACTATTTCAAACTAGAGAATATGATAATTAACATGACCTAAATTTAGTTGGATCGTATACATATATAACATTTCTTCCCCTAAATATGAAGATTAGATTTCTGAAAATCCCATGGCAGAAGAGTTTGAGATGGAAGATCTTAAAATATTATGGGAAAAATATGGTTATGGGAACTGAGGTCACAAGAAACAGATGAAATCCTTTAAAATATTTTATATATTCATTAGAATAAAACAAAAAGGCAGCAGTATCTATGAAAAAGAACAGTAGTGAAATTCCATATATTTAATATAAGTAATTAAAGTTTTGTGTATTAATTTGAATTTATCTTCTATGTTTGTTGGAAACTTGTCATGATCCCCCTTCTCACTATTTCAACAAGAGGGTTTTAAATATATTCTGCTTAGTTACAGACAGGGTGTCTGCTAGGAAGCCATTGAAATGGACAACGCTTTTCTGCCCTGACATATAGACTTGGTTTCTACATCTCAGCTCCCACCATAACTCAGACGAGTCTTTGTGTTAACTCTGATTTAACTTCCTCGTCATAACTGAATTGGTAGTTTTTGAACCACCACCCAAACACCCAGTTTTGTATGCTGTCAATTCTGCCCGTTAAATCATCAAGCCAAAGCACAAGCCAACAGTCTTCTGGTTCCCATGTGAGCTCTGCCCTGTGAATGTAGGAGGGGATGAGGTTTGTGTTTACTGTTGCTCGTCTGCCTCCACCTCCCATAGATTCTCCTGCAACAATCTCTCCTTCTACTCTGACATCAGTTTTACTTGCCTTTTTTAATCCCTCAATTCCAGTTTCCTCTTTTTCTAAGTATCCTACACCAGTAACTTCCTTCTGCCAGCACTAAAATTTTACCAGTTGACAAACAGCTTCAGGGAAGAAAATACTCAACGCCTACCTAAAGGGAAGTTAGAGCTAGAGGAGGATTCTCTCCATCCTCTGCTTAACCTGGCAGCTCTACTCATTTCTTGGCTTAGGGGTCACCTTTTCAGAGAACTCTTCTCAGTCCCTGAGGAAGAGTTAGCTTTCTCTATGATATGCTTTTGCAGCACCTGGGACCTCTTGTTCACAGATTTTTCCGCATTTATCATTAAGTTACTGATATAATCTTCTGTTTGAAATCTGCCTCCCCAACAAAACTGTGGGCACCATTAAGGTGGGGAACATGTCCCTTTTATTCCCCACTGGCTCCGTATTTCCAGAATGAATGAAAATCATGTGACATATGCATAAGTCTAGTTCCGCAGAGAATCTTGCAATCTAATCTGAATGGTATTGACCTCAAACCTAAGCATCCTAATGCATTTTATGAGCTATTTTCAGAACCTTTTGCAAAAGGAATTGTAGAAAGGTGAAGAAAGCAACTGAAATATTATAAGGTTAATGACCATTTCTCTTCCTAACCCATACATTGGCACCACGTTCTCCATGACTTTATCAAGTTTATGGTTATTACCGTACCTTGTTGATGCAAAACCCCAGTTTCTGACTTCTACATAGATATCATGTTTTCCAGGAGACAACTTGGGCAAAAGGCACCTGACATCTGTGAAGTTCCAGTGAAGGACCTGGCAGGCTTTTCCTCCAACGTATACCTCCATGTTTTGTGTGAGTTCATTTTCAAAGTTATAACCCTTAATCGTTAAATTAACTTCTCCTATTATTTTAAAAGAAAAGTTATACAAAAAGAGTCAACTTCTTATGTAGTGTGAAATTTGAATATGAAGTAAATCAACTCATCTCCTATCTTTCATTGGATTTAGGAAATCCTAACACTTCCAGGGGTAAAAGAAAATCAACGAAAGAATTGATAGTTTCCGCATGAAGATAAAATTCATGTTTAATTGTTTAACAGAGAAAAAAAGATGACAAAGAACTTTTAAAAAAATATTTTTCCTTTTATTGCACATGTTCAAAGTGATATAATCCTTTGATTTACCTGGTAAAATAAATAGAACTTTTCATCCTTTGATTTACTTGGTATAATAAATGGACCAATTTATGGTTAAAAAAAGAAAATTTGTGACAGATTTTGCTTTAAGAAACGTAACTGCAGGAGAAAATGCTTCATAAGACTTTCTAGAAATGGTAAATGGATATATACATCTCAAATCCTAATCTTACTGAAGAATTTCTTACCCAGTGTTGTCCGTACTTTTGGACTAAAATCAATTATAACTGGAGTCTGTAAACAATTATAACTATAAGCATTCTTTGCCGTGGCTTCAAATCCACTGGTAATAACTGAAATATCAACTGCACCCTCAGTTCTCTGAAACAAGAGAAAAATAAAACAATTAAAAATTAAATGTTGTGATATAGAAATCCAATAAAAACAAATCAAATTATTCAAAATAAATTTCCAAAGATTTTTGTTTCAAAGTCATGAATCAGAATCAATTATCAAATATTTAGAAAGTTGTGGTGTCAAATGGAGGTTACATGATTGAATTCTTCAGACAAAGGTCTATGATGTATCGGTTTTGTAGGTGCATATAATCAACTTAAATGCATCTATATTACTGGATTCCCGAGGGCTCTGCAAAATAGTTCAGATGTTCTGGACAAGTGATTCTCTAATTAATAAAGCCTACGATACTGAAAATTTTGGTTTTTTTGCTCTTAAAATAGGCTCAAGTGCAATTTTTATTCCTATTTATGGAAAAGGACATTATTATATCTTTCGCTAACAGAGTTCCAGAATCCAAGACTAACACTTGGACCCCTAAGAAAAATATTTGGTGTTTTCACTGATAAACACTGAAATGTAACCTATACCATTCCCAATTAGGAAAATAGTTTTCCCCAGCCTCTAGTATTTACTTAATGCACACTCACTGTTTAAGTGAATGACACAATTCAACAAGTTTTAACTTACTGTACCCCCTAGAGTCTCATCTCCAACATTCAGTCCAACACATGTTCAAATTCACTTTTCCTACAATACATAATATTGACACTTAATCTGCTACATTTTTTAATATTAGTGACTGAATTCATCATCCTTTTGCACATAGTAAATAAAACAGAGTCTTAGTTTAAAGACAATTTTTAAAAATAAAGAACAATGATCAGTCCTAAAATGTAATATTCTATGGGAAACTTCACATTGTGTGTGTGATTTGTTAACATACAGCAACTTTAGCATACTTAAAATATATATTCCTATTAAAAAATCCAAAATGTCGAGATTTGCTTCCCTGAGTTTTTTAGACTATTCATTACTATCATATTTTTTTCATCCTTTGACTTTTTGGTCAACTCCTATTCATCATCATTCAGGCTCTGATAGAACATCAAGTTTTCCATAAAACTTTCTGACACCCTCTCCCCACTGTATTTTATCTTCACTTTGTATCTACTTCTATTATTCCAAATGGAACACACTGTGTAACATTGGTTTATATCTCTGCCCTCCTTAATGATGTTATGTATCTAGATTGTGGAGATGACATTTTGTATTCAGATCTTCACAGAAAGATTTGAAGAAATAATTGTTGAAAAGCATAACTGAAATTCTGTATTTGCTCAGTAAATATGGCATTTGTTTAACTCTTACTGAGATGTGCCTTAATTAATAAGATTTCAGACTTAGAAAAAAAAATGACTGTATAAGATGCCTTACTTTTGGTGTTCTGCAGGTTATCTTATTCAAATCTCCTTCAATTATATTGCATGTTTCATTTCCAACTAATACCTCTGAATTTTCATTAAAACCAAATCCAGATAGAGTCAGGAGAGTACCACCTTCATATGTAAAAAAACAAAAACAACACCACAAGAACAGATTAACTATATCAAGAAGGCTCTTTGGCAATAATGTATCTCATCATTCAAGAATTGTCTAATCAATCGAGATGTGATTAGATCAGCACATCTAATAGATGCAAATAGATCAAGCATGAGACTTGAGATGTATACAATCACCACCACACACCCCAGCCTGAGCTCTAGAGTCTGGAATTGTAGAGGGGCCGGGCTAAGTTGATTTAATGAAATAACATAAATTTGCAATTAACATTTGCAACTGCTATTTTCTATAGTGTCTTCTTCATCCTAAAGAGAAATTACACCATTTCTATTTACTTAACCAGTGGGAAATGATAGTGAATTAAGACTCTTATCAAATCCCAAACTTTAATACCTTGAAGTAAAAAGAAAATTAAGACAAAATTCCACAAAATAAAAATAATATAAAATAAAAACACAAAACACACCCAAAAGATCAAAGCCAAAGCATAAAATTCAAAATTAAGCATAGTCAAACAAACAAACAAAACCACAAAGGAAACGAAGTGGGACAGGAAAAACATGTTGTTTTCTTTCCATTTTCTGAGTCAGCCTCCCTTTCTCCGATTTGTTCCCGGAACTTTTTCTGGGTCAAGTAGCTCCACTGAGACTGTGGTTACAAATGGAGCAGCTGGTAAGCAGAATAATAACTAATAAATCTTATTTTGACATAATTGATGAGCTTATTATAGAAACATGTAATAATTGATGATATTAATTCAATAACCTAAGACGTAAGTATAAGCAGTCACCCTGACTTGTGCTTCATAAGAAACAAAAGAATTAGTCATCCATTGAATCACCATGCCTTCCAAAAGGGGAGTCTCCTTTGTTCTATATGAGGAAGCTTTGGGGTCCTCTCCCTTCCCCTTTCTAGAAACAGTCCAATAAAATGATGGTAATGTATGCAATTTTCTTTGTTTAGAGCAATTAACTATTACCTGCTAGGCTTCCAGAAGCAGGCAAGATGTGTGAGATCTGACTGTGATAAATGAAGCGGAATTCCTCCTCCTCCTCTACACTTCGTGCTAGTCCAACATCAGCTACAGACACAGCAACCAGGAAATGCCCAGCACTTCCATTCAGAACCTGGCACTTGATCTCATTGTCTTGTGATAAAACAAGAAGAAAATGGTCAGGGAGTGTTTCTGTGAGATAAAATTACTGAAGTTTTGTATTTGCAAATATAAAGAGTTGACTCCATTTTTATACTCCAAGAAACATATCTAAGGAAACCTGCTGAGATATTAATGGGAGGAACATCTTTACAAACTACCTGATGTTGTGAATCAGAAATTTGTAGAAAAGAGGAAGGTAAAATAATAATGAAAGCAGAGTAAACAATGTACTCCTGATTGCTAATGTCGCAAAATAAAGTTACTATGATAATAATTGTAAAATCCTAATCTATAAGACCATTTGTATCAATCATTCTAAAAATTTTGGTCCAATATATTGTTTGTCCCAAACTGAATAAAATAGTAGGTTTTATCAAGAAAGGTGATCAAAAACCAAATGAAAAACATATTTTCACTTCATTTATGTGCA
Source organism: Camelus bactrianus (assembly GCF_048773025.1). Lineage (NCBI taxonomy): Eukaryota > Metazoa > Chordata > Mammalia > Artiodactyla > Camelidae > Camelus > Camelus bactrianus. Next base: position 15,506,688 of record NC_133563.1, on the reverse strand, counting down.
CTTATGAAAAAGGTGCAATATTGACTGTTAGATCTCAAGAATGCATAGAAGATCTAAATTAAAAACAACTTAAATTATATGGAAGATGAATTTGCTTCTGTAATTCCAACTGATTCAAATTAAGGAAACTCCCTGGGATTATGAAAGAGAATTTTTACAGAAATAAATAATTATGGTCCTCACATTTTCATGAGTAGAAAATATGAATGATCTTTAAATTCTATGTTAATGGAGAGAGGTTCTGTTGGACAAGTCTGGGAAGAAGGCTATGTCCTCTTGCTATGACTAATGTGACATTTTCAAAGCATGGGCAGAGGGGACCATGGAATACCAGAGCAGCAATTCATGTATTTTTGTGTCCCAGAAACACGCCAAAGGAAAGATTTCATGTAATCAGTTTATGAAGAGAAAATGAAGAACAAAAATCAGCTCTTATAGGATAAAGACACTGTACAACAGTGAAAGAATTAGCCTGTGGTCATAACCAAAGATTAGGAAGATAAGGTATTTATCCAGAGAATTTTGCCAATTTCATGACCCCAAAGGTACTCTATAGGATAATCATTATTGTAACACTGCTCCTTGATTCTACTTTCTCTTAGAGAAAAACAATAAGACTAAAAGAATAATAATTTTAAAAGAACCTACCATTTACAGAAAGAAGAGAGCAACCTACTGGCCCAACTGAGACTGATACAGCTGAACTAGGAGAAAATCCAGAACCTGATATGGTTAGAATTGTGCTTTCTTCATAGGACCCTGCAAATGATAAATTTAAAAAACAATATTAAAATGACAGAACACAGAATCTGTTGTTATGAAATATAGATGTTTCTCAGAGAAAAATGAGCCTATCTTCTAAGATATAAACAATAAGCCTATAAGCAAGTGGGGGAAAAAGACACATTTAGCAATGGTACTTTTTCTCCATTGAATTACTGTGCATTGCTCCATGTTTTGAATCTGTGTGTTGAAAGAGATTAGTGGAAAGAATGATCTGATTCAAAGTATGGAATGATGTAAGGCAAGGAAAATTATTCTTACGACAAAAAATTTAAACAGACATCTCCATATGGTAACTTAGACTACGACAGAGCTGACAACACAAATTCATGAGAAAGGGATAAATTGTACAGTTAGTGTTGTGGACACTTTCCATTTGAAACAGAATAAGATTCCTTTATCTAGGGTAATACACATCCTAAAGTGCTTGGGATAGTCAAGGTTTACACCCACTATCCCAGCATATTATATTTAATGTTCTCCATTCATTCTTAAAGGTATCCAGATTTGGTCAATAAATGACATGGTCACCCTACATATGTAACATCACACACAACATAGATTCCACAAGAATTTAAGTAGCTAAGAAAGAAAAACAAAACTTCAAACTTTTAGAAGGAAACATAATCAAATATCTTTGTAACTTTAATGTAAAGATGGATATCTTAAATAAGATACAGAAGCCATGGTTAACCATAAAGGAAAAGATACATAAAATAAACTAGTAATTTAAATGCTTCCATGGACAAGATACAAAAGCAAATCATAATGATACACTGGGAGAAGACATGTGCAAAGGATTGGCGAGCATAATATAAACACACAGTACAAGTCAATAGAAAAAAGACAATCTGATAAAGGGATAAAGGATGCTGACAAGCAATTTGCAGAAGAAAAAATAATCTAAATGTCCCAAAAACATATGAGAAGATGTTTCTGTGCATTACGAATCAGGGAATAGACAGCATTAAAACAATGATGAGGTAAATTTTTTCACTCATCAAGTTGACCGAAATTAGGAAGCTGTATCAAGTACTGGTGAAGATAATGAGTATGATGCTCTCATACCTGCTGGAAGCACAGACACTCTGAGAAGCAATTTGGTCATCTAATAAACTGAATACACATAAATTCAATTAATAACCAGCATTTCCACACCTGGGTATAAACCCTAAAGAAGCCCTAGGATGTATGTAATAGGAGATTTGTACAAGAAAGCTGAATACAGTCATGTGTAAGCAATCTAAATGTCCATCAATAGAGGAACAAATAAACTGATATATCCATGAAGTATTTTAAAGTCATGAATTAGATGTGCATAAAACCGTATAAATATTTCTCAAAACAAATGCTGAATGACAAAAGTAAGATGTAAATAATATTTACAATGCCATGGTTCATTTGTAAATTTTTTAAAAACTGGCAAAATTACCATATGAGTGTTACATACAAAAGGTATTAAAAATGACATGGAAGAAAACAGACAAAATTAATTATTATGATTGCCTCTGGGGAAGTTTGCAGGGGACTAGCACTGAGCATGGTGCTTAGAGAGAATTACAGCTGCTCCTATAATATTTTATTTCTGAAATTGATGATTGAATTAAATATGACAAAGCGTTAACAGCTGTTAAATTTTCAGTGAGGAGAATATGGGTGTTTTTTATAGCATTATTTAAACTTACTTTTTCCTTACTTTCACATTTACCAAAATGTGACAAAAGGCAATTCAGGCTGTTAATTATTTTGAGTAAGAAATATTTTTTAAGGAAGTGCATATAAAAGTGGAAATCCATTACAAAATACAAGGATGGATTCAAAAATAAGAATACCAAAGGACCAAAACCAAATTAAAGTTCATCAAATCCTTATTCTTGAGAGTTCTGAAGTTTTTACAATAACAATACAAACTCTGGGATAATTCATGTTATCCCCAAATTGGTATCATTTCTGTAAAAAAGTCTGAAGAATATATTATTTCAACACAACGACATGCTATTTTAGAGACTTCAATGTGTGTGGGTTTTTTTCTTTCTCTCTCTCTTTTTTTTTTTTTTTTTTTTGTGCTGATATATAGTTAGGTGAATTTTCTTCCTAGCCACCAAGACTAAATATGTGATTATAGTACCTGAGCTTATCTCTTTGACTGCAAAAAAACCACCCCTTAACAATCCTTAGTCATACTGTTTATTTCAATCTTTGTTAAGTTCAGACATAAAGGTAATCATGTTTTTTAAAGCAATCACATAGTAGGAAGATATTTTATGATGTGTCCCTCTAGACTGAGTTCTTGGCAATAATTTCTCTATCTCTTATGCTCATATCTAGGACTTTATTTTCTTTTACTGAACAGCAGCTGTCTTGTTACCAGCCTTTGAGTACTATATCTCCTCGAAGAAGTGGTCTTATATGATGAAAGATTCCAATTAATACTCTAGCTCGTAGAGTTTAACAAAAATGCCTCAGTATCAGAAATTTTAGGGACTGATTCTAACTTGATGAAACTAGAGAAGCAGGACTAGTGAGTCCATCCTCAACAGTGATTTTTTTCCCCCAAAGATAATTAACGATCTTTCCATAGCTTTCTGATCTGATAGAGTTTTTCACTACTTAGAACAGTCTGCTTGTCTTAGTTGATGCCTTAGAATATAAAGAAATCATTATCTGAGTTTACGTTTTTGCTAACTGTCTTCTACCCCATACTCCAAGTTAAAAAGCAAGAGATTACCTTGGGAGGGGCTTATGGCTGAAACTTGAGGTGTAGTTGTGGGATCCCAGGTAAACCCACAGTCACCTGAACATTTAGCTGGAATTTCATTGATGTAGACTTCAACCTTCAAATAAACCAACAAAGAGATAACAGGGGTAGCATAGTTAAATAGAATATGCAAAGGATTTAGAACAAGTGATGGAATTTTGCTTGTTTGTTCCTTTGTTTTCAAAAATTATCCTATTCCATTCATACTTTTTCTGTTTTGACACTTTATTCATTCATTCAGCAAATGTGTCCATTATCTATTAGGCACAATTATAAATGTATCAAGCACATTTGACAAAACAGACAACTTCCCTGCTGTAACTTAAATTATATTCTAGTGGAGGTAGGACAGAGAGTTGCGTATCTCTATAAACTTAAAAAAAATTAAATGCATATTATGCTCTGGAGGTGATTAGTGCTATGAAGGAAAATAAAGTTGCTTTTGGAAAAGTCACCTAAACTCCATACACTTTAATCTCCTCATCAGTAAGTGGTAACATTAATAATTACTTTACAGAGTTACTAAAAGGATTAAATGAAATAATATATTTTGAAATAGTAACAGTAGTGCTTAAAAATCCATTCTTTTATCATAAGGAAGATAATTTTCACAAAAATCATAAAATAATGGTATTGAGTGAATCATATGTTAACACAAATAGTCACATGAAGATAATAAGGATTTCATCTCTCCTGTTTTGGCAGGTCTTTAACATATTACATGCTAGTTATACAGTTAAAATTACATTAAACATCACAAGGAAGGTTTCAAAAATACCTGTGGCTGTTTGCTGGGTGTACGAAGTAGGTCTCCAAGTATGTGTCGTCTGAGTAAGCCACCTTCCTTTATCTTTGTAACTGTCATGTTAGCCTTCTCTCCAGAAATGTTAGAATCATTGATCTATTTTTAGACAAGATTATTTTACTAGAAAGGCCATGATAAATATAACCACACTAGTTTTTGTTTTTAAATTTAAGCATAGCTAAAAGTGAAAAGCCAAAGGATGAAAAAAAAATTCAAAACTATTTTAGTCACATTTTGAAAAAGAAGCCTCTTCAAAAATGATCATAACCTACCCAAGAAAAACATGACAACATCACTGGATTATCATTTACTGTATTAATTACAAGTTAAATTAAATGACTAAAATTAACTTGAAGATTTAGAACAAAATATGCCTAAGAAACATGAATTTACTTAATTTGATTTTTTCAATACAGTCTATGCTTTTTCTGAATATGACCATCTTGATAAATGATTGTTAAATAATTGAAAAATGTAGTCCTCTTTCCACCTGAGAGTCCATTTGTCCCCATTAGCATTTTTGGCCTCTGACTTGCTTTTTAATCCACTCATGGAATTCTATTTTCTGCCCGTGGTAAAAATGAAACCAAATCAGCTCAATGTGTATAATTTGAATATTCAAAATCACACTGCCAATCTGGTAGCCCTGTGAGGCATACATACATACGGTGTGTGGCACAGAGGCAGGAGCCTCAGGGCTGGGGCTGGGGAAGCCAAAGTGAGAGGAGCAGAAACAATGAAGGAGCAGAGGAGCCTGGTCAGGAGAGAGCGAAGGCTGCAGGTGGGCCGACACCAGCAGAGGTCCAAGGAGGAGATCAGTCACCAGAGCGGTTACAGTTGCAGAATTTTCTAATTCTACTATCAAATCATGTGCTTTCTTAAAATAACTCTCACATCTTTACGACATCCATACAGTCTATGTAGGGTACATTATATTCTGTTTATATTGTTTTTCTGGGTCTCCTCTCCCTCCATTGCCTTTTTTACCCCCATAAATGGTTTTATGTATATTTTCTGTTATTTTTTTCCACCTTATGTCAGGGACATCTTTCTAGGAGAATATATGTAGGAATATATATGGTTCTGCACAGTATTCATGCTAAGTTTGTGTCATTTTAACAACCGTTTTTCTAGGATTCTAGGATTTTTACTATTACAAATAATGCTGCAGTGACTAACTTTGCACCTATCTCATTTCATCTTTGTATTATTATTTCAGTGGAACAGAGGTATAGAGCTGAAGCTGCTGAATCATAAGGTTTCCATATTCAGATATGACTAAATTATCCTAACTTGCTTTCTCGCCAACAGTGCGTGAGGAGGAGATTGCATCTCACACCCTCATCCTCATGAGAAAGCATCTTTTTTGATGTTTAACATCGGAGGCTCTGGTCTCTTCCAGACCCTTCTCCTTCACATATTCTGAGCCCTATTTCCTTCCCTTGACCCTGTTCACAGGCTAAGCAAAAGCAATTAGATGAGAGCTCAAGGTCTCCAAGGCCCCAGAATACAGCTCTAGCATATGGTGGCAGAATTGCAGACAGTGAGGCTGATTATGCCTGCCCCCTCCCACCTCTTAAGGAATACCCAGACTTAGTTCTGAGACTGTCCCTTTCAAGGGTCTTCTAACCCACGTATTCCTCGACTTTGTCCACAGGGAATCAGGAATAAAGCACCAACAGCAATTCTCCATGGAAGCAAATGCCTGGTCAACTTCATTTAGAACAATCTTCTCCTCCTCAATTCCCTTTTATTACTGTTTAGTCAATAGTCTGCATTTTGTAAATGCACACAGCCTCCAGTTATTTTTGGAATGAGGCAGGGTGCAAATAAGCAAGGAACACACAGCAAAACACAGAAACCAGGTGAAACGAGGGAACCTGCAAGAGATTCTGCTTCCCACAGACGCTTCTCCACTCGACGGTCCATGAGTATCCAGCACAAGTTCCTTCTCGTGTAACTGAGACTTGTCCCACTTCTTCCAGACTCTGGAGAGCAAACTGCAAATCTGCAGCTGACACAGCAGCCGGGAGACCTGCACTCACACAGGGACGGCAAAGAGCAGGAGTCAAAACTTAAAGTACACGAAATGTCTTTTACCACCTGTAAACCAGCTGTCCTCCTCCACTTATGCAAAAAGTTTATATATTTCTTAGAAACCAAAAATTACATGAGTAATGTACCTCAGACATTGAGCCGTGGCTCAAATACTCTCTTTTTTTTTTACAGTATCAATTAACTTTACAGATAATCCATAAGCCATGGATGTAAAAGAAAGCAAACCTTTGGGGTCTGGTATATCTGGTGAGGTGGTGAAGAAAACATGAAAATGTCGTTTGTTCCAAATCATTTAGCTTTACATTACTGACATAACCTCAACTCTATAAATTACGTAGGGAAATAATACTGAAAAGAAATATACCAGAATGTGTATTACAGTAGTCTAGATCAATACAGTCCAACTAAACATATACCAAAGTTATGGACTTTGTTCATCTACCTTTGAGAATATGTCCGTAAGCTTGGATGTCAAAGCTGCCACTGAGAGGCGGAGATGCTGCTTGAATTCTTTGAATACGAATCTTTGATTCCCCCGGCCAATTATTTCCTCTGTAAACAGACTCATTCTCTGTCTCATTTGTGATTATCTAGTTTCCAAAGTAAATATTGATAAAATGAATAAACATAACAATGGCTAACATGATTTCTATTTCACCAGGGTACAATCCTGTGACATGACATAAATGAGCCTCAGGTATTCAGGACTCCTCAGAACATCAAGGAGAGTCACATAAATCAACACAGTCCATACCCATACAGCTGCGATAATGAGCCCAAGTCAACTCAGTCATCTGCGCAGCCATCAGCCGGAACCACAGTAATACCTCATTAATTCAGAGTGTGTCCTCCATTACCATCACCCAAGGAACAAATATTTATTGAGCAGCCATTTTATTCAAGGCACAGTGCTAATCACAGCGGGGAGGCAAAGAAACCTGAGACGTGGTCTTGCCTATCAAAAAATGAAAAACCTTCTTGGAGAAGTAACATATGGAGGCTTGAAAACTTAACTAACAGTATAAGGAAGTATACGATCAATGCAGGGACTGATCCAGACTCAGGAAATCCCTGCCTAACGTCGAGTGCCAATCAAGAGACAGAAGCAACACGTGCACTAAAAATCCATGGATTGCAACTTGAATAGGGTCAGTGATATTCTCCTGCTTCTGACCCCTGTTAATCTTGTGGAATTTAAGATCATAAACCCTATCTCCCACTTAAATGAGTAAGTCTAAGTGCCGAGAGGCATATGCAAGAATGTTCAGTAGAGCTTTATTTATAACAACCCCAAACTGGAAATAGTGCAAAAGCCCATCAATAGGATGGATAAATTGTTGTGTATTAATACCACAGAATACCATACATCAATAAAAAAGAACAAACTACAGCTATATGCAACAACACGAATCTCACAATATCGAATGAAAGAGGCTAGATGCAAAAGAATACATACCGTATTATTCACTGGTATGAACAATTAAAAACAAGCAAAACTAATTAATGGTGGTAGAAGTCAAAATAGTGGTTATCTAGGAGTGTGGGGTGAGTGATCTAATGATGAGGAAAATGCTGAAGAAGAGTTTTTGGGGTCTAGTGATTTTCTTTATATTGATCTAAGTAGTGATTGAATGAGAGTATTTACTTTGTAAAAATTCATGGAGTTCAGCAAGGTTGATCAACATAAAAAAACCAATCACATTTTTATACACAAATAAGATGCATGTAGAAACTGAAATTAACACCAGACCCATTACAATGGCTTCAAAAAATATGAAATACTTACATATAAATCATCTAACAAAATATGTACTGAATTTGCCCTGAAATTGCAAAATGCTGGTAAATGTAATCAAAGAAGACCTAAATATGTTGGGAAAAAGAAAAAAGCAAAGAAGATCTAAATAAATGGAGAGACATATTGTGTTCATAGATTGGAAGACTCAACATGATAAATATATCAATTCTCTCCAAAACAATCTATAAATTTAATGTAATTCTTGTCAAAATACCAGCAAGACTTCTGTAGAAACAAGCTTATTTCAAATTTTATATGGAAATGCACAGGACCTAGAAGAGCAAAAACAATTTTTCACAAGAAGAGTAAAGTGAGAGGAATCACTCGCCCCAATCTTAAGACTTACTACATAGTTATAGTCATCAAGAGAGTGTGGTATTGGTGGAAGGACAGACACATAGAGCAGTGGGACAGAACAGAGAATCCAGAAGTATATTCACACAAATATGCCCAACTGATTTTGCAAAAGTCAGTCAATGGGGGAAGGATAGCCTTTTCAATAAATGGTGCTGGCACCACTGGAGCCGCAGGCAAAAACATGAAACTGGACCTAAAACTTTGCATCTTATACAAAAGTTAACTCAGAATGGATCATGGCCTTAAATGTAAAATGTACAGCTATAAAACTTCTAGGAAAAAATAGAAAAATATTCAGGACTTAGGGCTAAGAGCAGTTCTTAGACCTGAAACCAAAAGTACCATTCACAAAAGGAAAGACTTGATCCATCGGATCTCACCAAATTAAGATTGTTGCTCTGTGAAAGATCTCATGAAGATGATGAAAAGGCACGGTACAGACTGGGAGACAAAGTACTTATATCCAGGATATATAAAGAGTTTTAAAAAGTCAACAATAGGGAAGGGAAGGGATAAATTTGGGTGTTTGAGATTTGCAAATGTTAACCACTATATCTAAACATAGAATGAAAAAAACAAATCTCTTCTGTATACCACAGGGAACTTTATTCAATATCTTGTAATCACTTTTAATGAAAAAAAAATGAAGATGAATATATGTATGTATATGCATGACTGGGACATTGTGCTGTACACCAGAAACTGACACATTACAACTGACTATACTTCAATTAAAAAAAAAGTCAACAATAGGAAAATAATCCAGTAAGAACATGAACAGATATCACAGAAGAGAGTACATGGGTGTTCAACACTATTAGCCATTAGGGAATGCAAATTAACACCAAAATGAGCTAACAGTACATATCCTATTAGAATGGCTAGAATAAAAAATAGTGCTAATGCCAAATGCTGCCAAGTTTGAGCACACACTGGATTGATCACGCATATGTTGCTGGTGGGAATGTAAAATGGTGCAGGCACTTTGGAAAAGAGTGTGGTAGTTTCTTACAAAACTATACATGTGCTTGCCATTTGACCCCGTAATTACACTGTTGGAGAATAACCCAGAAAATGAAAACTAATGTCACATGAAAACCTAAAGATGAATGTTCACAGCAGCTTTATTCATAATAGCCAAAAACTGGAAACAACTCAAATGTCCTTTAAGGGGTAACTGGTTAAACAGACTATGGTGCATTAAATGTTACTCAGTAATCAAAATGAACAAACCACTGATACACACAGCTGGGAGGGATATCAAGGGAATTATGCTCAGTGAAAAAGGTCAATCTCAGAAGACTAAATACTAGCGCAATTATATAAAATCGAATTCCATTTATATAGTATTGTTACATGACAAAATTATAGAGACAGTGGTTGTCAGATATAAGACTGCATGAGGGAGGGAGGTTGCTGTGCCTGTAAAAGGGTAACGTGAGGGATCCTTGTGATGGAACTGTTTTGCGGTGGTCAGATGAATCTACACATGTGATAAAACTTGTATAGAACTACACAAACACACGTACACACAAATGAAAGCATGTAGAACTTTTAACATCTGAATAAGGTTGGTAAATTCTATCAATGTCAATTTCCTGATTGTGCTATTATGTTATAGTTATAGAAGGTGTCACCACTGGGCAAAAATGGGTGAAGAGTATAGGATTATTTCTCACAACTGCATATGAATCCATGATTATCTCAAAGTTATAGTTTTTTTAAAAAAATTCATTGATCTGGACATTTAATACATGTTCATGTGCTACTACATTTTGTTACAGAGCTAAAAATTGAAAAGCACTTGTGAGACATTTATTGTAAGATACTAAGACTAAAACATTGGGTCTGGGTGGGTAAAAGCAATTTTCATGGGACACTTAACAGTTCTTCAGTCTTTTAACCATAAAACCATTAATACAAAGTTCTCGGTGAGACCCAAATTATCATATTTAATTATTATTTAAACTTTAATCTTGAACTTATCTTTGGTTTTGGTTTGTTGTAGGAAATTATTTTTGCACCCAATTAAATGTAAAAATACTCAGCATAATTGTAACATTGAATACAGATCTTATACTCAAGCAGTACAAAATATTGTTCAGATCCTTCTGGAATTATGGCAAACCACCTCTTTCCTCTTGTATCAATTCTGATACAAGTAAAAATAAACAGCATTTATAACAGAAACAATTTATAACCATAATGCAGAATCTCAAATTTTCATTCCAATAATCTCTGTTCAAAGATCTTTATTGGAAGAGCCCGTAACTTTTCCTTTTACACCAACAGAGAAAACTCTACTTAAATCTGACTGTTTCTTAAAGCTATTTCCTCCTGCTTTTCTCCCTACTGACATATTTCTTTAAAAACATTTTAATATGTAAAGTGAATTTTCATGCTCAAGTTCAACAAGCCTCTCTAAATCTTCATTTTATCCTTAGAATAACTGTTTTGTCCTACTAAAAGATATCCAATCTGTACGTCAGGCATTTGTTAAAAAAATACATTTACTAGGTCAAAGCTAATGTTCCATTAAGTTGAAAGAGTTACTTGTAAATTTCTAGGCTTACCTGCCCAAAGCTCACAGCCATCATGGGTATGTTATAACTGCAATTATACGAAGTCATGGTGACAACATATTGGTTGGTCATATTTGGTCCACTAATTTTGGTCTGATTCACTTGAAAGTGCTTTAAAAATATTCCTTTATTTGCTAATGCTGGAAGTCTTCTCTTTGGCATTTCTAAAGAATGTAAATAAACAAAGTAGATTGGAAGTAAAATTGCATAGCTTCTGCTGCTAAAGAGAAAAGCATCAAATCATATCCATATGTCATGGAATAAGCTAAAATCAAATTTTAGAAAGAAGACCCTAAGGTAAGTAGCTTGTGAAGCTTGGTAGGTGTTCACTTCTAGAATACAATGCTTTAAAGTCTTTTGATATATGAGCCTTGCTGGATAAAACAATATACTGAGAAGCCACCAAGCCCTGGGTTCCATGCGGCCTTCTGTGGGCCAGTTAATTTTGCTCTGTTCTAGGTTCCCGAATGTGGTGCTTACTGGGATGTGTGTCCTGTGAGGACAGGACCAGGGTTGTCTGATTCTCAGTTCTTTCTTTGGTCCTGACACAGTGCCTGCCGCATGGTAGATGCTAAATGAATGTTGCTTAAGGAACTACAACCTTTATCACAGCACAAATCAGTTGTCCTATACATGTGCTCCACCAATCACAATGTAGGTCTGGTGACAGTGGAATCAAAAGGGGTGATTCTAAAGTAATGGTAACATTTAGTTTTTTTAATCAATTGTATCATGACCTTGCATGTGAAAACAGTTCCAAAGGAATGGATTCCAAAACTCCTCTGAAATATGGTTAACAGTCACTTACTAAGATGACAGGAGTTAGGCTGATTTTTTAAAAGACTTCAATTTAAGTTTTATAATTTTATTATTACATCTCACATGTATGAGTCTATTAACATGACTAGAAAAACAATACTAAAACTATTAGAAATAAAGTTTTCATTTACAGCATTACTAATTATCACAATAAAGTCTCTGGAAAGTTTCAGCTAGACAGATGTCAATGTCAACAGTTGCCTTTCTATCTTGATAGCTAAATTCTCAAAAATTAAACAAGGCAAAATTAGAATTTTGCCACAGTTTATTTATCTTTAAACAGAATCCAGGACTATAAAGCTAATTCCTGCTATAATGACAAAGTTTACATTAAGGATGCATTTATCTTTAAAATAATCACCTAGCCCTATTCATTTAAAAACTATGATTTAAGTCATAATATTATTAAGATGAAAGAATGACTCATTAATACTTAGAGATTAACGTTTCTGAATACAGAATATAAATAATGTCCAAGGTAAGATTTTAGTATAAAATAGGTTTGGAAGGTTTAAGTTTTAATATGAAATGATACAACATACCATGCAACGTTGCAATTGTAGATGTCTGTCCAATGTATACGATGTCCACATAGAAAGACTGTGATTCTGATGCTTTCTGCAAACTAATCCTCTGAAGAGAAAAATTGGTCCCTGCATATTTGGTTTGTATGAGGTCCAGAAGGTCTATACAAGTGTAGGTCCAGCTGAAAGATGGTGGTTTAATTTTAGGGGTACAAATCAGTTATGAGATTTAATGTAAACAAATGCACTATAAAAGGCATTAAAATTTTCAAGAGTAAAAGGTTTTTTTTGCCCCACGGGAAGACCATAAGCATACTTTATTAGCTCAGAAAAGCAGCCACAACAAGGGACAGCAGCCAGAAACTTACATTGGCAGTGAAAGATTTAACACCGCAAACAAAGACAGACTTTCTTTTATTTGTAACATGAGCAGTAGCCATAGGAATGTAAAATAACATTCTGTAGTGACAGGTAAGTAAACTAAGGAGCATGCACCTTGGTGAAGGGCATATAAAAACAAGACACAAGAATGAAGCAAACCATTCTAGTTAAAAAAAAAATGTCAAGAATAAAACAGCAAATTCAGTCCAATACTAAGAAGCAAAATTGGAACTTGACAATGCGTCCAAAAGAGCTCAGAGGTGCTGCACAGTCCCCTGTAACTAAGTGACAAAACGTGCTAAAGTTACTTATAGATACAAATGGTTGTACATTACCTTCTAAATGTATAATTTAGAGTCAGAGTTTCCATTAAATATTAACCACATTGGAATTTCATAAACTATATTAAGCAATTCAATTACAGGTGTCTGCAATACAGAGATAAATACTCCCATTCAAATAATTAAATACAGCTTAAAAATAATCTTTGTATCAGCTACCACTGTATTTATTAACTGACTAGTTTTGGGCACTTTCTATTTTCATTTTGAAATTTCATGGTTTGCAAACTCATCATGGGATCCACCTCTAGTGCATCAAAGCTTAGACTGACATCATTTTAGAAAATTATATGTCCCAAGTCCAGAACTACATTAAGTTAAAGTGCTCTTTAAATTAAAAAAAACAGGACTTTGGTCCTCTAAATAGAATCCAACTACTAATTACATGATCCTGAAGTTTTAAAAACTACTTAGAAAAAATGGTACACTGAATAGGATCCTTTATAAGAGAAATGGAGACTACGAAAGATGTTAACACTTAAGTAAACACTACACTGTGCTTTTGTGGCTAGATATTTCCACTTTCTAAAGGAAAACCAAATTTTACTTTTTGGATTTTGAAGCTTGATTTACAACTATAAACAGCACTGTTTGGGGATGGTGATAGAATAATTATTGAGGGGAAAAAAGGCACTTTTGACACTAACAATGTAATGAAAATAAACGAATCCTAACACACCTAATTGATCTAGGTGGACGGCCTAACCTACATAAAAGCAGGTCTAGAAATACCAGCTAGGAGCTGGAGAGTTTGCTTTGCCTTGATTGGCAATAGTTTTTAACCAGAGAAGCATCCTCTTCTAAAAGTCGTAATACTCTTGTTGAAAAGTCTTAGAGCGTTTAGGGTAAAGGAGGCTCATCAGTTCCATCAAAAGCAGTGCATCTTCAAAATGACTGCGCAGCAGATAAACTGCAGGCTAGAGGAAGGACCTAGTTAGTGATACGATAATGGTTTGACTAACACAGAAGATCTGGGATCTGTAAAATATTCCAAAATCCTGTTGCAGTGGAAGAGTGAAATGCACACAGGTGGTGGAGATCAAAGTTAAAACTGCAATTGCATGGTACACTTTGAGCACAGAGGGAATGTTTATAGCAAATGTTTACGTCACTTTGAGAAGGACTTCTGCTTCACAATGATCCATCATAGGATTACCCCTGATCTGAATCAAACAGGGCAGGGGGCAGTGGTCTATGTTCATTCTGTGCAAAGACTTTCCAGGCTCCTTGCTCATTAAAACAGAGAGTGCTGTCTTGACCCCTGGCATTGCTTCCTCCTGTGTGACTGCCAACAGAGTGTTGCTGCCTCTTCTGAGTTAACAATTACCCTAGGGAATTTCTGAATTGTCCCCGCTCATTGCATTCATTCCAGGAGTTAACTTTGGCCCTCTTTTATATATTGGGTTAAACTGTGCAATAGCCTCAAAGGTATATTTGTGCTGTGGAGGGGGAATCAACACCTTTAATACCCCTCTGTCTCCTGTCTCTATCTCTCCTTCTGCCTATGTTCCTCCTCTTCTGTGGAAAACAAAGATGGATCAAATGTATAAAACATGCCCAAAGTGCAAACACTGGAGTCACATGCTGTTTAATCAAATGCCATTGGAGGATCAAATATGAACTGTCAGGAAAAGGACATTTCTCAAGCACTAGCTCAGAAAGATGTACTTTTCTTTTGTTGGGGGAAAATCAGTTTTGATTCCTTTGTTTTAAGTTTTCATTAGAAAACAAGACCCACGAGTGTCCTGCAGCTTTCTCAGAGAGCAACTTCCTATAGTCCTGTACGATCCACATCACATACAGAGCACATGCGATCTCTGTCCTTGGATGTCCACTTCAGGTTTACCAAACTTCAGTATCTGATGAACTTTCTGTCTTTGTGTATCAAAAACGTTTCTTTTTTAACATCTATGGAAGCATGTCTAGATCTTACTCCTGGGACAAAACACAAATAATTATCTTTTAATGCTTATTCCAATGATCTAAAGACTGTTCCATGGAAAAATTTTCATGTATCCTAAAGAATTCTTTGAAAGGCTTAATGTACTTCTTAAATATTTTCCCGTTGACAGACATCTTTTGGGTATCTACATTTTAACTAAGGCTTCCTAGATTCTGACACCTACATTTACAATTGGTTCACAGTTGCCCCCACTTTATCCACTGATCAGAAGATCTGAAGGGTGTCTGGGCCACATGCTCAGGATATGATGCCAGAGCGGTATGAATCAAATGTAGTATTTTATTTTGAAAACTGAAGATTGTAACTTCCCTTCTTACCTTAACAAAAGGTCATTCCACTTCTGCAGGGAGAAAGCTATCAGCATGGGCAAAATATCTTTAAAAGCTTCAAGTTAAAAAGCTGGGTCGGCCCACAAGAGTGAGGGTGTATCTAAGGCTACCTGCGTCCAGGTCTCACAGTTCCGACGGGCTCTGACATACTCCCACCCAGCTGCCTGGTCCCATGGCCTGTCACGCCTTGTTTTCTCCGGACAGAAATCAGGGACTTAAGCTCCACAGGAGCACCTACAGGCCCCGACTCTGGTTGTCTCCGCCCCACCGCTCCCCAATCCATACAGGATCCATTTAAAAAGTTTTTTTTAACATTTAACAAATAGTATTCTCTATATTTCTATGAATTTTGTAGTATACATATTTCTAAAAGTATGGAATGGAAGCTGGTCCCTGCATTTTGAACATCATGTTAGGATAATCAAGGAAGCAGGAAACTTGAGACTGCCGTGCTGGGAAACAGCTTCTTTATCCAGAAACTAATTCCTTCATCAAGACCGTCCTTTTTTCCACCTTGTTGTTCTGATTTCCTTTATCACTGTATCTGTTTTTATTTCTTGTCTTTTTTGTTTTGTTTATGGTTATTACTTGGTTCTATTTCTAACTTTGGATCATTTGCTCTCCTCTTCTGTCTGAATAGTTGAGAGAAGGCACTGACTCTGCGTCACACTTGCTCCATAACACGGGAGCTCTGAGTTTCTGCTGGTCCCACTCCTACGATGAGAACAGACTAGTGCTGTCTATACAGTACAGAATGACGACAACTTAAATGATACGTATTAAAGGACAATGCAAACTGTATAGATCGATACAAGATAGAGAAGATTTTTATATAGCTATGACAGGAAAAAAACCCCACAAAAGAAACATATTAGAAATCTTTTGAAGACATGGAAATCACACTGTGGGTATTTTACGACATAAACTGTACATGAGAAAAACCTAAAATTGTGGAGAGGAGGTGTTCCATATCTTTATGGCGGTAATGATTTTATAACTGCATTCATTTGTCAAGTCACTGAACCATGCACTTAAAAAGAGTAAACTATGAAATTATGTAAATTATACTTCAATAAGCATGACTTTAAATGTATGAGGGATACTTTTTAAAACAGAAAACTTGTGTGTGTATTTGTCTTCATTGTTACTTCTATTATAATTAAAACTTTAGTATATCTTCTATATGAAAACGCAAAGTCAAGACTGACAAGTTTCAGAAGATATAATAACTAATAAAAACTAAAACAAAATTATGCAGAACTAAATTGTGCTTGAGGGTATGACAATTATGGTCATTAAACAGCTTTCTCTAGGCTCATTTAGTTTCTCCCCTTACACTTCTCTATTTGCATTTTTATGTGTCTAACTTTTGAAAAACCAAGTATTTGGTTTTCTCCCTTAATTTTGATATATTCATCAAAATGTTTTATTTTCTCCACTCATATATAGCAAGCACTTTTTTTTTTTTGCAGTGGTCCAAGTCTAATGACAATATTGTGATAAGACAGTCTCTTTCTACCTTCCTTACTAGATTTAGTAATTTAAAATTTAAATCTCAAAGTTTACCACTGTTTCGTCTTTTAAATGGTCACGGGTGATAGTGACACCAGATCAAAATTTATGTTCATAATCTATAGATTTATTTTTGGCACAACTATTTCTGTTAGGAAGCTTATGTAGAAACAGAAAAACTGCATTTAGATACATAGTGCGCAGGATTTCTCAAAAACAAACAACCAAGAAATGAGTTTATCTTCACAGTTTACATACTATAGCATAATTTAAAGTTTTCAAATTCATAATGTAACTTACTTGTTTCCATATGCAAAGTTATATGTAAATTGTGTATCCGTGCTTCTAGTAATCTTTCTTGTGTCTTGGTACTGAAATTTTAGACCAATATAATTTGCCAGGAATCCTTTGTATGCTAAACATAACTGCATAGAAAATATTTCAAAAGTCAGTAACAATATCTTACCATTGCGTTGTTTTGTAGCAATTCAAATGAATTCAATCCAGTCCAATAAACGTCTATTGAGCATTTTCCATACAAAATGTATCAGAACACAGAGGAAGGAATGATTAGTTTCAGACAATTAGGTGCAGAAAAAGTGAGGGAGATTTTATAGAAGAGGAAGTTGAGTTGATGTGACCTTACAATTAATGATGAATTATTTTATTGTTTTCTTAGATGTGATTTCCTTAGAAAATGGAAATAATCCACTCCCTCTAGTCATGGAGTTATGTAAGGATCAGGGCCAGCTCTAACTGACTCCTCAGTGAATTTGAAAGTCCATCACACAGAGAGAGAAGATAGAGATATTCAGGTAGATTAACTAGGATGTGAATGCAGCTGAGCATTTAGAGATGTCATCATACAACAGTCATTAAATACCAAATTTAATGGTCCACAACTCCCTAAGAACACCAGATACATTTAGAACTTAGAACCTTAAAACATATGTTACAATTGGAGAATTTTACAACAATAGAAAGAGTAAGTCTCTGATTGCTGACCTATCCTAAAGCTGCCATCTCCTCTGCTCGCGATTCTCCTTCACTTTCCCTGACCGGAAACCCAGGATCACTCTACGATGGCTCTCTGTTTCTGTTTCTTCTTAATTAATGAAGGAATATTGAGGAGATTATATATTTTTAATTGTTTGAGTATTTACATTAGTGAGCAAATAATTTATTTCTGAAATCAGGAGATGAAGCAGAATTCATGTGCATGGTACTATGTGTTTTTTAATTTCTTTTTCTGAGACTCGAGAAGAGGAAATCTCAAGCACCCAGAATGAACCACGGTGCCTGTCCAACGTGATGTGATTTCACATGACAAGCACTTCTCCTTGTCTTAAAATTTCCTGAAATTTTATTACCAAGGTATTTTACAAATTTAATTAGCATATCATTTTGTTGAGCTTACCTGATTATAAGGAAATAATAAAATGTCTCCATATGGTAGTCTGTTTGGTTTAACATCTGCTGAGTCAAAAAGAACAGCTGGGTTTTTCAGGGAATACCGGCCACAGTAAGCATCAGTTTCAGCTGTCTTCTGGCCTCTATTAATATGTTCCTACAGAAACAATAATATTTCAGATGAAAACATGATTTATTGCCCTGCTTTATTCCCCAACCTCTTCGCCTAAGTCATTCAAATTCCATCTCAGATCCCATTGCTTCCCAAACTACTTTACCTTGAAATGTTTTCTCTCTTCTTTGAAATTCTAAGGTTCTCATCCTACATCACTCATTTAGATCCACAGTAATATAATTCTTTGTGCCTGTATTTGACTATTCCCCAAGTCTTAACTTTCCTCTTATATTATGAACTCCTTAAGGACATTTATTCATTCTTTCCACAAATGCTTAGTGTTCACTGTATGCCAGGTTTTTTTGCTTGTTTGTTCATTTGCTTGATTTTCGCTTAATCTTCAGGGTTCAAGTAGTGAAGAATCCTATCTCTAAACACAGGAGTTGACCAGTTTGGGACAAAGGAACCAAGGATTATAAAACCAGGGCTGAAGGGAGGCACCTAACTCACATAAAAGCATCAAAAACAATGACTCAGGGGAAGTGACAAATGAGTTGTCTTTAGACAGACAGGTCAGTTTATTCTTTAGACAAGAATAAACAGGAGTTATTTAAAAGGAAGAGGGAGCCAAGGGGTATCAGAGAGAGGGTAAAATATATGCAACAAGCAGGGATGTGAGTGTTGCTGGGAAATGCAAATAGCCTAGGTAAGGTGGAGTCTTGACTTGTGCGTGTCGTTTTGATGATGGGAAATGAAGCAGGAAAGGAGTATAGTGTAAATCACTCATTCAGTTCCCTCTGCTGCAAGTACTACCTTCAGGATAGGAGATCCCAAACACACGTGCATTTATTAAATCAAGTTGAAAATGTAGCCCATTAAATGCGAAGATTTTCCCTCTTCTTCACTAGTAAATCTGTACTCATTAAGTATGACATGATACATATTCTAAGGACTCATTTATTTCTGGGGTATTGTTCAAATTGAATAACTAGCCCATATATTTCTCATTCCTATGGCACTCATTTGGAAATGGTGAATATCTGGCTTCCTCCAGTCTTCAAAATAAGGATTAGGAAGGTAAGTGTATTTTAAATTTTCTTTACTGTACATCAAAGAAAAATCTTTGTATATCACCAAGAAATAATGACTTGGCATTCTACTCACTGACCAGAGGGTGATCTCGAGAAGCCAAGGAAGCAATTATATAATGCTCTACTACAAATTGTATTCTCTGAAGCCAATGAGGAAAAAGAATATATTCTTCATCCAAGTGAAGAAAACAAACAAAAAACCTTCTAGGTCTCATATTTACCCGTCTTTTTGCCCACCTTGCCTACTTTCTATCAATGAAGAGAATTCATGTGTGATGGAAATACTGCTTCTCAAATGAACCATTTTATAATGCTGGAAGATGCTAGAACAGACCTTACCAATAAATGTAGAACAAAATTATACTTGCAGTTTGATTTTAAATGATAAAGGAATTCATGCCAATTCAAAAAATGACAAAATTCCAAACATTTACATGAATGCTCATCTGGTCAGTTTCATAGTTCATTAAACACTCCATACCAAGTTAAAATCAGTTTCGTAATCTCTGAAGTATTTCACAAGAAATCCTTCTTCAAAATTTGCAATTTGTGGTGGACACTTGGCGCTAACCATTTCTTCCACTGCTGCCTGAAACTAAATTAACAACATGAGCTTTAGTAACTTCTTTTTCATGAAGTTAGAACATCAGTAATTTTACTACTAATTCTACTAATTAGTTTTAAAAGAACATTTTCATAAGCTAATCCCGATGTCAGCCATAGCTATGAGGTCATTTTCTAAACAATTTTAAATTAATATGTGATCATTTCAGTGCTGAATGACTTTTTCAAGAGTTTTATTTTGGAATGACAACTGTTACATCCAACTGGGTAATCTTAGCTTACTTAGTGATTACATAAGGCAGACATATTTGTTCAGCAGTCTTCTTAAAGACAGCAATGAGGCAAACCTAAATGAATTAGTTCTTAGATTCCAAATGAATAGTTTCCCAATTAATTCAAAAGTTACTCCAAAAAACTATACACTCCATGCATTCTGCTTTTTAGAAGAAGAGATACAGATACTATAAGCCTGTATTTATGACTATTTTAAAAATAATAATTCTGGATTATATAGGAATAGGTACACATTCATGAGGTCTCCTATAATTTCCACAACTACTTCCCTGGCAAAGCACAGATACAACTGATGTTTAAAATTAAGAACCTGAAATAGTGTATGATCTTTAGTCATTAAACAAATATTAACTCAAACTCCTTGTACAGGTAGTTGTCAGAAAAGCAGTAGCTCACAGGCAAACATTCTTTATGAACAGCTGCCCCGTATGCAGATACCCTGGATCCTGTTGGCACAGGTCTAAGAACTCCCCTTCCATTCCTTCTGTCATTGTGACATTTCCTTCCTTCTCTGCTCACTATAGGTTGGCTTCAACCCACCATGCCAAGTAGGACATGTATTACTTCTCCTTAGAATGTGTTTTGATAGAACAGTGATACTTAAGTGGCTTTCTATTTAAAAAATTAACATGGAGCATACTTCAGCTTCTGATGACTGTGGGTTAAGAGGCTTAGAAGTGATCCCATCCCAGTTGAGTGTGAATGTGTCCAAACTGGGTTTTCCTTTGATTTGTTCTGTTATATCCAGTGTGACATTGTTCCTTTCAAATACTTCATAACTGAGTAGATCAAAGTCTCCTACAATGAAGTACCAAACAGAATTCAAAGAAGTAAATTAATAAAATACCAATACAACCACAACATCTAAACTCAGATTTAACAAAACTGGTTCTATTGGAGTTGCAGTATCACAAAGAAAATGATGAATGGGGAAGATGCAGATCCTTGAATCTGAGATTTAGCCATCGCAGAAATAGCAAATGAAGAGTTATACATTTAAAGTTCTTTTTCTGTGGCTTAAAAGGAAGTATCGAAAGATAAGCAGAAGATGGTACTGGGATCATGAGGAAAAAGATCAATGGGCAAAAGAATATTCCAAAAATTCTTTTAGTTTTGCTCCAGTGCCATCATCTTAGTAAAGGGCTAGGCTGGAATTGCTATTTTCTGTAGTCATGAATAGAGTACAAAAATGAATTCCAGGAAACAGCCCCATGCCTGTGAGGCTTGTTTACACACTCCCACTTTGCAAGAAATAAGGCCTTGTCCCCAGCTGTCTCTCTTCTTTGGAAGGATGCTTTACCAGTGGAATCCCATTGACTTTCTCTGTTGGGTAAAGTCCTAGAATTTGCCCAGTTATGATTTTGGTACCATATTTCTTAAGGTCTCTGGTGAAGCCTTAAAATTTCCCTCTGATCTAAAAATATGTTTCTGGAAGAACAAGGATAACCGTACCTTCACTCACATGGTATTGTCACAATCTAACCTTTGGGAAATGTTCAGAACCTCAATTCACGTTAAACAAATTCTTCACTCTCCACTCAACAATCAAATTAACAATCTCATAATGTGAGACATAAACAATGAAGTAACATTTTACTTATATGAATTGGAAAATAGTGATTGCCACAGGAATCAAATACACATATACTCAGGGACCTGTTTCATGAACTAGATACCCCAAATACCCAAACTGGTTGCTAAATTTGGCCATAAGACTTGAAAATGTAATAGGAAGTTAATAGCTATTACTTGAAAAGGGTAGAGAGGTCAAGTAATTTTGGAAAATGCTGCATTAAACACAGGTGCACTGATTTTGTTTTTTTTGTTTTTGTTTTTGTTATCATTTCTATTGTTATATTTGGTTTGTCCTTTTCTCATTACAGGACTCCTAAGGGATTTTAATATTCTAATGAGCTCTGTCAGTCTTCAAGGAGAAGCTGAGGTATGCAGTGTTTCCCACGTGGATTTGACCCCAGAATCTTTTCATCAGGCAAGATTTGGCCAGACTTACGCGTGAGAAATACTGATTTACTTAAATTTCATTCCAAAATTAATATCTTCACTAATTTGTGCTAAATATGAAGGAGGCTATTATACTGATAGCGTGTTTGTAGTACATAGAGTACATTTCTCATGCACTGGAGCTGTACACTCCATGAAGTACAACTAAAATTTAAGTCACAATAGAAAAAATTATTAACTATTTAATTTCTGTTTCCCCTAAAGCTGATCAAGGGTATGAATCCACTTCCTTTTCTCTGTCATTTTGTGGAGCTTTTACCTTTTTCAGCAGAGTTGACAGGACACAAATGTGTTTCCTAGGAAAAAACTTTACAGAATTGCAAAAATGAAACACATGCTTACCTCTAGTTGATATAAAGGTTACCATATAAACATAGCTTTGGGGGTTTTGTGTTCTTATTACTTGAACTGCATCCGGTTTTATAGACCAGAGGTCATTTAAGGCTGATTGCAGTATGAAGTCAGAAGCATCAGCAGGTAGCCAGACTTTTGGATGAATTAAAAAAAAAATTAAAATCAAATAATTAATAAAAAAAGAGGTGAAATCTCGGCACTACCACAGCCAGCACAGATGTCTTATATTTGAATTTTTTAAGCACCTACTGTCTATACCATGTAAGTTATAATTAATAAAATTATGTTCTGAAATTGATTCGAGTTCAGTAATATTGACCACTCAATTGGATTATGACCTGCTGAGGACAGGGCTCATATTTTATTGTTTTAACATGCCCATAGTAACAGCATTGTATTTGACAAGCAGCAAGCACTCATCAATATTTACTTATTGAAACAACAGAAATAGCATAAATTATTTTTTCAGGATTTATTATAAAATATAGAACTGCAATGTCTTTATTAACAGCTAAATTAGTGTCTCATAGGCTGATCACTTAACTTGAGGAACTGAAAGAAGTGTTTACCTCTCTGTAATGATGCATTTAATTCCTATTAACTTAAGCCTGTGAGTCAGATATGTAAATTCCTTATGAGTGTTTAGATATGCATGTATCACAATCCTCAGAGAAGAAAATGATAGTGTACAGCCAAAGGTTGTTTCCATTGATGTCACTTTCTATCCCAGTCTGAAGGTTTTTTTCATAATATATATTTTTTTTTTGCTTCTCTCTCTAGCATACTATTTTTTTTTCCAGGTTCATAATTTATTGTACAAATTGAGTATCACATGATGAGCTGACATTAGCTTCTTCAGGCATGGGAACTTAACAGATGAGGTACAGTTTAGAATCCATTTATGTTGCTTTCACAGCTGGAGTTTTTTTAGACCTTAACTTGAAGTCTAAGACTAACAAAGCAATGCTTCCATACGTGGCCAGAACACAATTCATTCTCCCTGTGAGAGTGTAAGAGTTGAAATATTTTTTGATGCCAGTGAAACGGAACTGGGCATCAGTTTCTGGACCTGCCATGATTTCAGTCTTCCAAAAGACACCAACTCTGCAGCCTGTGTCCTTCAGTGTACCTCTAGCATATTATTAAAATTATATTTTCCAGACAGTAAAATTTGACTACGGCAAATTTTTTTTATAATTTTGAATACACATGAAGAAGAATAAAATCTCCCTTATTATTTACAACTTACCAGTTTTTTCCATGTTATAGATTAGTCTATATTGGTAAAGTGAACATGAATTAGCTCCCACACATGGGCTGGTTACCGTGATCTTCTGCACTTCATTAGTTGCATTAGTTGTTCCCCAGTTTTCCAATGTTATAACCTATTTCCCAGTTTTAAAAAGCATATATTTACCGTATGGAAAAATGCATTTTAAAAGCATCACCTATTCAATGCCTCTATATTGCCATATTGCCCTAGAATACTTTAAAGTGTTTGTCATCAAATAATAGTCTCTTGATTTGTAATTACAGATATTCCAAGCCACAGTTTAATAATTTTCTACGACTGTTTTTCCCCAAAACAGTATCTTACCTAGTAACAGAGCTCCTGTCTTTGACCTTTTACTTTCTATAAAGTGGATCTATAATCATAGCCAACCTGTACTTCCTGGACAATTGTCGACTGGGATTTGATCACTTGTTCTTCATTTACAGCATCTTCTGTTTGTTGCTCAGTATAGACATTTCTATACTGGTACAGTCCAACGTCCACAAAAGCACTTAGTCTATACTCCTGCAGCAAGATTTCAATGTAGTATCTGGAAAATAGAGCAACTAAAGAATGTGACTTTTTTCTCCAGAGCACTTGTGATGAATTTTTCTTTCAATGAATAAAATCTCAACACTATATAAAACACCTGCCTGTTGAATGACTTCTATTGTAGTATCCCTGATTTTAACTATTAAAATATACAAAATTTCCTAGCAGTTTGCTAAAAGAAAATGAATTAAGATATCTGCATTAGAGATAGAGAGTTGTTCCCATTCGTGATGAACTCACTCAGTTCTGTCAATAAATACTGAAAAAGATGCCATCCTCTATCCTTAAAGAGATTAAAACAAAATTACATGGTAGGTTATAACACAAACTCCCTGGCATAAAACACAGGAGACATGCAGAGGTTACTGATTTAGACATAAATATTTTGTATCTGAGTGGTTGTATGTGTCAGAAATGAAAGTTCCATCCTTAAATATTGTCTCCACTTGTAACTTGGGAAATAAAACATTGCTTCAGGAAACTCTTACTGATTAGACTGATGATGACAGATCTCCAACAAGCTGTATGGGATCCACAGCTTCTATTTGGAATTCTTGATTCTGAAGATTCTTGATTCTGCCCACCATCCAACTGCCTATCCAGGATAAGGTGTTCACTAACCAGCTATTACAAATGAGTGCAAAACTACTGCTTCCCTTTCTAAATCTCCATCAATGTTACCACTGCTCCCATCTTTGGAGAGGCCAGCTGGGAGTTCCTCTATATTGCCTTGCATCATTCAACAGATACTCCTGTATATGGAGAATAAGTACCCACAGTTCAGGGAAGGCTGTGAATGATGGGTATTTATTACCTCCCACCTGGCAAGGAGGATGGGGCTCTGGGTTGTTCGCCTCACATAACTGATGTTGGAGGATTACATTAGGCTTTTGGTTGCCCTAAGAACCTGTTAGCCAGCTCTGCCAAATCAAGATGGGAAATACTAATTAGGGAGAAGGACTTGAGGAAGAACCAATAAATTCTGTATTCTGACTGGCAGCTTAAAAATATTTATTAAACACTAAACTGAGCACTTTACAGGCATTACCATATTTACTCTTCACAAAATCCCATAAAATACATTTCTTATTCTCTTTAATTCATATGAATAACAGAGACTAAGAGCATTTTAAAGATTGAAAGATTATTTAAAAACTAGTAACTGAAGCAGGATTCAAAGTACAAAAGAGGGTGACCAAAGAGACATGCACTTATAGATGGGGCTGTATTATCTGAGTAGAATGAATTGGCAAAATGAGCTACCTTTGGAAAGGCCCCAGGGACCATTGTGCAATAAACCAGCTAGAGTGGCCTCAATTTTAGAGCTCACAGCCATCACTGTATGTGCCGGTGTGCAAATTCCACGCTAGTTTGCAGAAGCACAGACACCAGGCAGCTGATGTATTATGAATCACTTTCATGCAAGCTCTGTGCTCTTGCCAAGCGGGTAAACTAAACTCATTTTCCAAGGTCAAGGCAAAGTCTGAAGGTGTATTGACATTTAATAGCAGTAGGGATTAACGAGGTACCCCACTTACCCTGAACTGGCACAGTGATCTTGGCTAAAAGAGAAAATGCTCATGTATGTAAAGAAGTGATAGCAGAGGAAGGAGGAGAAAATGGAATGCTTTCCTCACACCGTTATTCCTATGGCTTCAGTGAGAACACTGTGTGATTTTTCTCAGGTACTCCTGATATGAACTCTGTCTGTCCAACTCCATCAGATCTCCAGTGTGCTGCCTATGAGCACAGTCTAATCATTATCTGAAGGGTGATGTGGTAGAATGGGAAACAAACAAACAAACAAACAAACAAGAAACTTCTCCCACCAAGAAGTGAAGTCCATTTCTTCACCTGATGAATCTAGGTTTGGCCATTTGCTTTGGCCAACGGGATATTAGCAAATGTGACACAAGTAGAGTCTTAAAAAGTACATGTGCATTATGAATTGCCTTTTTTGCCTCACGGACATTGTGACAAGCCTGGGCTAGCCTCCTTAAAGATGAGAGACCATGTGGAGTAAGACATTCCAGGTATCTAAGTTCCCACCATGCCAACTGATGAGGCTCCAGATATGTGAATGAGGCCATCCGAGACCATCAATAACCAACTAAGCTAGTCAAACTGGTTGGTATCAAAATAACTACCCAGCCAATTACAAAACTGGGTTGCTTTAGCTACTAAATTTGGGGGACTTGTTTCTTATGCAGCAAAACCTAACAGATGCAAATGGTAAATGGAAGATGGTTTCAATAAATCTTTTGAGGTTCTCCATATAACTTAGCTGTTTTGCACATATTGTGCCTTTTACTCCTCATTTTCTTAGGGTCCTGAATGGCTTTTTGAATTGGATTCAAATGGATTATTAGCCATTGAATGATACCCTCATTTTCTCCCTGGAATTAATCTTTCAGCACTAAATATACTCTGTAAGGGCAGGGAGTCTATCATAATATCCTTTGTATTAAGTTTCCAGTACCTGGCCCAGGGTCTGGAATAAATCAGTGAATATTAAATATATTAAGTGTGGCACCAATCCATGCAGTTTTGTGATTTTTCTCTAGCAACAGAGAAAAATAGGAGCAGAGAAATTATATGGCTTGATTAACTGGAAGGTCCTAGTAAGAAACTAAAGCAGGATTAAGTAAATTTCCCCAAATTCTAATTTCTATAACAAGAATAATTTAGATTTCAAATATCTGGTTAGCTGAATGACAGTATTCTTGAAAATACAGAAATAAAACTTGACAAAATTATAGAGAATGACTAATTATAAATTAAACCAATAAACTAGTGTCACTGGTCCAACAAAACAAATAAAATATTTTTAGATACAAACTTATAGTTTTTAAATACTACACAAGAACTTAAAGAAAAGAAAAAAATCTTACTCTTTTCCTTTCTGAAGATGAATGTCATCTGATCTTTGTGTTGGACTGGAAAAATAACTGTTGGCATTGGAAGAATGATACGCAATCCTCATCTTATCCCAAAAAGACAGGGGAGGGAGGAGAGAATGTATTAATAAAACTTTTCAGTATTTATTTATCATTTATTATTTCTGACAGTCATGGAAATTTTATGAATAGAAAAATGTGAAAATACTTCAGGTTTCTAAGGTCTGTCATCCATGATGAAATGGAATTTTAAAAACTTATCAAAGCTCAGTTCATTTCTTTTGCCCTTAACTAACATCAACCCCATTGTTCCATGAATACACACAGACCATTAAAACTGCAATGGGAAACTGAAAGACCCATAATGGGAGGAAGATTGTTATTGTTAAATAAAGTATTCTTTTGCTCTACGGAGAACTTCGAGGGACTTAATCCAAGTGAGATTATTAAAGGAAGGTCTGAAAGTTGCCAAGGATCACCAAATGGGTCTGCATACTAGAAAGAGAAGACTTTGGGCTTCTCATACCATCTTTAAAGGAAACTTGCTGAAAAGTACAGTAAAATTGGAATTCATGTTTCAAAGGCAAGAATTTAAACTTGTCCATCCATTTGGGAGACAATCTTGCCATATATAGAATGAGTCATAAAATATTCTTCTTATTTGATCTATTAGTTTCACATTTGTGAGACTGTCCTAAAGAAATAACATAAAATACAGAATAATTTGATGAACACAAGTGTTCAACAGAGTATTATTTATGGTTATAAAAAATCAGAATTTAAGAACTTATCAGTATGGGGAAAGTTACCTAAGTTTAGTAAACTCATGCAATAACATACTATTCAGTCATTAAAAATGGTGATATATAAATTATTTAATAATATGTGAAAAAACTAGTATGTGACCAAAAAATGACTATAAAATTGGATATATGATCCTATTTATGTAAAAACCAAGACACAGACAGAAGGAGATAATAGACTTTAATCTCATGACCAAGTAATAATGAAACAAATCTAATAGAATAGTGAAATATTTGTGTGCTTCTCCAAATTTCCTGTGATTATAATTCTTTCACAATAAAAATAATCTTCAATTTTAAAGGAAGTGTATGTTTTTTTCTTTGCTAGAGAAAAATTAGGTATGCGGAAGCATTTTCTTTTAGGCCATGGGTTTTCTATAATGACTTTATGGTTCATATCACATGTGTTGAAATAGCCAAGAACCCATCACATAAATTCTTTGATATATCTTTGGTTTTGGAGTCGAATAAATGGGATATATATATGGGATATATATAAGGTCACCGTATTGTTTCTATAATATCAAGTGGTATTCTGTGACTTCCCTACCTTGTCTTCTGGAAGTCCAGTCTGGCTGAAATAAATAGCATAACGGTCATCACCTTTGATGTAGAATCTATAAACATCAGAATCCGGAGCCACCAAAAACCCACTGAAGCGTGCAATGAATGTGTCTTGTTCCGTGGGCCAAACATAGGACGCTGAATCTACCCAACTGGCACCCAGGTACCCTGGAGTCTTTTCATTGTATTCGAGTATCTCTTCAAGATGGACTGGCCGGCTGTTATTCCATACCTCAAGCTTTAGGCCTCTCCCACCTGAACATAACAAAATAAAAGAAGACTTTCATCAGAATTTTGATGCTGTACCTCGAAGTCTTCTACTTGGGTGGCAATTATGGATGTTCTACTCCTACTCACATTTTTAGAGCATGTGTGGGAACAAAACAGTTACACCCACCCCTGCGTATATCTGTACCCAGAGGATAGAGTGCTAGTAAGACATATCTGTACCTCAGATTCTACATATATCAAATGAGAGCAATATTAGGATTTGCATGGCTGCTGTGGGGGTTGGATGTCATATATACGTAAAATACCTGGTACTTAGTGAGTGCTTTATGTAAGATAATAATAATATAATAATTATTACTTTTGATATGACTGCTGTTGCTTTATATAGTCAAGACTCAAAACTTTAAGATTCAAACCATTTGATTACAAAAACTTCACCTTGATCATCCTCTCTAATAAAAGTTACTCAATTAATGGCTTATAATTAATCAAAGGACAGACACTGTTGGCCTTAAGATTTCTGTCAGTATTTGTTTTTCCTTTTCTTTTTCCCAACATACTTCTGCTGTAGGATGTCACCTCCTTCTTGGAAAGGATCAGACACAGAACATCCTCATTAAAGTGAACCTACACTTGCCAGTATAATGCTTTTCCTAATCATAAGGGAGCATCTCACTTTTTAATTTTTCTTTCTTAACATAGAATCACAATCTGGATCAGGCCTTCCTCCAGCAGCCTTAAGCTTGTCGGGGGTGTTTGGACCTGGAAAATAATGGCTACTCCTCTTGCCCTAAGTTCATTTAGAGAAAAGCTTAAGTACTTCAACCTTTTACAGCAGCCGTGTTCTCTGGTATCCACAATTTTCTTTAACATTATCAGTGATAAATATTGAAATTCTCCTCCTAAACTGGTTATTTTAAAAAAAATCATTCAAAACAAGGAAATTTAGGAGGTTAATAAGCTGAATTTATTCGACTTCAAATACCAGCCAATGAGACAATTATAAGCTGATTTCACTGGGTGCACAAGATGAGATACAGAGTCCACTTGCACATGTGCACAGGAGCCCAGGGGTATAGCTGCAGATATCAAGGCTCCAGTCCACTTTCACTGGCCACAGGTGACAGAATTTTGAGTTCCACTTCCCGCCATCCCTGTTATCACTTCTAAATCATTCTAGACAAGGATTTAACCTCTGCCATTTATGTTTCAAGCAGGAAAAAAGCATTTGAGAACTCTCCATGTAGCTTGTACCAACGTTTAGTAATAATCATTTGATTTGAAATGAAGGCACCCACCTAACCTATCAACAGAAACATGCTGTTTTCACAAGGTGTCTGAGGAACTTAGGCCAGGTTTACCTCCACTGCTGCAGCCTTGAGGCAGCTTTTTCAATAGAAGTATTTCCTAGTCCAGAAAGTATAAAGAAAAAAGCTAGGAAGAAATGTAGTATGTCTCACTACAAACTCTAAAAAGTTCAAATAATATTTCTGTTACTATTGTTACCAGCTGAGTGTTCACAACCCTCAGAACTCAGATGTTGAAACCTAATGCCCAGTGTGATGGTGTTAGGAGGTGGGGCCTCTGGGAAGCATTGAGGCCATGAACAGCCCATGAACAGGATTAGTGCTTTTATGAAAGAGACCCCACAGAGCCCCCCGGCCCTGGAAAGGCCTCATCTAGAAGAAAGCAGGCCTCACGAGACACCCAGTCTGCCAGTGCCAAGGCCGTTGACTCCTGCCTTCAGAGCTGTGTGAGATCAAGGTTGCTTACAAGCTCCTCAGTCCATGGCATTCTGTCATAGGAGCCTGAACGGACTAAGACTCTAAAGATACCTGTCAATAAAATTTTCCCTGTGCAAATATAGAAACGGTCCTTCTCTCTTACGGCAACTTACCTGGATATACAGTTCTGGGAATATCAGGCTTAGGGGGCGTTCTGCAACATATGGTATTTTCTGTGACATTCAAAATATCACAGGGTTGACCTACAGAGAAGCAAGGGCAGAACTATTACTACAGAGCTTCAGAATGCAAATCACACCAGCTTATCTGGAAGTGCTTTTTTCAACCAAAACCAAGTTGCACAAGCAAGAGGCAAAGATGGGTCTTCATTTCCTTTACATGTTCTCCATTAACGCTTATCAATTGTTGTGCTTCCACAAGGCAACATTTTCCTGGCAAAATCTCACAAGTCTGAGTTAGAATATTTCATAATCTCTGAGAAAAAAAATTAAATATTTGATGAAACGATGTTATCGTAAAAAGATTTTACTTCTGGGTCCAAAGTGAAGCCTTGTATTTTGTTCCTAAGAGTAAAGTTTCTGAATAGATTCACGATGTTCAGAATTTACAAAGGTAGATGATCCCAGTCCTCTTAGGTGGTTTTGTCCAAGTTTTTCAGATGAAAGCAAAAGGGATAATAAACGGTAAATGGTATTTTCACAGGCAGATTGAAACCAAAACAAACAAGGGGCTAAATGAGAGTGACAGTACTTATACACAAGCACAATTAGACTTGAGGAAGAGTCTACATTTTAGACCCCTGTGTGCCCCTCATGGTACCTCATGTAAGGTCAGCTCTCCTTCACTATTTACTGAAATGGAAATAACCCATGAATAATGAGGCAAGGGAGATGGAGGAAAGTGTATTTGCCAAGTTTTGTTTGGTGGTCTGGAAAATTTATACTTCAACACAACCTTTTACTACTTTGAATGCTTTGGGGATGCAAGATAATTGAACTGGAAAAAAGTACATTTGAACAGTATAATAAACCACTCAAACATATTTTGTTTGGAGTAAAGGGAAGATACCAAAAAATAATTATTTTCAAGAAATTATTGAAGATTCAAAAATCTCAAATCTGGCTGTCACATTAATGGCAATGAAATACAATAAAAATTAACATGTTATCTCTGTGTATCAGCTGTATCCTAATGCCAGATCATAAAACACATTCTATAAATTAAAAAAATTTCATGTCCATGCTTTCAATATTTAAAACAAAATATCTGATCAGGATAACATATTATATGAAATTTTAAAGACTTTTGGCCTAGATTTTAATATTTATGCAGGTGGCCAGCAAGGATTCATGGAGATAGAAGACACTGTACAAATGTTACACAAGGTTGCTTTCTATGAACTTCTTTTCTCAAAATCACATTTTGGCTGAATCATAGGCAGATTCCTTAAAAGCAGAAAGCACCTGAGAATAGGGCTGTATCGGAAAAATTACATGCCAGGTGCAAGGGAAGGCATCCTGTCCATCAAGGTAGGTAAGGTCATAAGTAGGAAGATCTCCACTATGACGTTCATCCCCAGCCTCCCATTTGAGCTGCCCAGCTCCCTACCTCTGGTCAGATCTGCACCAGACATATGAAAATGGTGCATAACCAGAGAGTCAAGCCTTCTGTGCATTTGTGAACATATAACACATTAATTAATGCTCTTTCCAAGGCCAATATCATCAGTAATTACTGATGTCCAGACAAGGCACAGTATATGACAAGAGAATGAAGAGAGTATCCCCAAACACCACTTTAAATTTCCCCAAAATCAGCCAACCCACTGGGAAATAACAATAGTTCAAAAAGGACATTTAAGAGTCTATTAAACAGAGGGGGCATGCATCTCTGAGTGTGGCAAGGAATTTGTTGACGGCAGCCACGATGCTGCTATGCAGTGCCCTCTGTGATGACCTCAGAGCCCAAATCCTGGTCACGTAAGGCTGAAAGGATTGGTCCTCACTGGAAGATTGCAGTGGGAAAAGCATCAAGTCCCAGAACCAAATGCCCATCTGCAAATACCCAGCTACTTTAAAATTAAGACATTAATTGAGAAAAGGCTGTTACTCTTCTTACACATTATTAAAGAAAAGGCAGGACTTGTTCTTATAAAGTAATATATTAAAAGTCATGAAAAATACCTCCAACTAGAACTCTGACTGGGAAATCTGTCTGATCAAAGAACCGTCCACTTATTGTTAGCCTGGTGCCACCTTGAATGCTTCCTTGTGAAGGTGAAATCGTAGTGACCTCTGGGAGCGGTGAGGGGAAGCACATGAAAGAAAACACCATGAATAGTGCACATAAACCTAAATGTCTGACTTTTTACAGATTTTCCAAATTACCTAGCCACAGCACATAGCACAGCACAGGTACTGAATGGTACTGAATGACCAAATGAATGATTCAGGGGTTTCATTATTTTGTCTCTGATACAGTGCTGCAAAGAGGACGATAAACATGGCTTTCACAGACACCTACATCCCCTGGGGACCAGGCGTTAGTGGTAACTGGTACTAAAGAGACTCTGGTAATGGAAGGATCCAGAGAGTAAGGAAAATCTGGGCTGGGCACAGATGTTTGAGTCCAGAAGAGAGCAGGAAGGCGGGAGAACAGCCTCTTCTCCCCTATGCTCTTGAAGAATGAATCTTTCTTATATTTATGGGCCAACACCTTATATCTATATTTTTCTCACCTACCAATACATTAAGTATGATGAGAATTCTTGTGGCTTTATATATAAAAGTCTTAGGTACACTGGCAAAATAGCCAAGTGCATGATATACAGTAGACTTTTATTAAAATTTATTCTTATTCGTTCAACCTATCAAAGTTCTATGTATTTTTATATATGAGTTTCACATTAAATAAGTTCCTAGAAAAAGCCAAGGCAGATCATATTTGATTCATTCCCAGACACAATTTTTTTCCCCACATTTGGACATCTTTGAAATCTGAATCACCACAGACATGAAACGAAGTACAATTATTCTAGGAGAATTTGAGTTTGCTTCAGACACTCTACCAGGGGCGCTACCAACCTGAGACCTCTTTAAAATTCTCTTTAAATTAGAATGAATTATGATCTGCTTGAGGATCATTTTGGGGCCACACTGAGAGCATAAATCTCAGAGAGTGCTGGCTTGTGGTTTAATCTGACAGCAAAGATCTTTTTTTTCCTCCTTTGACCAATAGCCCAAGTTGAGTTGCACAAGTTTCCCTGCTGTCTCTTCTAATGTGATACGTTTATTTCTCAATCAATCTTACATCAGAAATGTAGTTTTGGGGATTCTAGCTTAATGTCAGGGCTTCCTGTTAAACTCCCCATCTTAGGTGTTTTTCCTTTCTTAGAATTACACAAAATAATATAGTATACTTTACAATCATTGCTGTATTTGACTTGATGAAATGAAGTATACACATCTCTCTCACTTCCTGTTTCACAAAACACACATACACAGAAAGGTTACATACCTGCATATGTTTGAAACATTGAAATTTTATTGAGAGAAGAAACAAAATATGCCATTTTTTGTGGGAAACTCCTGTTTAAAAAAAAAAGTAAAAATTCCTGCTTTAAAAATGACCTTTATTTTAGGAAATACTTTTTTTTACTTTAGTGACAGAAATCATTTAATTTACAAAGGAGCAGGAAAGAATTTTGAGGAAGATGAAAATGTTCAGTATTCTGATGTACTTACTGATTACACAAAAATACATATACACAAATGTATATTTGTCAGAACCCACTGAACTGCACACTTAAAATACGTTCACTTTATTATGTATAAATTATAGTTGATAAAGTAAGAATTTATATTAACATAAAA
This sequence comes from Camelus bactrianus, assembly GCF_048773025.1. Taxonomy (NCBI): domain Eukaryota; kingdom Metazoa; phylum Chordata; class Mammalia; order Artiodactyla; family Camelidae; genus Camelus; species Camelus bactrianus. The sequence goes on along the minus strand of NC_133563.1, from coordinate 15,471,891 downwards.
CAATAAAGAGACAGGAGGATTACCCTTCATAAAAGCTGGGCTCTTCTGCTGACCACCCTGGGGCTTTCCATACTATTATAACCCATTCAGTGTCAGAAAAGCTGGCACTGTTGAACACTTATCAGGTATGCTAAGTTTTTTTTAAAGCTTTTAATTTATTATGTTATTTAATTTTTACACCAACCCTGTGAGGTAGGTAAAACTGAGAATTTTTATCTTACTCAAGATCACAAAGACAGTAAAGCAGCAGAAACAGAATTTGAACCCTGGCAGTTTGAGTCCAGAGCCCTGGCTCCTAACCTGTGTACTACACCTTTCTCCTCTCCTGACCCTAATTTGCATGAGAATGCAAACGGATGAAAGCAAGTTAACAACAATCCACCAGACTTAAGTCACCCTTAATAAACACAGAGTCTATTCACAATTTTGACAGCTATACACTTGTACTTCCATAGCCAAGAGGGTTAGGAAGGGAAGAAATTGATCCTAGAAATTAAACACTGCTCTTTTTATCACCTCAATGAAATTCATAATTAAAAAAGTTTAAAAACTCAAATGTTAAGATCTAAAACCCATTCATCACAATTATAACACACTGAATTGGAATCTAAAAGGAAAATGCAAACCTTGTGGTAGAGACCAATAGTTAATTCCCTGTAAATCTAACGCAGGCATTATAATGCACATTTGCAAAGCTAAAGAGTCCCTGAAAATATTTTATGCTAAATTAGCTATTTAAGAAGTGCATATTGGATTTCACATTTTTATGTTATTGGCCTTTCAACTGATTTCTCAAAGATCTGAAATGATGCCAGTTCCAACAATATTGTCTGTGGTCAGATCCCGCATCTGAAAAATTAACTTTGTTTCTGAAGTTGGTGGGGAAATTGCCTTCTAAAATAAAATTAGGATGTAATTTATTTGGTATGACATTGAGGTGATTTTCACTAATTCATTGATAATGGCTAGACATTTCTCAATTAAGGCAGCCTCATCTGAACCTTATCAGTTTGGAACAGCTGTTGTTTGAACTTGGAGTAATAGAAGAGAGAAGGTTGGCTATAAAAATAAATACAAAATGGGTACCACAGTGGTCCTTAATCGGTTCATCTGATATTTAGGAATGCTCTTGAAATTTGTAAAATATGGATTTTATAACTTATAAAGTGACTTAACATTTCAAAACTAGGCTTTTAAATAGTAAATGTCATATTTTTAACAGTTATATTAAATTCATAGGATTGTTTTATACAGAAACACAATTCCTTTAATTCTGAGACATTAATACAAAAGGAATGCTATTGTCTTAACAACAAAAGAATTATAAGTCAAGATCACAGAATTAACAATCTTATGCAATATTTTCGCCAATATAAGTACAAATTTGCTGGCTCTTTAAAATTAAAAATTTAAGGGCATGTTATTGCTGCATATTGATTTATGTACACTTATCAATCACATTCAAGCTTGATCACTCAAACCTTCTATTTTTGGATAATTATTTCTCTGAGAGACATAGGATGGATTTGGCAATTAGTACCTTTCATACAGACTCAGAACTAAGAATTCATTTTTCTCACCTTAGGAAGAATGAGATTGAGAGCATAAAAGAACCATATTCAGGAAATCATTTAAAACTCCATAATTGTTGCTTCTAACATGTTTTCCTAATATTTTTCAATAAAATCCAATTGTCCTATCTTACCAAGTTATATGTAAGTAGGCCATGCTATGTCCATGCAGAAAACTACAGTTAAGTCTCGGGATTGTGAGTCATAAAGGTAAATCTTAGCCCTGTTTACATTTCATCCACTCCGGCTTGTTTTGAAGTATCATATTCTTCATGGTTTTGCTGTAGTCTATATAGTTTTATAATTAAGTGTCCAGCCCAGGTTTATAACATGGTTATAAACCTATCACCTTTGGATGTCTAGAACTAGTTCTTCTCTAAATACAATGATAATGGATTTGGTCTCACCAGGTCAACTCCATTTCCATACATGCAGGGACCAAATCTCATCCTTCTCTTGCAATCTGTAAACACTGGATGGGAATAACATCTACTTTGATTATAATACTGCCATTATTTCCAAACTTGTTAATCACTGAGTCTCTCTTCAGAGACAAAAATAAATCAATAGACCTATCTTATCATTGATTTATTACAGATATATTAGTATTGGATGGCTAGCTAATGTGACATACTTGGATCTCTATCAACTGGCTCATTTTCCTAATGGGAGATGACATGACATTTTGGGAAGAACAATTCATTTAGGCTTGGCACGTCATGGTCCTGCCCATAAAAGGCCATTAACATGCTCCAGTTACTGGGCCAGCCAACAAATGCCCCCACACATTTGCTCTCAGGAATGCGGTGATCCTACCACGGTAGAGAATCCTGGGTCAGGATGATGATGGGACGTGGTTCTGTGACTGAAACCCTCCATCAGTCCTGGCAGAGCACTGGAATAAAAGGCTTAGGCCCTGGAGTTGGACTGCGTGGGTTCACACACTAACTCTGCTTCCTGCCAGCTGAATACCCTGGAGCAAATCATTTAATGTTCCTGAGTCTCATTTTCCCAGTGTGCAATATGGGGTGGATGATAACATTCAATTTATAGGTCCTTTGGGAGTATTAAACTCGATAATATATGTAAAGTGCTTCATATCATGCCTGCCACTAAATGCTCATTATTATTATCAATAAGATTTGCAACATGTGTTGAGATTTGCATATTCTGATATTTCTACAAACGTGTGATGGTCTTGCTTACTGAAATTAGGTTGTAGAATATCTGGAAATATAAGTTCTAGTTTTATTACAAATCACAAATACAAGTTATTAACATTGGCATTAAAATTAACAATCAAAAGCTAGAACTACCATCTTTCACAACTCTACTTGTTCTGATACTTTAAAAGAAAACTATTATCAGGTAATATTAACCATGAGGTTTTATTTATTCTTACATTAGTTCAAATCAAAATTTAATTACTTAGTTACCAAAACAATTTAAATTATATATGAAGGGCTACAAAACATAAAATAATGCTTCAATATCACAACCAAAGATTTTTTAATTTATTATTTTAGGTAATGCTAGATTTCCCAATAATTGAAAGGCACAAATTATGACTGAAAGGGAGTTACAGACCCCGTAAATGTTAATATAGGGGGAGAAGGTGATCAATTTTTTAATCTTGGGATCTATAGCACAAAGTAAATAGACATTTTTATTTTATTTACCCAGTTGAATCAATTATGAAAATCATTATTTACAAAATGACCTACCTTCCATAATCACTATCCAAGATGAAGCTGACATTGTGATGACCTGGAATTAATTAAAATACACAATCAATTAAATTCTCAATCACAAAATAACAATAACTATATATTATAAAGCTGATTTAAAAACAAAGTAAAGAAATACAAATTAACACTGTATTTTATACAACCATCTATCTATCATCAAAGAAATGAAAACTGAAATATATTTAAAAAGTACCTAGTACTTTAAAATATACAAAATAAGATGTCTTAAGGTTAAAATCAGAAAAACCTGACAAAATATAATAATGAACGGAGAAGAAGGGAAGAACATATATGTAACCATAATGCCTTCAGTTTCTTTCATTCAGTGTCTATTTACCTGGCTCAGACACTCGGCTCTAGGTTGAGAGATGGAGGGTGAGCATGGTTTGCTCTTTTCCTCACAGAGCATATTAAAGTGTAGGCTACAGTCCGTTAAAAGCAATGACACAGAGAACTAAAAATTGTGATAAAGCAATCAAGGAAAAGGAGAGCGACTTTTGAGAATACAAGGCAGGGGATCAGGGAAGGCGTTTTTGAAAACATGACCTTTTATCAGAAATTCTCAGGATAGGAAGTTGATGAAGGCCCTGAGACAGAAGGAATAAAGCTCATTCAAAAACTAAAAGGTTTATGTGTCTGAAGTACACTGAGCAAAGGGGAAAAAACAGAATAAAATTAAGGCTACAGAGGAAACAGCTAAATTAGTAATGGAATCATCCAGATGACAGAAGAAAAGAAAAAAGAAATTTGAAGATTACCTTCAATGTAAACCTTAGGAAAAAGGTAATTCATACACGCTTACATGACATGGAAAAGAAGCCAAGTTAAAGAGGAAATACTAACTTTAAAAAAAAGGGATGAGGCTACAGGAGAGACCCAGGAGAATACAAAACAAGGGGATAGCCAGGCTTTTCTGAGAACTCTGAAGAATGATGATCAACACTTACCAATGTAAGTTCCAGTCATCTTACAAATCATAGAACCCATGTCTCCATTTGGGTGATCTAGTTTTAGACCATACCTAATAAAATATATATGTTAATTTAAAAGTTCATACTGACACTAAAGTTTTAAAATACTGTGTTTCCCTTAAAAACATCTTATGAATTTCAGAATATGTATCAGGATAGAAACTGTTGCTTACAACAAGAATTTTTGTAAAATGAAAATATTTCCTAGACCTGGTTGAAGTTATTGACTTTTTAAAATAAGAAAACTTCATTTAAAAATTAAATATTTTGTAATTAATTTGGCTATCCTCATTGATATTCCTTTAAAGAATTTAAAATGCTACCAAGTGAAACAATTATTTGATAAAGATATTTCTCAAACCATCTTTCTCATAATAATCTATGTAATAGTTTATATCATACTATACTGGAGACAGGGGATATCAGGTTACATCTAACTATACAAATGATGGATAACTTACTATATTAAATATTATAATTTATACTGCATTATAAAGCATTCAGCTATGCAACATTGCTAAGAATTACTACTAAATTTAGTGTGTTGATATCCACTATTTATTTTTTGAAAAAAATTATGTGAATTACTTACAGATTATCAGATTGTGGTATGAGAAGTTCACAGGGCATTCCTCCAGTATAAACTCTGTATAAATAATTTATTGGGAAAGATCAAGTAATGCTTAATAAATCGTTTCAAAATGTTCTCCTCCCACCAAGTTTTACTGCCACCTTATATCTTCTTCTCTCACTTATTATTATCCATCACTCACTCACTCACTCAACAAACATGTATAGACTGCTTATTATGTTGCAGTTCTTGCTGTTGATAGTGGAACACATCAGTGAACAGAACAAAGACCTTTGAGTTTATGGGACTGACATTCTGACTGGGGAAGAATGATAATAAATATGATAATCATAATATATTCAGTGTGTTAGAAAGTGATAAATATCTTTAGAACAGAAAATGTAGGGATAGGTATAGCTCAGTGCTAGAGTGTGTGTCTAACATGCACAAAGCCCAAGGTTCAATCCCCAGTACCACCATTAAAATAAATAAATAAATAAACCTAATTACCTTCCCCCCCAAATAAAATAAAATTCATAAAAAAGAATAAAAAATGTAGATAATGGGAACTCTTCCACCTGAAGTTCAATTAAGTCAAATTTAAAATATAATTTTGCAGTTAAGTTTCATACTGTAGGAATTAGGTAAGGTCACAGCAAAGGTCCCACAAAGTAATCAGGATGAAGAGAATGTCTAATAGCATCAATGCCAATGAAACAGGATCAAGAAGCTGAGAAGGATTAGAAGCTAAGAAGAAAATCTGCCTTTGCATTTCCCCAGCTGATAAACTCAACCTGTTGCTTTAAGGCTGACAGAACCTGGTAGATTGGAGGCTTGCAGGTAACTGGAATCTCACTCTGCAACAGCGGAATAACCCTCCCCACCCCAGCTTCTGGGACGGCAAATTCCAGACACAAAATAAGGCCAGATACAAACATGAACTATAAAAAGTAGGAACTTCCATTTGCAGAGAACTTTGAACTTTTCAATATACTTTTACACACAAATTCTTTAATTTATCATTACCTTCGGTTATAAAGAAAGTTAACTGAATTACTGTGCCCAATATACAGATTCATGAATTCATATTCCCATTCTAAACTCTTGCCTCACTGCAACTAAATAAGAAGTTTAGCAGCCAACATTTATAGTTAATTACTACATTTAGTCCTTGCAGCTATCTTATGGGTGAGTAACTATTATCCTTCCATTTTACAGATGAAGAGACTGAGGCAGGGAGGTTAAGCAGTCTGCCCAAACCTGCAGCCAGTAAGGGATAGAGCAGGAATTCAAATCCGGACAGCCGTGGTCCAGCGTATGCTCTCAACCATACCCTGTAACCCCCACAATGGTTTGGGTTTGCCCAGACCATTGGCAATACTACCCTATTTGGCCTTAAATACATATATTTAGATTTTTTTTTTTCTCATCTGACCTTTTAGACCAAAAGCTCCTTTGTAAGCACTAGGTCCTTTAGTCATTTGCATATCCTCTATCATTCGTACCTGGTCTGAATGTGGAGATTTGGCCAAATTGTAAAGACTTGTGAGAAGCAGAAGCAGCTTAAGCATTTGGGCCTCCTGACTATCTGCGCAAGACTCAGCCCACTACTTCCTGCTAACAGAATTCAGGCACAATGAAATGCCTTGAGGGCCCCAGTGTTACAATGAATGTGGTAGAAATGAGATAAGTACGGCTCTAAAACCTTCGCCTCTCCGAATAACAGGTGTGTGAATTTTTTTCTATATTTATATACAGTATCTCAGGGTTACCAAAATATAAGGAGGACTGGGCAGCCTCACCTCTCAGGTCTCTTTTGACCATGATTCTGTGATTTCATGAAATAATTTCTATCTCTTTCTTTGTATTAAACAGAAGTAAATTTCAACCACAGTGGGGGAAAAAAAGGAATCACTCTGAAAGTTAAAATTTCTATTTCCTTGCATCATTATGCAAAGGATGGCTTTGAAACCCAAGCTAAAAATTGGAATATAAGCTATTCATAACATTCAACTATACGGAAGTAGACAAAAATATCTGTTTATACTAAACTGTCCATATAAAACACTAATTATTTATTTCTCTATTTAGTAGTTCTTTTATTATATATAAGGAATCAGTATGAATTTTTCCAGAATATTATAGATTCATGCAAATGTGATTTAATTGAGACTTCTACCTCATAAAATGCCAGATAAATCATCTTGATTTTATTCAGTAAAACTTTTCAAACTGCATGTTTTACAAAATTATATATGCCTATGTACATGCTGGATTATTATTATTATGTGCTGTCTGAATTATTATTTAATTTATCCATTTTACACGTGTTCAGTAAGAATGAAGCATCTTGAAAGCTGTGATACTGACTCAGTACTTCCTTCTGTAGGAAATGAACAGGACTTTCAGTCTTTTAAGGCAGGACTGAGATAACCCCACCTAAGCTATAGGAAGATAACCCTAGTGACGGTGCTAGTTTCCTGTCCTAAAGGTAGACAATATTTTTTGAGGTTAGGTAATCAGCCAATGTTACCATCTGATCCACAGTCAGTATCTGGAGGAACCAGGATTCAAATCCTAGCCTGTTAATAAGTTATTGACTGTTTTAGTTTCAGCACTTTCCTGTACACCATGGGTAAAAGACACAGTGCCAAACTGCCTGTTAGAAGACTCGGGTTTTTCTCCTGACTTTGACTAAGCAATAGACCTCCAGGCTTCAGAGGTTTTTTTAAAAATATGTGTAAAATGAGGCAGTTAGATTAAGCAAGTTCTCCAGTAATGAAGTTCTATGACTTTAGCCCAATTTGAACTACTGGACTTGCTTCCATGTACCTTCTATTAATAAAATTCATCACAGAAAAGTAAGCAATTATGTCAGACCAAAAGAGAAAGGTATATTGGCCACTGCTTCTACGCCAATGAATCATGCAATAGTCTATTTTTCTTCCTATACTATGGCTGAAAAGCACTGATTAATACCATCACACTGCAGGGGTTTTTAGTATCACTGAAGCCATTATTCATGGGATATCATATCTAATCTGTGAGTGATAAGAATATGTTTCAGTATCAAAAATTTTCGAGACTTGCAGTTACTAACTACTACATATAAAATAGACAACAAATTTATACTGTATAGAACAGGGAACTATATTCAATATCTTGTAGTAACCTATAATGAAAAAGAATATGAAAAGGAATCTATGTAGGTATATGTACGACTGAATTATTATGCTGTACACTGGAAATTGACACAGAATTGTAAACTGACTATACTTCAATTAAAAAAAAATAATTGCCCCAATTTCTGGTTCGTAAAATTACTTATTCCTTTGAGCCCTAGAACATGTTTATAAAAATAAAATAAGATAAAATAAAATAAAAATAAACAATAAAAAAATTTACCTCAAAATCCTAACATTTTTCCCGTTTGAGCTTAGTGCAGTATTACTTCCATAGACGTCAGTGAAGATTCTGCCTTGGATTGTTATTAGTGTGCCTAAAAACAAACAAAAAGTTCTGTGTAAGATTATCTATTCATATACCCATGTGCTTAATATTAAAACTCTAGGGTTTTTCCCAATAAAACCAGCATCTAGACACTTACATCTTGTGTTCATCACTACTGTTTAGCATTGTTCTGAAATTTCTAACAAATACAATAAAATGTAAATGAATATTTACAGTATTAAAGAGGTATCTATGAGTATTTATAGATTAAAGAGGTGTTTCATGGAAGACAGTATGAATTATTCAATTAATATTGCTTGGATCATGGGTGATTTATTTGAAAAAAAGTAAATAAGATCCCTGCCTTATACCAAAAAATGAAATAAATTCTAGGTGAAATAAAAATCAAATATAAACAATAAAACCATAAAAACTCTCAAAAAATAAGTGAAAATTTATAGATTTTATTTATATTATTTATATTGTATATAATAATTAGGATGGTGGGATCTTCTATAGCATAAAAATAAAGGGAGAAGTAAAAAGGTTAAGATCTACAGATTTGATAATAAAAATTGTCTAGTAGAAACATCATTAATAGATTTTAAAAGCAAATAATAAATTCAAAAAATATTTCCCACCTATACAATATATATATGGTTAACAGTCTTAAAATCAAAGAATTCTTGTAACTTAATATGGGAAAGATTGACTAGCCTTAAATTACCAGGAGATGAACCAGTAATTTGTACAAAGAAGAAATACAAATGGTTAATAAATACAAAATTAATTACATAAATCAAAGAATTGGAAGAATTAGGAAAAAGCCCTACTATATTTTTCATACAAATTATTGAAAAAAAAGAATACCTAGAATCGTCAAGGTTACAGAAGACGGCATTCTCACATATTCCTGTTGGAATTATAAACTAATATAACTATAATTATTATAAGAAACACTGGAAGCCAGCTGGATGTCTAATAGAGGGAGAGTTGAATACAGTATAATAGATTCAGATGCAGATATTGAAAAGCATTTAAAAATTCTTTTAGTTATTTTAGAATCAAAAAATGCCATTTATAAATTTTCAGGTATCATAGTAATTTTATATACTAAAAAACAAAAAACAAATTAATTAACTACTATAAACCAAAAAAGATATTTCAGCTGTCATATAACAGACCTGGAGTTCCAGACAAAGGTGTGATGCTTCTTATTGTTGGGGTTCTGAAATTTTTTGCCTGTAAAATAATACTGTTGATAAGCAATCTTACCTCTTTTTTGTTCCTAGTTTTATGAAATATCTCTGCTTCTTATATTATTTATATTTAAACAATATCCATAATATGACTGTCAAAATATTCCTTTTTACATATAAGAAAGTTTAGAAAGAGAAAGAATTACCGCAAAAGGGAGATGTACTATAATTGAAAAACAAAATTCATTCTGAACAGGTGAAAAACAGAGCTGATGGTCAAACAAAGATTCCTCAATAACTGGGATATGTGCAGATCAAAACCTATACCTAAAAACAAATAATGTAGGAGAAAACAAGTGAGCTAGAAATAGATGGAGAAGAGTCCACCTGCAGAAGCACAAGAGTGCCTCAGAGAACAGAAGAGGACATAAACATGGGCAGCATTTTTGGGGAAGCTTTTTGGAGGAGGAAGGTTGCCGGCGGAGAAAAGGATGGCCTCTGCGTGGATACAAAAATTATACGAGCAAAATAACCTCACGCAAAGTAGATTCTCAGTAAATGCCAGCTGTCCCCTGTCCCTACCACTCCCAGTTCTCATTCAGGGACAACCTAGAAGAAAGATGCCCAGATTTCCACCTAAAGTAAAAGGACAGATTTTTTTCAGACTGCCAAAAAAGAGAAATTTCAAAATGTGAGGCCAAGAATGATTTGAGACTCATTCTTTTTTAATAGAGAATCTATGTAAAAATGATAGGAAGTAAAACACCTAGTCAAACAGACTTCGGGCAAAATGTCACTTTTAGAGGTAGAGTAATAGAAAAGGCAGAGGCACAACCAAGTTGTCTGCAAGTCAGTCTCTCTAAGCCACAGTATCCTCATATGAATCATATCTGTGGCAAAAGTAATAGAAGAGCGCACATTAAACGACATATTAGTTACCATTACAACTTGAGAAGCTAGATCAGAAACAGATTTTCAATTTAATACATCATCTGCAAAGAAGACAAGAATCAATGAAGCTGACTAAGCAAATCATTTTCAGAAAATAGAAAAAGAAGAAAGAAGGTTCAGAAAATTAAGAATAATTAATCTGAATAATAACAGCAGTCAAGGATAATGATCAAAGGTATTAAACATAAAATCAGAAAATAGTATGAGGGTTAGATGCTGCAAGTATGTACTTTTTTAAAGGGTTTTAAACAACCCAATAAAAGTGTGCAAAATGTTTGTTATTGGTCTTTGATAAGAATAAAAAGTAATAATAAGCACTTAGGAAATTTTATCACAGCTGGACACTGCTATGACATTTTTATTGTATTTTACATGATACTGATCCTCAACAGACTAGAAATTTCTTAAAAGCTGATCTTTCACCATAGATAGTTTAAGACTCACAGGGCCAGGAAACAGTGAAGATATGATTTCAAAATTCCAAGTGAAATTTATTTCCAAACTAGAGTTCCATACCCAACTAAACTGTCAACCAAATGTGAGCATAGCATGACAGTTTTAGTATTAGAAGACTTTTAATTTAACCTGTTAGTAGAAGGATTTTATTTTCTAAGTACACTTTGCTGCACTAAAATGAGGGGGTAGTAAATCAAGAAAGAGGAAGTCAGAGGATTTAGGAAGCAGGTAGTGACATGAGGGAGAGAGGCAGGAAATACCCAGAAAGCTGATGAAGGTAGATCCCGTGATGACTGACTGCTGTGCAGAATATCTAGAGAACAGCCTGTGCAGACTGGAGTAGGAGCACAGAGGGATTCAGGAGTAATATTTTCTAGGCAGAGATGATTTGATAAATTACCTAATGGTCTGAATATATTGGAAAAAAAAGCCATACTTCTGGTGGAGAGTTCGATACACAGAAAACTAGGCAAATATACACATAAAAAGCCAATTATTGGGGGGACGGTAAAGCTCAATGGTAGAGCATGTGCCTTGCATGCATAAGATCCTGGGTTCAATCCTCAATACCTCCCTTAAAAAGTATAAGTAAATAAATAAACCTAATTACCTCCCCCCACCAAAAAAAAAAGGCAATTATTAACTCCAAGAAAAACAAAATATTGTATGAGAGAGAAATATAATCATAGTATAATATTACTTATATAGACATAACCATATTATAAATAATGGTCTAATCTAAAATAGTAATAAATGGAATATATAGATAAAAACACTGAAGTATAGTAGTTACTATGTGCTAGGCTCTTTCTGATCACCTTATTAATATCATTTAATCCATTTTACATGATGCTGTGAGATAATCTCCATTTTATACATCTCCATTCTACAAAAAATGAAGAAACTGAGGCATAGTTTCATATGACCAAGTCAGAATACATAATAAGCCCTGCATCTGAACCCTGAGACATAGTGCTAAGCCACTATCTATTGGAGGAACCCAGTGGAGAAAATCACTTAGCTATTCCCAGGGGAATTTTAAGAATCCTGAGCAAAGAGCAGGACTCACTAAGCAAAAATGAGTAAGTCATAGGGGTCCTTGGTTTGGGAGAAAGTTAGAAGACACTGTTAGAAACAGAACTGGTTCCAGACTGTGATACAGTAAAAGAAACCTACAGATAATGGCTGAAGGATGGATACTGAGCAGGGGAAAGACATAATAATATGCATGGTTTTGATGGTGCATCTGAACAGTGCAGTGAAGAAGGATGAAGAGACCAACAGGCTACAGGATAATGGGTGAGAAATGACAAGACCAGAATCGAAAAAGGCCATGGCAGGAAAAAAGATCAGGAGATGATGAACTTCAGAGCTGATGAACTTCAGAGCTGATATAGAGGGCAGGATTATCCTGGTTCAGTTTCTGAATAGCTGTGGAGCTGAAGATGTAGGCAAGGAAGAATCCAGGGATGTCCCAGGTTTCTAGCTTGAGATGGTGAGAAATATCAAACAAAAAGTGGGTTTAAGGAGGAATACAAGAAGTCCAGTTTAAGACTTGCTGGGGGCCATTTAGGTGTTTTATTCTAGGAAACAAACCATGGCACCACATTTAGGGAGAGAGAAGAGAGACAGAGGTATTTCAGAATCATATTTGGCAATGTATTTGGGAATCATCAATGCTTCTTGAGGACAAAAGTCATTACTAATTTCCCCAGCATTTCACCTTATATTACAACATTATAGTACTCAGTAACTGACAACTTAAATCATAGTTACAATTTTTCAAAATATATGAGGTGGTCCTTAGAAGAAAATGTATTATTTTAAACACCTATAGTGAGGGTAACTAAATTCTGAATGGCTCTATGCTACCTGCAGTCACATTTTATCTCATTGCATTAGGAAGTATAAAGAAGGGGAAACAGCTATGTTTCTATTTCAAATAAAGGCGAGTCTAATGAAAATAGAAAAAGAAAAATTAAACTAAAAAGCAGAGACAGAGAAAGAGAGAAAGTCGTGTGAACAAGAAAATAATTTGAAAGTATTTAATTTACTAATAAAATTAATTTGAAAAGGAAAACATAAAATGATAAAAAGAGATTCCATTTCTATAGGAGATAATTAAAACTGGCTGAAATTATCCTTCACTACAGGCTAGTAAATTTTTTAATGTGTAAATAGATAACCACCTGCAAAATTAAAAAATAAAAACCCAGTTCTGCAAGAAAGAAAGCACAGCTCAATTACATGTAAGTTAGAGAGGAGATGCTACATACATAGAAGCTGCAGGCCCAGCTGTTGATGTGGCCTTTGCAGGTATTACTTTCTGTAATAGGAACCCCATCCACACTGACTCTAACAGTGTAGGAATCTTCTGGCATTGCTCTGGAAGGCAAATGAACACATAAGGAATGCACAACTCTTTTATTTAATGTGTAGCATTAATGCAAAGTACTGCACCCAATTACATGTCATTTTTGGAAAAAAGTGTCTAAAATTCTAACTTTTGTACAATTAAATTCCATTCTACATAATGGAAAGATGATCTCCACCCTGAACTGTGTACCGCAAATTCTAACATCGTGGTCCTCAGGCACACATTTATTCTGACTAATGCACTGATGCGTATTGAAAAGGAAAACAAACATAACAATAACCATTTAAAACAGTCATATATCACCTTGGTACAATTATTTTATGCATTGTTTTTTAAAAAGTTCTAATCAAGTTTCTCCCTAAGTAAGCTGAAAAACCGCTATCAAGCCTAATGTAGATGACATCCTCTGGAATACGTGCCACCTGTCTCAACTGTGAAAGCTGCAATTTAAAATGATTAATTCCCCCCCTAAGTTGCTAATAACAAACATCAATTTGGGCTGATACTAAAGCACTTGAAATGTCAATCTACAAAATGATCATCTTTAATCTTAATGACTATGTCAAGATTCTGAACAAAATTAATCAAACGAGACAGGAAGGCATAATTTTGATATTTTGAGGAGCATCATTACAATTTAATAGTAGTAATTTGTCTTCTAAAAGAGATCAAAAATGATAAGAGAATAGCTCTAGTAACCTGGGAGAGGGTACAGAATATATTGTGATCATGCCAATATGTGGAAGGAGCATTATATGAATATAATAAACATATAAAACAGTCTAAATATCATGAAATCAAAAATAATAGCTGATAATCAGAATATTATTGTAATAGCCAGAACAATAAAACTATTATAATACTAAAATGCATAACTGTAATTCTGATAGGATGAAAATGATGTCATTAAAGATACTTTAAAACATACCTAGTATAGCATGTAATTTGAGTTGAATGACTCGAATCTTTTTCCACGTCACAAGAAATTGATCGGAAAGAAGAAACTAACTGCACGCTGTTTCCCACCTCAGCATTATCAACTCCATAGTTAAACTGGCTTGCTTGAGCAAAACCTGGAGGAGTAAAAACACTCAATTATTATTAATACATATGAACTCTGTTTCCAAAGATCTAACAATTATCATTTACTAAATTAAATTATCATTTAATAAATAATAAGGAATAGTACTGAAGTAAGCAGTTAACCTGTTTCATATTTATCCCTGTGATTGTAATGCTCTTTGGAAATGTAAAAATTAGTCTTGAATTAATTTATTCATAAAAGCAATGCTTGAGAACCTACCAGGAAGGGCTCTGCTAAAGATTTAATACAAGAGAGTTGGTGGGACAAGGAGCAGGCCACACTAATACAACCAGTCCTGAGGCTGTAATTAATATTCATGTTCCCTCTCCATCACCCATTGTAATCTCCCTAACCATTAGCCTGCACTTCAGCTAATAGAGTGACAGTAACTCTCATCCTGAGGATCTGAGCCCTTGGTTGCCTTGCCCATGTTTGGTTGTGGTTGCCACCACTGTCTATTCCCAGTTACCACTGGACATGGAAGTCAAGGGATGCCCCATGAATGCCGTGAATTCTAGACATACTCCTCCTTATTTGCATTAGGTAAGAGCAATCCTACCTCTTCATGATCATCAGAATTGATTATCTCTAGCAGTCTACTAATTATATTTATTGAATTCAAACTGATCAGGTAGTGGTAGTTCCAGTGGAATCCATATTGGGACCCCTGTTTATCTGGACACTCAGACCCAGAATCCAGCAGAACTTAAAACTGCATGGACGTTAAGCACAAATTGAATTAAGTTTAAAAGCACAGATTCATTTAGCACCATTCAATGTAAGTTTAAAAAGCTGAAGCTCTAAACGTTCTCAGAAACAATGAACAGTACACATATGTAAATTTTTAAAAATATGTTCAGTATATTGTGTACATGTATTTACAAGCACTACATTGTATATGTGCAGTCAAACTCTAACAATTCTACCTAATAAAAGTGAAAAATGAGAAAAAAAGAATTAGCGAATGTGGCTGGGTTAGTATACGAGTGAGAAGTAGTAGGAGATGAGAACAGAAAGGGAGGCATTCAGATTTATCACTGGAGAAATACTGGAGGTTTTAAAACAGAGAAGTGGTATTATCTAACCGATACTTTTCAAGATTCACTAGCTGCTGTTCCAAGAAGAGAATGGTGGCAGAGGTGAGAACAGATTGTGGGCGGGAGTGAAGATGCTGTCTTAGGGAGCAGTGGGTAGATGACTGCTAGGTTAGCAGGGTTCAAGAGAAGACGGAGGACAAGAGGAAAAGGGAAGAAATACTGGTAACCTTTTAGAGAAGTTACACTGTAAAGGGAAGCAGAGAAATGGGGTAGCTGGAGGGGGTTGTGAAGCAAAGGGAGAGTTGATGATTTTCCTTATGCTTTTTTTCAGGTGGGTGAAATAACAGTATGTTTATATGCTGATGGGTAGGTCTGATCCAGCAGAAACAGAGGAATGGATGATGTGAGACAGAGCAGAACATTATTTTAATCTTACTATAAACATAGGAAAATTCAAACCAGATTTGGAAGTAAACATTATTTTTATGCCACAGGAAAGTATTTTACATTATTGAAAGAACATTCAATTTTGAAATAAATCCAAGAAAATAAAACCTATGAATAAGAGTAACTGGATAATGTTCTGTTAATTAAATCCTAAAATTAAATAGTCTCTTAATAAAAATGTAAAAAAGGTACTTAATTCTATTTTAGTTTGCAGAGTGAGTTTATGAAGTTGCCTAGGTTATATTTTTGGATTAAAGCCAAATTAGTAAATCGTTTTTCCCCAGATTACTTCAAAATCTAAAATTCCTAAATTCTGAGTTCTAAAAATATGTGCATTTTTACATATTATTTTCTCTGAATATTCCAAGTGCTTAACATTAAACTACCAGTATAGTTAAATTGATGACCAACCCTGTTTTTGAAATTATGAAAAATTTTCTTTTACACTAAATGATTTGCAACCATGTCATTAATGTAAATGTATGAACTATTTAAAAGATTAGCTACAGATCATATTGTCCCACAGTACAATAATAAAATCAGCAGAGAAAAAAAGTTAACTCAGAGATATACTTTCAAAATCTTATGTATTTATATTACTCATGTTAGAAAAAAATAAACTTTAGGTATTTACCTTAAGCTGTCAGTAGTTTTCAAATGTGTTTCAACAAAACCATCACCCTTATGATATGTGCTCACTTTAACCTTTATTAGTTGAAGTGGCTGAACTGGGGTTGCCAAAGATTTGTGCTATGGATTTTTTAACTAGTGAACATTCTCAGTGTTCTAAAAAGGTCTATTAGACAACATAAATACTGCCTAGCTTAGTGCAGGGCTGGAAGTAGGACTTCACTGTGTCAGGTGTTCATCAAGTGTCAAAGCCCTAAACTCCAGCTCTGGTGAAGCAACGTGTTAAGTGACAGGGCTGTTTACAGGAAAGGGCGTTTGGACCCTGATGTCCTGGGTTGGAATCCCAGCTCCAGCATTTCCTTGCTGTATGAACCTGAGCATCCATTTTAGACATAAACTCTCTCAGTCTTAGTCTCCTTATCAGAAAAAATGACCATAATAATCTACTTACCAGGAATTATTGGGAAGACAACATGAAGATTTATATACAGTACCTAACGTGGTGCCTGGCTCATAGGTAAAGAATTCAATTGATATACTCATATTATAAGTCACAAAAGAGTTATTATTAGTCAGTATTAACATCTTTTTTTTTAATAACACGGAATGAATAAGTAGGTGGCTGGGGTTCAAACCCAGGTTGTAGCTGCCAACCTGGCACCCTTGTGATAGTCAGAGAAAAAATAACATTTTTAAATGCACATTACAAAGCTATTCTCAGTTACCCAATGTAACTTCCTCCAAACCCTATGTTCTTAGCAACCCCCCTATTCTTTATACATAAAAAAATAAATGAACTCAACAAAGGTTAGGGATTTTAATAAAGTCCCCTCTCTTCTTCTAAGCTTAAAACTTAACCCAAGAGGACCCATCCAGCACAGGCTAAAGTACAAACATCAGCTCAACCTACGAAAGACATTTGTATTGAGTTTTCAGTTGTGAATCTAGGAAGGCAGTTACTGCTCAAATGGAACTGTGAGAAGACACATGAAAACACAGAAAAGCAAGCTACTTGTAAAGCCACTCTTTCCTCCTGCCAATTTCTGCTTATCTCTGGAGTTCACCTTGAGTTTGGAACACACAGAAGGGCTGCAGGCAACTAACTAAAGAATAGAAAGTTTTACTTGTGGCTCAGGATGTGATATACGTATTTATTTTCCTACTAGGCACATGTCCCATCAATGATATGGTAACACAGATCTGTTCTTCAGCATTCCTAAGACAAATACAGTCCTAAAAAAATAATACCAATAAAAGATGACATTGTGTTTAGCCTAGGAGTTGTTTTAATGTTTTATACACACACACACACACGTGTATATATATATACACACACATATATATATATACACACACACACATATAAATATATATACATACACACACTTACGCATGTCTCAAATATATATATATTTTCTAAGAGTAAAATATATGGGAAAATATGAACCAAATCAAAAAGATTTGTAAATATTCTCATCATACAGTTTGTTGAAAAAATCTACAGAAATATTTCTAATTGTTTTAGCTAGTTCCAAAGAGATAAAAAGAAAGGAATCATCTTTTAAAAAAGAATTTTAATTTGAAAGTGTAATTCTAAATAAATCATTAGGTGTAAAGAAGATACCTCTGGAAGTACTCCAAAGCACAAAGATTACAGGAAGGACTGGGTGTACCCTGGAAACAGAAAAGGTCGGGGTTTCAGATGGAAATTCTGACATGTTGATGTATTTTTTTCTTTTGGAGAAAAACTGGAGACAAGACTTGCCAGGCACGCAGACCTGGTTCTCCTGATAGCAGCCTGGGCGGCTATCACGGAAAATGTCTTGTGTTGTTGAAGCCAGCAGTTGTCATGCACAGTGCAGGCTGTTTTGGTTTCTCTAGTTAAAAAAAAAGCAGGTTTGAGAGTGTGAAAACCTACTTAAAACTGTAATGTTCAAAACAAAGAGGAAAAAAGGTGCAGTGTGATGGAGGATAACGTCTAAAGAATTAAACAAACCATACCTATATCATGAATGCAAAAGAATAATAAAAATGAAATAGCTCTGATTTAGGGAGCAGATACTATATATGGGTACCTTAAACACATCATCTTTTTCAATATTCACAATAGCCCCAACAGGTAGGAATTAATATCCCACTTGCCCCAGCCCCTTGGTGGGAAGTGGCAAAGATGGAGCTCAAAGACAGTCAGACCCAACTAAAATCTATGTGATTTCCATACTATTAACGAATATATGTATGTTCATGTATGACTGAAACATTATGCTGAACACCAGAAATTGACACATTGTCAAATGACTATATTTCAATAAAAAAATATAAAATTATATAATTCAACACTTCATTTAAATACAAATTTATGTGCTACACATTTTAATAGGGAAATACTTAGGAAAAAAGAACCATAAGTAAAATGTTACTCCTTCTATCTCACTGATTTTTTTTAAATAAAGACAAATACCAAAGAAGACAGTTGAGAAATGCAAAGTAACAAACCCAGTAAAGTTAGAACATTCTAGAGCTAATGATAATGCTCCTCATCAAATCAGTCATCTTAGGAGCAGATACAATTATTTCCACGATCATGTAATCGCTCAAAACATTTTTACTTGGGCAGCATAATTGTAAAATTATATTACCTTTGGCTCCTGAAGACAGAGTTTAGAACAAAATATTGCAGTGGCAAATTTTTGCCCATTAAGTTTAACATTATGTGTGAAAATAGACAAAAGTCATTTGGAGACACAAAAATATTAACAGTAGATCTTTCTAGAGGGTGGAATTTCAGAGAACTCAAATCAAACATTTCTATACTTTACTCTTACATCATGACCTTTACAAAAGTAAAACATTTTCAAAGTCAGATGGGACCAACATTTAAGTAATTTCGTAGTTACAATTCCACTTAGACAAAGTGTTCTTCGTGATTAATAAACTATCTCTGTATTCAATTCTAAAGATGGAGTATGGGTCAGAGAGTTCTTCCAAATAAACTTTGTTCAAGTACCAAATTCACGTAGCTTTGGGGGTCTAGTGTGTTTTGTGAATTCATTATCATTGCTTTACACACATTCTGTATATATTCATATATCATATGAATGATATGGGCCGCTCAAACCTATATAAAACAGTATTCAGATTCAGCCTCTGAGAAAGATGTATGCTATCACAATTTTAGTCACCTACAGTGTGTGGTTAAAGCAAGGAGAAGGAAGATAAATCAGGGTGGGGAGCGGGTATCTGCAATTCAAATAGGATTTAACTATTCTAAGCCTCTGCTTTTGGCATCCAGAAATACAAGCTGATGGGAAACCTGGACACTCACCACGACACTTTGGGCTTCATAAGTAAGAGGATTATTCCTGCGCCTGAAAAGTTCAGAAAGTCCAGAAAGAGCAAACGGTATAGCTAGATTAATAAGGATGTTCTTCCAAAATGCTTTAAGAATGCAATGTTTTGTTTCATCTTTTCCTGTTTCTAACTAGGGATGATCTGAATTTATGTACTCAAGCCATGACTCCTGGACCAGAAAAAGTGCAGGTTTGAGGCAGAAGGAAATAGCTGAACAGTTTTATTGTTTTGTTTTAATCTGAGCATTTTTCTCATGGTATTTAAATATCTGTTAAAAACTCAACAGCTTTCAAACAAACGATCTTAACAGCAACTTATAATATAAGGCAGCGATGAATAAAGACATTGTAAAATAGTTTTTAACAAATACATAGTCTCCAGATGTTTAACTCTAAAAAACAAAAACAATTTAATCTAAAATATATTGTTCATGATTTAGAGGCATAAATCATTCAATTATATCATTGAGAGATTAAATTCTACAGAAATTTTACTTAGAAGTATTAGAATACATTTCAATATATATGACAGAATTGTTAAATAGTTTGCTTTGTCAATTCTCTGACTTCAAAAACTTCTCACTGCTCTTCTTAAAGACTAAACAATAGCTTTTATTAATATCCTTTAAAATTTTTTCTTTCCCATCTTTTAAAAATTCTTAAGCATCTGACTACTTCTATCATTTAGACTGTAAAAGTCTTACGGCTAAAATAACCACATATTTCTATTTAACCCTAGGAACAGCTGCTCATTAAACATATTCCCTAATTGCCTACTTTGTTTTCATCCCAAGACCAGGTAAGGAGGAAGAGTCATATAAAACCCACGATTTGATGGAGCATTTGATAAGGATGGTGGCAGAAGAAGGGATCCAAAGCTTTGCTTTCCATTGTCTTTCTCCTTTCCATACCATTCTACTTCTCTACCATACCCTCTTACTAACATCCTACTCTCAAAGCCCTCCAAATTTGTTTTATTTTAATACGAAGATAATGTTATTAGACCCAGGAAGGACAAAGTTAGTAATTGCAGAGTTGAGTTAAAGATGTTCCCTTTAACACAATCGTTACAATCCAGATCTTGAAGTTAAGCAAGTAATTATAATACAAATTCAGATGATCAGGTTGATAGAGACTCTTGGAGATTTCATTAGCTGTCAAAGAGGATAGTTTTACTACTCCGGCCAAATGAAGAAGGCATTTTTTTAAACCATAAATCTCTAAATGTGAAACGGTCTTTAAAATACGTCAACCTTGGCCAAAAAAAAAAAAAAAAAAAAAAAAAGGCAACAATACCTTCTCCTTTGATTGTCAGTCTTGTTGCTCCGTTTATGCTGCCATACTTGGGTATTATTTCTGTGATTTTGGGAATTATTTTAGAGCCATCTGAAAGATATTAAAAACTACAGTAGAAGTAAAAGTATCAAGTACTTCATTTCAAGCATCAAATTTTGTAACACAAATTACAATGCTGTAAGAACTACATCATAGAGATTATAGGACTGAAAGTAAAGACACCCATGTTTTATTTTTGGTTCCATTACTAATCAATGACCTGACAGGGAGTTAAATCACTAATTTAGTCAATAGTCATTGGCTTCACGCAAAGCATTATCTTATGTGCTACAAAGAGAAGGAATAATATGTGATCATTTTCATCATTCTTACCTATCATACAATAAAACATTTATTAGCCCCTTAATTTCATGGAGCACTCTACTAGCTGCAGTTCTTTAACTACAGTTATCAGCCCACACAGCACCAGACAATGCTGGAGAAACAGCTCTGTGAAGAAACAGGTCATTATGAGAGCCCTTAAGAAATGCAAAGCTAGGTAAATTGAAAGAATAGTCCAGGTACAAAAAGGAATGTGTTTTAAGAAGAAATTGTTTTCTGTAACAGAGTAAGACTTCAGGAAAGATCATTTCTGGTACCTTTTAAGCCTCTCGATTAAAATGGGTTCTTAATGTATAGGTCACTAAATCATTTGACAAACAGTGCTAGGTTCCTGGGGATATATAAATGTGCAACAATCCCAACCTCCAAAAAGCTCAACTTAGTACAAAATGACAGAAGGGAACACAGGGCTACATGTGACAAAGAAGGGGCATTTCATCCACACTGCTTGGGTCATACTGGCTTCTTGAGAGACAGGTGTACTTGCTGCTTCTGGGAGAGCAAACATGAATTAGCTAGACTGGGCCACCCCTGGGAAATGTAGACTTCTAGAAAGAAACACGGGGTAAGTGAGCGGCCTCTTTGAGGAACTGTAATTAATGCTTTAAATTAACTCAAAGATACACAGTGACTAGAA
Source organism: Camelus bactrianus (assembly GCF_048773025.1). Classification (NCBI taxonomy): domain Eukaryota; kingdom Metazoa; phylum Chordata; class Mammalia; order Artiodactyla; family Camelidae; genus Camelus; species Camelus bactrianus. The sequence continues at coordinate 15,449,735 of NC_133563.1, read as the reverse complement.
GGATTTATTTTCTGCTTACATTATACAGATTTGATAATTTTTAGATCCAGTAACAAATTCTCAGAATAGATGGAAAAATTCAGTAGGGGACACAAAGAAAAGTCAGAGAAACTGTTTGAAATGGGTGCATGAGAAAAAGTTAAAAGAAATTATGATTGTTTAGTTCATTCCTGCCTGGGAAAAGTTTAGTTTGGACTTCACCTACAATGGCCAAAGCTCTCCAGCCAAGAGTAGGAAACTCCAGCGAGGGAGCTGGATCCTATCTCACAGACGCGCTGCTCCTCAACTATCTCAGGTTCATCCTCCGCGTTATCTCCTCGAACAACTCCAATTTCTTATCGGTCTCTTCCCAGCCCTCTCCTGGGTATTACTCTGAAGGCACAGGGCAGCTGCCCCTGGAAATGACTGACACCCGCCACAAAGACCCATTCCTGTCCCATTGGGAGACTGTCCTCCCTTCGGTGGGGAAGGGACACCCAAGAAGACTGAGGGAAGCCCCCGGTTGAGTCCCCCACCCCCAGCCAAATTTCAGGCTCTTTTTCAACTGAGTCTCTTGGGATAGAGGGGGTGAGATTTCATAATTCAAGCACCAACTCTTATGGCAAGATCAATTTCTCTGTCCCTCTGTCAGTGCGTGTTTGTCTGTGTCTGTCTGTCTGTCCCTGTGTTAAGCCTGGCTTCCAGGTCCCCTAGTCTCCAGGATCGCTGTGCAGCCACACCCGCAACCTTGTCCCACAGCTGGTGCCAGGCGGTGCCGCCTCTCCCGCGACCCCAGGAGCAGAGGCGGTGTCTACACGGACCTCTCCTGCTTGCCTCCCTGGCGCCCCAACTGCGTTACCTGCGTGGGGTTCCGCGACGCACAGGAGCAGCCCCCAGAGGCTCCAGGTCCCCCAAAGCCACAGGTGTGCCATCGCGGCGCGAGTTCCTCAGGGTCCACGCCCGCCGCTCGCTGGCAGCCGCCGCCGGCGCGGGGCTCTGCTAGCTCCCGCGCGCGCCTCGTGTTCCCACGCGCGCAGGCGGACTCGGCCGCCCGGCCCCGCCCCGCCCCGCCCCGCCAGCCCGCGGCGCCCCCGGGGCTGGCGCGCAGACGCACACCCTCCACCCGAGCACCCAGCCGCCCGGGGCCCGCCGCACTCCTCGAACCTCCACGCCCAAACGTGGGCGCTGCCCCTCCAAGGCTGTCTCCACAGGTGCCACAGCCCCGCTTCTTTTTGGTAAGACAGCTCAGTGGGCAAGTTTTCCTACAATCTCACTTTTTCTTTTTCCCTCCCTCCCTTCCTCCCCCTCCCTCCCTCTCTCACAGACCCCACACATTTTCCCCCTTCAGACTCATGTAAGTTCGTGCTGTCCCTTGAATTGACAGTCATACTAAGGTTTGTTGATCTCTGGACACGTCCCAAACACCATGCCTCACAGATTTCAATTCACAATAATTCCGAAAGGACTGTTGTTATTATTATTATTATTCCTATTGTTAAAAACCGTAGACTGAGGCGAAGGTTAAGTAACTTGCCAACTGACTTGCCATGTCACCACTCTACTGAAAGTGGGGCCTGAAAAGGTATGTAGACCCTTCTTCCTTCTCTTGGAACTCCCTGCACCATGTGACACTGTTGATAATCTTTCTTGAAATTCCATTCCTGCGCATGGTCTTGGATTTCTTCCTGCTTCTCCAATCGCTTCTATCAAATATTTTTTTCTTCCATCCTCTTCTGAAAATTGGTATTCCTGTAGGTTTTTTTTCACCCTTCCCCTCTTGTATCTGGAAGTAGACCAATTAGCAGAAAATCAGCCAGTTGAATGCCAATTTGTTAATTATTTGCCAAATTGACTAAATTTGAAGATTGCAGTGTTGTACAGCAATAATTAGCAGCTTTGCCAAGAATAATTTAGAAGCATTAACAAAAATATTCACTTTAGGTTATTAGCTATGAAATGTGTACAAGTATATATTTCAAGATCAGTAATAAAAATATAATTTAATGTGGGAGTTTCTATATGAAATTGTTTGGTTAATTTTGGTTTCTTTTCTGGTGCTTTCAAATTAAAGTTAAATTAATTAAAATTAAATTTTAGATGATATCACTAAAAAGTAATTTAGATGAGAGTTTATTCAAAATTCTGATTTTTGCAGATGTTTTTAAATTTATAAATTTAAATGAAGTATGAGGCATAGGCAAATGATAGTAAAAAGAATATTTTAAATGCTTCTAGTATTAAAAAAAAAGTAGAAAACGTCATTTAAAAGTATCTTGAAATAAGTCAGAAGTAGGTGAAAAATCTTGTCCCATATCATACACTGACGTTGTAATTTCTAATCAGGAATCATTGAAATAGGCAGACTTTCTTATAGAAGGATCTATGTTTACAACAAAAAGGAAAACTATTCTAAGTTTTGGAAATATCAGTAAAGTGATTAGAACCTTTTTATGTTGATTTCTGTCTTGCCAAACTTTTAATATTTTTAAGATTCTTTCACAAAATTCTTCAAATGTATCTACCAGCAAATGGCATACAATATTTAATATATAATGTGGTTATTCCTGTTGTGTTTTATTTCATTCTTCTACTTGTATTAACCACATAGTCCCTTCCAGATAGCTTTACTTCCTTTACACCTAGTCTTACAACAAGGTAACTATATACTTAAGTATGTACAAGTATATATACCACATATATTTACATATGTATATATGTACATAGTATATACACATATCCAATGTAATACCTGATATTATGAAATAACATAATATGAAAAATGTGTGTATAATTTTTCTATGTATTTTATCATCAGTAACCAAAATAAAACAATCTTGTTCAAGCAGCTAAATATTTATGTTAAACTGCATTCATTTAATTTAGCAAACTTGGCTAATTAATCATTCAGCAAATTGATCATTTGGCTAATTAGCTTTAGGAAAATTGATATTAAACAAGTAGCCTGCTTTCTTGTCACATAATGACCAAATTTCTTACATAGTGCTTATTTGTATAAGTCAATGTCCTGAAAAAAGATCACACCAGCGAGATTTCTAATATTAAATTATTAACATAAGTGAGAATAAATAGTTATAACTAGGTGGAAATTCATATAATCAAAAAGTCTATTTGGAATCAGAAAAAGTGGTTACATAGCTTACATAACTGATGATTTAAATTGTATTCTTCTTTAGAATCTTTAAACCTTTGCAGTACAGACTCATCATGGAACATGGACATGGGGAAACATGAAAGGAGAAACCGAACTATCATATCCTGCATTTCTTTTGTAAGTTTAAAAAAAATCTAGTTCCAACAAAATCTACCTATAGGGCCAGCGTCATGGGAATATGACTTGTGTGGTCTCATTGGGCCCCGTGCTTGGTTTAATGCTCTGCTGTCACCATCTTGAAATCCTTAATAATTTTTGAATGAGAGAATCCCTATTTTCATTTTGTCTGGGATCTCACAATTATATAGCTGGTCCTGTTGCCTTTATGATGAAAAAAGATTTTAAACTTCTTGATCCTTTGATTTAAAATTAATAAGAGAAAGTAAAAACTTGCAGAACTAGAAGGAATAAGGAATTCACTTCTGAATTCACTTAACTTGGCAAATGAGTTGTGTGCTGGAGCCTGATTTTGAATCTAGCCCTGATTGTGAGAGGTGGTGAACAAAATGAAGTATCTACAAAACAGTAGTTTGCCTTCAACAAATATTCAGTGTACTAGGCATTAAGACAATGGCAGTATGTTAAAACAAATCCTTATTCTCATGGAACTTACATCCTTAGTGGAAATAGACAATATACAAAATAAATGAGTAAAATATATAGTATGTTAGAGAGTAATACATGCTAGAGAGAGAAAAATAGAGCAGGGAAGAATATAATTGTGTTTGTGTGTGATGAAGTTTTAGATAGGATGAAGAGGAAGTTATCACCAAGACAGTGAAATTTGAGTGAAGATCTAAAGGTCTGAGGTGAGCTGCTTAGCCATGTGGACATCTGGGAGAAGAGAGTTCTAGGCAACTGGGAGAACAAATGCCAATGTGTAAGGAGGGAGTGTGCCTGGTGTGCAGGCAGGAAAGCCAGAGTGGCCGGAGTGGCGGGAACAAGCAGGATGCTAGACGATGTGAGGTCAGGGAAGTAATGGGAGGAGGGAAAGGTCAGGCAGGATCGTGGGCTTGACTCTGAGTGAGATGGGAATCCACTGTAGAATACTGAGCTGAAATGTGACATGCTTCAACTTATGTTTTCAAACACCCAGCTGCTGTTTTGTTGCGCTGGGGCAAGGGCAGGCACAGAGGGATCAATTAGAAGGCTAGTGCAAACAATCCAGGCACGACTACTGGTAGCTTGGACCAGAATGGGAACAGTGTTGGCAGTGCACAGTGGTCAGATTCTGGATATATTTGAGAGCTAAGTTAACAGGATTTGCTGACAAGGAGTTGAAGGATAAGAAGAAAAAAAAAAGAGTCAAACATGACTGCAAGGATTTGGGCCTCAACAGTCAGAAGTATGGGGGCTTTTAAGTACTGGTGAAGAATGCTGAAGAGGTGGGTTTGGAAGAGTGTATCAGGGGCTCACTTTTGATATCAAGTTTAAGACCTATTAGACACCAAGTGAGGTGTGAAATAGGAAGTTTGACTTTTGAGTCTGAAATTCGGTGGAAAATCCATGTTGGAGAGATCATTCTGAGGATCATGAGCATACTTTTTAAGAACAGTGAGACCAAATGCGATCACCCAGAGAGTGGAAGATAGATGGCAACTTGGAAAGATCTAAAGGGTGAGCTTTGGGGAACTTCAGTACTTAGTAGTAGGAAAGATGAGGGAAAACGAGCAGAGCTGACTGAGAAGGAGTGGTCAAAGAGACAGCAGGAAAATCAGGACAGTATTGTTTGGGAAGCCGAGTAGGAAAGTATTTTAAGGAGAAAGAAATAATAACTATCAATTGTTGCTGCTACATCAAGCAAGAACAGCACGGAGAATTGCCTTTGGACTTAACAACGGGAAGGTTATTGGAGGCTCTGGTAAGAGCGGTTTTAGTAAAGTGGTGAGGGTGAAATCCTGATTGGAGTGGATTCCCAAAAGAATAGACAGGGATAACTGAGGATCATCTTAGAGTCTACCTGCCACGAAAAGCTAGAAAAGTTGGAAAATCAATAGCCTAAGGGAAAAAAGTCACTGCAGGGAGCCAAGGGTGGTGGTCTTGAATTAAAATGAAACCAATGAGACTACGGGAGCGTTTTTCTCCAGCTGCTTTGAGGTGTGCAGGTGCAGGCATGCGGGTAGGCAGCTCTGGCAAAGCTAGTGGTTTTACCCACTGGGCTCTAAATCGCTGGCCTCCACTGAGATGACACTGTCAGCAGCAGCATTCTCAAATAGGAAGTCAGGAAACTAGAAAGATGCTAACGGGTGAAGAAGCTCTAAAACCTACGAACAGAAAAACCTTTCTTCTCAAGCCAGCCTGTGGGCTTGGTTTTATTTTTCGATGTCTTGGTCATTTTTGTTTCCATTGTTTGAAGTAGACAGGTGTCATTTAAGGGGCTCTGTCATTTCTCTCTTTTTGATATCATCCCAGTTTCTCCTTTGTGGAGTAATCTCTTCCCCATTAGATATAGTCTATTGAGTCAGGTTTTCGGGGTGAGGGGGTGGGGAGTGACCCAGAGTAAATCAATCAGATTCTCCCTGGAGCTTGAATTGAGCAGAGGAACAAAGAGAGAGCCCGAATGCTGGGGTCTGATCGTTGCCTTGGAGGTGACCTGACCAGGCTGTTCACACAAGGGCTGTTTCTGAGGTTCTTTCCTTGCAGTCTTAGAAAGTACCTTGGCTCCTACCTGTTTACCACACTTTGATTTTCCAGGTTTCCCAGTGGTAATATGAATTTCAGATATTCTTTGTATAAATTGCCTTTTGATTAAGTTTGCCAGTCAGTTACTGTTCTTTGCAACCCCCCAAAATTCTAATTAAGAAAAAAAAATTTTATCAGTAAATCATGCTGTTAAAGGGAGGAGAGCTTTTTATTCTCCTCTCTTTATTTCTCTTACTTTCACATTTCGTTTTTAGCAGGATGGAAAAGGTGTGACATTATATCCACTATGCAGTATTTGATAAAAAGACATGTTCAACTGTGTAAAAATTCTAGATGTTTGTCGCAAGCAATGTCAACATTGTTGTCTTGTACAGCAAACATACCTTTTTCTTAAACAAGTTTTGGAAGACAAATAGCATTAGTAACAGTGAATGAACCATATTGGTACCTAGCTACATAGACTGATAGTAGAAATTGGCCCTATATTGTGGCTCAGAAATTTCTTGTATATATTTATTTTTTATTATATATGAGTTGAAAGAAACAAATCACCTTATTACAGTATAACTTGCTAGAAAGCCCTGGAAAATAAGATACTGCATTTTGAAAAATGCAGCACTAGGTAAAATGACTTAATAAAGTGGCGGTGTTCTCAAAGGGCTGAATCATTTGGTAATTCTTTTTTTCCCCAAAACCCTACATTAATTTACATATGGAAGCTAGGTTGACCTCCAATTTTTCTTAGACACAAAGTTATTAAGCCTCCCTTCCTCAAATAACTATCTACATAGTAGGACAATCCTAGCTGAGAAAATTTTTCCTAGTACAGAGCTGAGAGCAAGTCAGCATCCTGTGAGCCCTTGCCAGAGGGTAATGAACAAATGTTTTGAAGTAGACAAAAAGCCATTAAACTTGACTTTATACTATGAAACATTCCACAGTATTTCCTGACCAAGTAGGAGCTGATGGATTGGAATTTATCCCTATTGCCCTCTTTCCTCCCTTTTAAAATAAAATAAATGGCAAATAAGGTTGAGTGAGGGAAAAATAACCTAGAAAGGAACAAAAAGCCAGTGTAACTGGAGATAGCAAATGAGGGGGAGGGAGCATGGGGAGATGAGTTTGGAGAGAGAGTTGGGGCAAGATCAGGAAGGCGTTTAGAACTCAAGTAAGGCGTTGTCTGGTTGTAGGTGGAGGTGGGAGACTTGAGTGACTCATGTTTCAGAAAATGCATTGTAGCTGCTTAGTTAAGGGATTAAATTGGGGACAGGAATGGAAATAAGACCAGTCAGGATGTTGTGGTGGTCTGGACTAGAGACGGTAAAGATGGAACTAGAATGGCAGTGTTGAAATTGTTAAGAAATGGGGACAGATTCCTGGATATGGGTTGGAGATAGCACTGCTGTTAACTTTTGGAATTATATTTTGGAATGGATTCATGGGGTAAGTGAAGCCTAGGATGTTCCAGGTTTTGGATGCTAATGTTTAGTGGGTGGTGGTGCCATTTACCGTGATGTGGAAAGGCTGGGGGAGGTTCTGTTCTGGGGTGGGAGATCCGTACTCCTGACTTGTCCAGCTTGAGTTCAAGGTCCTATTGGAGGCAGGTTGCTTAGAAGGTGAGAGCCTGGATTTGGGAGGCAGGATACCTGGGCTCCAGGCTTCATTCTGCTGCCCAGTAGCTGGGAAAACCTTGGACAAGCTATTGAACATTTTTCTGCCTCAGGTTTCTTTGTATGTAAAAGAGAATAATAGAATTTACCTGATAGTGCTGATTTGAGAAGTAAATAACTTAGTAAATGTAAAATACTTAGAATAGTGCCTAGCATATGGTAAGCCCTCAACAAAGGCTAACTATTCCTACAAACCAAGTGTAAATGTCAGTAAGTGAACAAATAAAATGCGGGAGTTACTCATCAACATGTAGATGGAATTTAAAGCCACAAGAATGGCTGAGATCCTTGAGGGCAGGTGTTCATGAGCTTGGATGGGAAAAAATTACAGCTTTATTTTCACTTTTCTCAAAGGGAAAATTTGCATTCCCTTCAATGATCAATGTAGACAGCAAACCACAGTATTGTTATTAGTATCTGAGATTTGTCACTCAAGGAAAGCATAGATATTTTCATATGATATTACAGTTGCTGGAGGTATCTTGATTCATCACGTATGCTCATCGCTACTTATGAGAATTATTAGAGCCACAACAAGACCACTCATGACTGCACGCTTCCTGTCTCACATACCGGTACATTAGTTAATGTGATTAGTTAATTAGTTCATCTGGGACACAAAGGCTATGGTCGTGTTGTTTTTTAATGGACTATTTTTTTAGAGTAGTTTTAGGTTCACAAAATGGAGTGGAAGTTACAGAGATTTCCCATGTACCCCCTGCCCTGCCATATGCAAAGCCTCCCCCATTATCGACATTCCCCACCAGAGTGGTACCTTTGTTATAATTGACAAACCTACATTGACACATTATCACCTGAGGTCCATAGTTTAAGTTTCACTCTTATATATTCTATAAGTTTGGATAACTTTATAATGACATGTATACACTACTGAAGTTTCATACAGAGTAGTCTTGCCGCTCTGAAAATCCTCTGTACTTTTGTTCATTCCTCCCTCACCCAATCCCAAACAGCCTCTGCTCATTTTACTGTCTCCATAGTTTTGCCTTTTCTAGAATATTATATAATTGGAATCATACAGTATGTAGGCTTTTCAGATTGCTTTCTTCCCCTTACTAAGATGGATTTAAGTTTCTTCTATGTCTTTTCATGGCTTGATAGCTCATTTCTTTTGAGCATTGAATAATATTCTGTTGTCTGGATGTACCACGGTTTATTTATCCATTCACCTACTGAAAGACATCTTAGTTGCTTCCAAGTTTTGGAAATTATGAATAAAGTTGCCGTAAACACTGTGTGCAGGTTTTTATGTGGATATAGGTTTTCAGCTCCTTTGGGTAGATACCAAGGAGTGTGATTGCTGGATCATGGGGTAAGAGTATATTTTGTTTTGTAAGAAACCATGAAACTCTCTTCCAAAGTGGCTGCACCATTTTGCATTCCTACTGGGAATGAATGAAGACTACTGTTGCTCCACATCTTCCCCAGAATTTAGTATTGGCAGTGTACTGGATTTTAGATATTCTAATAAGTGTGCAATGATATCTCATTATTGTCTTAATCTGCATTTCCCTGATAACGTATGAGAGCATCTTTTCATATGCTTATTTGCCAAGTGCATATCTTCTTTGGTGGGGTGTCTGTTACAATTTTTGGCCCATTTTTAAATCAGATTGTTTTCTTATTGTTGAATTTTAGGAGTTCTTTGTATATTTTGGTTGATAATCTTTTATTGGAAATAATCTTTCACAAATATTTTCTTCCAGCCTGTGGCTTGTCTTTTCATTCTCTTGACAGTGTCTTTTGCAGGGCAGAAATTTTAAATTTGAATGAAGTCCGGTTTATCAATTAGTTCTTTTATGGGTTGTGCCACCACAGTGTTTTTATTTTTAAAAATTCTTGCAAACTCCTGCAGGCATTTTCATGCAGGAAAATCTCAAGATGAAGAACTAGGATACACCCAAAACTTGAATCTTCCATTTAACAAAATTCTTTTCTCTAATATCCTGTAAAGTGGGAGAGACTTAAGTTCAGTCATGTGCACTGAAAATGTTTGAGTTGGTTTTTGGACTGGAACAGAAAAGAAATTGTTGAAAGAGGTCATCGAATCAAGGATATGACCGCTGGTTGACCTTCGAGCTGGACCCAGGCTATCAGAGGCTCCTCACCCTCTCCTCTGTCCTTGGAATATACGTTCTGCTTACTGTTCGCACAGTGGGAGCCATTTTCAAGGACACAGCCTAGAAAAGGTAAGGTGTTTGAGACCATCTGGACAGAATATGTGACTGAACCCTGTTAAGACCTCCATATAAACTTCTAAGAGTCTGGCAGGCAGGTATAGAAATCTACTTGTTTTGTAGCCACCCAAGATAAGCCTGGCATGTCAGTTCTCTTGCTTATTAAACCTTCCACCCACCAATCTGGAGTGGTCTGCCTCTTTCTTCGGTCTCTCCTTGCCCTCCATGCGTGGGGCCAGTTTCAGATTGCACCTGGGTAGCTCCTGAGATTTCAAACCAACAGAAAACTAGGAAAGGTTCTAAAGTCAAATGTTTTGACATATTGTAGAATTATTGACATACCATATTTTGAAACAAGCAATGGAGGAATTAACAGCCACGCCATTCCCCTTGAATATGCACCTGGAAGGAGAATTCTTATTTTGTGAACCTCTTTTGGAGACTACCAAGGCTGTTAACATGTTGGAAATGGTGAAAAGTTGTTTTATTGCTCTGTTTTTTAAAAATTGTTTTTCCAGACAAAGCTTTGATTGGGAAAAAAAGCATTGTACTCCTTACATGCTTGGTCCCAGAATGCTCGGTAGTGTATCTGGTATTGCTACCTTAATGGAAAAGGAAGCACCTCATAAATACCATCACTTCTTGTTTTTTAACACAGACGTGCACCAGGAAGTAAGACATACGGACAGGGCGAGGGTGTAGTTCAATGGTAGAGTGTGTGCTTAGCATACATGAGGTTCTGGGTTCAATCCCCAGTACCTCCAGTGAAATAAATAAGTAAATAAATAAACCTAATTTACAGCCCCCCCCAAAACAAACAACAACAAAAAAATACGATGAAAAAAGAAAGACTGTTTTTACAATCCTGAGAGAAGCTTTGCCAACAACCATAAAAGTCATCATTATCCTCTGATAATTCCTCTGAACCAGTGCATTTAAAGAATTGTCAATAAGAGCACCAGGATATAAAGTACATCTTTACTAAATAGTTTGCTGGCTTTCCCAGAGAGCAGGACTTAACTGCTTGTTTGAATTAAGGACAGTCGTTTTAATTTTTCTGAGAGAAAAGAAATTCCACACTCGGAATAACTTGGAAAGAATGATTTGTCTTGTCTGCTCACCTGGCAGGTATTTTTAACCATATGAATGAGATAAAGCTTTCATTTCAAGCCCATTATGGTTTCTCCTTTAAAATAAAAAATTGTAAGCTTCCTAAGATTAGCAGCTGATGGGGAAGACCAGAATAGAGGCTGACATCCTTTCCAGACTTTGAAATGCTGGAGATGACTATCAGTTTCTTAAAAAAGAGAGATCTGTGGACACCTAGACACTATTGAAGACTCTTTCAGAAGTTACTTCTATCTTGATGGTGTTAAAGCTGAACTATAGATCTATAACTCTTTTTCTTTCTGATATAAACTCAATCAAAGATTTTGTCCTAGCTTACTATCTTTGATCTTAGAACCAAATCTTATTACAGTTAAACTTAGAAAGCCTTTGAGAATTCTGGTGTTCTTTGAGACAAGCCTTTTGGGCTTTGTAAAGTGAGGTAAAGAAGTTTTAACTCTATTTGCAAAATTATATGTATCTTAACAATCAAGATTTTCAATACTTGCAACGATTAAAACAAAAATTTGAAATTGATGGAATGCCCAACATATCATATATATGACATATATATGTTGTCCTGTTGAACCCAGCCCACAATTTAATGTTCTTACACAAGTTAGGAAATAACTTGAATAAGCCTTTACACTGATGTTTTAAAATAAGAAGACATGAGATTTATGTGTATTTGAAATGCATTGCCTTATTTTTGTGTTAATAAAGAGGAATATAATACATTTATTTTGAAATACTTTATAATTATATTTTAGTATATGTTCCTGTGTAATTCTAAGAATTTTCTTTTGTGCATTTAAGTATATTATTCTGGGAAAGAATGTATAGGCTTCACTTTACTGCTAAAATAACACAAAAGCAGTTAAGATCCCTTCATTTAGGGAGACAGTGCAGATAGAGAAAAAACTAAGTCATGTAATTAGGATTTGAAGAACTAACAATTAGAGGCCTAGCAGAAGAGAAGTTAGTGAACAAGACTGAGAGATAGCAGCCATGAGTCGGGGGAAAAGTCGGATAGTTGTAGCATGGAAATCAAGAGAACGTGTCTGAGAAAGGAGGTCACTTGTACAATGCATCCAAGAGGTTGATTAAGGTAGTGAGTCTGCCTTGACCTTGATGTGAATAGCTTCAGTGGAATGTAATTTCCATGAGTGAATAAGTGGAAGGTGAAGTGGAGACAGCACCTAGAGACAACTCAGTCATGGAGCCTTCCTTGCTTTGAATGGAAGCAGAGAAATGCAGCTGTTCGTTTAGGCAGATCTGTGATCAGGGCATGGTTTTTATAAGAGATAGGAGCTGCTAGGCTAAATGACTGTGCTGCTTGGGCTACTGCAATAGGGAGAGAAACTTCTGATGGAAGAGAGAAGGGGACAACAGCGGGAGGGTAATTGTTGAGAAAGAGAGAGAAGCCCTGGGATTCAGAGCACAGGCAGAGGAAAAGCTGGACATGTGGGTCCAGATTCAGGAAGGCTGGTAGGTTTGGTGATGGGGTGATGCTGGGTTCTTGTCTGCTTGTAGCTGCCCCTTGATAAAGCACGAGACAGTGTCGTTAGTGCAGGAGAAGAGTGTGAAATAGGCACGGTGGGGCGGGTAGGGAAATGTATATACCAGAAAAGTGCAGTAGAGTTCATGGGCAGTGAAAAGTGTTCATTGAGATTTGTCGTCACTCCTTCTTTTCCAGATTTTACTTTGAAAAATTTCAAACCTATCTGAAATAAGTATCTACATCCTCTTCCCTTTGATTCATATGTTCTATCTTTCTCTCTCTCCGTATTTAGTATATATATATGTTTGTTGTTGAACCATTGGAGAGTTAGTTATAATGTGACACTTCACCCCTAGAGACTTCACTGTGGAACAAGGACATTCTTCTTGAATACAGACACTACATTCAGGAATCTTAACACTGATAGCACAGTTCATGTTTAAAATTCTCCAGTTGTCCTAAATAATATTCTTAATAGTTGTGTTTTGTTTATTTACATATTTACATGTTGCTTTAAGTACTAATACCTCTTCATTCTCTTTTAACATAGAATGTTTCCTGACCTTTTTCCTTTTCTTTTCTTTCTTTCTTTTTTTTTTTTTTAGTCTTTCATTCTTTCTCGACATTAACATTTTTGGAAAGTTCATGCCAGTTGTTTTTGAGAATGCTGTCATTGTTATTTTAGAATGGGACTTAGAAAAGAGTTGTGTGATTTTCCTCAACAAAGTTCAGGTGATCAAATGCACCCAGTGAGGAAGCACTCAGGGTAATTAGATTTAAGCAGGACTGTGTGCTGTTAAGAAAAAAGAGACGTTAAGTGAAGGGTAATTGTAAGGAAGCTGGAATGATAAACCATCAGACTAAGCGGGGAGGGAGGTGAAAACGTGGGGGGAGTGATGGATAATAATGATAAAGGGGTCGTTAGTTGACTGGAGGCCTCTACAAAGTGAAGAAATAATTCTATCAGGAGCAGAAAATGCAGCTGATCAGTGAAAGCATCCATGCTTTTTCACAAACTAGGTCTGCCAAAAGCCCAATGTTTATGGATGGGATAAAATATGGGAGATAAATGCCACGCACAAAACTGTTTTATGAGCACCATTACTAGGAGAAATGTACAGCATATATATAAGGACTTATAAAGTCCTTCACCATAACTTTGACTTTATGTTCCACCTCAGAAGAGGAGTACCCATAATTCTTATACGTTATTATACTCCCAGCACCTCTAGCAGAGAGGGGATGTGTTGTTGATAGGCAGCTGTCACATAGAACATGCTAAGTGACTAATGAAGTCATTAAGCACAATAATGGTAGAGCTAAGAAAACCAGAGCACTCACTCACACACTCTATTAGCCAAACTGAATGCTCCCCAGATCACCTGCACGTCACACGGGCTGTGGTTTAATGGACATCTCAATTTCCATGACTCTACTCTGTGCCTCTTACCCCATCAAACCCAAATTACATAGGGGTAGTTGTCTAGGGAGGACAAATTCTCAAAGCTGTGCCCTCCACAAATAATTTTAGAATACGAAGGTATACAGTGACTGAAAGGTATTGTTATCACTTAATTTCAGTGATTCCAGGCACAAAGCCAGAACATCTACACATGGGGTGAGAACCAGCTGCTGTACTCAGAACTGTTTTATGAGCAACACTGAACCATGGGTGCAGATCCTGTCTGCCTTCATTCATTGACTTTCTCCACCATTGTCATCTTAAGCCAATATTCACTGAATGTCCGAAGGGTTTGATACTGACTATATAATAATTTATGTTTTGGCATATATACTTTTAACAAAGTGACATAGTATGGAAGAGGAAAATATGAATACTATTCCCTTTAAAAGGACTCTCAGACAGAGGAGCATAATGACAGGAAAAATACAGTGGAAATTATTTTCTTTAACTTTTTAGTAAGGATTTATATACTGTGCTTCTTTTTTGATAAAATAGCTAAAGTAGAATTATTTCAGTTGTGGTGTATGCTACTTAAATCAGCTTGCTGCATGAATTACTAAATTGGCTTCAGAAAATCATCTCAGCAAAACAATGTTTCCATCTCACTGTAGCCTCATCTTAGTTTATACCAGAAGCACATTCAGAAATACTTATATTAAGTTTTAATTCAATAACACTTTCATCTTGAAGAAGCTGGCTGGCCTGAATTGGAATTGGGCCTGTTGAAATAACACGTTTCAGTGAGCCCTGGAAAGAACAGACTTCAAGTGTCCCCTGGTGGCTGATAAGTAGAATAGCCAAATATAATTCAAAGTCTGGAATAAACAAGCTTTCTCTGTTACCATTTATTTATTCATTTATTTAAAAGAACTTATCAAGAAGTTACTCTGTTACACGCTAAAGATCAAAAGACAAATGGGATATGAGGGTAAATCATAGTGAAATGAGGGTAAATAATTTCAACTCTCCCTGTTAAGTGTTACTAGTGACATTTTTTCTATTCCAATCAAGTTATGTTGGTCTTTATTTTTGTAGGTATTCTTGTGGCAATTAATACTATTCAGAAATTCTTAAAGTATAAAATAGATATATCCCACACAAGTGTAATTCTTTAATCTAGAAAACACATAGTAAGTATGTATTTCTAGTTTTACCTAGGAGTAAGATGAATCCATACTGTTTTTCCTAGTTATCCATAATTGCTTTTTACAATTATCCTATTAATAATACTTGCAGTTTTTAAAATTATTTTTATTCTTTCCAGGTCAGCGTTATCAGATCTAGTAAGCAGATGAGGAAACTGAGGCAGAAGAGACAGCCTTACCTGATGAGAAAAGGAAGCACCTCATAAATACCATCGCTTCTTGTTTTTTAACACAGACGTAACAGATGAGGTTACAGCTCAAATTGTCTGATTGCACTTGGTAGATTCATCCAATGACTTTTGTGTGGTTTCTATTGGTAAATATGAGGTGTTTTATGAAGTCAGTGAGTAACGTGAGACAGCCGTTTACAAGAAGGGTCACAGCACACACGCACTCATTGGATCATCTCCAATACCAGCTACTGAGCAGCTGTCGCAATTCTCTTGAGTTGGATGGAGTCTTTTTTCAAGTTATGAAAACTCCCATATCCAGTTACCAATCCCCAGCATCATCCATGCCCTGGCTTGGCACTGCTCAACCGAATGATACGCTTGTAATGCCAGAGCAAAGTGATTACATAAATAATTTAGTTGGGTCTTCTTTAATTTTATGCAGGAGATTATAGTAATCCTAATTAGTATTTTAGTCACCCAGTACTGTCAAGTAACAGTAATCTTCTATTGAATTTCCAACACTGAGCACAAAAGGGTACAAGATTTTTAAGGAATGTATTCCTAGTTTACATAAATCAATGAGTCAAAATATACACAAAGTTGGTTTATTTGAAAGATATCAGTGGTTCTAGATGCAAGCTACAAGATAATTTTTTAAGATGTCAAAAAAACCTAGAGGTGTTGAGTTCTTGGCGTTATCATTTTAAAGCTATGCTCTTTAGTATTTTGAATTGCTATCAAGTATTTTCAATTCAGCTGTTTTTGTCCCATAAACATATTTTCATAATAACTTGCTTTCCATTTTCTCATATGTGCTTTTGAGTCATTAAAATAGTATCTCTGAGCAGTTTTTGGTTTGCTTTCATATATAGTGGTATGAAATAAGAACTATTTGTTTTTAACATTTCTTACATACCATTTAAGATTGTTTCCTTTCTGTTAATGGGTAGCAGAATGATGACTGTAACTATCATTACTTTAGATCATTGCTTTTATAAGAGATGAAGGGAAAAAAAAACTCATATGATTTTTGTGTCTTGGACTCAAAATTTACATATTTAAGTCTAGTTGGTTCGACTACACTTGAAATATAAATTCATCAGAAAGATAAAGTTGTATCTGCAGAACATGAAACAAAAATTAACATAAAGTCCTCAACTACAGTTATATTGTTACCATCTTTTGTTTTCCCATGTTCATTTACTAGCTTATTCATATATTCATTCCCTCATTCATTGATCCACAAATAAGTATCACACAAAGTAAAAAAAGTCATGTTTCTTCCCCTCCAGGAGATGCACGCTAAAATCAGAAAACCACTGTGCTGAAAAAAGATTATGCACAGGTACTTCTCACAGAAAAACAATGATAGGGAATCTAAAACTAGGGAGAGAAATATCAGAATGTTTTGGCTTTTGAAGGGCAAGTAGGAGTGAGGTAAGTAGAAGAGCTTTCTAGGTTGGTATTTTTTCAAATGTATTTAGAGATGAAACAACCTGCTGCTTTTGGGGACCCTTTAGACTAACCAGAGAAATAAGTAAGTGGCAGATCGAGAAGGGCCTGGGTGCTATGGCTGAGCTTGACTTTTACCCTGCAAACCAGGAAAAGTCACTGAAATTTCAAGTAGGAGAATAACATAACTAGGCTTGGGTTTTAGTAAGGTCACTTAGGCAATAGCATGGAAGCCATATTGGGGGGCAGTGGGCAGGGAAGTATTCCGGAGCCTACTGCACTCATCTGGGCTTGAACTAAGAGGGCAGGGAGTGGACCATTTACAGCCTTGCTACAAAGGGGTCTTTATCAGCAGCAAAAGCATATTTGGGAAGCTTATCTGAAATCCAGAATCTTGTACCATATCCCTCACCTTCATTCAGTATTTTAACAAATTCCTCGGGTAATCTGTACATCTGGGAGGCACCACTCACAGAGAAGAGCAACACAGGAGGGAAAAAAAAAAGAAAAAACTGGAGGAAAAAAAAAACACTCTGAGGTATGGTCAGTTTGAGGTGTTTATGGACTTTCACGGAAGCTGGTCCAGAGCAGCTGAGTGTATGGATCTGGAGGCTGGGTTGGAGATGCAATTTACCATTTATCAATCTCTCAGTATTTGAAGCCATGATCCGACCCAAGTTTCCTGGCATTTGCCCAGGAAATTATATCATTAGGCAGACGGCCCAGAGGGAGCACTAAGAAACATCATTATTTAAAGTTCCACACAGCAAAAGGTATCCACAAGAAACAGAAGGAGTCTCCAGTGATAGGTATAAACGTGAGGAGTGGGAAGAAAGTTCCAAGTGGCAGGATGGTCACCATTCTCATTTTCCAGCAGAGGTCACATAAATATATACAAAAGTCCATGGATTTGGCAATCTTGATGTCAGAGTAAAGCTATGGGTGGAGATTATTTCCCATTAAGTTCTTTCTTGACCTTAGTATGTGGGGATGCAATTTAGTTTCTGCTTTCAAAGTTCAGATGAGTAGAGTATGTGAGAGGAGCTTGGTATGGAGCCAGTTTGCAAGTGTTCTCTCTTCCAATGAGATGGTTAAATTCTTTGAGGAATAAGGAAGGCACATAAAGATGAGTAAGACCCAGTCCTAACCCTTAGCATTTATAACAGTTAAGAAATAAGATATCTGTAGTACAAGATGAGACATATATTATAAAATATTATAGGGATTCAAAAGAATACACTATATCCAAACAATCAGAAGAGGCTGCCTGCTTCTCCTCAGTTAGTACAGAGATTTGCTTACTTACATTTACATAGTTAATACTTAAACTATATTAATTGCTGACTTTTTCTCACAACAAATCTGATGAATTATTAATAAAGTCCCATTTATTCCAAAATCCAAGGAAACGTCAAACTCATTCATGAGATATTTATTAAAATAACACATTTAAGGAAAAAAATCAATACAATGTATACATCATTACTGAAAACTGTATACCATCATACAAAAAAGGATTTTATTTTGGGAAACTGATTCCTAATTTATGGCAAGTTTTACTTTCAGAAATAAAACCACAAAACAACACAATCTAATTCAATCTTAAAGGCTGGCATGCTGAGCAAGGAATGTTCTTATTCTTTGTAGGAGCTCCTTCTTTACACTGTCAGGTACCAGGGCTGAAATATAAAAAGAAAAATATAAGAGTAAGAAGATTCCATTTAATTAATCTCTGTCAATTTGAGATTTGATATTTTATTCAGGATTATCAATAAAATAATTTCATAAATAACTCTCATGCTTCAATAAAAAAATAGGTAAAGGCATCTGAGAAATTTGCAATTCATTATTTGAATGAACTATCCAGTACCTGAAAATACTGTGGGAAAATTCTTTAAACTAAGAGTGGAAAAAGGCCTTTTTTAAACACAGAGGCTGCAACAGATTGACAAATTTGATTAAAAAGCAACAACTTAATAAGCTTGGTGAAAATCACCATAAATGAAAACAAAAACTGAGAGTATACTCTAACAAAAGAGGGGTAATCTCTCTACTATACAATTTCCTCAACTTGGTAAAAAAAGATCAGCCGGCTTACAGAAAAATTAGCAAAGGAGATTAAGAACAAAGAGGGGCTTAACTTCGTAACAGAAATGAAAATTAATACCACATTCAGATAGCATGTTTGACAATCAGATTGGCAAAAAACCCAAAGGTCAGTAATATATGTATTAGCAAGATTGAGGGAAAACTAGTGCTCTCATATTAGCTGGTGGGAGAAATAGTAAACTGAAACAACATTTTTGGGAAGGTAATTTGGCAATATTGTATTGAAACAGATGCACATACTCTCTTGAATCAGCAAAGATGCAAAAACTTCAACAGTAGTTGTATTATATTTTTAAAATTTTGAACCATGTTACTGTATTATCTACTCAGAATATTAAGCTAAAAATGCTCTTTGAAATTTGTATTAATATTAAATGTCAATAAACAAATTTACACTATCTTCCCCCCTTTTGGCTACTAATAAGGAATAGGGAATAAACTTCTAATGTTACTTGCTTGTATCCAGAGGTAATGAAAATTTCAGATACAGTTCAATATTTCTATAAAAAAATCCACAAATACAGAAATCAAATAAGATAGATACTTCTTTTTTTAAATTGTATAGTTTAAGCCTGCCTAGAAATAAAGACTATATAGTTAATTCAGGTCTACTGGAAATGTAATCAATATGTATATTAAATATACTTTTAATCAACATTATGGTGATTGAGAACAGATCAGTTGCTTTGGGGTAACCAATAGGGTATGACTATAAAGGAAAAGCTTGAGAGACTCTTTAGGGTATGGTTACATGAATCTAATACACAGGTTCACAGAACTGAACACTAAAAAAAAGGTCAATTTTACTGTACAATATTGCTGTCAATTTAAAAAATAAATCCTAATCTTGCTAATAGAAAGAAGACTACAAACATAAAAGAAAAGATTAATTTTTACTTCTCTTTTCCTTGTTTGCTCATTCTCCAGCTGGGGGATTACAAGGGATTGAAATGTCCTAGACATAAGCACGGAAGGAGAAGCAGAGGACAATTTCTAGCCTGTATAACCAGTTCTTAAATGTTAACAGATTAAGCATAAATTACAGAAGAAAAATAGAAAAGTAAAAATCATTTAAAAATACAAATCCATGGGGGGAACAATAAATACTATTTTTTCCCCTTTGAGATATGCCTGCTTAACCAAAAAGGTCATATTCAGCTGTAAACAGCTCTAAGAGATGGCTGGGAAGGGCCATGGAATGTTTAGCTCCTTGCCAGGTGGTAGCGAGTTCAGGGAAAGTATCCTCGTACTCTCTAGTAATTTTCTTTACCTTCACAGCTGAATTCCTGCTTCCACTTATTACTACAAAAACAAAACAGAAACAAAAACAAAAAACCAAAAAACAACACAACTTTCTCAAAATCAATGAAAATAATCTAGTTACACCTCATATATGATGTAGTTCCTGACTTAATATCTATCACATATTTATCAGTGTTAATGTACTATTTCCTCTTTCCTTTGGCTTCTGTAAACAAGGCATTAAAAGGAGACACTAAGAAGGTGGCTGAAGTATAAGTCTTAAATATGAATTACCCTGACCATGAAGTTATGGAGCTACCAAACTCTTAATCAGACATTCAAGAAAAGTTTTGTTTTTAATAGGAAAGAGCACAATGACTTGGCTGGAGTAAAACTCTGATTAGGATAAAGTTTATAAATCCTAGCTTCAGGTAATACTTGCCTTTAAAAAATCCCATTTAAAAAAAAATTATGTATTTAACATAGTAACATAGTATTTTAACAGCCGTATCAACTTACATTTATATACTGTTTTAAGAGTGCAAAAACACTTTATGCCTCTTGTTTGTTGCTCAAGACCATGCAAGGAAGTTAGTGAGGAAACTCTAACTCCTCCCAAAGAGGAGATGCAAGTACCCATATAATTCTGGGAAGGGTGCTTTTCATCGTAAAAAGAAAAAGCTGAACCAGCAAGAGAGAAGAAAATCAGGTCTTAGCACACGGCTCCTTTCACACAATTTCTATTCCTTACCTCTGCCTTTTGGTGTGATTTCTGCCACCAAGTCATCAACAGTAACGTGTTCTAGTCCTTTTTCTTTAATTACCTCTTATGCAAAAGCAAAAAACAAATCATATCATTTAAAATCATTATCTGTAAGAAAGATTTTCATAGAGGAAGGGTTAAGATCATGTTTTTAGAGTGCAGACTGGTCTTTAAAAAAAAAAAAGAGGACACTTCTTTTTTTCTTTTCAAATGAAGATTTAGTTCAACCTTAAATACAGTAAGTATTCACCAAATCAAAATCATAAAACAAATAATTATAACAGAGTGAATTTAAACTGTAAATTCAAATCTAATATTTATAAAAAGCTGGGAATTTACAATTGCACAGACTTTATTTCACTATACTCATACCAGCTCTTGAACATGGAGGGGGAAAAAGCTATTATTTGAGTCTAACTCGTAATTTCACAGCCCCAAATTAAAGTACAGAACAACTCCTTTGCTCCTTTCTCTTCTCTATGCTGGGCCAAAAGAAAGAGAAGGAGGAAAGCAGTTAACACTTCCTGGACCGCTATTATGTGCTGGGTGCTTTACATCATTTAATTTCATCATTTAATATTCACAATAATTTAATGGGCTGGGCATTCTTCCCACTTCACAGGTGAGGCAAATGAGGCTTAAAGATTAAATAGCTCATTCAAACATGACTTGAAATCCAGCTCTAGTCTTTTACCAGTGAAGGTCTGTATGATCTCAAAGTCTATGCTTTTACTAACTTGCCACATTGCCTTCTTAGAGTTAATGATATAAATAGTCCCTATTATCATTATTGTTTGTAGAGACCATTACAATACAATGAGAATTCACTGTAAATATCCAGGATTCCATTTTACCAAAAGCTGAGCCAGAAAGGAAGGAGGCTCATCTATCTAGTGGCATCATCATCAATATCCAGCAATTTAACAAGTTTCCATTCTACATTTTTTAAAGACAGGAGATGTAATTCCTGTAAGTCTGTCAACCTTAAAGTGCTCAACTTGTTATTAAGTTAAAACAGACTAGGAATAACATGTTTCACTTTGAGCATACCAGGAAAGATAAGATTCCATGCCACAGAAAATCCTGACTCACTTAATGTTTTAAGAGACACACAAAGAAAACAGGTCTACAAATCATCACTGAGAGAAGGTTATCATTGCCACAGGATTCAATTTTCTATTTGTTTATAAAATTATACTTGAGCACTCAATATCAATATATCTTAAAATACTACATTTTTTTCTAGTGAATTTCAAACCAGCACAGTTGAGAGCAATGGAATTAGCTTATCTTCTAAATGAAACTGATTACCTTTACAGTGTGCCTTCAACTGATCCTTCCAGCCACATTCAATTAATTTAGCTCTCAGCAATTCTTTGAGACTGTTGAAAAAGAAGTGTTTCCAAATTAAACTACAACAGCATACAATATCTTAGATAGGAATGTTTGAAGCAAAGTTTCAACTGTTCAGTTAAAAATCCCCTGCCTTCCAGTTACAAAACTTCAGTTCAACCATGGCCTAATTTTGGTTCTATCACTTAAAAGTTTTTTGATCTTACGCGAGTCATTTAAACTCTGGGTCTTATTCTTGTCATCAATCAAGTTCAATGAAGTGGGTGGAGTACAATACTTCTTATGAAAACCTAGTTTCTGGTCTTCTTACATACTTTCTACTTCCCTCCACCAAAAGGAATATTGTGGGTTTTGTACAATGTCAAAGGTATTAGTTGAGTTTGAAGCAGCTGCACTGTTGAAATCTTAAAAACTCCAAAATCCATTCTCTCTCTCTGACCTCACAGACTTCCCCCTCCCTCTTACCCACTAACCTTCTAAATTATACATTAACTATGGTGTTTAATTCTAAAACACATTTTAATATTTCAGTAATTGGCATGCCTATCATAATTTAATTGGCAGTATTTTCTTTATTCTTACTGGTAAAAAAAATAATGGTGTGTATTGCAACTAATGGCATCATGGGTACAATAAAATACTTTATCCCTTTGCCATGCCTCCTCTTAAAAAACCCTCAATCTTCAACCTAAATCATCTCATTTCTTAGCTTAAACATGTCACATCCCAAACCAAACCGCTTCTTTTTCAATATTCCTGACATCTACTACGTGACATTTTCATCTCAGCGTTTAATTAAGTCTTTTAATCTTAATAGGACCAAACTCCAACTCCTGCTTCTCTTCCACCTCAACCTGTTCTTGTCAAAATGCCAACTGGGTCCTCAAGCCAGAAGCCTTGGCAGCGTCCTTCACTCAGCAATTCTGATTAACACTAACATCCAATCCATAAGCATATCCTATCGGTTCTGGTTTTATTTAAAAAATTTTTTTGCTGTTAACTGTGAGCACATGCCCATTTATTTTTGAAATGATCGTTCTGTGTTTTTTTTTTTAATGGAGGATTAAACCCAGGGCCTTGTGCATTCTAAATATGTGCCCTACCAGTGAGCTATACCAATCACCTATTTTATTATTTTTAAAATTATTATTATTTTTTAATGGTGGTACTGGGGGTTGAACCCAGGACCTCCTACATGCTAAGCACATTCTCTGCCACTGAGGTATTCCTCATCCCCTGGTTCCAGTTTTAAAACACATATCTGAAATCCAAATGTTTTTTACCACCTCTGCCATTACTACAGAGCCACCATTGTCTCTTGACTAGACTGTTGCCAAAACCTCCTAACTTGTCCCCCTGATTGTTCCTGTGTACAGTTCCTTCTCCTCCCACTGCTCAGAACCCTCCAGTGGCTTCCCAATTTACTCCAAATAAAGTTCTGAGTCTTTACTACAGCGTAAGTGACCTTCCGTGGTCTGCCCCCTCCCCAGTGATGGCTCTGACTTTATCGTTTCTCTCCCTCTCCCAATTTACTCAGTCTCATTAGCTTCTATGGGTTCCTCAAAATGCCAGGCAAGCTCCTGTCTCAAGAGCTTAGAGGCCCCTCATACCCTCATATCCTTTTGATCTCTTATCAGTGAAGCCTTGTTTTTTTTTCTATCCAAAATTACACACCTGATTATTCTCTGCTTTATTTTGCCTCTAGAACTCATCACCATGACACATTACACATCTATTTTCTGTCTCCTCCCATTAGAC
The DNA here is from genome assembly GCF_048773025.1 of Camelus bactrianus. NCBI lineage: Eukaryota > Metazoa > Chordata > Mammalia > Artiodactyla > Camelidae > Camelus > Camelus bactrianus. The sequence continues at coordinate 15,426,005 of NC_133563.1, read as the reverse complement.
TGTGAATTGTATAAAAGAACCGACTTCACTACTGTATCTCCAGCACCTCAACAGTACATGGTATTAAGTAGAAACTCAGTAACTTTGAGCTGCATGATGGAAATACAAATAAACAATACATAATCCCCTATGCTTATCACTGGCAATCCTCTTAGTTTCTCAAGACACTGTTCTAGAGGCCTTCTTCCTCATTCCTTATTCCTCATATCAAGGGTTGTTGACTTTACTTTAAAAAAAATTCTAAGTTCTCCTTTCCATTTTTGTTGTTTTTCACTTTTAATCTCATGTTATCTTTTGCAATCTATCTCTAGCCCTTCAAGTCTCTGCTCCACACTGCCAAAGTAACATTCCTCAAGTGCAGATGTGATCTAGTCATTCCTTTTCTTAAAATTTTTTAATGACTCCCACCACCCAAGGATGAATTCAACAGTAGTTTCTGCAAACCCACCATCCATTTCCCTGCCATTTCTTTGACAGTAAAAACACTCCACAACTCTCGGTGTAAGAAATCTGGGTTGGGCTCTAGCAATGGAAATGTGACCTAGGCAAGGCTGATCATGAATGATCTGTTACCTAAGTAAGATGGTAATCAAGCTAGGTCCTTTGCTGAAACTACTAGGGGGAAGGCAGTCTCAGCTGGAGGGATGTAAAGTTTCAACCGCTAATCTCTGCCACCCTGTGGGTACTGCCTTCTTGAGAATAAAGCCAATACAGAGGGAAGCAGAGATGAGAGAGAGAGAAGACATTCTTGGCAACAATTTTTGAGTACCTGGAGCGAGTGGTGCCTGAAGAACCCTTAAGCCCTAGACTTTTAGTTACATGAGCTTATATATTTCCATTGTTTGAGCCAGTTCCTGAGTTCAGTTTATCATTTTCAATTTAAAGAATTCCGATTATACAAAAGCCACACTCTTCCTGTCCACTATCTTTCACATTTTAATTGTGCAGTTCCCCAGAATATTATGTTGTAACAAATCTCTTTGAATTTACATATTTGGTTCCATCTGCCTAGATTGTCATCCCTCCTTTACTGGGTTGGGGAATGGCTAATCTTTCTCTCCCGGCTGAAGTACCTCTTTTACTATTCTGTGAGACATTTACTGATCACATTAACCTCCAGGTAGAGCTGAAAGATCCCTCTTGTTTTTTATATATATTTCTCTCATACAATTTATCATCCCACTCCAGGAAGTCTTTTTTGATTCCTTTGTACTTCCAAACCTGTTCATTCTTCAAATATTTACTTGGCTAATTATGTGCTAAGCATGATGCTGGGTTTATTTCTGCTGTCAAGAAACTCTGATTATATTGGAGGATACAAACTAGCAAAGTAGGTGGTTACAATACAAGGTGATTAAAAGCTATGACAGGACAAGGTATGTGGGAGTTAACAGATTCCTAGAAGAGATGATATTTAAATTAAGACCTGAATGATGAGCTAGAATTAAAGATGGGAGGGAGGAAGAAGAATGTTTCCGAGAGTAGGAATAGCACATGCTACTCTCAGGTTAAAAGAGTTTGGTAATTGAAACTGGTTCTCTCATGTTGTCTCCCTGTTAAAAACTGAGTAACATTGTATCTTCAATTGTAGTTATTTGAGTATGCATTTTTCTTCTCCATTAGATTATATGTTTTTTGAGAGTAATTTCTTGTTCATCTTTCTACATTATCTCCTTCCAAGTCTCACAATATTGAACAGAACTAATCACTTTTTTAGAGATGACAAGAATTGAAGCTTTTGATAATCTCAATTTTCTGTAATTACTTCCACTGACATCAGTTTTGTTATTTGATATTTAGATTCTCATAACACAACTATAATTTAAAGATGTTAAATTTAATTCATCAACATAATCTGTTACTTACCGTTCTCTTTCTCCAGTTTCTATCAACTTTTGGTTAATCGCTGCTCTCATCTGCGCATCTTTGTTCATCTTGCTAACCTGAACATCAACATGTATTTTCAGATATAGAATACTTACAAAGCATTTTTTTCTAAATCCTCTAGGCAAGCACCTCAACATGTTTAACATTCTGTCAACTGAAGGGGTGATAAATTTCAACAATGTGTTAATTCATTACTCTTAGTATTATTTACTGCATCCCAAGAAGTCATAATGATGAACTATTCAGTTTTCTTCCCCCATATACTCTTTATCAATAAGTCTTTGGATAATAATAATTACTGTAACATTTATTAAACATTTATGTGCCTGGCACTGGGTTAACACATTGACTTTTTATCTCATTTAATTCCCAGATCTTATTCTTTTATGTAAGTAGTATTAAGATAATTTGTATTTTACAGATGAGGAAACTGAGGCACTGAGATAGTAAACTGGTAAAAAGAGGATTTAAACTCAGGTACTGTGACCCTAGAAGCTCCCAAACACTTTAACAGCACATAATTGCTAATCATTTCCGCACCTTAACTGCATTCACAATTTTGGGGGAACCATATTACCTAACTATCAATAAGAGATTAAACACACCTGGTGAAAAGTGTAATTTCCTAGTAAAGCTTTAAGTGCTTTACTTTACTTTTCACTAGGATATATCCAGAATTACAACTGTCAAACTAGCTTTAAGTTTGTGTGTGTGCTCGCTGTTTACCAAAGAGCTTGCTGGTGGGTTAAAGAGAAAACAAATCTCAAACTAACTCTTAACTTAGAAAATTCTCAATTTTTAGTAAAAACAAACAAAACAGTGCAGAAAGGAGAGTAAGGTTAGGTTGTAAAACTTGGGATAAGCTAACATTACTCCACTCATCTGTCACTAACTTGAGACTACTTGTGTTGTCTCCAACCTCGCTTATATGAAAACTTAGACTGGCAATGAGTTTTCAGAGTTGATTTTCTTTCTTTTTTTGAGTGGAACAGGAAAAAGGAGAGGTTGAAAAGGGACTAGGAAATGTTTGCTTTTGAAGTTGGAGGCTAACATTTTCAAAATAATATAAGGTCTAGACAGTACCATTCCTAGAATATTTAACTTGATCTTGCCTTGGCCCCTAAAATACAGATAGTGACCTTGGACAAGTCAGTTCTTAAAGGCCTCAGTTTTCTCACTGGTAAAACAAGGGCGCTAGGGGATCCCTCCCAGTTCAGACATTCTTTGGGAAAATAGAACAGGGCGGAGACAGCGGGAGAGGCGGGAGGGGAGGAGCCAGAAAACAAAGCGAGGACTGGCTTCAGGCCAACTCCGGTAGCACGCCCTGTCGGAGAGCCCTACAGGCCCGCGAGCGCGGGTCGGGGAAGCTAACGAAAGACAGCACATCGAAACGAGCCTGGGCTGGGCCCGGGTCCCGGCCCTGAGGACCACGGGCATAGCTCACCACCATCACCGCGGGCGAGGGCCGTCCCTTCCCAGCGACGAAATGACCCTTGCGCTGACGACCGTTACCTACCACACTCTTCGGCTGCCCGGACCTAGACCCTCAGTAGCTCGGGCACCTAAGCACACAGAAAGCTAGCACACGCATTTCCGGGGCGGGTCTCGCCACTCTGCCTATAATGTGAGAATTTAACCAGCGCGGGCCGCCTCCTGGTCGCTCCGCCTTCTGGGTAAGAGAGTCCAGCTCCTGCTGTCGTATGAGCAGGAACGTCCCCGGAAAACTACACATCCCACCATGCAACAGAACCAACTTTCTCGAGAACACTACGTTTCCCAGAAGGCACGCCACACCGCAGTGTTTTCTGGGATGGGAACCACGCTGCCTCCCAGGCTGCGTGCTGCGAGTTAAGCGCGGACCTTTTAACGGGAGATTTATTAATTATCACGCTAGGACCCTGGAAGGCGATGGAGGTGGCAGCTAATTGCTCCCTGCGGGTGAAAAGACCTCTGTTGGATCCCCGCTTCGAAGGTTACAAGCTCTCCCTCGAGCCGCTGCCCTGTTACCAGCTGGAGCTTGACGCAGGTGGGAAGCGGCGGCGTCCCCTCGCACTCTGTTCCTTTCCCCTTTCGGCTGCTTTCTGCCTGGCCCTTCCAGCACTTTCTTCCTTTCTGACTTCAGCTGGCAAGGCGACCGTGGCCTTCCTCACGGCTCGCTGGGCTCGGGTGGACTCAGGGTGGCTGCTTCTGGAGAAGGACTCCCATTTCTGAACCCTGAGAGAGCCGCCTTCTAGTGGGTTTTTCGTAGCGGGACTCTGGCTCGGCCTTCGGCTCCGCCGCCCGGGCTCCGCGTTCCTTAACGCGGTGCTGGCTGGACTCTGCCCGCCTGTGGGTCTTGGCCTGGCCCCTGCTGCGGCGAAAGATCAGGATAGACTTTCGTCCTGGTGCAGCCTCTGTAAACGTGTGTGTTGAGAAGCCAAACAGTTTGGAGGACCCTCTGCTCCTGTTTCCTCTGGCCGAGACCCAGTTCTTAGAAGAGAAAGTCCATTGCAGTTAAGAGTATTTTTAATTACCTAGGGGCTGTCAGACTAAAGACTACCGTGGATTACGTTTCGAGAGAAGTTTGAGGAAAAGTTGGTTTAGCACCCATACTTCTACTACTAGTTTTGTTTATTTGTAGATGGCGAGAACATTCATCTTTGTTTTTACAACATAAAGAATGATATTTTTGTTAAAGATGAAAAGCCCAGGGGTTGCATTTTTAATAGAAAACCGTATTGGTTCCAATACATATTGTCAGTGAATCACACTTTGAGAAATAGTTAATAGACTTCACACTATCAAGTAAATGTTTATTCATTTAATATATAACTTATGTAGTAAATTCAGAAATCTCTATTAAGAGCCTGTTTTATGCTATATGCTGATACTGTCAAGGTGAATATGACACAGTAACATAAAAATGCTATTGTCTGGTTAGGAATAAAAAGTGTAAGTAGATAATTATAAGACAGTGTGGTAAAGCAGTGATAGGGATATGTACAAAACATAATGGTAGTATTTCAGTATCTTTCCCAAACCAGCCCAGGACATCTGGGAAAGCTTCCTGAAGGAGTTGATGTCTAAGTTAAGCTTTAAATGGTAGGTAGGAGTTGACCAAGGTAAGAGGAAGTGAGCTTAATATTTCTTTTCCTTCCCTTCTCTCTCCCACCCCGTGTGAGTAAATGGTACCACTATGTTAGTTACCTTTGCATTAAAAAAAATCCCAAAACTCAGTGTCTCAAAACTATAAGCAGTTATTATTGCTCACACCTCTACAGGTCAGCTAGGTGGTTCTAGTCATGACTGGACTTCTTATAAATTTGGGGGTTCTCTGGCTGTAGTCTGGTTTAAGATTATTTCTGATGCTCTCTGCTTGGCTTTCCTCCTTGAGGTCTCGCATCCTTCAGCAGGCTGGCATAGGCTTATTTGGAGAGACAAGAAGCAATGCACAAGTGCTGTATCAAGCTCTGCTTGTAGTAATTTTACTGTTGTCCCATTGGCCAAAGCAAGTCATGTAATCAAGCCTAGAGTCAGTATGGGAAGCTCAAACCAAAGGGCATAGATCCAGGGAAGCATAAAGTATTGTGACTACTCGGCAAGTCGATATAGTTGCTCATAGTGGAGTCGACTTTGGTGTATTTCTTTTCTTTTAGCTCCTATTCAGGTTTTCAGCAAATCCAATCAACTCAAAATCTTGGCTTCTCTATGCCCCTATCCCTGTTCCAGTCATTATCTCTCACGGGAACCATAGTACCTTCCTAGCTAGGCTTCCAGCCTTGGATTTTGGGCTCATTCATTCTATTCTTTCTAAGGCAGTACTTACTACAGTTTAATTCTACATTTATTTGGTATTTGTTTCCTCCGCTAGGCTGTAAGTTCCATGGGTACAATGGTGTGTTTCTCTTTTGCATACTGCTCTCTCTAGTGCTTGGCGTAGTGGGTACTCAGAAAACGGGGTAAACGAAGAAGAGAAGTTGTTGAGGTCATTCCATTCATGGCAAAGCAAAGGGGAAAAATGAGGTTGTGTGCAGGACACTATTACAGCCCTGTATTGCCAGAGCAAAAAATTTCCTGGGAAAATGAGAGGACTTAGATGAGGGCACTTTTTGTCTTTTGGACTTTGCCCTAAGTCAGTGTTTCCCAGACTTCCATGGGCCACTACAATAAAATATAAAGCTCAGCTGTCACAGATTTGCCAATTTTTTAATTTGCTTACTGGAGGTGTTTCTTAAAAACTGTCATGTACTCGTCCACCCTTTCATAAGCAAAAGGATATTTTAACACCAAAAAAGCAGAAAGCAGAATCTCACAACAAATAGTCCTCTAAATTGAATACATTAACTTTTGAAAACCTGTTAAGTTGTCCTTTTTCTCGCCTGATTTCACTGGTGTTGGTCTTAGAGGCTGTTTGGCATGCACAGATGGAGTCAATGAGGTGCTGTTTAGGGTTTTAAGTATGAAGGAAAATGACAGGCTTGGGGATTGAATTGATTACTCCTAGGCTTTGTGGAGACTGAGTTTGGAAGAAGAGGGGAATGGAGACTGGAAAAACCAATTTGGAGGCTTTGCAGTAGTTCAGATAAGGGGCTTTCGTTAAGAATTAATTATTTGAGGAGGATGAAGAAGAAGAGGTTAATTCTTTTAAAAACTATCACTTCTAGAGATATTGTGAACTATGACTAAGCAGCTCCTCCTGACAATTTGATTTCTTTTATAACCAACCCAAGGAATTTATATTCAGCAAATGGCAGGCACCTGTGGTGTGTGACGCTCTGCATTTGGAATGTGAGAATGAAGATGTGGTGTCTGGTCTCAAAGAGCTAGGATTGAGTTTTATTCTCTTGTCTTAATTGTAATTAAATTGTTCTGAAATCTTCTCTGCTACATAAATAGTAAATGTCACTTTGTGTTTTTCTGTTCCAAAGAACTAAGTAAAAAAACCTTTCATATAAAATTTTAACTGCCCTTTGACCCAGCAGTTCTATTTCTGGACATTTACCTTACATTTTTTCCACTAGAATCTTCATTCAGTAAATGTATTTATTTTCCTCCTGTATTTCACCTAGCTAATTCATACTCCATTCTTTCATCTTGGTTTACATGTTTATTGACTCAGCGATTCCTTTCTTGACTATTTAGTTTGAATCTATGCCATAGAATTTGTACACGTTAGAATCTGTACTTTCCCATGGTACCTGGGACTTCGCAGACTTTAGCACACTTTGTTGCATTTGGTGTCTCTTTTCTTTGCTAAGACTATTCTGTATTGAGGGTCCTGTATCCATCTTTTTCAGTGCTTCATCTCTGGGCTGGAGCATGCCTGATGAATGATCTTTATATTACAGATAACATTGAACAGCTTTATTGAGATATAATTGACAGTAACATATTTAAGTGTATAGTTTGACAAGTTTTGACATGTGTATGTATACACTCCTGAAGGCGTCACCACAATCAAGATGGTAAACTTAGCTCTCATTCCCCAAAATTCCCTTGTGCCCTTCTGTAACCAGCCCTCTGTTCCTCCCCTTCTCCTTTCAGTCCCTAAGCAACTCCTGATCTGCTTTCTGTCACTATAGATTCATTTATGTTTTCTGGAGTTTCATATGCATGGAATTAGACAGTATGTACTTTTTTGTCTGGCTTCTTTTACTCAGCACAATTACTTTGAATTTATCCTTACTGTATGAGAGAGGGATATTGAAATCTGACTATAATTGTGGGTTTTCCTATTTTTCCTTGCAGCTATATCAGTTTTTGCTTCATGTATTTTGAAGCTGTTTTATGTTACATAAACGTTATTAATTATGTCCTCTCGATAAATTGACCACCTTATCATTATGAAGTAACCTTCTTTATCTTTGGTGATAGTCTGCTCTGAATTCTACTGTTTAATACTAGTCACTCCAGCTTTCTTTTAATTAACGTTACCAAAGTGAGTGTATATATGTGTATATATATTTTTTTCCATTCTTTTACTTTTACCCTATTTGTGTCTTTGTATTCAATGTCCATTTCTTATTGGCAAAAACAGTTGGCTCTTTTTTAATTCAAACTGATAATCTCTATCTTTTAATTAGACTGTTTACATTTAATGTGTTCATTGATTTTGTTAGGTTTGGGTCTTTCATCTTGTTGGTGTTCTGTTGGTCCATTTAGTCTTTGGGAAAATGGAATTTTCCCACTTCTCTGCCTTCTTTTGGATTGAGTATTTTTTTAATGAACCCATTTTTATCACATTTGTTGGCTTATTAGCTATAATTTTTGGCTTTTTTTCAGTGATTGCTTTAGGGTTTATACTATACATTTTTAACTTACACAATGCACTCATGTTACACTGCTTCACGTGTAATATAGGAACCTTACAAAAGTATACTTAAATTTTTCTCCTTTATGCTATTGTTGCCATGTGTTTACTTTACATATTACTATAAACTCACAATACATTGTTATTATTTTACTTTAAATAGTTAATTATCTCTTAAAAGAGATGTAGATGATATGGAAAAAATCTTATGTATTTTTTCCTATAGTTGCCATATCTGTTGCTCTTCACTCCTTTATGTAGATTATTTTTATCTATAATTTTCCTTCTGCCTGAAGGATTTTTAATCTTTCTGATAATGTGAATCTTCTGGTGATGAAATATTTCAGCTTTTGTATGTCTGAAAACATTTTTATTTTGCCTCGATTTTCAAAAGATATTTTTGCCAGAATTTTGACAGAGTTCTAGGTTGACAGGTTTTTTTTTTCTTTCAGTGCTGTAATGGTGTTACCCCCTTGTCTTCTTGTATTGTTTCTGATTGTATGTTATCCTTTGTTCTTTTATTTATAACACCTCTTTTTTTCTTTGGCTGCTTCTGAGATTTTTCTGTTTCATATTAGTTTTGAGCAGTTTGATTATGGTGTATATTGCTGTGGTTTTCCTCATGATTCTTGTGTATGGGGTTTGTTGAACTTCCTAGATTCACTGGTTTATAGGTTTCATCAAGTTTGGAAAGTTTTCAGCCATTGTGTTGTCTAGTTTTTTTGTTTTTGTTTTTCCTTCTTTGTTTTCTCCTTTGAGGAATCCAGTTACCCTTTTTTAGGTTACTGGAAGTTAACTCCAGCTCATCAATGCTCTTTTCATTTTTTTTTAAACTTTTATTTTGGATAGTTCCTATTTTCTTGCCTTTAATTTCAGTAACCTTGTTTTTTGCAATGTCTATTCTGTCATTAATCCCATCCAGTGTATTTTTCATCTTAGATATTATAGTTTTCATTTCTAGAAGTTTGATTTAAATAATTTTAATAACTTTCATGTCCCTGGTTATCATTTTGAATATTTGGAATGTACTTTAATAAACGTTTTGATGTTCCGTTCCACTAATTATAACTTCTGTGGCATTCTGTATTGGCTTCTGTTGAATGGTTATTCTCATTGTGGGTTTTGTTTTCTCTCCTCTTTGCATGCCTGGTAATCTTTGATTGGATACCAGAAGTTCTGAATTTCACCTTACTGAGTATAAGACGTTTTTGTATTCTTATAAATCTTGAGCCTTGTTCTGGGATGCAGTTAAGTTGCTTGGAAACAGATTAATTCCACTGGGTCTTACCTTTATGGTTTTTTTAGGCTGGTCTGGAGCAGTGCTCAGTCTAGGGCAAAATTATTCCTCACCACTGAGACAAGACTTTTCTGTGTACTGTACCTATGAATTAGGAGTTTTCTCTGGTCTGCCTTGTGGGAGCAGTCATAGGTCTCAGCCTTGTGTGAGTACCCGACACTGTTCCCTCTAATCCTTTCAGGTGGTTCTTTCAGTGGCCTGAGGTAGTTTCCTCAAACATATGCCGTAGTACTCTGCTGAATGTTTGAGAGAGACCCTCTGCAGATCTCTGGAGTTCTCTCTCATTCCCCTAGCACTTTGCCCGATGCCTTAGTCTTTCCAGACTTTCAGCTGGGAAATTTCCTTAATCCAGGGAATTAGTCACGTTCTGCCTCACTTTTCCCTCTTTGTGCTGTGGACTGGAAACTTACTAAGTCTCTAAGCTGGGGCAGTAGTCAGGCTCACCTCATGTGTTTCTCTTCTCTTAAGGATTGCTATCCTTTATTGCCTGTTGTCTCCCATTTTGAAAATTGTTTCATGTAATTTTGTCTGGTTTGTTTTATTTTGTCTTAACTAGTTGTTTCTGAGAGAAGGATAAATCTGGTCACTATTATTCCATCTTGTTTGCTCAATACATATTTTTAAAAAATAATCTCTATAGAATAGTAAAGCTAGAAACAATTGAAATGGGTTAATGAAGATAATGAGAAAATGGGAGTGTAGGATGTTTTTAGAGAAGTTTGAGAAGTACAGGGTACGAGAGAGCTCCGAGTGCAGGGCAGAGAAGAGGAAACTTTTGTCATTTTTTTTATGGAAAGTTTTTTACCTTTTTGTATATAAGTGGAGGAGAAGGGGCCAGTGGAGAGGAGATAACTTGAGGAAGGGCCTAGAAGAGGCAAGAAAGAATAGTCATAAACAGCTGTGTGAGAATTAGCCTTGGAAGGGAGGAGAGGAACAGGGAAATTAACATTCTTTTTCTTCTGAGGTGCCATGTAGCAAATACTTCACATGTTTTTAACTTAAGCTTGTGAATAATTTTATAGGATGCATATTATTAACTTTTGTTACAGAAGAGGAATCAGGGTAGAAAGTCAGGTAACTTAACCTTAAGCTGCTTGCCAGTGGCAAACCTGACCCTAACACGCATGCTTTTTCTAATGCTTTATGTGGTCTCTCCGGGCTGTTTCTTCAGGGCAGGGAGAATAAAAGCTGGTGAAGATTTAAGCTGTAATTGGAGTAAAGGGAGAGAAGAGCCTTGTAACCACTGTATTTATGTAAGTTTACTATGAAATTCATGCCTACTCTTCTGGAGGAAAATTTGGGGAAGAGAAACAGAAGCTCTACCCTGTTCTATAAATTTTGCTTCAGAACTTGTTATACAGACTTGTACTCTTGCTTTTTTATGTTTATATGCAAATAGCAAACTCAGTAATTAGGTAAAAAGAAGATTTAATTCATTAGGTTGATTCTAGAAGATGAGTGGTCTAAGAAGTGACCTTCATAAATTAGTGTTCTTTGCCTCTTCCTTTTTAAAAAACTGCTGTACTTTGCTCATATAAGTATCGTAGTGAATCATATTTAATCGGTGTCAGAAGCATTGAATATTGACAATTTCATGTGGTTCACCATAATTGTCTATTTTGAAAGGACAAAAAGCGGTAATTGTGACCATTGTTAGCACCATTAGGAAAGGGATCATGTCTGTTTTATCTACCAGTATTGGCCCTAGTACCAGGCACCATGTCTGGTACGTGATCAACATTCAGTAAGTAATTTGTGAATGAAAAACTAGAAGTTTTTGAGGTTCCATGCATGCTTTATAAGAAATTTAGGTAAAGATTAAGAGAAATTTCCTTCTTGTTAGGCCCTAAGTTCTTTTTGAAAGAATAAGAAGAATTTTTCAGCAAACCTCTTTTATTTCCAATGGAAGATAATGTTAAATGATAAAATAGTTTACTACACTGGCTTCTTAGCCCCCTGCTAAAGAGATTCCTCTCCTTCAGTCAGTTAAAAGGTCCAAGCTAGTTTTGAGACTGCTGTCCCTGCTGTCCACCCCTCTCTTAGGCTCTACAGAAGAGCCCTGCTAGTGGCTCAGCTCTGTCACATTCTGGACACTGCTTTTCTCTTTTCATTTGCTCTGCCTGCCCTTGTATACTCAAAATGATTGATGTGGTAAGTGCAGTAACTTTCCTTTCTCATTTGGGGCCACAGGGGTGGCCTTTTTCTGTGTACTGTCAGCTTTTGCAAAACAATGTAATGTGCCCTTCATTTGTGTCCTAATAACTTACACAAATTACCTTGGCAGAATGCAGCAACTGAACACTTAGGCTATTTCATGGTTTCCAAAAATGGTTTTCCAGATCTGTGTATTCACAGACGAGCTGTTGTACTAAGGTAGCGGGCTAAGAAGTCTCTGGCTTGTTCAGGATTGCACAAATATGAAGAAAATGTATTTGTTATATCATTGCCTAATATTACTGCTTCGGGCCATTATGTTACCTTGCACACTTCCTGCAGTATTGAGTTTAATCCACACAGTGGTGCTAGAAAACCAAGAATTGATGATTGTTTCCCTTCTAATCAGTGGAATAGGTATTTTTAACTTCCTTATAAAATAAATATTTCCTTGAGTTATATAATAACAGTTTCCTCAGCCTCTATCAAATCTTTCATAAAGTGCTAATGATTTTACCTCTGCTAGGTCTCCACACTTCAGCTCTCCTTCACGTGGATTACTGCAAGAGCTTCCTGATGGATCTTCCTGGGTGTACTTTCCTTTGCTCTGGTCTGTTTTCTGTATTTAGTTATAAGTAATCTTTTATAAAATCGAATCTGGACTCTACTCTCCTACTTAAAAGCTCTTTAATGAATTCTTATTACATTGAGTTTATCAACAAAGATAAATAAAGGCCTTTTGTGATCCCGCTTCTGCCCGGTTCTCTAGCTTATCTGTAGCCTCTCCTTGTACAGTTCTCCTTGTTGCTCTGTGTTTCAACGAGGCTGGCCATCTTTTGGTTTTTTGAACACAAGTTTTTCCTCCTACTTTCTCCTGCTCTCCTTTTGCCTGTGATAAGGGTGCGTGTGTGTGTGTGTGTGTGTGTGTGTGTGTGTGTGTGTGTGTGTAGGGATATTTCTTAAGTTAACACTACCTTATTCTTTGTAGCTTGGCTCACATTTTTGAAAGCCTCATTAATCCCCAAGTAGATCAGCTTCCAATGTTATTTCTTCTCATGGTTCCCAGTAATTTTTCTTTGTAACATTTATTACAGTTTAATTTTCTATTTATTTATTTGACTATCATCTGTCCATTTCCCCACTGGATCATAAATGCTAAGAAGGTAGATTCTATGTTGTTTGATCATCATTGTATCATTTGTGCCTATTAAAATATTTGCTGAATAAATATAAGTCAGCCAGGACTCCAGGCAGCTAATAGAAGTAGGAACAGGTAAGCATTCTAGACAGAAGGTGTAAATATTTGCAATCAGAAAACAGTAAGGTGAGTTTTATAATTAAGGTAAGATACTGGCCCAGCATAGTCTACTTATGTATTTCCTGTTGGAACAGAAATTAATTCTAGGTCACTGATGGCCCTGACCTGAACAGGTTTGTATCTACATAGAACGGAAGGAGGAGTGGGAGGCAGAGATCACATGTGGCAGATGTAAAATTATGGAAGCAGCTAAGAGTAGATCTTAAAAGTTCTCATAACAAGAAAAGCAGTTGTAACTATGTGAGGTGATGATTGTGTTAAGTAAACTTATTTTGGTAGTTATTTTACAATATAGATCATATATCAAATCATTATGTTGTTGTATACTTTAAACTTATACAATGTTATATGCCAATTATATCTCAGTAAAGCTGGAAAAAAGTAAAATAAAATTATGGAAGCCGCTAATGCCCTGTGGAAAAAGCCCTGTTCTTTTAAGTAGGGAACCTTGTTTCTGTTCCAAGTATGATATTGTTTTGTTCTGTACTCTTGGGAAAGATGTGGTATAACGTTAGAGAAGTCACCATTTACACTTGCCTTTGTTTCCATAATTGTGTAAAGAGATAATAGAAACATTCCCTTTATTTCTTAATGTGTGTTAAAAATGAGGTAATAGAGGTAAAGCATTTTTGAAAGTATAAAACCACTTTATAAGTGGACTTAATATTTGCCCAAAGGACAGGAAATCTTTTAAGTTTAGAATTTCTCTGTTCTTTTCATTCATAATTACAAGGGGGAGGTACCCAAAAGGAAAGAGAGTGGTATGAAAAGCTCCATCTCCCATGGCCACTGTATTCTAAGTTCTGTAAGGGCAGGGGCCTTGTCAGTTTTACTCACTGTATATTCTCTGCACGCAGTGCCCAGTAGGTGCTTAGAAATTGTTTTTGAATGAATAATAGGGTAAATTGTCCTGAAGGCCTTGGTGATTAGCATTCTGTGATTTTTTTTTTTTTTTGGCCTCATTGGCATCCTGCAGGAAGGAACAATCTGAAGCAAAACTCTTAATATTTTTCTTATATTTCAGCTGTGGCAGAAGTAAAACTTCGAGATGATCAATATACCCTGGAACACATGCATGCTTTTGGAATGTATAATTACCTACACTGTGATTCGTGGTATCAAGACAGCGTCTACTACATTGATAACCTTGGGAGAATTATGAATTTAACAGTGATGCTGGTAAGAAAAACATCTGTAATACTTGGATTTTCCAATAAATTTGATCCTTAATTTTTGCTTTTAATCTGATGTCTAGAGAGTTGAGGTACACATACCTTTAATATATGGAATCCTGTCATCAGTTTATGTGAGGCTTTGTTTTGTTTGATTCAATTTTAAATTTTCCCTTTTTTCTTGCTATTGACAGTTATTCCCCTACACTCCCACCGAAAGGCAACTACTCTAGCGGGTTTTATATCTCAATATTGATGTAACTGTTCATGTCTGCTTTTTTCTGTGTGAGGTGTTAACCCTGACTATGACAGTGATTTGTGTTTTTCCTTTTTAATTTTTGCTTCATTTTTAAATATGTTAATTGGGTACAAACATTTAGGATTGTTTTGTCTGCTATAGATCAGTCCTTTTATTGTTATGAAATGTCCCTCTTTATCTCTGGGCTCTAGGAATAGTTTCTCTGATATTAATACAGCTGCTCTGGCCTTTTTTTTTTTTTTATTAACATTTGTCTTTTTCTGTTCTTTTTCTTGTAATTTGTCGTTGTTATTTTTTAAATGTGTCTCTTGTAAAGAGCATATAGTTGGGTTTTGTTTTTTAGCCATAATGATAATCTCTGTCCTTAAATTGGCTTAGTACATTTATATTTAATGTAATTACTGAAATGGTTGGGTGTTTGTTACCATTTTGCTAATTCTTTTCATTTTATCCCATTTGTGCCTTGTTCCTTTGTGTGTCTGTTCCTACCTGGTTTTTAATTCATCACAGTTTCTTTTTTATAAAATTTTTTCTTAAAATTCTACATAATTTTCTCTTTTGGCTTTTTATTGAAACATACTTGTATTATTATTTTTAATGGTTAATGTAGAGTTTGTAGTATTCATCCTTTCTATATCCTACTTTACCTCTAATTGATGTTATTTCACTTAAAAAAGAATGTAAAAATCTTACAGTAATATAATTCCTTTTACTTCCTTTCCCATCCTTTGAAGGCTGTCATGTTTTTACTTCTTCATTTGATGTAAGCTCCACAATACATTGTTCATATATTTGCGTTAAATCGTCAGTGGTCTGTTAATACCTTCCTGACTGCTCTCTGCTCCTTCTAGCCTTTCTCTGCGTTGCAGCTGCAGAATAATCTATCGAATTTGCTTGTCTAATCTTATCACTTCTCATTTAAATTCCTTAAATATTTCTTTTATGACAAAACCCACACTTTTTAATATGTAATTTTAGAATAGGTGATGTGTTCATGTGATTTTAAAAATCTGTCCTGGTTCAGGACCCGTTTTCCCTCTATAACTTCTTTCAATTAGTTTCTTGTATGTTCTTCCAGAGGTGGGTTTTTTTCTGGGTGTGTTTGATTTTGATTTTCTTGGTGTGAGCTTAAAGTGATATATATTCTTAAAAAATACAAACTCTTCACCTTGGCAAATGCAGCTTATAATGCCCTTTTCTCCAGCCTTGTCTTTCCCCACTTTGTACACTACACTCTGACAATACCTGTCTCCTGCAGTTACTTAAACCTGCCCTGTATCCTTTTGCCTCAAGCCCTTTTCCCATGTAATTTACTCTACCTGGAACACTTTCCTTTATTTCTGTGTCAGGCTGCTTCTCCATGTTCACTTAATTTTCAGCTAACCCTTTGATCTATGCCCTCACGTCCTCCCTTCACTCCCCTGGGATATTCAAACCATGGCTTCTCAGATCTGCATGAACCTAGGCTAGGGATTGGCAAACTTCTTCTGCACAGGGCCAGGTAATAAATGGTTTATGGGCTAGACAGTCTTATGTCACAACTGCTCTGTTTTGCCGTACTAGTGTGAAAACAGCATACACAATATGTAAACAGTGAGTGTGGCTACATCCCAGTAAAACTTTATTTACAAAAACAGGCTAATTTGGCTCATGGGCTATAGTTTGCTGACCTTTGGTCTAGGCTGTGAGTCTTACATTTCTATAATCCTTGCAGCCAGTAGGAGGCTTAATCAGTATGTATGTTTATTTAATGGATAACAGTTGTTTAAAGCTTGTTCTGACTCTGAAGTTGGCTTTGCATTCTTGTAGGATCCTCTTATTTCTTCTTCATGTACAAGTATGAGTCTTTGGTTTGTTGACATAAATAATTTTACTGAGTAAGAAATATTTATTTTTCTTCAACAAACATGTGCTTAGTAGCCATACACAAATAAATTGGAAATGTGTCACAGTGGAAATAAGGATAAGATGCAGAAGTAGTATGGAAGAGGAAATAGTGCCATACTATGCTTGGCTGGGAGAGGGCTGCTGACAGGGTCACATTTTAGGACCAAAAGCATGGTTTTATCAGTTCATTCATTGATAATCACGATTTGGGATACTAATTCCAACTTAAATCACAAAATTGATTGGAAATCTGGAATGAAAGTTTCGTGACTGCATTTGAAATACTATAGATAAGCCGTGTGGACTGGTCAGTGTGTTTTTCTTTTATTGGAAAGTTTCCATAGGAAATCGTTTTATTTGATAGCTTTTTTCGGTAATTTTTTTGATAGCTTACTTGATGTGGAATTAGAGCAAAGACTATTATGTCTTTAATTCCATTTTCTGTCCTATTGTCTAGCTTCTGTGGACACCTTAGAATAATTCATTATAGTTCCTTACATAGTTTAGTCTCTCTTTGCTTGTCTATTGACTCATTAAAGACACTGTATCCATGTGTACTATAGATGCTGGCATAGTGTGTACACACAAGCCAGATGCCCTGTACACATAAATGTGTACTATATTGCCCAGAAATCATCAAACACTTCCATACTCTGCATATGCATAGTTTGCATTTTATTGTGTCTTAAATTTAAGGGCTTTTATGTTTTTTTATGATTTAGTTAATATTTTGTTTAGGAAGACAAATCTAAAATCTGGATATTCTATAAGAATATTGACTTACGGAGCCTAAGTCACATAGTCTAATTTATACTATTCACTCGACATTCAAAATGTTTACTGAATACCTACTGTATGTTATGCATTCTTGTAGGCACTGGGAGTGCTGCAGCCTATAGAATGAAGTCTCTTCCAGTTTATTTACAGTAAAATCTGGACTGCTTCCCTCCCTCTTTTCCCCAGGTTGAACTTGACATTGAAATAGCAGCCTTTTTTGTACATATTTGTACATATTCAAACCAATGTACATCTTTCTATATATATAGTGTACATTTAAATTTGTTTAGCTTCCTGGTAAAATTAGAATTTTTTCTCTTCATTGGAAAGCAATAAGGAAACAGCTATTTATTTATTTATTTATTTATTTATTTATTTAGCTAATAGACTTTACTTTTTTAGAGCAGCTTCCGGTTCACAGCAGAATTGAGCAGGAAATACAGAGTTCGCACATAGCCCTCCCCACCCACACGTATATAGTCCCCTACTCTCAACATCCCTCATCAGTGTGACATATGTGGTACCATCGATTGAACCGACATGGACACATTATTATCTACCAAAGTCCATAGTTTACATTAGGGTTCACTCTTGATGTTGTACATTCTGTGGGTTTTTACAAATGCTTAGTGACATGTAACCACCATTATAGTGTCATACAGAATAATTTCATTGCCCTAAAAATCCCTTGTGCTCCATCTGTTCATTCCTTGCCTCCCTCCCTCCCCTCAAACCCCTGGAAACCACGATCTTTTTATTGTTTCTGTAGCTGTGCCTTTTCCAGAATGTCATTTGGTTGGAATCGTGCAGTTTGTAGCCTTTTCAGACTGGCTTCTTTCATTTAGTAATATGTCTTTTAAGTTTCTTCCATGTCTTTCATGGCTTGATAGCTCTTTTTTTTTTTAACTGCACATATATTTTTTAATTTACATGTATGTACTGTTCATTGTTTCTCTAAGAATTTTTAGAGTTTTAGCTTTTTAAACTTACATGGTTATCAAAGGAATAAAGCCAACCACAAAATAAGAATTAATTAAAAAAGATACATATACCCTGCTATTAACAGCAACATTATTTATATTTTTATAAATAAATTATAAATATAATAAATATTATATTTATTATAATTGCCAAGATATGGAAGCATCCTAAGTACACATCAATAAAGAAGGATATTTTGCCATTTGCGGCCCTTCATTCACTTTTTTTTTTCTTTTCACTTCAAAAACCATAATTTTGTAACTGGCATAAACATTTCTATTACATCAAAAACAACAAAATACCCAGAAATAAACCTAACCAAGGAAGTAACCTATATTCTGAAAACTAAAATGACACAAAAAATGGAAAGATTTCTTGTGCTCTTGGATTGGAAGAATCAACAGTATCAAAATGGCCACACTATCCAAAGCAATCTCCAGATCCAATGCAACCCCCATCAGAATACCCACAACATTCCTCACAGCAGTAGAACAATACCAGAATTCACAAGGAACCATAAAAGACCCTGAACAGCCAAAGCAATCTTTTGTAGGTCTTTTTTTTTCTCCTTTTTGTTCTTTTCTTACGGTTTGATGACTCGAGGAGGTCCTTTAACATTTATTACAAAGCTGGTTTGGTAGTTCTGAAATCTTTCAGCTTTTATTTGTGAAGCTTTTGATTTTTTCCATCAAGTCTGAACAAGAGCCTTGCTGGATAGAGTATTCTTGGTTGTAAGATTTCCCCTTTCATCTCTTAAATATATCATGCCACTCCCTTCTGGCCTGTAGAGTTTCTGCTGAAAAATCAGCTGATAACCTTATGGGAGTTCCCTTGTATGTTATTTGTTGCTTTTCTCTTGCTAATTTTAATATTTTCTCCTTATCCTTAATTCTTGTCAATTTGATGACTATGTGCCTTAGTGTGTTTCTCTTTGGGTTGATTCTGTGTGGTAGTCTCTGTGCTTCCTGGAGCTGGGTGACTGTTAACTTTCCCAAATTGGGAAAGTTTTCAGTGATTATCTCTCCAAAAATTTTCTCAGGTCCTTTCTCTTTTCTTTCTGGGACCCTTATAATGTGACTATTAGTGTGTTTCATGTTGTCCCAGAGTTCTCTTAAACTAGCCTCATTTCTTTTCATTCTTTTTTCTTTTCTCTGTTCTGCAGTAGTGATTTCCACTAATCTGTCTTCTAGCTCACTGATCTGTTCTTCTGCCTAATTTAGTCTATTCTTTGTTCCTTATAGTGTGTTAATCATTTCAGTGATTTTATTCTTCAGCTCTGTTTTGGATATTCTTTATATTTTCCAGCTCCTTGCTAAAAACTTCACTCTGTGCATCTATACTCCTCTTGAGTTCTCTGAACATCTTGGCCATCATTACTTTGATCTCTTTCTCAAATAAATTACCTATCTCCTCATCACTTATTTCTTCTTCTGGGATTTTATCTTGTGCCTTGTCCTGGGAGATACTCCTTTGCTGCCTCATATCTATCTTTCTATGTGTTTGTGGATTCCTTCCACAGGCTTTGGGGTTATTGTCTTCTTATTTCTAGTATCTGCCCCTGGGGGATGAGGCTGGAGTAGAGGCTTATGCAGGTTTCCTGGCAGCAGGAGCCAGGTGCCTGCCCACTGCTGGGTGAAGCTTGATCCTGGACCTCTGGTGGGTAGGGCCATGTCATCTAGAGGCATTTGTGGCTCAGGAAGTCAGCTGATGGCGGTGGCTCTGTTTCCATTGTGTATGTTGTCTGGCCTGAGGCTTCCCTACTGGCTGTTGGGTGGGGCTAGGTCTTGGTGCTAATGATCCAGTCAAGATGCCAGCCTCCAGGAAAGCTCATGTAGATGAACACTCCTGGAATGTCCGCCACCAGCTTTTATGTCCCCTGGGTGAGCCACAGCCATCCCCCGTGTCCCCAGGACACCCTCCAAATCCAGCAGTCAGGCTTGGCCCAGGTTCCTATGAAATCACTGCTTCTGCCCTTGGACTTGGTGCACATGAGTTTCCCTATAAGCTTCCCAAGCAGTTGGAGTCTCTGTTTTCCCTAGTCCCGTGGGGCTCTTGGAGGGAGCTTGACGTGGGGCTTAGAGCTCTCACTCCTGTGGGAGGGCCTCTGCAACTTAACTATTCTTCGGCTTGTGGGTTGCCCACTGAGGGGCATAGGGCCCAATTATATCGTGAGCACGCCCCTTCTACCATCCTGGTGTGATTCTCTCTTTATGTTTCCAGTTGCAGAAGATCTCTTTTGCTAGGTTCCAGTCTTTTTTTTTTTTTTTTTTTTTTTTGATGGTTGTTTAGCATTCAGTTGTGGTTTCGTTGTAGTTGTGAGGAGAGGCAGTGCTCATCGTCCTACCACTCTGCCGTCTTGACTGGAAATCTTTAAGGAAACTAATTTAGAATGCATGACTTCTGGGAAAATTTCTACAAGTTGCATTCTTTCCTAGTTCTCAGTTATTCTCATCCCCGAATTCTTTTAGTACTTCATATATATTCCTATTTTAGCAATTTAATTACAAAGTCCTTGAATTATTTATTTGAAGAGGCATAATATACACTCTGAAAATAGTTTATTTGATCCTTTATTGAAAAGACCTACCATATACCTTTTTTTGTTTTTACCCCCAACTGGTAAGTGACTGCTGTAATGTTTAAGTGAGAAATCCCTGACCTGAATGTTAATTTTTGTAGGTCATATCTCCTGGGCAGGCAGGTGGCCCCAGAGACGAGTTCTCTGGTTTCTTGTCTGAGAGGTGTAAGGCCTCACCCTGGCTTTCTGGAATCCAAAGGAAGGAAAAGCGTTTGTAGTCTCATCTTTTAATACATGGCCGTTCTCTGCCTCCCTGATTTTCTTTCCGTGGTGTCCTTTACCCCTAGACTTGGCTGGGCCTGATGGCCAGGTCAGTCTAGTTAAAACTTGTAATAGAGAAATCTCCAGGTTTTTGCCAGGCTAGGTAATTTATATTGATTTGGGGAGTTTTTTTGTGTTTTTTTTTTTTTTTTTCTTAAATCCCAAAATAATGGTATGTCCTTTCATTTATTTAGATCTTTTTTTACATCCTTAAGTAAGATTTTTATAGTTTTCCCTTGATCTTATGCTCATTAAGTTTATTCTCAAAAATTTTATGGTTTCTGCCTCTTTTGTTAATAGAATATAGTTTTTTCTATTTTCTTTTCTAGGTGCTTATTGATAAAGACTTTTTGTTGTGTAAATGGCCACTTTATTTGATAATTCAGTAATTTTTACTTACTCCCATTTAGTTTTTCAGAGTAAACAATTCCATCATTAGCAAAAGGAAGTAGTTTTATCTCTTTTTTCCAGTGTTTTTGAAAGTGGGATATAACATTCCTGTGTCATTTCATTTTTGTGTTATTACTGTTACTAAATAGAACTTCTAAAACAATTGAATGATAATGGGGATTGCAAGTATCCCTGTTTAGCTTTTGATTTTTTTTTTCATTTTTTTTAATCAAATCTTTTTTTTTTAATTGAAGTGTAGTTAGATACAATGTGTTGATTTCTGGTGTACAGCACAATGTCCCTGTCATGTATATATACATATATTCATTTTCATATTCTTTTTCATTAAAGGTTATTACAAGATATTGAATACAGTTCCTTGTGCTACATAGAAGAAATTTGAGGGTTTTTAACCTATTTTTATATATAGTGGCTAACATTTGCAAATCTCAAATTCCCAAATTTATCCTTTCCCACCCCTCGCTTTTGTTTTTAATTGTAATGGCTTTTAAATTTACTTAGGAGAATACTTAACTGTTGGTTTTAGATAAATAGCTTTTATTGTTTTAAAGTTGTTTCTTTCAATGTCTGTTTCTATTTAATGTTTCTATTTTACCTGCTGAATTTTATTTCATACCTGTTCAGCACCCACCAGTTGTTAATGATTGTGTACTTTTTATTAATTTATCCATGTAGTGAATTAAATTGATAGTTATTCCTTAATTTCCTAATTCCTTAAGTTCCTAGAATAATTCTTTTTGGTAAGAGTGTGTTATTATTTTGATACATTTCTGAATTCTATTTGCTGACATTTTATTTAGAATATTTGTGTTTGTTTTCACCACTTATATTGGTTTTTTATTTTGATTTTTGTTGATATTGTTACGGAAATGACAGGCCAGCCAAGAAACAAGCACCACTCAGAGGGTTGGAGTACTCAGATTTACTACGCCGGCGGGCTCAGAGGGGCTTCTGCTCCGAAGCTCTGAGCACCTCCAAGACGTGCACATGAGGTTTTATAGGATTAATTACAAGTATGGGCTATTAGCCAATAAGGTTCAAACAACAAAAAGCAAGGAATCAGTACACTGGAGCTTATCAATTCGGAACAGATCACGTTACTGACACTTGTTGAGCTTGGATTTACGAGTTAGCTTGTTAGCCCAGTAAACTGACACTAAACTTCAGATTTACGAGTTAGCCCGGCAGAACTTATATCAGTAAACCGACACTTACCACACTTAGATTTGTGACTTAGCTCGTTAGCCCATCTGGGCTTTTCCTTCACAATATCTGTCAGATTTTGATTAGTTTTGGTGGCTTCCTTGAATTGGAGGGCTTTCTGGAACTGGAATAGTTCAGGATTGGAATGATCTGTTTCTTATGTTAAATATTCTTCTTGGACCTACTATGTATCCTGTTGTTCTTTTCAATAGTAGTTCTCTAAACACCCATCCAATTTATTCTGCGATAATTGGTTTGTTCCAACTCTGTTTCTAGGGTAATATTGTATTTTTTTTCTAGGGAAAATATTGCCATCTTTTCTCACTTTTTCCTTTTTCTGTCTTTCCTTAATCAAACTTTAGAAGAAGCATGTTTGGCGTTGTTTTAGTTTATTTTCTGCTTAATTAATTCAGCTTTTTGTCTTTGGTTTTCAAACTGTATTCCACATCAGAATCACTTGGAGTAATTGGTCAAAACAAAAAGCTAATTTCAGGTTATGGTTCCCAAAGATTCTGATTCAGTTTGACAGGGTTGGTTGTGGTCTGGTGACCCAGTTTTGAGAAACTCTGCACCTGTGGTACAGAAAAATACCGCACTTATTTCTTATTATTTTTCTGATTAGCAGC
Organism: Camelus bactrianus; assembly: GCF_048773025.1. Taxonomy (NCBI): domain Eukaryota; kingdom Metazoa; phylum Chordata; class Mammalia; order Artiodactyla; family Camelidae; genus Camelus; species Camelus bactrianus. Next base: position 15,402,905 of record NC_133563.1, on the reverse strand, counting down.
AAAGGGAATTGACTTGCTTTTTGAACTGTGTTGGGGCAGGTGAAGAGTATTGGCTGCTGGCTACGCATTGGCTTTTTTTTCTTAACAGAAAACAAGTTGTTACAATATCCATTTTATTGACTGATTTCTTTTCCTTTTCCTTTTTCTTTTTTTTTTAAATCAGAGGTACACATGCACAGAGCCCAGAGAAGTTCTTTTCTTGTGGCTGATGTACAAAAATGACCATCCTTGTTAATCTGGGCAAAAGACTATTGTGATCAAAGTGAAGGCTACAGGGCCCAAGGAAGGAAATCCACAAGTTGCCTGACCTTTAGATTTTGTTAGGAGCCGGCAGGTGGCAGCAGTTCAACACACAGGTTTCTAGATGCATTGTAATTCCAAGTCAGTTTAGCTTGTGGTTTACAATCCTTAATTTTAGAGAAATATCACTTGGGAGAGAGTACATGTAGGAAGTAGAAAATTCCTTAGGAAAGCGAAAAACAAAATTATGTTTAAAATTTTGTTCTTTATCATATCGTCATTTTATTGTGGTATTAGTGCTTAATTTAAAGTAATATGTTCTGTTTCTTAATATTTAGGGAATTCATTCTGTCCTAATTTATTTTTCCATTTATCTGAAAAACTCTCTTGTTTCTGCTACTAAAAAAGAGCGTCAACTTGTGATACATCTTTAAACTGCATGTAAAGATCTAGAAGAGAGTTACTGGATTTCCTTTATGAGGCTGTGTCTTAGAGTGACAGGTGACTTGTTGGTCCCGCTCAGTTATATGTCAGGATGTTCTTCTCTAAACCTGAATCTCAGCTTATTTTCTACAGTTGAGTTTATTAATAGGGAGCCAGTGGTTTGCCTAGTTGAAGAAATACAAGAGGAGTTAAGTTCTTGGAACTGTGTGTGCTTAATACATATTGAAAGCGTTATGGTGCATAGAGACATTACTCAATCAAATTGCAATTAATTTAAAACATCTTTCTTTAAAGATTTAGCAAAAAAAAAAAAAAAGGAAAGAGGAAATTTTTTTCTTCCAAATAAAGTTAACAGTTATTAGTGATGAAAGCCTTTCTCCAGAAAAAGATCACTCCCTTTTAAAAGGGCAAATTTTTAAATGTCAATGTCTAATAATACTAGTAAGTGGCATCCTTATTTAATTTAGCTTGACCACTCTTTTAAAACTTGAGTAGCATTTTCTATAAGTGTACATGTATTTTAGAAAAATGCTTTGTTCAAAGCTTGTCTCCTTATAGCTGTAACTAAGAGGTCCCCAAACTGTTTTGAGATGTTTTTCATAAACATGTACAGTTTATGTATTACTTATTTGCCATTTATAGTGTCATTTATGTACAATTTGTGGACATTGAAGTTGTTGTAGTATGTTTTGTTAACTCAGTTATCTAATTTAAGATATTGTATATTACATTGGCCTGAAAGAAAAACTGAATGTAGTAGTTTTGTTCATAGTGGACTTTTTTTGGGGGGGGGGGCAGTAGTTATTCTATAAGTTGCTCTGAGTTCTGAAATATAATTTGTTTAGAAACATGAGAAGTGGCTTCTTTTCATGAAAGTGTGGAATACAGGAAAGACAAACTTTTGAAATGTGTTTGACCAGGATCTGAAATTTGGTCCTGCCATTTCTAGCAGTGGAGTTCCAGGCAAATTATTAAATCTTTTTGAACAGAGCTCTTTATCTTCTTAGGGAAGGATAGTAATTTCAGCTTCATAGAGTTTGGAATAATTCAATGAGATGGCAAAAAGTCAGAGCACCTATTTAATATAGTACTTGTACCTTGTAGTCATTCAGTAAGTGCTCCATTTATCAATGAAATTTTAATTCTTTTGCAATTCAGCTGTGAAATGTTATTTCAGAATGATTTTCAATAGAATGGAAAATAGATTAACTTTTTTGACTGGAAGAAGAAAGTGATTGGGTGAAACCAGGACATTATAGATACTAGTTACGTAAAGCTTTATTATTAGGACACTGTAAAACTGTCAGTGAAGGTTATTCAGACACAATTTAGTACTCTAATTTGATTTACAAAAGAAAATGTTTTATTGTGTACAGTCCATTTAAAATTAAAAGATATTCTTTGAGAATGAGTTTTCAAAAATTGGAAACATTTAGGTTGCTTTCACAAACTATCATTTAACTTTACTGAGATACTTTATGTTTTCTTTTGTATTTTAATTTAATTTTGGCTTCAAATTCATATATGTGAATATCTTAATCATTCTATTGGATATTGTACTCATTTATCTGATAATTAGATGTCTGGCAGTCTCGGTCATGGGGAACCTTGTATTTAAAAGAAAATGGCTTAAAAACCATCTTTATAATTGAGTATGAAATAAGAATAGTGGCTTCCTAATAATGGTTCCCTAGGTTAGACATAGTCAAGGGCATGAAGCAGAGGAGACCACTAGAAACTTTTACTTTGAAACAACTGTTCTGAGCAAGAAGTTCCATTTTATTTTACTTTATTCATATCCTTTAATTATGTATATTATGTGTAAATTACTCAATGTGTTAAGAAGAAAAGTGTATTTTTTTAGTAGGCCTTTTTTTGTTTGTTTTGGGAGGGGTAATTAGTTTATTTATTCATATTTTTTTTAATGGAGGTACTGGGGTTTGAACCTAGGACCTCATGCATGCTAAGCACGCACTCTACCACTGAGCTATTCCCTGCCCACCAAGCAATATGTTTGAAGCAATAATGGAAAGTTCCCAGTCTCGTCTACTCCTCTAAAGTTCCCAGTCACACTTTGATCTTACTTTCTAATGGTCAGTGCTATTAACAGAATAGCACATATCTGTCTACACTTTGCTCTGTGCTGTCATATCACAATGTTTGTTTCAGCACTTATGGATTCATACATATTCTGCATCTTTTTTTTCCAGTTAATATCTTGGAGATCTTTTTATGTCAGTATTATAAATCCACTTCAGTTTATTTAACAGTTATTTGGTATTCCAAAGGATGGATATTCCACAGTTAACCATTCCTCTGCCCGTGCTCTCAAGACAAAGATGCCAGGTACACATCTATAGTTGAACACGTTGAGTTTATTACTTTTTGCAGCAGAGGAGAATGCATACCATGGGGAACTATAGGGTATCTCAGTAAGATGTTAGAAAGGACTTACTGTAGAATGGGCACACATTAGATAATTCGGGGGGAGGATTTAAGAAACTGGGGCTTTACTCTGGATTGGATACTGTCAGGAAACTGGACAATTCCATGATGGGTATCTTAGTAAGTCTTTATCTAGAAGGAGGGAAGAAGACTGGACCAAGGCTCAAGCTGTGATTGGTAATATTGGCCTGGACCGGGGTATTTTTTATGGCTTTGACCATGTTCGTTCTATCTGTGTTTGGATATCATTACAGAGTTATGACACTTGGTGTCACAAGTCACATCATGGTGACACAAGTCACACAGTGGCCTTGTCTGATGTTTACATTCTGTGAAATTGTTTATGTTCATCAGGGGAACATCCCTGTTAGGGTCACCAGCTCAGAGCAAAACCAAGGTCTGGCTGATACTACCAGGTTAGCTCTGAGATGTCAGGGGCTGCTTTTTTCTTATGCTAAAACAACTAGGTTGTAGCCTAGTTTTTTTGTGGGTTTTTTTTTGTGGGGGCGGGGCACAATTTTTCATTTTCGTCATGGTTAAAATAGACTTTTATTATATGGGTTTTTGTGTATATGTGCAAGTATTCTTATGATATAAATTCCTAGAAGTAGAATTGTATTAAAGGATATAGAAAGCATTGTACAATTTGATTTATAGTAACTGCTGAGAAGCCTAAACTTATTTCTGTTCCCACCAACAGGGCACCTTAGCCAAAAACAGGCATTAATGCTCTAAATTTTTTTTTCCTGGCTAATGGAGATCTTATTTTATTAATTTTATTTATTTATTTATCTGTTTGTTTATTTTACTGGTGAGTTTGAACATTTTGGCCTTTTTTTTAACCATAGTTTTCCTGCTCATACTCTTTTCCCATTTAAAAATTTTGATAATTAATATCTTTCTTGTTGAGTTTTAAGGGTATTTTATATGTTATGGATATTAGTCCCGTGTTATATTTGTGGCAAGTATTTTTACTTACCCATAGGAAAGCTTTCTCCACCCTGGGATGATTAAAACATTATTAATCTAACAAAGTTATTTTACTTTACCCTTTAAAACATTTAGGTTATTAATCTATCAACAATATGGAATATTTTCATGTAATTTTTTTTCCCAAAAGATCTCTAGTGTCCCACGACCATTTGTTGACTAGTCTGTTTGACAGTAACTGGAAATACCACATCGTGTTCTAAATGCCTGTGTAGACATTAGCCTGCAGTAGAATTTCTCTTTCTTGCCCTCCAGTTAACTGACTAGATTAACTGATACTTAATTCTCTCTGAATAACATACTGACTGAAGACCTCTGTAAGCTTAATGTCTGTTGCTGGTAGGCTACTGAGTACTGTGCTGTTACAGTTCTGTTTCTGCTAGTTGTATTTTACTTCACTAATACTCAGGTTTAGTCATTCTAAAAACTTTATGCCAGCTGTGTTGTTGCATTTTCATTATTTAATTCATTATTATATAAATCAGTAAAATATGAGTACAAACAGAAGGAAAGGTGCCATTTCAAAGAAAGCAAAATTGTATGCTTTAGAAAGAAACAGTGGGTCACTTAAAAACTTGAGGCTAGAAAGGACATAGTTTACTTAAATTTGATTAATATATGCATATATTGATATAAACAGATGTAGGAGCAGGGAATGAAATACATGAATCAGGGATTATTTTTGTCCTGCAGGAAAACCTGTTAACTGAAAACCAAAACAACAATAAAAAATTGAATTGAATACAGTTTGGTGTATAAGAGGGAGTTTATTTTCTAAATTGTAGGCCTTTATATGGTTTCTTGTAAAACATTTTAATGATGCAGTCCATCTTATAGCTTTGTATTGTAAGGACATATACACAATAAAAATGTGTTAAAAACTCAAGTTGTTAATTGCCTAGTGTAGCATTTCCATACCACAGGAATGTCTGTGTAGGCATTTAGAACATGATACGGTATTTCCAATTAGTTTAAAAAATACTGATCATTCACTTTAAAGTTGAAAAGAATGAATGCTGGATTACTGCATTGTATTAGTTATCTATTCCTGTACAACTTACTTCAAAACTTAGTGACTTGAAACAATAAACATTTGGCATCTCACACAGTTTCAGTGAGAAGCCAGAGAGTGGCTTAGCTGGGTGGTTCTGTCTTAGAGTTTCTCAAGAGATAGTAGCCAAGATGACAGCCATGACTGCAGTGATCTGAAGGCTTGATGAGGGCAGAAGGGTACACTCCCAAAATGATTTACTCACAGGGTGCTGGATATTGTCAGGAGCCCTCAGTTCCTCCTCATGTGGGTCTATCGTGTGTAGTCTATCAGAAAGAGCAAGATAGAAGATGTAGTCTTTTAAGACCAAGTCTGAGAGGTCACAGACCATCACTTCTGCCGTATTTTATTTCTTAGAAGTGTGTCAGTAGGATAGCTCATACTCAAAGGCAGGGGAATTAGGCACCTACTCTTGAAGAGGAGAGTAACCACTATACTGCAGATATTTATTCTGTGTGTGTATGGGTCAAGGAGAGGGAGGGACTCATTTATGTTCATCTTTTTAGGACACTGCCTTAGGAAAACCACGAGAGGTGTTTCGACTTCCTACAGGTTTGACAACATATGACAATCGCCTTTGTGCATCCATCCATTTCACATCTCATACCTGGGTTACCTTGTCAGATGGAACTGGAAGATTATATCTTATTGGAACAGGTGAACGTGGAAACAGTGCTTCTGAAAAATGGGAGGTGAGTTTTTTTTTTTTTTTGACTTATGCAAAATCTGGAAAGTATACAAATTAGATCTTAATGATTTTGAAATAACACTTTTTTCAGGGATTGTTTTTTTTTTTAATAATACATAATGTTTTAGGTATCTTTAAAATTAAATGATAGAAAGTATACCTTTTACAAAACCGATATTTTAGTCATTCCTGTTTTGAGCTGGAGTCAGTGTGGTTGTCAAGAATTGCATTCGTTTTTCAGTGAATTCACCCAGATTCCTGTTGAGTGCTTATAAAACAGTACACTAAGCATTGACATTCCCGCCGCTGCCTTCTTGAAGATGTGGCCACAAAATTACCTTGGCCTCTTTTCTCCTCTCTTCTTGGTATATTTTCTTGTATGTTTATGCACCCAGTATACTTCCACTGTGCCACTCTGGTTAAACTGGTCAAGTAGAAAGTGTACCATGGTATTCCCTACTCAGAAAAATATACTGAAACATAAATAACTATAGTTATGTACCAATCTCTAAGATGCCATTTTTACTTCAGTTTTTTAGAAACAACGTAGCAAACTTAAGTCTGAGGGGCAGTTAGGATTTTAATAGTGATAAATATGGAATTAATTTCACTAGAGCCATAGTTTTTGGAAGTAGACAAGAATGACAGTGAGTTGTGCTTAGTAAGTACAATGTGATATTGCTCCTAGCTAAATCTCAGCAGGGGGCCCTTAGTTCTGGGTAGCTAAAGAGATATGAATTTAATATTTTACATCTGATAAAATGTTTTTATCAGACCAACAGATGCCTACAAAGACCAGACTTTAGTTATTTGAGAAAAACCAAAAAAGGCCTTAGGGATTTCCCGTTCTTATTAAGTTACACTAAACGCTATACTATCAAATCGTAGTATGTTCAAAAAACTGAACAAAAAATTACCACAATAGCCTGTGTACAGGGGGCCTTTGCAGTCACTGTTTGAAATATTCATTGAGTATTGTGACATTTTCAGCTCTGGCCTCCAGTAATAACTTTTTTTTCTTTGTTTACTGAGGCAACATGGTATATAGTGCAGCTACCGTACATAGTTGAAAGGAATTTTAGAGAATGATGGGCAGGAGAGATATGAATGAGAATTTATCTCTTATCAAGCTGTGTGGCTTCTGTTGGCTTTCAGCAGGAAGAAGCACCCTGACCCTGTTCACCTTCAGCTTAAAAATAATACCACATATTCTGCCAGAAGGATGTGGACGTTTATATGGGTTTATAATTCATTTGGTTTCTGCTATGCGTATCCCCTTGGCACATACTGGGCCTTCAATAATATTTTTAAAATCAATTAAAAATGTAAATCTGTTCCATGTCCTCTTCAGTATATATATATATATATACTGCCGTAATGAAATCAGCCCTCCCTGGAGGGGTGAGGGAAGTGGGGAAGGGGTGGGACTTGGGCATTAACTGAGATGGAAGGGGTACTGTGGAATACTGGTCACTTTGAGAGAAATAACTCAGCAGAGTTTTGGGACTTAGGGGGAATTGGTGTAAGAGAGGAAGCTAAAGGTGGGAGTGATTGACAGCATGGTAGGGCATGAGGGGTCCCAGCTAGTGTAGTGGTGGCGCCTGAAATATAGAAAGAGAAATAAGACGAGGACTGCCTGTTTCCAGATGTGTGGTCTCTAATAAGATGGGGGTGCTGTGTATCAACAACTCACAGTCGATTTGCTAGGCTTGTTCAGAAGCCTGGAAACTTCAGCCTAACAATTTTTAGAAGTCCAGATGCCTACGCTTCTGGTCTCGTTCCAGTCTGTTCCACTCATGGGAGAGAAAGAAGAGGAGGAAACAGTAAACTGGCTGTTTGTACTTGACAAAACTTACCATTTTTACTTCCTCCCTTTTTATTTCTCCTTGACCCCCGAACAAAAAGCAAAACCCAGTCAACCAACTAAAAACCTATTTATCATCTGTTTTGAGTATTTGAGGGTTTTTTCTGCCCCTGCTTATGGAAGACTTTAGAATGGATTCCAAAGGTCTTCTGTTTGAATAATTTTGGCAGAGTTGCTCAAACACAAAGGGAAATTGATGGCATTAAAGCACACTTTTCTTTATAAGGCTTTCAGGTAAGACCCAATATTGAAGGAATTCCAGATACATGTTTAGAAAGAAAGAGTGAAGTTTTGTTTTTCAATTAGATTTTTTGCAACTATTTTTTTTTTGATTTGAAAAGCCTGTTTAGAAATCAGTCTTAAAACCTCTCCCATTTAATATTTACTCTAATAAAAATATAGTAGTCTTTTAGATTATAAGATTTTGTGTCTCTGCATGATGCTTTGATATGCTTTTTTTAAAAGCAACTTCAGTATTTAGAGTTGGTGGAGTTATACCTTTTAATTGTAAATGGGCTCTTTTGTTTTTGAAAATTAAGAAAGTCTTTGTGATTTGTTCTCCAATTCCTTTGACTCTTACCTTTGTAAATTTCTGGAAAACAAATAACTAAATAGGAATAAAGCATACACACATACATACGTGCATGCACACACACACACACGTACAGTATTACACTATACAGAAACTAAGAGGAAGAAAGCAAAAATAAATCAGATATGAGAATGTCCTCTGTTGGAGCACTCTTCACTTGACAGTTCTTTTCTAGAAGATTGCTTTTAGTTCCCTTTCTCCTTTAGCTGCTGTTTGGATGCCTTGTTCTCTGTTTTTAAGCTAAGAGTACTGAACAGTTTTCTCTGTTAAACAGGTATTTTCTAAAAGTTCTTTCTTCAAGGAATATGATTGAAATTTGTAAGCTTTATTTAAGGGTTTTTTTTTTCATTTTTGTACCCTTGTAGTAAGTAATATCCAGATTATTTGTTAGATTGACAGAATTCTGTGTATGCCGTCTGTGCTGTATGCATTCATGTAGTACATTTTTGTGAGTGTCATCTTTTTTCTTTTTTGTAGATAATGTTTAATGAAGAGCTTGGGAATCCTTTTATCATAATTCACAGTATCTCATTGCTGAAAGCCGAGGAACATTCAGTAGCTACCCTACTTCTTCGAATAGAGAGAGAGGAATTGGATATGAAAGGAAGTGGTTTCTGTGTTTCCTTGGAGTGGGTCACTATCAGTAAGAAAAATGAAGGTAAAACATAACAAAATTCTGATCTCTCTGTAGTGGTTGCTGTAATTTAGTAGGTTTTGAAATGCAGAACTATTCCTGTAAGTGCTGTTTGCTTTTTCTTAGGCATTGTGTTATGATTCTAGTACCTGCCACCCAGTGGAATGAATAAAGATAGTTTCTTCTTAGGTATGGATTATAAAAATGAAATAAAATAATGTGCTTCCACAGTCAGATATGCCTTTTTGTGTAAAAGGATACACTATTATATAATTCTGGAAGAATTTAAAGTGTGTATTTTTAATATACAAAAATATCTTTGTGTGTGTGTGTATACATATATATATACACACACACACACACATACATACATGTGCACAAGATTTGTTCTTTGAAATTTTTCATGTAATTTGTTTGCCTTTCTTCCCAGTGTTGTAGTTTTATCTCTAGAGGAACACAGTAACTTAAAACTTTGGATTAGGTGTTGGAAACTCTGTAAAGGGCTAGACTGTAACCAACCATATGACTAATATCACAGCTACTCAAGTGTGATGTTCTGGTGCAAAAGCAGTCATAGACAATACATAAGTGCATGAGTATAGCTGTGTTCCGGTAATTATTAATGAACACTGATGTGAAATTTTTAGAATTTTTACATGCAATTAAATTTTTTATTTTATTTTTTTGAACCATTTAAAAATACAAAATTCATTCTTAGGCTCATAGGTCATAGTTTGCAAATCCCTGCTTTAGATAAATAAAAGCTTTGATTCTTTAATTAAGGTAAATAACTCAGCATCTCACAGGAGAAACTGTCATGCCTGTTCCTCCTCTTCGCTGTGACAGCTTTAGCTTGGTCCACAGTGCACAGTGCCACTCTGCTCTAGTCCCTCACTTCCCTTCCCTTCATCTTCCTTTGTTTAACTCAACTGGACAGATATGTTTGGACTCACCTTTTTTTCTCCCCCCATAATTTTAATTATTGTAATTGTAGAAACATTCTTTTTGTGGTTCACTTTAACTTTCTTTTCTTAATATCGCAGTTCCTTTTTCCTCCAAATTACTAATTAATTATTTTACTTTCTATTTTCTAAGGAGCATAACAGAGCAGTGTTTTATTTCTAAACTCTGTTGAGTGGAACATCTGATAAATTATAGATTGTGGGCAAGCAAGTTTGAAAATGTGGGCACACAATATCCCCACTGAACATTAAGCATATTAAAGTTTCTTAAAATTTTGAGTAAAAAGGAAAATTTAATTTTGACCCAGCATTTCCCAACTCATTTAGCCATGGAATTCACTTCAGACCTACTATTTTCTGTCCCACACACACTGGGAAAAACCACCCAATAAAATATTCAGTGTTTAAGTTTGGGTCTTTAGAGGCTGGTAGGGCTCTGCCTTGCATGTACCTGTGGAGGAAAATTAAGAGTTTTTAGTTAATTCATGAAATGAAAAGTCTATTCTTAAATATATATGAAATGAATGTGTGAATATAGGTGAAGATTTAGAGAAAAAACAGTGACAGACGTTTTAGAACAGATTGTATTATTATGTATAATATGACATTGAGTTATGATTTTGACTACTTAGTGTGAAGCTTTCAGGTACCACCACTGTAACAGAGTAACAATATAAGTAAAGGTATGGACTCAACTAAAATGTTTGGGTACTTTTTAAAGCCAAAAATAACTTCTTTTTATAGAATAAATTCAGTTAATTTATCAGAAACTTTTAGGACACAGTTAATTGTTCCTATCTTTAAAATTCTTAGTACCTTTATTTATGTTTGATTATACTAGGTAGATCTACATCTGAATGTGTATAAAAATAATTTCTATCATATACATATTTCATTTTAAGAAAACCCCTTATCAGTAGATAGAACAGGCAGAAATTAGTCCACACCACACTTTTTCCATTATCATCAATTCTTGGCTCTTTTCAGAAGATACCTAATCATACTGGTTGAGAAAGTAGACAGGCTGTGTGGTCAAGGGACAGGTAGGCTTTTTTCAGAAGTTAGTATTTCAGGTGAGTAGGTCACTTTTGTGATTTAGAGCTCTGCTATCCAGTATAAATTTTTCCAAAATGGACAGGTTTATATTGTGGCCACTCAGTTTGATAGCAGTATGTGTGACTTTTGAGCACTTGGAGGGTGGCTAGTGTGACTGAGGAATTCAATTTCAAATTTTACTTAATTTTAATTAAATAGCTATTTGTGGCCAGTGGCTACCACATTGAACACCACAATCTACAGCAAATTTCATCAGACTTAGTATCTTAAAATAGGGATTTATTTATAGAAAATTAGATGAAAATTTTTTATCCATATTAAAAAAGGTATTTAACAGTGTGCTCTTTAATAGTACATTTAAAATATTTAATTTAAATTAGAATTAATATACAAATATTTTTATAATACAGTTTTATTTGTAATTTTTCATCCTAAAATGCTTTATTTTCTTACAGGTGAAAAATATGAAATTACTAAGCGTGATGTTCTCCGTGGAAAGTCAGTGCCACATTATGCTGCTATTGAGTCTGACGGCAATGGTCTAATGATTGTCTCCTACAAGTCCTTCACATTTGTTCAGGTTGGTCAGGATCTTGAAGAAAGTGGGGATGAAAACATGTCAGAGAAAATCAGAGGTAATTTTACTTTGAATCTCCTCAGAGAGCTCCTGTGTATTTATATTCACATGTATATGTATATCTGGTTTGTCCTCCCAGATGGGTTATGAGTTTTACCAGGTCAAGACATGTGCTTAATTTTTCTTTATTTTTCCTTTATTTTTCCCTGGATAGTTGTTTATAAATACTTCTGTAATTAGCAAAAATATTTTTTAAAAATCTATGTATCAGCTTACCTGATTAGATATTTAATAAATACTTATTGAATGAATAAACAAATACTAATGTCTGTTGTTGGTGTCTGGAAAGCCAGCATATTAGTGTTGTAGGTAATAATGAAAAAAAAATAAGCTAACCTCTGTTCACTCTAGGTATACTAATTATATATTCTTACCTTTAATGTAAACTGAAAGGAAGAGAGGAAGGGACAAAGGAACTTTTTTAGAATGAATAGAGTAAAAAAGTCTTTCAGAAGAAATTATATTTGCATACAAAGAATAAATTAAAAAAAAATTCAAGGACATTTCTCTATAATCATTACTGTTCCTATTTCTGATGTTTATAGCCAGAGAACAGTATATTTTACTTAACAGAGGTTTTCACAGTATTGAACAATTATACATACTACTCTTTGCATCAACCTTTTTTATTACTTTAATTATTTAAAATAAAAATTAATTTCACTATTTTATATACTTATTGCTTTTAAAAAATGAATCCTTTGAAAAGTATTTTAAAATACTAATGTAATAAATATTTAAAAAATATTTTCTCCAGGTTTATAAATACTATAACTCTAAATAATAGAGTTGTGCTTGGTGGCCTTTTATTTAGCCTCTTAACAGCTTGGTTTCCTCACATGTGATGCTTTTTATGAGATCTTTTTCTTGAATAAGTTGTACTATTCTGTCTATTGTTAACTCTCCTAGAGCTTAGCCAGAGCAGCTATTCATATCTCTAGACCACATGCCCTTTGAACTCCTTTGGTGAGCAGTTGTGGAGGATGAAAGAATGCCTTAATCCTTGGAACTTAGTCTGCCTAGTAGCGAGGGCCATGTGGTTCTAAGACAGATGTGCAGCCTAGTTGGGACACATTATGTGGTTACTAACCACTGGTCCATTGTTCCTCGTGCTGACATCTCACATCATGTTTTGAATTCCTCCTGAATTCATTCTTCCCTTTTAATGTAAACTCCAAGGCCCTTCCATTTTTTGTTTTCCTTCTAATAAACAGCCCTTAATTTCTTGTGCCCACTTTCTCTTATTTCAGAAATTTACATAAATTATTATGTAATAATTTACCTTATTATAGAAATTTCTTCTGTATTTGTTTTATCACAGGACTTTCACAATAAGAAAAGAGAAGTGTAATTTTTTTAAAAATTATGGATAGTTTGTTAATTAGTGTTCTTTTAAACACTTCTGAATATATATATTGGTTTAATTTTCTGTAAGCTTCAAGAAGACTGATATTATCTAGTGCCTATTTGATATTGTCATGACATTATAAATAATGACATTGTCTTTTAAAGACCTAACACACTCTTTAGAGATATAGAAAGGTACTCAAAGCTGCCAACAATGGGAAGATTTAGGTGATTGTGTAATTTTGATGGAAAGAGGATTAAAAAAATTCTGACTTTCCCTTTAGTTTACTTCCGTAGACTTAATTTATACTAAAAGTTCATGTGACTTTACAGACTCCTCCCACCCCCATATTTGGCAGAAATTGAGTGATTATTATATATAAACTGCCTTGTTAACATTTGTAGGAGACAACAGATGAGTAAAACAATTTACTTATCTAAGGGAACTTAGAGTACCAGTCTTTTAAGCTGTATGTCAAGCTTTTTCAGTAAGTTTACATATTTGGGGGGGGGGACTTAGGTTGGTTTGTTTGTTTATTTAATGGTGGTACTGGGGATTGAGCCCAGGACCTTATGCATGCTAAGCACAGGACTCTACCACTGAGCTATATCCTCCCCACTTCAGTAAGTTTATAGTAAAAGTACTTACTTCTAAAGGCAAAAAGTAGAGGATCTGAGAGGCTGCTTAAAGGAATGTGATGCAAGTTAGACCCCGAAGTAACAATATTATCCTAAAAATTCATAATTATTTCTATATTACCATGTTTTCTAAAAGAAAAATTTTTAAATCAGGTAAAAGTGACCCTTCCAGAACATATACCATACTTATGCTGTATCTTTGAGTATATCAAGTACCCCCCAAGTTTTTGCATAAAACCACACAAAACTAAAAAGAATAATAGCAATGCAAGTGAGTTTATGATATATTTAGATAATGGAATTGATATTAAATGTTTTTCATGCATTAACTAATTTAGATATCAGTAGTCAGTCCTAAGAGGCATGTAATAATTCTGTTACCCTATTTTACAGATTAGGAAAATGAGGATTAGTGGTACCACAATTATTAAATAGTTGGATCCAGGATTCAGATCCAGGACTAGCCAACTCTGGAGCACTAGTTCCTAACAGCTGTTATATTCCTTTCTGATGAATGGGTGCACAGATTAATGTTTACAGATGCCACTAAGCAAATATTTATTCATTTTGCATTTAAGCCCTATTTTCTTATTTCCATGGTTATGTGCGTCTAAAGATGTTTCTTCAGTAGATAGCTTTTTAGGAGACAGGCTGAGAAGTTAGAAGAGGTGGTGAAGGGAGGATTCTTTTATTGGGAACTTAGACAATGTATAGTGACAGCCCTTGAATTTCTTATGAAATTGCTTCCATGTTAAGTAAAATAGCCAATACCTTTGTAAGGAAGATACATCTTTTATTTTTGTGTAGATGTATATCCTACCAAATAATAATAGTCTCCTGTATCACAAGAGTTAGTACCTTGGCAACACTGGCAAATCAAGTCTTTGGTGAAAGTTTCAGATGGGAGTTTATGACATGCTTGATATTCTTTTGAACTAGGAATCTGCTGTGTGTAACAGGAGGAGGAAAGTAGGAATACTAGGAGGCTGGGAGAGAAGGAATGGGGATTAAAGGGCTGCTATGGTTTGCATTTTGTGACTATGTATCTCCCAGAGCGTTAGGTAAGCCTGGAACAGGAAAATGTCAAGTGCAATTGCTGCAACTCTTTGAGTGAAAATTCCCCGAAGAGATCTGTGTGTCTGTTTATAATTATTGTTTTGTGAGATCATTAGAAAATATGCTAAGATAGGTGTTCTAGTCTCTGACTTTGTATGTTATGTTCTAGTCTGATTTTTTATTATATAAGGGACTTTTCTTTTCCCAATAGAACCTCTGTATTATTGGCAACAGACTGAAGATGATTTGACTGTAACTATACGGCTTCCAGACGACAGTACTAAGGAAGACATTCAAGTACAGTTTTTGCCTGACCATGTCAACATTGTGCTGAAGGGTCATAGGTTTTTGGAAGGAAATCTCTATTCATCTATTGATCATGAAAGCAGTACATGGATAATTAAAGAGAATAATAGGTATTTGTATATTATAGTTTTAGTTATATTTAAAATTTTACTTTTTATCATTTTACCTTTTTCTTTTTTTTTTTTATCCTTTCTATAGTGGTTACATCGTAGGTGAGTACTACAACAGGTCCATCAGTGTTGCTTATTATTTTTAAGATAGATTAAAAATGGAATTACTCTGTCAAAGAGCACCACTGTAGTTAAGATTAAAGATACTAGTATAGTTATTGTTTGCATTAAATGACAGTGCTTTTCATTACCAGCTCTGGATATAATAATAACAGTAACAATAATAACAATAAATAGGAGAAAATGGTTATTTATTTAAATTTGTACTTTTTAATAGAAATAATTTTTTAATTAACTTTAATTTACTAACTAGATAATATACTCCTATGCTTTAAGATTTAAGATCTATAAAAGTGTACATAGTGAGGAATCTCCCTTTGACCCAGGTCACCCGTCGCCTCACCCCTCACAACCACTGTTACTAGTTTCCTTCCACAGATGTTTTATGTATATTCAAGCAGCATATACTTTTTTCCTTTTTTAACAGAAAAGTTTTTAACACACACCATACACAATTACACAACTTGCTTTTGTTGACTTTCAACAATAAATCTTGGAGATCTTTCCATAAAGAAAAATGACTTTTTTAATCCTCTTTTATACCTTCATAGTATTTGCCCTATTAATTGCATCCTCGTTTTTTAAAAAATTGATCCTCTGTTGTTAGACATTTAGATTGTTTCTAATCTTTTGCTACAGTGAATAACTTTACTATACATATAACTTATTTACCTACAAATTATAATAAATATATACGTATATGTAATTGTACTATAATTATATATAGTTTCACATGTGAAGGAATATATATGAAGGATAAATACAGGTAGAATAATCAATATGTCTGAAAATTGTGGAGAATAAGTATTTTTCTTATGTAAATTAGCCTTAATTATTATAATTAAATTATTAATTACATATAAAAGGTTAAGTGTGTTATAAAACTATAATCCTCTTCCCAGCTACTATTCTTCTTTGTAAATGTTTTGTTTCAGATACTTCATTCCCTAATCATTTGGGTTAATAAAATTACTCTCTCATTTTAGATCAAGTCTTAGTAATTATTGAATTCAGTGATGGTTAATGAATGGTATTAGGCACTTAACTTTAAAAATGGTCAAATTTTGTCAGAAATGGATTAAAATTAGATATTTTTATTAATATAATTCTTGATTAGTAATATTTGACCCATGTGAGCCTTGATATGAGTCTAAATCCTACAAGTCTAAGAAATATATATCTAATTCAAAAAAAATTTTAAGCTTTAAATCAAGCAGATATCTTGAATTCATTTTATTAATGGAGAAATATAGTGATTTGGTTATACTTTTTAATATACTATTTCAAAAACCCAATGTCTGAAAGATTCTTTTAAATATATTTTATATTTCCATATATTCTATTTGAATATATTTTGCTAGTTGTTTATGAGATTTGAGAGATAACATTTATAAACTGGCAAACCATCTAGAACATACTGTTAAATATATGTCATGGAGTAGTAACATAGCCAACGTTTTGGAGAATAGCTGGACCTCATGCAGAGTTTCAGCATTTAACACATGAACATAGACCAGTATTATCTTACCATTAAATTTGAGGTGCTTGATTACTATTTTGTGTTACAAAAGACAATTGGAGCAATGTGTAGGTGGTGGGTGTCATTGGTTTAAAAAAACATGATTCTTTTGTACTTGATTATATTATTCATGTCATTTTCAAATAGTTAATGGTCCCTCTTACTTTGGAAGGATCTGTTAACTAGTTTATTATGTAAGGGGTTATATGTTCCCTTTTGCTTGGATAGTAGGATGATACTAGTTAAAAATGTAGAAATGCATTTGCTAAAAAGTTCACATTGACTAGATATGCAAATATATTGATAGTCCAGAAATTCTTTATAACTGACATTATATGAACTCTAGGTGGCAACTGACCAAGAATAATATTTATACATTCTGATCACTGGGTACAAGTTCTTTAATAGTTATTTACATACATTTTTTTCAGAGAGGTAGAATAGTGCAGTAGTGAAGAACATGGACTTGGAGCCAGGCTGCTTTATTAGCTTGTGACCTTGGCAAGTTATTTAACCTCTCAGTGCCTTTTTTTCTTGTCAAATGGAGATGATAATAGTACTTTGTGGTGAGCAATAAATGAGTTAAAACATGTAAAGTGCTTAATGGTGAGCATTAGTTAAGTATAAACTGCTGTCATTATTTTTATGATTAGCATTATTATCTTTATCATCATCAACATTCAAGATTAGATTTCTCCTTAGAAAATATAACTAAATTTGGTCATTATCGGTGTGGTGGTAATTTTTAATGCTAATGCAGGAACTCATTACATAAGAAAGATGTTATTTTGTATAGTCTCTTAAAATAAGTAGTTCTAGAAAATCTTAAAGTGCTGTAATTAATTCCTGAGGTGGTGATAATAGCCTTGAAAAAGAACAGCTGGTAAGTTTGCATGCTGTATTTGATAATAATGATAATAGTTATTATTGTGTTCTTGTAATTGTTTCCTAGCAGTTGTGTTCCAGGGCATGGGTTAGTATGGCACACGTGTCCCAGAGCTGGCACATGGAGAAGGTTGCTTTGCTGTGAGACAGCTACAACCACCCCCTTTCCTCTGTATTATCGGCACAGCCTGCTTACCTGGATTTCCTTTCCTTTCCAAAACGCACATGGGCAACTCCCTATCCCATGTCCACAGTCTCCCTGGACACAGCTCTCTCTGCCTTTCCTGCTGCCTCTGTCCTTAATCTTAGGGTCCCCTAATGGGTACATTTGAAGTTTGTGTTTCATGGCTTAGATGTACAGAATTAGATTTTAAGTAAATTGATAGAGACTATGTTAACCACTTTTTTCCCTTCATTACCAAAGATTATCTAAAAAATTATCTAATCTCTCCATTTCATTCCAATACTTTACAATCTGTATTTCTAAAATTATCAGTTGTATTGTTTATTGATCTAAAGGATCAGGCAGGTTAATCAGATATTATGGTGACTAGTTTGTGAAAATGAAGGTAATTGTTGGCTCTAAGCACAAAGAGGCACCTTTAGTTACAGGCCTTTTTGTGCCCAGCCCCGTTACCACCACCATTCCCCTGGGAATGCTCATAGAGTCATGGTGCTTGCTTTTCTGTTACTCAGGATTGGTAACGCACAGCACACCTGAATTACAGTGTAGTCTTACTCTTTCTAGTAATGCCAGTGGTACTTTCTTGCTTATTAAATCTATATTCTTTACCCTTGGGTTATAGGTTTTCCATCATATGCAAAACTAAGATGAACATGATTTTTGGTGAAACATCCTCTGAACACCAGAGGGGTAATTTCTATGAAAGATTCTTCTGTCTAGTATTGGTTGTATAATTTGTATAGTTGCTTAATGTTACATTACTTTTCTCATTTAAACTTCTAGCTTGGAGATTTCCTTGATTAAGAAGAATGAAGGACTGACATGGCCAGAGTTAGTGGTTGGTGACAAACAAGGAGAATTTATAAGAGACTCAGCCCAATGTGCTGCAATAGCTGAAAGGTTGATGCATCTGACCTCTGAAGAACTGGTGAGCAAAATACCATGTTTTTCAAACATTATTTTGCTTTCCTAATATAAAA
This sequence comes from Camelus bactrianus, assembly GCF_048773025.1. Taxonomy (NCBI): domain Eukaryota; kingdom Metazoa; phylum Chordata; class Mammalia; order Artiodactyla; family Camelidae; genus Camelus; species Camelus bactrianus. The sequence goes on along the minus strand of NC_133563.1, from coordinate 15,384,156 downwards.
GACAGTTTAGGTACTACTGACTATTGTTTGAATATGGCTTAAAATTCTAGTGTTTATTCCTTATACTATATGAATATATATGTGTGTGTGGGCATGTTGTATATATAGGGTGGGTGCAATGTATGTATATAAATGTATCTCTCAATAAAAATACACAGTTGACACTTTGAACAATGCAGTGGTTAGGGCACCAACCCTCACATAGTCCAGACTGTGTATAACTTTACAGTTGGTCCTCTGTGTCCACAGTTCTACATCCTTGGATTTAACCAGCTGCTTATTATGTATTTCTGTATGTACATTTTAAGTGGACCCATGTTGTTCAAGGGTCAAGGTATATGAAAAAATGCTCAGTATCGCTAATTATCAGAGAAATGCAAATTAAAACTACAATGAATTGTCATCTCACACCAGTCAGAATGGCCAACATTAAAAAGTCCACAAATGATAAGTGCTGGAGAGGGTGTGGAGAAAAGGGAACCCTCCTACACAGTTGGTGGGAATGTAGTTTGGTGCAGCCGTTATGGAAAACTGTGGAGATTCCTTAAAAAAACTAAAAATAGACTTACCATATGACCCAGCAATCCTGCTCCTGGACATACATTCAGAGAGAACGCTAATTCAAAAAGGTACATGCACCCCAATGTTCACAGCAGCACTATTTACAATAGCTAAGACATGGGAACAACCTAAATGTCCATTGACAGATGACTGGATAAAGAAGTTGTGATATATTTATATATACAATAGAATAGTACGGAGCCATAAAAAAGAATAAAATAATGCCACTTGCTACAACATGGATGGACCTGGAGATCGTCATTCTAAGTGAAGTAAGCCAGAAAGAGAAAAATACCATATGATATGATATCACTTATATCTGGAATCTTTAAAAAAAAAAAAAAAAGACACAAATGAACTCATTTACAAAACAGAAACAGACTCACCTGGCTGAAGAACTTTATCATTTGTTGTAGTACTGCTGGATAAATTCTCTCAGCTTCTGTTTGTCTGCAGACATACATATCTTCCTTCTTTCAAAGCTATTTTTGTTAAGCATTTTAAGTCAGTGTTGACAGGGTTTTTATTTCCATTCAGAACTTCAGATATACTCCATTGTTTTCTGACCTGTGTAGTTTCTGATGAGAAGTCATCTATCAGTTGTATCTTTGTTCCTCTGTAATGTGATTTTTCCCTCCTCTGACCACTTTTAAGATTTTATAAGAGAATAATTTTATTTTTCTCATTTTCAGCAATAATTTATAATGTGACTTGCTGTGTGTGTGGTTTTTTTTTAATGATATGCTTGGGGCTCTCTGATCTTTAATTGATAGGATTATAGTTTTCAACAATTTCTTAAAATGCTGTTATTTCTCCAAAATTTTTTCCATTCTTGCTTCCTTCCAAATACTCATATGTTAGACCATTTGTTCCACAGGTCACTGGGGTTCTTATTTTTTGTGTGTGTTTTTATTTTTTGTCATCTTTGTGCTTCATTTTAGATAAACTCTTACTATTTTAGATAAACTGTAACATTTTAGATAGACTCAAGCTCACTGCTCTTTTCTTTTGCAGTGTCTCATCAGCTGTCAATCCCATCTATTTTGTTTTTTGTTTCATATACTGTATTTTCATATCTAGAATTTCAGTTTAGTTTTTTTCTTTATATCTCTGAGAATATAGAACATGTTTATAATATCTATTTTAATAGCCTTTTCTGCTGATCCCATCATTCTGTCATTTTTATGCCTGTTTTTGTTGATTAAGTGTTTATTGGTCAGGAGCCTGAAATTTAGTAATATTGCTGTAATCTTAATGTCTTTAAATATGAAGAAATTCATTCTCTTATTTATTTTTTTCTGGTCTAAGAATCCGAACCCAGATAAAGAAAAACCTCCTTGTAATGCTCAAGAGTTAGAAGAATGTGATATTTTCTTTGAAGAGAGCTCCAGTTTATGCAGATTTGATGGCAGTACATTAAAAACTACTCATGTGGTAAGTTCTTGATAATATTTCTAAAAATTTGTGAATAAATAATTATTCAAATGAGATGATAATTGATGGACCAAAACACATATTTTGCAGACAGCTTGGCTGTGATATAAATCTCATTGCTCCCTAAGGAAGCCATCTTTTCATAACATCACCCCTAATAAAACAGTGTTGTATTGTTTTGGTGCTACTGCAGATTGGTATGTTTCAGTGGGCTTTTTTTTCTGTGCAGGTTTTTTATATTATATATATATATATATATATATATATAATAATATATAATTATTATATAATGTAATATATAACAACCTGACATCTAACTTTTCTTCTCACTGTCCTTTCCTAACCTTTTTTGGATACTTAACTTTTTTAAATTAATGGCTGAACATAATAACACTCAAAGGAGTTATAAAAATGAGCATTTTTAGATTATACTTATGTAGACAGATGAGGGGGAATGGCAGAAGATCAGTGGCTAGAAAGCAGTGTCATTGAAGTTTGTTCCAAAATTACTTACATCTTACGATTAACTTCTGCATCTGCTCTGCTTTCCTTCCCATCATTCTGTGACACCAACAACTTCTAAAAAGCAGAGAGATGACATTTTGCTTATTACCGGAGTGTACCTAACACCTACCAAAGGTCCTGATTCTGGTAGGTGCTTAAAAAATATTTTTAGACTGCTCTCTCGGTGACAATCATAAAAATTGTTTCAGCTCTATCTTGGATTTGAAGAAATTTGCATCACCTTAATGTCTTCCCTTCTTTCTCAGTCACTCCTCTAACTGAATAGTAAACAGTTTTTGGTCAGATTATTTTATGCAATTTGGGCACTGATCCAAAGCCCAAATAATAAACTTGAGCTTTACTTCCTAGATGTTGTTTAGTTCTGACATAGTTCCTTAGATAACTCTAGATAACATAGAAGAGCCCTCACACAATTACTCTGTACTGTCTTGGATTTTAGAGAATCACTCTTACATGTGACTGATCAGAGACTCTTCATTCTGACTAACTGTAGATTATTTATCCTTGAGGAGTCTGGCCTGTCTTCCTAAAGTTATAGTCTAGGAGGTGTAACTTTTAGGTACTGTTTCCTGCCTAACATTTATAGGGAAGGCACCTCATCTTAGATGTCATAAAATGTTATTGTTTAGCTTAGCTTCTCTGAGGATTTCAGTTCATCTTAGTACAGCAGTACTAAATAGTGTTGATCAAGTAGTTTAATGTTCACTGCAAGGCATCTGGTTAATGATACCTCTCTTCCCTATGTTTAAGCATGTTAAAAATGAACACCAAGAAGTAACAGAAGGGAACCAAAATAAAATATTTTATTATCATCAAATTACAGTACAAAAGCCTCATCTACTGACTAAATCCTAGAATTTGGCAGATTTAACCTTAGTAACAGGCAATGCCAAACCAGGTCTGGCTGCCCTGGTGGAACAGTGGAAACATCTTACTCTCTGAGGCCTGTAGCTCCCTAGAGAAAAAAGTTGACAGAACTGAGCAGAATATACTCAGGATTGTCTTATATTTACCAACCAAATGCCTGTTTATTCCTTAGGAATTTATACAAGGTGAAGAGCCACAACTGTGGATCTTCTTAGTGTCACAGATAGAAATATCAGGAATGGGGAAGAAGTATAATACATAAATAAACAGGGATGATCCTTCTAACTTGGAAGAAACTTCAGATCTGTAGAATTGTATTTCATCTCTACTTGCAGATGTGCTGGGCCAGGCTAAGGTTGATGGGGTTTCTATGAGATCAAAGATAGATCCAGTATTAGAAACTAGATCTATGGGCTTCCTGTGTACTTCACCATAACTTCCCCTAAACACCAAGATAATAAACTACAATTTTGAGATTCTAAACTGCTACAATCAGTCCAAACTTCTGAATAAAATGTGTTCCTAAAGAGCATGAATGATAGACTTGTTACAAGCAGGTTCCACCTTCAGAAATGTAAGAAATATATAAACAATCCTTCCTTATACCATAGTTTATGATATTTGATTAAATATTTCTAGGATTTTCTACTTACTTTTAAACTTTTTAATTAGTTTTAAGTGTTAATATCTCATTCAAATCCAATAATATATTCTTCTACTCTTGTCATAAAGTAATTGACCAAATATAGGTGAGTGTATTTCTGGGCTCTTTCTTCTGTTCCATTGATCTGTGTGTATGTTTTTATGCCAATACTTTACTGTTTTGATTACTGTAGCTTTGCAGTATAGCTTGAAATCAGGAGGCATGATGCCTCCAGCTTTGTTATTTCCCAGAATTGCCTTGGCTATTTGGGGTTTTTGTGGTTCCATACAAATTTTAGGATTGTTCTATTTCTGTGAAAAAATCCATTGGAATTTTATAGGGATTGCATTGAATCTACAGATTGCTTTGGGTAGTAGGGACATTAACAATATTCTTCCAATCCATGAGCACAGACTATCTTTCCACTTTTTTATGTTTTGAATTTCTTTCGTTAGTGTCTTACTAGTTTTCAGTGTACAGGTCTTTCACCTTGGTTAACTGTATTCCTCGGTATTTTATTCTTTTTGATAAAATTGTAAATGGGATTGTTTTCTTAATTTCTCTTTCTGATAGTTTATTATTAGTGTATAGAAATGCAACAGATGTCTGCATATTGTTTTTGTACTTTGAATTTGTTTATTAGTTCTGGCAGTTTTCTGGTGGAGTCTGTAGGGTTTTTAGATGTAATATCATGTCCCATCTATAAAGTGACACTTTTACTTTTTACTTCTCTATTTGGATGTCTTATATTTCCTTTTCTTGCCTGAATGCTCTGGCTCAGATGTCTAGTAGTATGTTTACCAAACATGGCCAGAGTGGGCATCCTTGTCTTGTTCTTGATCTTAGAACAAAGCTTTCAACTTTTTACCACTGAGTAATGATGTTAACTAGGGAGGTTGTTATATATGGCTTGTATTATGTTGAGGTATGTTCCTTCTATACCCAGCTTGAGGGTTTTTTAAAATAGAGGGATGTTGAATTTTGTCAAATGCTTTCTGCATATATTGAGACAATCACATGATTGTTAATGTAGTGTATAATCACATTTTTTGATTCATATCTATAGTCCTGTGGGACTGCAAGCATTAAATCCCACTGTCCACCAGAGCCAGATTATCTAGAGGTGTACCCTGGGTGACAGTCGCAGAAATTGGGGCACCAGATGAGCATACCAGCTCCTTTCCTGGAGATACCAATGACCTGGAGTAAGGCAGAGGAATGCTCAAAGATGGCAACCCCCAGCTGCTGTCCTCAGAGAGCACCTCACTAGGCCTCTAGATACGTGTCAACCTGCCACTAATCTAAAGCTTTAGGACAAAGAGGCCTTTTTCACAGAAAGACTAGATGTGTTTCGGTCTACCATCTGTGTTGCGCCCTGGTAGCAGTAGCCAGCCAGGAACTGTCTCTAATTGCTATAGTCCCATGGCACCAGGAACACAAACCCTACTGGCTGCCAGAACCAGGCAATCACTGAGCATCCCCTGGGCAGCAAAATCCTGGGTGCCAGATGTGTGTACAAGGGTCCCTCTGGGAGATACTGGCGCTCTGTAACAGAGGGAGAGCACAGAGATACAGCTCTCGCCCTCTCAGGCCTCTGAAGAGGGTTATCGTTAGCCCTTAGATGTGTGTTTAATTAGCAGCTTGCTCCTGTGACCACAGCTATGAAGATAAGCTCTTTCACAGAGAGACTGGACACCTCAGTCTGTTACCCCTCTATTTTGCCTGGGTTGTTGTACCTTGTTAAGAACTTCTCCATTCGTTATTGTCCTGTAGGACCCACAAGTGTAAGCCCCTCTGGCCACTACAGCCAGGTGATCTGGATGTGTCCCCTAGGCAGCAAGCAGCTGCAATAACTGGGGCACCAGACGAGGTTATTAGTTCCTTTCTGGGAGATAAGTACAACCTGGAGTGAGGCAGAGGGAAACTGCAAAGATGTCACCTCCCGTCCTCCGTCCCTGCAGTGTATTTCAGTAGGCTCCTAGATGTGTGTTGAATTAGATGCCTGATCCTCCAGGGGAGCAGGTGAGTTCAGTGTCTTTCTACATTGCCATCTTGAACCAGAACCTCCTAAAGACTTCTCAGTTGAGTTGAGGCCAAAGATTCTTTTTACAATGATAAGCACTGATTTTTCTATTATTAGTCATGTTTATAAACATAGGCAAAGATTGAAGTAAAAATGCCTAAACATTGATGTTTGAGAATAAGTGGAATGGTTATAACTAGAACAATTCCAACAAGTAAGTACTGAGTCCATCTCTTTCTAAAGGCAGATTTGGTTTGTCAGTGCATTGTATGAAAGTCAGGGTCTAGCTGGTCAAGTGTAGCTTGTTCAAAAAATAGTTTCTTGTGATACCTAAGAGGATACCAGTTGGCTTATCACTGGGGAAGGGAATGAAGGAGGCTATAATATCATGGCTGTTCTGTGGTACATCTGTTTTAGACATCGAATAGTACTATATGGATAACTTATACACCTTTCTGCAATGTTTACTTCCAAGTTTCTCTTCTTGATTTCATTTATCATGACTTTGGACAATTTGAAATTACCTGTATATGGAAAGGTCAGTATATGTCCTTGTTTTAGGGAAAAAATACTGTAACAAAAGGTCAGAATTTATATTGCGCATGATAGATTTTCTCAAATATAAAATTCACTGAAAGAAATGTAAATCAGGGTTAGAATTTGGCATTTGCAAAGTAAAATGTTAAATGAATACATGTAGCAGCACAATAAAAGAGGAATATTAAATATCAGAACTGAAGAAGAAAAGTAATAAGCTTTTTGGTCTCAGGACCCTTTTACATTCTCCTTGGGGTACTGAATTTATAATTTATTTGATCAGATTTGACCATAATAGAAATGAAACTGTAATAATTTCCCTGCTTTCATGCTCAAAGTAGGTATATGTCTCTGTAACAGTGTCTGAAGGTGGGAGGAGACAAACCCTAGTGCTAGCTGGTACTATGTGGGGTGGACCTGAGGCTGCCACCAGATAGGTGAGGAGATACTCTTCTGGAAGAGTTAGCTGCACAAATGTGCTCTGGTTGTTGCTATGAACCATCTTTCCTGGACTCAGTCTGCAACCCTCTCCCCAAGTCTTCCTTATCACCAGGCAATAAAATAGAGGACCATTTATTGCCTGACTGGCCATACAACTTGGTCAGCATATTTTCTACCAGTTCCCACCAACTTCCCTCAAATTGTGTAAATTGAACCATAAAGCCCTCAAATTTTCTACTTAAGAGAGCCATGTCTCTGTCTGCATCCTTTCTTTCTCTCCAAAATGGCATTGGGTTGAGATTTTTACCTTTCCAGCAAAGTAACAAATTAGCTGTTAAAAGACATGAGACGCTTAGGTTAGAAACAAAGGACAGTTTCTTACTGACAGCAGTAATGTTAGCCAGAGTATCAACATACGGACTAATTCCCTGAGCCGCACTTCCCACAGAGTAACACGGAGATGGCCAGTAAGCTTGCCTGTCCTTGCTCAGGAGAGAGAGATTATCTTTACTGGACAGTAAACAAGCCTACCTTTTGCTCTGGAGGGACACAATATATCTTCCAAAGTTGTTTGCTCTAAAAACACCTTGAAACAGTAGTCTAGAACAAAGGGTCACATTAGTGCCTTTGCTGGAAAGATTTGCAAAAATGCAAGAGCCCTTAAGGACAGCTGTCTCTCTGCAGGTTAAGCCTCAGGTACACAGTAATGCTGGTGTCATAATATGAGTGTGATTTAATTGAAAGCCTTTCAGTTTCTTTTAGGGCTGTGAGAATGTAATGGGTAATGCCAGTTATTTGTTGAGAGTTGTTATTATTGACATTACCTATGATTGACCTGCTTGAGATAGTCTTCAATTCCCTTTTTACCTTCTGTTCTCTGAAAGAAAAGATAATTTTAGTTGCATATCACATTTCTTGATTCTTGAAATTTTTACATAGTATCAAGCCCTCAATCCACTAGAATTCAGCCTTTCCCTTGAGATATCAATGAGATCGTTAACTTGACTGGCAAATTTTTTTCTTAGAATCTGTGTTCTGAGCATAAACTGAGCATCTTTGCAGGAAGATACTCTTCCTAGAAGTTTTGTTCCAGACAAATACTGAATAAACTTACCTAGAATCTTAAATTAATGACAGGATATTTTCAGAAACTGTCCCAAATGACAGTTCCAGTTGGAAGACCTTTTATCAGACAACCTTTAGCTCTTTTCCCAGGGAGACTGCCCCTCAAACACCAGATAATAGAAAGTTTTCGTGTTTCTACCTGGAGGGATTTGTAGATACTTGTTAATGCAGTTAGTTATTTTTATCATTTGCCATGTATTTTGTGGGCTTGACTGTGTTATAGACAATAGCCTAGCACATGAATACAGTAACAAGGGTAACAATACAGTAGGGAAAAGAACAGATGGTCAAAATAAATGCTCTTGGTCTGTTAGATGTCCATAAGAAAAATAGTTTGACATTGACATCATTCTATATGCAAAAACCAATTACTGATGGATTGCATGTCTAACCATGAAACAGTAAATAAAGCGTGTTAGAGGAAAACAGACATTTTTGTGGTCTTGGAGTAGGTAAAGATTATTTGAACTGAGCATGTAAAGCACTTACTGAAAAAATAAGATGTTCATTTGGATCAAAATTAAGAAATCTGTTTATTAAAAGTTGCCATTATGAGAGTGAAAAAAACAGTGGGGAGAAGATGTTTGTAATACATGTTTAACAGATGATTCATGTCTAGAACAGGGGTCAGTAAACTACTGGTTACTGATTACCTACAGCCACCTGGTTGGTAAAAAAAAAAATTTTATTGGAACACAGCCGTAGACATCCATAGACATTTACTCCTGTGTTGTCTGGCTGCTTACACACTGCATCAACAGACCTGAATAGTTCTAACAGAGACCCTATCGCCCGTAGGCCTGAAATATTTGCTGTCTGGCCCTGTAATAAAAAGTTTGCTGATCTCTTCTTTAGACAGTCCTATACTGGTTTGATTTCTATAGCTGTATAGTGGGTCTTGATTTCAGATAGTGTTAGTTTTGATCTTTGTCTTTGTTTTCCTGAATTGGTTTGGTTTTTGTAAAAACGTCACAATCAGCTTTTCAGTTTGTACAAAAACACCTGCTGGGATTTTCATTGGAATTGCATTGAATCTGTAGGTCAGCCTGAGGAGAACTGACATCTTAATAATATTGAGTTGTGTCATTTATGAATATTATGTCTCCATTTATTTAGGTTTTTCTTAATGTTTCTTAGCAGTGTTTAAGTTTTTGGTGTTAAGTTTAATACCAGTATTTCATATTTTTTGATGCTATTGTGATTAGTGCATTTTTTAAAATTCCCTATTGGCTTTGTGTTTTACATAGAAATAAGGTTGATTGACTTTGTATTGTAACTTTTATAAATTCTCTTTTTCTAAGTGCTTTTTTGGTAGATGTGTCAGTATTTTTATGTGCATGATAATGTCTGAATAAAGACAGTTTAACTTATTCCTTTTCAATCTGTACACCTTTTCTTTGTCTTGCCTTATTGTACTAGGTAGGACATCAGATGCAATGTTGAATTTCAATGATGAGAGCAGAAATCCTTGTTCTTCATCTTAGGAGGAAAGATTGAGTGGTTTATTCATAAGTGATTTTAATCTATGGTTTTCCTGTAGTTTTTAAATTCATCTTTGGATACTGGTAGTCCTGTCCTCATAATATGAATTGAGAGGTTTTATTTTCTGAGAGAGTTTGTATAGGATGGGCATTATTTGCTCCTTAAATGTTTGGTAAAATTTACCACTGTGCCTGGAAACCATCTGTGCCTGCAGGTTTTTGGGAGAAAGGGTTTTAATTATGAATTTGACTTCTGTAGTAGGTATAGGGCCATTCCGATTTTTCTAATTCCTTAGCTTGTTTTGATCATTGTTGTCCTTCATATTTTGGTTTATAGTTTTGAATGAGAGATGTTTTTGTTTTTGTTACTCCTACCTTCTCTAGATCTTTTGTAATTCCTCCTGAGTTTGCTTTCTCCCCCAAATCTTTACATGAGAGTACATCGGTACCCACAGACTGAAGGCTTAAACAACAGAAATTTGTTTTCTCACATTTCTGAAGGCTAGAAGTCTGAGCATGGTTGGCTTCTTTTGGAATCTTTCTCCTTGGCTTGTAAATCTCTGTGTTCTGCCTTTGTCTTCACATGGTCTTCCATTTGTGTGTCTGTGTCCTAATCGCCTCTTCTTGTAGAGGATACCAATCATATTGGATTGGGACCCATCCTAATGACCTCATTTTGATTTGATTACCTTTTTAAGGTCCTCTTTCCAAGTACAGTCACATTCTGAGGTACTGAGGGTTAGGACCTCAGCATGAATTTGAGAGGGCATACAACACAGCCCATAACAGTATCCTTCACTGAGCTTTCAGTAATTATTAACATTTTGCTACATTTTTTCTGTTTTTCCATTTCTTTTCTTTTGCTTTCATTTTTTTTAAACTGAAGTACAGTCAGTTACAATGTGTTAATTTTTGGTGTACAGCACAATGTCCCAGTCATGCATATACATACATATATTTGTTTTCATATTATTTTTCATTACAAGTTATTACAAGATACTGAATATAGTTCCCTGTGCTATATAGAAACAACTTGTTTGTCTATTTTTATATATAGTGGCTAACATTTGCAAATCTCAAACTCCCAAATTTATCCCTTCCCACCCCCTTTCTCCAGTAACCATAAGATGGTTTACTATGTCTGCGAGTCTGTTTCTGTTTTGTAGATGAGTTCATTAGTGTCCTCTTTTTTTTTTTTCAGATACCACATATGAATGATATCATATAGTATTTTTCTCTTTCTGGCTTACTTCAGTTAGAATGGCAATCTCTAGGTCTATCCATGTTGCTGCAAATGGCGTTGTTTTATTCATTTTTATGGCCGAGTAGTATTCCACTGAACAAATCTACTAAATTGATTTTGCTACCAAGGTTGAGACCCATAGTTTAAAAAACACTGCCCTCCAGTATTTGATTATCATTTTCTACCATTTTTTCCCTAGTTCACTTAAGGCACACTGGCCTTCATGCTATTCCTCATATTAAACATGCTCCCTGAGGGTGTCTGCATTTGTTACTCTGTACCTGGACTATGCTATCTTTTTCTCATTTGTTCCCTTTATTCACACCTCTGTTCACATGTTAGCTTCCATCCTTACTAACCTCTATGAACACAACCTCATTATCTACTTATCTGTTTGCTCTCTTCCCCCCCCCCACCCCCAGGGCACTTTCTATTTTCTGATACATATTTCTGTTATCTGATATATTTATATACGTTCTTCATTAGAATAGTCAGTGAAATTTGATATTAATTATGTTATACACAGCTAAAGATCCAACTTGGTTATTTTCAATAATGAAAGCAGATTTTTTTCTTGTATTTCTAAATAATAGTTATTTTCTTTCTTACAACTTTTAGTAAAGTAAAAATGTAAGTGCTTTTCCCTCAATTGCATTTTATACCCCTTTTCTAAGATTGACATCTTCCTATGCTACCATCTCTAGTTGGTATTAGAAAGTCTTTATATGGTTAACTTTATGAATGAGCATTCAAACAAAAATGTAACACAAGACTTTATAAGACTTTTCTTAATTTTTCAGACATCAATTTTAGACATACTACACATGTACAACTTATCAACACAACTTAACTGACCAAGCAGAATGTATACATAGTTTATAGTATGTGGGTTATCATACCTGAAATAGTGCCCAGCCAGGGACACACTCTGGTGATTGCTGAATAATTACTATAAAATTAGTTTTGGAAGAGCATGCAGTCCAGTGATTATGAACATGGGTTTGGAAGCACATCTGAATTTAAATCCCAGCTACCACTTAACTTCTTAACTTAAATGTCTTAACCTCTTGAATTTGAGTTTCTTCTTCCATAAAATGGGATTGTATTTCCTAATTCTCAGGTAGTGAAGATTAAATAAGATAGATGTGAAATAATAAGTATATATTGTTCTCATCCCAGTTCCTGGCATCAAGCTCCTAAAACCTTTGTAATTCCCCCTAAGTGATAAGAGTACTAGGACTCAGAGCATCTTTTGTTATTTGGTCTTTGATCCTGGTTCCTGACACAGAGCTCTTAAATCTCTTGGGATTTCTTGGGCCATAGGAGTGTCTTTCACTCTAAGGCGGTGATTCTTGGTGGGCTCCTGGACAGTTTCATGATGGGGGCTGGGCACCAGGAAGACTAAGCCGTAATTAGAAGACTGGAAGTTTCAGCAGTATACCTCACTCCATCCCTGCTCCCACCATCCTTCAGGAAGGGGAGAGGGACTGAAGACTGAGTTAATGATTGATCATGCCTGTATGATGAAATGTCCATAAAAATCCCAAAAGGACAGGACTGCTGGACACATCAAGGTACTAGGAGGGTGGCATGCCTGGCAAGGGAATGGAAGCTCTGTTCTCCTCCTTCCATGTCTTGCACTACACATCTATTCCATCTGAATATTTATAGTTATCCTTTATCATATCCTTTTATATTAAACTGGTAAATGTAAGTTAAGTGTTTTGCTGGGTTCTGTGAGCCATGTTAGCAAATCACTGAACCCAAGAAGACGGCCGATAGAATTCTTGATTTATATCCAATCAGTGAAAAGTATAGGTGATAACCAGGGATTTGTGATTGGCATCTAAAGTGAGGTGGCGGGTAGGGGGAGCAGGGCATTCCTGTGGGACTGAGCCCTTAACCTCTGGAATCTGATGCCATCTCCACGTAGATTGTGTCAGAACTGCTGGATGTGTGGAAAACCTGTATATCTGGGGACAGAAGATTTTGAGCATGGTAGTATTATGAGAGTAAAGGAGAAACACAGGGAGTGTTTTTCCTTATACAGCAGTAGATACAGATCAGTTCACTGCTTCATGCATGGTAAGAACAGAGTAAATTTTAGTAATTTATTCTATGTACAGAATATTAATTTGGAGTTAAATTTTCATGTCATTAACTTTTCAATCTTGCCTCCCAACAAGTATTTATGAATGGATAAAACCTTTCTTAATACTATTCAATTTAATTTGGTAATAGCAGTGATTAAAGGTTGTTTAAATGTCTTCACTTTGACATTTAATCTTCAAAAGTCTTTCATTGCTAAGTATTCTACCAAGAAAAGAAAAAGACAAATCGACTACTTGAAATTCATGTTACAGATTTTTCTCTAGAGAATATTTTATTGTAATCTCCACTGGTGCTTTAAAGATAAATACAGCCTCTTCTATAGTGAACATTACTGTGGAAGAAATGTGGAGTTATATTTTATTGGTCAAAGGATTTATGGATTTAAGAGGGTTTTTTGAGGCAATAAGATTATTTGGCATTAACAAAGAATGAGTTTTCTAAATAAAGTAAATTGTCTATTATAAATTAATTCTTTTCATTTAATTGCTAAAACAGTATTTAGAGCTTTTTTTAATGGAATCATTAAAATTTATTATTTGCCCAACTTATGTAGAGCATTATGAAGAGAAAGTAACATTATCGATGGGTGAACGTGTTCAGTGTGAACATTACTTACTATGCCGTATAAATCTATAGTCATGCTTCTTTACTACCCTTAGAAGCATTTGAAGTAAGTTGGGTTCTTACGCCTACACTAAGTAGTCTCAGTCTGCTTCACTTTAAAAATTTCATTTCTGGCTGTGCATGATTTTTGTTCTTTCCACTGTTAATAAGCTGTTGAGTCCTTCCTATTCTTACCTTTGACACTGTCTGCCCAAAACAGTCATCCTTTTCCTTTTTTCTTATCTGCTGGCCCATTTAGCTCTTGGCTACCAAGTTGTGAACTAGTGGGATTTGTGGCATCTGTTCTTGTCTATTCAGGGACCCTCTGAACATCATGTTGTTGATTCTTACAGGTAACTGCCCTTGCCAGGCGGTGGATGTCTTATTTCCCTCTTTTGTATGCTTCAAATTAATGATGTCTTTGTTGTTCTTCTTCAAACATTTTTTCTTATATTGATTTTTTTGTTTCTAAAGGATCATACAAGAGTATGCTTAATTTTAATTGTACTTTCTAATTTGTGTACTTCATTCTTATTCATCTAATTCACTTAGCAAAACTAGTTTTGCTGAGTTTGTAATCTTAATTCTGTCTTTTGTCTGGACTTTAGAGGTTGCAGAGAATAGAAAAGACCTCTGGTTATCTCAAGACATAGCTATTTAGTGTGAACATACGTGGAGACTATAAGGAATAGTATAAACAATCTCTAGATCTCATAGAGGAATAGAAGGTCATTCTGTAAACAAATGCATTTGCAAGTTAGACCTAAAGGAGAAGTAGAATATTGTTTTGAGAACAGCACATAAGCAAATTACCTTGTCATCAGAACTGTCTCTCGAGAGTCTCCGGTAGTGCTGTGCTGTATGATCACACCAGCATCTGCTGCTGCTCATACCTCTGCCTGTTACTGACTTCCTGCCTCATATCATGAGTTCTGCTTACTGTAGGCTCCCTGGGGATGTCTTCTGCCTCTTTCTTATTTACTGTACTATGTGTTTATTGTTTATTTTTCCCATTTAAACTTCCAAAAGAAGAGGATTTACTGTTTGGGGCCGGCCACCATCCAGTATGGGAAGCACTTGTTCAAGAAAACACTTCAGTCTGACCATTTCATAGATCTGTGGATAAAAGACGTTTTTACCTTTACGTTAACTTCCCACCCTTGATTCTGTTAGTAGGAGCCAGGAGTGTGGGATCCTACAGGTTTGCCTGCTTGTGGATCCTCTTGTGGGATATTGGACTATCACCAGTCTGCTCATCATAAGTGGCTTGCTTTTTAGGCAAGTTTATAAATAGTGAGCAAGGGAATTCCAGGTCACTCTAGGGTGTAGAAAGCTGGAAGGAGTGTACACTACCAGTGTAACAAGAAAAGGCTGGATAATCTGTAGAATCAGAGAGCTGAGGTTACAGGGCAACCAACTTGAAATCCAAGGAAAAACAGTTGCCACCAAGGAGAGCCTGGATAGGAGAGCTGGTTCATCTGAACATGGGAAGAAGAGCTGCCATATAAGTGGGCAAGAAGAATTCCAAAACTGCTGAGGGTTTAGTAGGGGCTACCAACAAAATAGTGAACCCATGGCATTCACAAGTCCTCTTTATGGACCTTGCCCAGGGCCTGATGAGAAAGACTGGGAGCAGGAGATGAGAGAAAAGCCACCCTGGTGATGCAGGGGTGGAGGGAAGTATCTTCTGCTATGGAAAATGCATGAAGCCCTACCTGGATTATTTTCCTTAAGTAACAAAAGCCTTAAGCTGCTGAGGGAAGAGCATCAATCTTAGCATCTTAAGGAAGGGCTCAGAAGAAGACACAAAATTTTTCAACACTATCTGTGTCTCAGGGAGGGGCAAGAACTCAAGCATAGACTATTAGAATTCTCCCACCATTGGAGGTGAGGCAATGTCACTGAAAAAGCCCAAACCGTGAAACCCAAAGACACAAGGCCCAGCTGAGTGAACCAAGACAGTGGAGAACCCTCTGCCTCTATCCTCCCTAACCCCCACCATCAGGCTGGGAAGCACTGAGTAACAGGCAGTAATCTACCCCTAGGGGAGGATAAGAGCATACAGGCTCTGAAATGCAGATGCATAATGAAGGCCTAAGGTTAGGGGTGGAACAGTACAATTGAGGAGAATCCTCCAGGAATTCAATCCCCACCAGAGTGCAAAGTGACACTAGAGGAATTTGAAGTTGGTGATACACTGAAGGAAACCACAGCAACAAAACTCAAGCTCAGATACCTGCTTCTCAGCCTCCCTCTGCCATAACCACCACACTAATGGCCTAGCAGAAGTGTGTCCATTCCCAGGCATGAATGCTGCTTACCTCAAGTCCGTTTTATATATCCAGTATTCAATCAAGAATTACGAGACACACAAAAAGAAGAAAAGAACATCCTGCTTATCAAGAAACAGCAGAAAATGTAGCTAGACTCAGCGATGAACCCCTATTTTGTAACTACTAGACAAGGAATTTAAATTAACTGTGGTTCATATGTTAAAGGCTTTAGTAGAAAAGATGAATAAATACAGAATTTTAGCAGAGAGAGACTGTAAAGGAGTTGATTGAAAATGCTAGGAATTAAAAAAAACAACAAACCCACAGCAACACAAGAATGCCTTCAGCAGACTTATCCGTTTACTCAGCACGTCTGAAGAAAAAAATCAGTAACCTCGAAGATGGGTTAGTAAAAATTAGAAGATCTGAAACCAAAAGGGGGTTCAGGGCGGGGCAGGATTAGAAATAAAAACATCAACAAAAACAAAACTTCCAAGAGCTGTGGGCAGTATCAGATGGTCTAACATACATCTAGTTGGAATCGCAGAAAGGGACATGGAACATTTACCAAAATAGACCATATTGTGGGCCGTGAAATAAACCTCAATAAATTTAAAAAATAAGAATCATGAGCAGTATTAACCTGTGAGGCATAGTAGAACTCACAAAGGAAGTTAGGAAATACTGTGAATTGAATGAAAATGAAACACAGCACATGTGGGATGCAGCTAAAGCAATGCTTGGAAATTTATGGCATTACCTATTATGTCAGAAAAGAAAGAAGGTCTTAATTTTATAGTTTAAGCTTCCACGTTGAACTAGGAAAAAGCAGCAAACTAAATCTAAAGCAAGTAGGAGGAAGGAAACAAAGAGCAGAAATCAGTGACATTGAAAACCAAAGATAAAGAAAATCAATAAAACCATATGCTGATCCTTTAAAAAGATCAAAATCGATGTCTCTGTCCAGAATAACCAGGAAAAAGACAAATTACCAACATCAGGAATAAAAATGGACATGTCAGTACAAGTCCAAAAGACACTAAGCATAAAATGAAATGTTAGTGAACATCCTGTTTTCATATATTTGACAATTTAAGTGAAGCAGGTTCCTTGAACAACAAGCATTATCACAGTTCACTCAAGAAGAAATAGATAACGTTAGTAGTTCTGTATCTGCTAAAGAGATTGAATTTATTGTTAGAAACCTTCTGACAAATCTTCAGACCTAGGTTGCTTCACTGGTGTGTTCTACCAAATGAAGAAATAATACCAATTCTATACCAACTTCCAGAAAATAAAAGAGGAACACCTCCCAACTTACTATTTTATGAGGTCAGCATCACCCTGATAGCAAAGACACGACAACTAAAGAAAACAGGCGGTGGGCGGGGGAACCCATCGATGTCTCTTATGAATACAGGCACAAAAATCCTCAGTAAAATATTAGTAAATAAAATCCAGCAATAAGTAAAAAGGATCATAAATACACCATGATCAGGTAGAGTTTACCCAGGGAATTCAAGGCTGATTCAACATTCAGATATCAGTCAGTGTAATTCAGCATATCAGCAGACTTAAAGTCAGGAATATTTGACTATTCTAGTAGATGCAGAAGCAGAATTGACAAAACAACATCCATTTACTATAAAAATGCTTAGCAAACTGGGAGTTTAAACTACCTGCCTCCTCGAAAAACCTAGAGTTAACATGTGGTAAAAAACCAGAATGCTTCCCGCTAAGGTTAGTAACAGGTGAGGGTGTTTGCCCTCGTTACTCCTAGGCAGCCTCGTGCTTGGAACTCCTAGCTAGTGCAGTGAGGCAAGAAAAGGTAGTAAAAGGTATAAAGACTTAAAAGTGGTTTTATTTTTCTCATGGAACCTCTTGATAAGATGTTATCTTAAAAGCAGTGTTTATATGCAGTTCTTTTATCCACTCTTAGCTTGCAACTTTTGAATGGAATTATAAGCTTGTTTTCTTAATGTGGCTGCTGAGCAACCTAATAAGTATCCTACATCTTGAGTGGCATATCTTTTTATTTAGCTGTATGGAATACTTGATTTTAAAATGAGAATAGGAAGGCTAGAATTTATTAAGTAAGGGGCATATTACAAATTCTTTTACTACATAAAGGGAAAAAGTCTAAATTCTCTCATTTAATAGGAGTGGTTTACAGAAACAGACTCACAGACATAGAAAACAAACTTACAGGGTCCGGGGAAGGGAACGGGAAGGGGTAAATTGGGGGTTTGAGATTTGCAGATACTGCTATATATAAAATAGATAAACAACAGATTTCTATTGTATAGCACAAGGAACTATATTCAATATCTTGTAGTAACCTATAATGAAAAGGAATATATGTATGTACATGTATGACTGAAACATTATGCTGTACCCCAGAAATTGACACAGCATTGTAAACTGACTATACTTCAGTTAAAAAAATTTTAAAAATAAGTAAATGAAAGGAGTGTTTTATCTCATAGTAAATTATGATTTGCAGTTAGTTACATCAGACTAGTAAATTATAGTTTGTTTTTAACTTCCAGAAACTTGGTTTTGAGTATATAAAAGACCAGTTAGTTGGCAATGATTTTTGAAAATAAACCTCACTTAGTAATAATCAGGAGCAAAGGGAGAAGAGAAATCATCTGTCAACACTGTTCCAGCCTGTTCCCTTCTGTAGGAACGAGCACTGGCCCCACCCAGGAGCCCTGTCCCTAGGCGTTGTTGGGTCAACACAAATTGGGTGGCTGCTCTGTCTCCAGTTCCTCCTATGACCAGCAGCCTGTGCTGGAAAGTCACTTCACAGCTTTTCCTATTGAGTATGGAGCAGGTCTCCACCTTTAATTGTAACCCAACATTTTATACTCCAGTCTGCTCTAAAACCCGTGGAAGCAGTTCAGTGTTTATCAAGTACTATGCATATTTTATGTTTTCTACACTTGTTGTAATTTTTGTTGGTATTTAGGCATTTTTAACTTTGATAAACAGCATTTCAAATAAAGAATATCACTTCAACCTCTTTCCATTAAAAGAAGTATTCTTATAAGTGGAATCCAATTATAAGTCTTAACTTTTGATGCGTTTGTATTAAAATGAATTTCTTTATCCATCATTATTGCAATAAAATTATTAACATATTGTTGACATTTTACTGTAAATAGTGTACCAAAGTAAATAATTTGTAAACGGATTTGAGTTTGAATCCCAGCATTGTGGTTTTTCCTTTGTAGTCTAGAACAGGTTACTCAAGCTCTCAAGTATGATCTTTCATCTGTGAAAATAACAGCCTTGTGGGTTGTTGAGATTAATATTTGCCACATGCCTGGCATATAGAAGGCACTGATAAATCCTATAGCTGCCATTGTTCTTGGTAATTATTACAAGTTAGCATTTGTAAACTTCCTGTTTGTGTTCTGTGATTTAAAAAATATTCTGCTTGTAAAATTGTTGCTTTATATCATGTTTTAAACAAGTTACTAACAGTTGAGAAGTAGTTTAGTGTCGTGGTTAAGAACATAGACTTTGGATTCAGATCTCAGCTCCACGACTCATTACCAGGTGGGTCCTGGGCAAGTTACTTGCAGGCCCTGTGCATCACTCAGCTCTAAGAGACCTAACAGTAGCACATTCCTCCCAGGGGCATTACAAAGCGTTCATCAGATTAGGTGAAGAGTTTAGACAGTTGCTGTCATATTGTTCTGTGTATCAGTTGTCATCATTCTTATTAATAATAATTTGTTGTTGAGTAAATTGTTGGGTTTTGTCACTTTTAATTTTAGGTGAATCTTGGAAGCAACCAGTACCTTTTCTCTGTCATAGTGGATCCTAAAGAAATGCCCTGCTTCTGTCTGCGCCACGATGTCGACGCCCTACTCTGGCAGCCACGCTCCGGCAGACAAGATGATATGTGGGAGCATATCGCGACTTTCAATGCTTTAGGTATCAGCAAGCTCTTTGACAGCCTTTTCCATTATATGAAAAATTACAGTCATCTTAAGTGTTGTTTTTTTTTTTTTTTTTTTTTTTTTTTGGTTTGTTTAAATTTGAGCTGCCCTAATTACATTTGGATTGATTTGTGCTATAATTTCATTCCTTATGCGTAGTTGATGAACGTTAGTACTTCTGGAACAGTAGGACTACCCTGTTTTTATGCTTGTGTAGAAGATCAACACAGAGTAGAAATCTAAGTGGTTGTCTAACCACTTGAATCACTCTAATCCGTTACTCACTTATTCCAACTGAGCCGTACAGTATTAGAAGATGAACAAGGGGTTTGACAGTACCCTGCATGGAACTTGAATTCAGGTTTCTTCAGAGTAAGTTCAGTCATTATAGAATTACTCTGAGTAAGGTAAAGCCCATCAGGAGACATCTTTCACGGAACTTACGTGTGAAACAGAGCCATTATAATGAAAACACTTATGAAAAAAGAAGCAGAAATGAAGTTTATTCTGTAGGATAAAAAATAAAATACTGGTTTTAAAACTAGGGCTTAAAACATTTTGAATTACATAATTGTAGACTTATGCAATAATTAACTTTATGTCAAAATATGTTAGTATTGTGTGGGAGAAATTTTTTTATATGAATTAACCACAGCTATTGCTTTACTGAAAGGTTATTTTAAGCCGGTAGCAGGAAGTAAAGTTATACATTTTGATTGCTGTATATGCACAGCCCTAATCATAGAGATGTTTTTGATTATCCCTTATAGTTAATAATATAAGCCACTAAACTGGTTAATTCAGACTCCAAATAGATGTTTATGACCTGAAATAAAGTTTGATTAACTGATTTATCCACAGTTTCTAGCCTCTCTACTAAAATCCCTGGTTTTTCGTTCTCTATCCTCTTTTTAGTAAGAGTAAAGCTTTATCATAGCTTTCATGTGCTCAGAGCCTCCATTTATATCCCCCAGTTCCACAGTATAGAAGAATTCTATTATGCTTGAGTTTAAGTTAAATCAACATTACATTAGATATGTAGCCTCGAGATGTTACATACATCATTTTGTCAGTTAGCCTGGAGAGCTAATTCTAGGCCACTAAGGGACATTTCTAACATCCTCTTTACTTTTTCCTCCTCAAACACTGCTTAATATTAAAAAACCAGCATGGATCTGCCTGTGCTCATTCATTATTTGATGAGGTTGATTTACATTCCTGTTAAGTTTCCTCTCTCACAAGCTATAACATTCAGTAATCATGTCCCAATCTGAAAATTCTAATTTCAGTACATAAATGCCCTTTTAAAATGTAAAAATGATTATTTTTAAAAATATAAAATTAAGATTTTTTTTCAAAGGTTAATTAGTTTTCAAGGGCTATCTTAATGAAGGTTTTAAATTGGATGCTTGAATTTTCGTTTGAGCTTGTAATGGTCTCACGGTTCTACTCCTGGGAGGTGAAGTACAGCAAACCCTGTTACAGGGTTGGTGCTGGTGTATAAAGGTACCACTGACACTGCGGAAGTAATGAGAGTGCACCATGTGCGTTAGCATCTTGGGGGGTGGGGTCTGCATTTTGCACACACTCCTGAAATAACTATAATAGTATCCTATGAACGTTTTCTCATTTACTTGATAAGAAAGAAGATGCTGTAATGCCACATCTGTGATTGATGAACCCAGTTCTTAAATTGGCATTTAAAGAGATTTTGGCCTGCTTTTAGTATGTTAGATGTTTAGTGTTTTAATTATTCATGGAAATTACATGGGAACTATGTTGTGCTTTTCCTGAAGAGATGAAACCCTATTTTGTTCCTTAGGCATTAATGCTTTATATTTTGTACCACTTGGTGCAAAATTTGGGAGCGATTGATTGTGGCTAATCCAGTAATGGTTCAGAATTTAACCATTGTTGAGTATCTGTTGGCATATATTTTTAGTCATTTCAATTTGTAATAAAAAATATGAAATATTAAATGTTTAGTCACAATTTTCCCCCTTCTGTGTAACATATAGTTTTTCTTTTTTTTTGTCTATTTCTTGGCAGGCTACGTCCAAGCATCAAAGAGAGACAAAAAATTTTTTGCCTGTGCTCCAAATTACTCTTATGCAGCCCTTTGTGAGTGCCTTCGACGAGTTTTCATCTATCGTCAGCCCACTCCCATGTCCACTGTACTTTACAATAGGAAGGAAGGCAGGCAAGTAGGGCAGGTTGCTAAGCAGCAAGTAGCAAGCCTGGAAACCAATGATCCTATTTTAGGCTTTCAAGCAACAAATGAGAGATTATTTGTTCTCACTACCAAAAACCTCTTTTTAATAAAAGTAAATACAGAGAATTAATTACTCTGACATGTTGGCTTTTCTGTACTGAAAAATTATTCAGTGGTAGCTGGAAGGTGGGGCAGTTGTGCTGTGAACTGTTAAGTTTTACTGTGTTAAATAAAATTATCTCGTATGAATTTATTTTTTAAAGGCTATTGGAAATATATTCAAGAGATTATGACTCTATAAAAGCTATGGAATGAAGCTACAAATTTAGAGAAAATTAGCTTCTGTAAAAAATGTAAACATAGTGTTAGCAAGTATAATTATTTTTTAAAAGCAGGCTAGAATCTCGTCTTTTATATGAAAGATGTACAATTCATTATTTAAAAATAAAAGTATCATGTACACTTGTTAACTGATATAGTTTCTACTTCCATACCTATATAGGTATAGGATAATAGTTAAAATGTTGATTCTTGTGAATATTTTTTAAGTGGACTGAATAGCGGGAGTTGAGGGGGAAATACAGCAGGAGTACAGCAAGTCTAATATTGTTAAAGTGTGCTGAGAGACCGTAAGTGTTTTTCAGATTAAGTATAGGTTTAACTTTTATCAATTTGCTCTTCCACAGACATACATAGATGATAAGGTTCTACAAATACCGCTCTTATCCATTGGTATATAACAAACCACTCCAAAACTCAGTGGTTTAAAACAGGATGTTTTATAATTTTTCATAATTCAGTGACTTGACTGTCTCTATTCTACATGGCTTCTCCTCCTCCAGGAGGCTGGACTGTTTCTTTCCATGACAGAGAAAACATTCCAAAAGGGCAGGCTCTAATGTATGTTTAAGAGTCTATCAAGTCTGCACTTCCATTATATTTGCTCACCTTCCATTGGACAACGGAAGTCACATGGTCAAAGCAAATCTAGGGTCAGTATGAGAGGGAGTACACAGGGATATAGACAGCAGGTGGTGTGTGTGATTCGCTGGGAGCCATTAATGTAATAATTATAATTTGCCCTTGCAGTTCTCCTTAGATTTCTGCAGTTAAGAAAAGGTAACCCTGTTTATACATTAAATATATTTTGCCATGAATTTTAGTTTCTCATTATTTCCTTGGATTTATTTTGGTTTTCATTTACCTGGAAAATTATTAACTTTTATAGCATTTTTGTATGCTTCTTACATAAACTTCAAGTTAAATTTTGTATTCTAATAGAATTGAGACTTTAAGAGGCAGAAAATGAAGAAAAGAAATACAAGATAGGCAAGAGATTTAGGAATGATTGTTTCCTACCTTCTCAAGTGTTTGGCTGAATTAAATTTTCATGAAAGAGTAAGAAGTAAGTTTGAGAGACAAAAAAGGAGGAAAAGGATAGGGATTACATGCATGTTCTAAACACTGTCAGTATGCAGTTTCCTAGAGGAAATGCTAGAGGAGAAGTTAGGCAAGTCCTGAGAACTAGCAGTGACAGTGGAGCCCTACTAGTACTCTGTTAGCGGTGTGGTCTCTTTCCTAGTACTGTCAAGCATCATGAGATCATGAACATGGGAGGGAGGTGCAGTCGGGCTGAACCAAAAAAACCAAGCAGTGATATTTCCAGAACTTTTTACTGTCATTGTAAAATGTAATGAAACAAGACTATTTAGACAGTGAACTACTAAAAGCCTTTATTATGTGACAGTAGGCTTAAATTTTATTTAAAATTTACCTCAAAGATCATACATACCCTCTTAGGGTATATAAGAAAAATGCAGATTAATGTGGTGCTTAATTAACCATATGACAATGTATATATGCAAATATCCATGTAGTAATTTTCTTTCCTTTGTATATGTGACTTTTAACGTGATTAATGTTGAATTGAAACCTGTCAGGATAATTAGCCTTAAATATTGTTGCATATTGATCTGTGTTGAGAGTAAGAGGTCTAGAGCTGTGATTCCAAGCCATATTTTCTTAAAATATGTCAAGGATTCCACAAACATATAACTCAGCTTAATGTTCTAAACTTTTTAAAATAATAAACACATTTAAAGGAAGTATATACAGTAAGTGCTGTGAATGTACTACCTTGTGTTTTGTTGATTTTATCATAAACTGTAAATGGGAATTTATAAAATATTTATGATAGTAATGAAGTAGTACTTTATGTGTTCTTCATGTTGAGTCATTTAACAATATTCATTATATCTGCATGTTTAGTAAGCATCAGCTATGTAACCATAACATGGTATTTTCAGTGCTAAGGATAATTCAACATTAAGTTAGAAACAAAAACTCTACATTCCAGTGTTTTCCAGGTGAAATTTCTCTTTGATTAAAAAAAAAAGTGGGTGAAGGTAGGTGGAGTTGTTCTGTTAGAAAGATGTTTAACCAAAGATGGAACCCACACAAGAACAGGCAGAAGAGTTGCCAGAGGGAAGGGTCAGATGTTAGAGTTTAAGAAGTTAACCAAAGAAATACAAAGGATCATAAGAGATTACTCTGAACAATTATACACCAACAACTTTGTAACATTGAAAATGGATAAACTCCTAGAAACACACAACCTATCAAGACTGAATCATGAAGGAATAGACAGTCTAAACAGACTGATTACTAAGGAGTAATCAAAAATCTAACAAACAAAAGACTTGGACTAGATGGCTCCACTGGTGAATCCTACCAAACATCTAAAGAATTAATGCCAGTTCTTCCCAAACTTCCAAAAAGTGGAAGAGGAGGGAACACATCCAAACTTATTTGAGGAGGCCAACATTACCCTGATACCAAAACTGTACTAGGATACCGGAAGTAAAGAAACCTATAGGCCAGTATCCCTGATGAACATAGATGAAAAATCCTCAACAAAATGTTAGCGAAACAAATTCAGCAATACATGAAAAGGACAACACACCATGATCAAGTGAGATTTATTCCAGGGATGTGAGGATGGGTCAGCATCTATGAATCAGTCAGTGTGGTGCACCACATTAATTTAACAAAGGATAAAAGTCATGTGATTATCTCAGTAGATGCAGAAAAAGCATTTGGCAAATTTCAACATCCATTTATGATAAAAATTCACAACAAAGTGCATAGAGGGAACATACTTCAACATAATAAAAGGCCATCCATATACGACAGACCTTCAGCTTACTCAGTGGTAAGAAGCTTTTCCTTTAAGGTCAGGAACATGGTGAGGATGCCCACTCTTGCCACTTCTATTACATAATATTGGAAGTCCTAGCCACAGATACTGGGCGAGAAAGGAAAAGAGAGGGGAGGGAAGAGGAGGGAAAGGGCATCGAAGCTGGAAAGGGAGAAGTAAAACTGTCGCTATTTGCATATGACCAGATGTTATACATAGGAAACACTAATGACTCCACCAAAAACATTAGATCCAGTGATAAAGTTGCAGGATACAAAAATCAATATACAAAATCTCTTGGGTTTCTATACACTAACAAACAGAGATAAAACAATTCTATTTACAACTGCATAAAAATGAGTAAAATACAAAAAATCTATTTAGACAAGCAGGGGAAAAGCCCTGTACACTGAAAACTGTAAGACATTAATGAAACTGAAGACACAAATAGGTATTCTGTGCTCAAGGCTTGGAAGCAGTTGCTACACAAAGCAATCTACAGACTTAATGCAATCCCTATTAATATTTCAATGGGATTTTTCACAGAAATAAACAAACCTAAAATGTATATGAAGCACAAAAAGCCAAAGCAATCTTAAGAAGAGTTGAGGCATCGTGCTCTCCAATTTCAAACTATGTTACAAATCTATAATAATCAAAACAATATGGTATTGCATAAGAACACACATAGATCAATGAAACGGAACAGAGAGCCCAGAAATAAATCCACCCATATGTAGTCAATTAATTAATGACAAAGGCGCCAAGAGCATACAGAGGAAAGAGTCTTCAACAAATGGTGTTGGCAAAACTGGAAAGCCACATGCAAAAGAATGAAATGGGACCACTGTCTTACACTACACACAGTAACTCAAAATAGATTAAAGACTTGAATGTGAGACCTGAAACCATAAAACTAGAAGAAAACACAGGCAGTAAGCACCTTGACATCGGTCTTGGCAATGATTTTTCTGGATCTGACACCAAAAGTAAAGGCAACAAAAGCAAAAATAAGTGGGACTGCATAAAACTAAAAAGCTTTTTGCACAGCAAAAGGAATCACAGGGAAAAGACAACCTACTGAATGGGAGAAAATATTTGCAAATCATATATCTAATATGGGGTTAATATCCAAAATAACTTAAACTAGTTAAAAAAACAAACCCAATTTAAAAACGAGCAGACGTTCTGAATATTTTTCCAAAGAAGACATAGATGGCTAACAGATACATGACAAGGAGCTCAACGTCACTAATCATCAGGAAAATGCAAATCAAGACCACAATGAGACATAACCTCACACTTGTCAGAGTGGCTATTACAAAAAAGACAGGAAATAAGTGTTGGCAAGGAGGCGGGGAAAAGGGAACCTGTGCACTGTTGGTGGGAATGTAAATTGGTGCGTCCACTATGGAAAACAGTAGGAAAACTTCCTCAAGTCGAACTGCCTCAGTCTTCAAAAGTAGAACTGCCATATGATCCAGCAGTTCCACTTGTGGATATTTATCTGAAGGAAATGAAAAACACTAACTCGAAAAGATCTATGTGCCCCCGTGTTTACTGCATTATTTACAATAGCCAAGATATTAAAAACAACCTAAGTAATGGTGAATGGATTTTAAAAAATGGGATAGATATATAATTATATATAAATACATATAATTATATATTTAATGTATATATTATATTTATATAATTTATAATTATATAATTCAACAATTAAAAAAGGAAATCTTGCCATTTGTGAAAATATGCATGATTTCGAGGGCATTATGCTAAAGCGAAATAAGTCAGATGGAGAAAGACAAATGACGTGACTTCTATGTGGAATCTTAAACACACACACACAAACCAAAACCAGACTCAGAATGGTGGTTGCCAGAGGCAGAGGCGGGGAATGGGTGAAGGGGGTCAAAAAGGACAAACTTCCATTTATAAAATACATGTCATGGGGATGTAATGTTTAGCATGGTGATATAGTTAATACCTTATTGCTTATTTCAAACTTGCTAAGAGTAGATCTAAGAAGTTCTCATTAGAAGAAAAAAAACACTATGTATAATAACAGATGTTAACTAGCCTTGCTATGGTGATCATATTGCAATGTATACAGATACCGAGTCATGTTGTACACTTGAAACTAATATATGTCATTTATTAAAAAGAGGGTGAGAAAATATGAAAACAGTCTGCATGATATTTGACTGAGCCACAGTTCAGCTGCCATATTTAAAAAACAAAGAAAAGAAGATGGGACCTGAGGGTTGACCCTGGGGCAGGGCCCTCCAAGGGTCCCTTCCACATGGAATCCACAGAGACCCCATCCTTTCCCAGCCCCAGCCCACCAGGAAGACACAGGTCAGCGGTGTGCTGTAGCAGAAGTAAGGACTGTGCTGGGGACTGTGCTGGGGTCCTTGGGATGTGAAGTAAAGGAAGTTGAAGGGCTTAGGGAGCTACCTGTTGGCTGGCACCTTTTGGATCTAGTACCTGCCTGCCCACCTCCTCATGGTCCTGGTTCCTCCTCCTACACTCACTCTGAGTCTCTGCCTCTTCTTCAGGACTGCTCTCTAGCTCTGCCTTGTTCTTCCTGATCACCACTACAAGTTTCAAGTGATAACTGAGGGAGCTTTCACCATTTTATATCCAGGGCCTGATACAGGTCTTCATGTGTAATAAGCCTTTAATGGTTGTGTTAAGTAACTGATTTTAAAAAAAGAAAATAAGAATGGTTAACAATGTTAAATAATGCTTTGAAATAATTACCACATTTCTACATAGAATGGAAACTATACAGGTTAAATCATTGCACAGGTATTTCTAACATTTTATTTGTGATTATCATAGAGATAAGAACAAATGGTAAGTTTATGTGTGGCAAACAATAAATAAAACTAGTAATTGACTAGTCATTGCTGATAACTGGAAGAATATTTTAATTTCTTAGTACTAAATGTGTCTTACTAAGCAAGTAATGGTAGTTGAGCTAGTAAAACTTAGGCCTAATCATGGGATGTTGGAGTAGTAATAGACGAGTGAGAAGTAAGCCCTTCTAAAATCAGTATGAAAGAAAAATAAGCAAAAACAGCAAAGCCAACTAGATTTCAAGATATATTATGAAGCAGTAATTAATTAAATGAGGCAACATCCATGCATCAGTAAATAAGCACACATTTAATTTTTATGTACTTATTAGAAGGAAATGTTTATAATCTCAAGGTTGAGAAGGCTTAAAACACAGAAAGTGAAAAAAAATTAGGGAAAAGATTAATGGATTTGATCATTACAAAATGTAAAATCTCTTTATGACTTGTTCTGTTAAGAATGGTAAAAGATAAGCAACAGAAAGATCTTTCCCAGAGCATAATATATGAGGGTTAAAATCTAGAATATAAAAAGAACTACTATTAATAATAAAAAAGCAAATAAATTACCCAATAGAAAAGCATGCAAAAGAAAGGACAGTCAATTAATAGGACAAGAAATGAAGATGGCCAATACAATTTTAAAAGATGTCTAGTCTTCCAGGTACTCAGAGAAATAGGTAAAAATTTTAAAGTTTTAGAACATTAAGTATTGGCCAGGATAGAGGAAAATGGGAACTCTCTTATACTGCTGGTGGGAGTATAAATTAGGTACAAGTGAAGGACAACTGGCAGTATGTATTAAAATAATAAAAAGTACATTTTCTATAATCCCAACAGTACTACAAACACATTCAACATATGCACAGGAAGATCAATATCAGACTGTACATGCAGCAATGTTTATAATAAAATTCTGGAGGACTCTAAATGACCCTCATTAGAGGAATGACTACATTATAGTATTTTTATATTAGAATGCCATACATTAGTATTTATAAAAAAGACTTCAGTTAAATCCCTCTTAATGGCCCTGAAAATTTCCTGACACTCATTATGTAAGTAATATTTTTTTCCTTTTCTCGTGGAAGATGGAGTTAAATTATAACATACTGGCAGTTTAACAACAAGATTTGTGTGCTTGTTTTCCAAGAAAATAGATACTCCTGTGAGAAGTCTTTGTTCATTAGAAAAAGTTGTCCTTCTGCTGATGTGTCTATTAGAAAATGAGAGGGAAACACTCCTTAGTGTCTCAAAGGAAGTAAGAAAATTAGGATTGAATATCACCTGGGTTCCAAAGTTTCTGCCATGGGAAGGAAATCAAAGGAGCCACCCTTTCATTTTGCTTTGAACAAGTATTTTGGGTTTAAAAGCAGGCAAGTTGTGTTTCAAGAGAAGTAACTTCTGGTGGATCCATTGCCAGCCACATCCATCCTGAGATTCTGTTCCACTGTCTTTTCCTCCAGCAGACTAGCCCAAGCATGTGTCATGGCTGTGCGTCAGTATGCTTGAGGGTAAGAACAATTGCACATGCATTTTTCAAGCTTCTGCTTGTGTCACAATTTCTAATATATTGGCCAAAGCAAATCACATAGCTCATCCCAGAGTCAGAGTGGAGTAACTGGCAAAGTTCTGTGACAAAGGACATGAACATGAAGAAGGCAAAAAATTGGAACCATCTTTGAAATCTACCCCATGTACCCATACTTTCCCCCAGCGATATAGGATTTCTAACACTCCCCACCGCCCCACTTCATGGAACAGAGAAATATACTTGTATGGCACAGTGGGGCAAAAGAATGAGCCTGCTCTTGGTTAGAAAAGACCTCGGCTATCTAGGGGCCAAGGGGCTAAGTATCTAGGCAACTGGTAACCTATTTGCAGCACAGGGATGTAAAATCTCTAAAAAACTTAGAATGT
This sequence comes from Camelus bactrianus, assembly GCF_048773025.1. NCBI lineage: Eukaryota > Metazoa > Chordata > Mammalia > Artiodactyla > Camelidae > Camelus > Camelus bactrianus. Next base: position 15,354,149 of record NC_133563.1, on the reverse strand, counting down.
GCATACATTGAAAGATAGCCAATTACAGCTAAGTGCTGTCCTTACTTCTCAAATAAGAAATTTTATATTTCTCCTATATTTTGGGCCACAGCATCTATTCCCCTTTAATTTGGTAGCTATACTATAATTTCTTTCTAAGACCATGTATTTGTATGTTACTGGCTCCATCCCTGGGACCATCACTTAAGGCTAAGTCCGTCAGTACTTTGCATTTCCCCAGTCACAGTGATTGGTTCATAGGTGGGCACTCGACCAACTGAGAACAAATAATTCACAATGAGCATTTGCTGTGATTTCTGGAGCAAAGATTTGCCATTGGATGTGAGAACTAAGGGATAAAACAAAACCAAATTTATTTACTATAGTAAAGTAAGAACCTCTCAATATATACGGAGCCATCCCCGGGATGGAGCTACGAGGCTGAGAGAGAGAACATGGACCTTGATTATCTCCTCTAGTCCTAGCTAGCAGCGCTTAAAGCTAGATCTATTCTTGGACTTTTGGGTAATGTGAGTCATTAAGTTCTCTTTTTGCCTAAGCCAATTAGTCAGAAGTGGCCTGAATCCATGGTGAAAAATTATTTTAATGTTTAAATATACTCTTTACAGTGAGACTGAGACTTGAGGTCGTTACATTTGAATTTATGAATGATATTAGTTAAATTATGTTTTTGTCATTAGCAGCAGTAAATGGGGGTTTAATAAATTACAAATGCTTTTTAAAAAGGGGAATTTTTCCACTCCAAAGTTTTGCTACTTTCCTCAAAAAATGTGTATTTGTAAAAATAAATTTAGAACACAACTTCCTTGGTGCCAAGGAATGGAGTTAAAAGATTTATGAGATCCTTCAATCCCGAAACTGTATTTTCTGATTTTGACATTTTCTACACACCCATGCTACAAATATTCTACTCTAAATGAGAAAAAAATATGTAACATATTTTTAAGCCATTTAAATTTTTTCTACTTCTACAACTGACTTTTAAAAAGTATTAGAGGTGGGGAGGGTACAGCTCAATGGTAGAGTGCATGCTTAGTATGCACAAGGTCCTGGGTTCAATCCCCAGTACCTCCATTTAAAAATATATGTATATGTATGTGTGTGTGTGTGTGTGTGTATGTATGTGTGTGTATGTGTGTGTATATATATACACATTTAAAAATATATGTATATGTGTGTGTGTATGTGTGTGTGTGTATATTTGAGATTTACTTTCAGTGTTTGCCAAAATATCCAACATAGATCTTACTCCTGGAATAATGGTACCAGGCGAGTGTTGAAGAAGAGTGAACATATTCTTGACATTAAAACAAATATTGCTCCCTCATCTGCCATCTTTATTTTTTTCAGGAAAAATGTAGTTCACCATGCAACATTAATTCAGATGCTGAAATCACAAAATGAAGAACTCTCAAGGAAAACTATATTCTTCTAGGGTCCTTTACTGAATGGCAAATATGAATGCAGTGTTTTTCTCTGTCTGCAAATAGACCCTTTAACAGAGGGAAAAAGAGAAGGGTGAGGATATCGTAGTGGAGACACAGGATAATAAAAGTACCAAGTGTATTCTATAATGTTGGTATAATGGGTTCTGCTGGGAGGTTCATTACTGGTGCTTCAGAAACCCAGTCTGAATCAGGTAAGAGAAAAACAACTGAAAAATCAAGAACTACGGACAACATGCAGGCTTTGGCAGTCTGGCCGTTCCGCAAAAGGTTAAACAGAGTTACCATGTGATCCAGCAATCCCATGAGTAGGTATTTACCCAAGAGAAACAAAAACTTGTACATTAATGTTCATGGTAGCATCATTCATAATAACCTAAAAGTACAAACAACCCAAATGGGTGGGTAGGATAAATAACATGTGATATATCCACACAATAGATTATTATTCAGTAGTAAAAAGGAATGGAGTACCAATACATGCTCCACCATGTTTGAACCTTATGCTAAGTGAAAAAAAAAAAGCCACAGTAGGCTGTACACTGTATAATTCCATTTAGAGAGAAATAAGGCAGATCTAGAGAGAAATAAGGAAGATTAGTGGTTACCAAGGGCTGGGGGGAAGTGGAGAGCGACTGCTAATGGGTACCTATTTTGGACAGAAGGGATGTGAAAGTGTTCTAAAACAGATGGTGGTGACTGCCAAACTCTGAGTACACTGACTTATGTACTGTAAATAAGTGGATTGTGCAGATATGTCTCAATAAACTATTATCAAAACAGCAACATGGGAGACAGAAATGAAAAGAAAGCCTGAAGTCATCTTCCATGCTAAACATCGGTGGATTTTAAAAACTGTACAGTATCTTTGCCTTCAGCTTGTTGAAGTATCTTATTTTTAAATAAAATTTGAATTTTTTTTTTGCAGGGACATTCTTAAAATCAGGTTGTTCATATAATTTTATTGGGGGAAACTCATTAGATAAAGTAGTGATACCCTCCCTTGCCAAAAGCTCCCAGCTGAAATACTTTTCCTGTAATACTATAAAGAGTTACTTGGATGACAGTACCCTCTTTTTTAAAAAAAATCATTATTCTATTTGGGGGGGGGGTGGTGACTAGGGTTTTTTTTGTTTTTGTTTTTGGAGGAGGTACTGGGGATTGAACCCACGACCTCGTGCATGCTAAGCACGCACTCTATCACTGAGCTATACCCTCCCCCAAAAGCACCTGCTTTATTTTTGTGTTTTTGTTATATCCTACTGATATTTATATCTAATCTAAAATTAGTGAATTTGCAAGAAATGATTTAAAACTCAGCATTTTTGTTCTTGATGACATAAAGAGTCTATGAAAACCACAAGGAACACTCATTTCTAGTTTAGGATCAGTCTCTAAGATTGCAAATGTTTAACCCTTTTGTTCTAGAAACAAAACCTACCTACTGACTTCAAGACTGCCAAGATATACACAAGCCACCTAAGTGGTTTTGTCCTTAGAGTAAACTTTGGTATGTAAAGTTTTTCTGAACAACATATAGTTTAAAAATAACATCTCCATTTATTTTGAGTTTATCTTTTATACATTTTTGGTAATGAATAATTTAGACCAATAAAGAAGACAATCATTGCTTAAATGTCCAGGGTCTAGTTGAAAATCATTGCAGGAGGCCTAGAAGAATGACCACAAGTTATGTGCAAGGACAAGATACCTATTAAGACCCTTTGGACAAGGAGAAGTGTCAGTGAGAATGCCCGTGCACTGGTCTCTCATAATCTAGAAATTCTAATTTTCTTTCTCTTTTTCTTTCTCCCTCTCTCTCTACTTAGCTTCCTCTTTCCTTCTTCTCTTCCTCCTCCTCCTCATTTCTGTCTCTCTCTTCCTACTACTCTCACCACCCAGAGTCAACCATGGCCTCAGCAAAGTTTCCTCCCTAAACTCAGCCACTCATCTGCTGCACACCTGCCAGGAGAGTCCCAGTCTAATAGAAAAATCGGTCGGTACTAATAGAAGAATTAAGAGAATGCATTTGATTGCTGGTGTATCAAGTTCATCTCCTTAATACAAAAAGGACAAGACTTACTGGCTTATACCTCTGTTAGCAAAGACAATTCTTCTTTTATCAGAACATCGCATGTCAAAACCACTGTAAAGAACGAATACTCCTGTAACAGAGGGTGAAGGTCTTAGATAATGAGAGGTGCTTGACATCTGAGCAGAGGATGGGGAAAACCTGAAAGAGGAGACTGGTGACAAAAGGGTCTGATCTCATAATTACCCAGTCAGCTTTATTTTACACTATGTGGGGGAGGAAACTGCTTTCAGATGATTTCTGTGGTGCATAATTATGAAGATATCCATCTCTCTATCTATCTATTGGTGATAATGGCTGGAACAAAGCTGTTTAGCATCCAAGCCCTCACATGTGGGAAAATAACTAAATATTCTCCAAAGAGAGAGCTACTTCCTAAATTTGAGCAAGCTTCAGGTACATTAGTTCATTGATCAAATATTGACAGTTGTGTAGCAACTATGTTTCTGGGTAGCTTTGTTAGGTGCTGAGGATAATCAAAATGTGAAGACAGACCTTCAAGGAGTTTTGTTTAGTAAAATGAACATGGTTTAGGGAGCCAGATTTCCCCCAATACCTCCTCTGCAAAATGCAGCTAGTAATACAGAGAGTTGTGGTGAAGGTTTGTTATGTCGAGTGCCTAGTTTTCAAGGCATGCTAGCTAAAGAATACAAAACTAATACAAAAGAAATTATTTTAACAGCTTGATATTGGACACTTAATGAGAGTTTGTTCCTGTAATTGACTGCTGGAGCTCACAGGAGAGCAGAGCTTGTGAAGCACCCTACCTTCCAGGCCTGGGGAACCACCCACTGTGGGGGTACAGGGCGTGCTGAGAGGCCAGTGTTCAGCAGAACCTGGACGACCACCACTCAGACTCCTACTGCCTTCAGGTAATTGTAGGACTGAGATGGAGGGAGAAATTCACAGATTGGGTTGGGGGGGGGAGGGAGAGAGAGGGGAGATCTGACTAGTTTTCCTCCCCAAAAAGATGCTAAGAAATTTTCTTACAAAGTTTGGAGGCGTCAGAAAGGGGTAAACACGTTGGTTTCTCAGTCGGATGTCTGCTTAGCCATCACCCTCAGGCTTGTCTGCCTGTCCAGTGCCGCTGGAGCCGGGTAAGTAAAGGGCAGTGTGACAGATGGTTTGATAGGGGGACACCAGGGAGGGAGGGGGCAAGGACCCCTGCCTGAGTTCCTGATGCCTGAGGGGTACAGAGCTGTAACGTAACAGTTATTACCTTGATAATGATAATAAAATGACAGCATCCACTATGCACCAGCCACTGTTCTAGCTCTTTGCGTATTAACTCTTTTCTCATATAACAACCCCATTGTTATTTCACAGAAGAGGAAACTGGGACACAAAAGTTAAGTAAGCTGCCTCAGTTACACATTAGTTCTACAGCCAGTGAGTGGCAGAGCCTAGATTTGAAACAAGGAAGTATAAACTCCAGGAAGCTTTTAGCAGCCACTTTTAAAATCCCCTTCGTACACACAGGTAGTGGCTTGTCCACATCCTTATTGATGATTGTGGTAGTGGTGATGTCTTAAGTCATATATGTCCCAAGTCTCTAGAATTTTGAGCAGACAGAGTTTGGACACAATTGTATTTTTCAATCATTGCTTCTCTTCTGCTTTTTTTCTTGCTGTTGTCAGTATTCAATACCTTCAGAGACAGAGTCTTTGGGAAAGTAATTAAAAATAATTTAATTACCCAAATCAGTGGGAAATTTTGGTTTACGATTTTAGAAACTCATGATTTCACCCAGTGCGTGGTGGGGTGGGTCTAGAGAGTTTCCACTGTGGTTTCCATAGCACTGCTTTTGAATTCCTTCCAAATGCATGATTTTTAATGGTTTCCCCGGGGAGCTGATGAATGACTGACCCCAGCTGTATGATCATTCCTGATTAGGCCTAAAAGGGTTATTACAGTTTGGTACAATGAGAAAAAAACCGTGCTACACAACTGTCGTTGAACAACTTTCCTTTAGGCAATGCTTTTTGAATCTCTTTTCTCCAAGTTTTGGCTCCTTTTTTTTTTTTTTAAACCTCCCTTGATGTGTCTTAGTTCTCAAGGTATCACTTCAGCCTGTGCAGTATCCTGCTTGTTTATTTATCCAAAGCCTTTGTTTTACAAATACAGCAGCCAGCTGAGCTCCTTGGTCTACCTGGTGCCTATGAGTCATTGTGACAAAGCAGGAGCGCCTGCTGACCTATTTGCCAAGTGCCCACCGTGGAGCCAGTTGCAGTGACAGATTTTTCTGATGAGAGAACTTTGCTGGTAGAGATTTAACTAGCAGTTTCTACTGCATTCCTGGCAGGACTCTGGAATGGTGATTCGTAAGAATTGAATCACTGTAGAGACTTAAAGAAAGGAGTGGTGCAAGCCACCTGTCCCTTAGCAAATGTTCCCACTTTGGTGTTAACAAACATTGACCCGAGGCCTGACAGCAGTACAAAGGCAAATAATGCCAACTTTTTAAACTGATGTGTAATTAGGAACTACAGCCAGTTCATGGTCATCAAACATGAAATAAAATGGGTTGAGTTGGATCACTTCACACCAGTCACAATGGCCATCATGCAAAAGTCCATGAACGATAAATGCTGAAGAGGGTGTGGAGAAAAGGGAACCCTCCTACACTACTGGTGGGAATGTAGTTTGGTGCAGCCATTATGGAAAACAGTATGGAGATTCTTCAAAAAGCTAAAAATAGACTTACCATATGATCCAGCAATCCCACTTCTGGGTATATATCCAGAGGTAACTCTAATTTGAAAAGATACATGCACCCCAATGTTCATAGCAGCACTATATACAATAGCCAAGACATGGAAGCAACCTAAATGTCCATCAACAGATGACTGGATGAAGAAGTTGTGGTATATTTATACAATGGAATACTACTCAGCCATAAAAAAGAATAAAATAATGCCATTTGCAGCAACATGGATGGACCTAGAAATCATCATTCTAAGTAAAGTAAGCCAGAAAGAGAAAAAAAAATAACATATCACTCATCTGTGGAATCTAAAGAAGAAAAAAAAGAACACTATGAACTCATCTATGAAACAGACTCACAGACATAGTAAACAATCTATGATTACCGGGGAAAGGGGATGGGAAGGGACAAATTTGGGAGTTTGAGAATTGCAAATGTAGCCACTATATAAAAAAATAGATTTAAAAAACCCAAAAAACAAAAAAATGGGTTGAGTTGGAAATGTTACTTCTAATAAATAAGAGAATTCAACAAAAGCATTTTAAGTTGTTTAAAGAGAAGCTTTTGGCAACTGTACCCCCTCATTTTCTCCAAGATTTGTATTGAAAATCACATTAAAAAATAAATAAATAAATAAAAAATATTATATATTGATACCATGATCCTTCTTTCACTCAGACAAAAGTAATGTGCTAAACAATAGCATTCTCTGAATAGCACTGTCAAGCTGGTTTTGCCCATTCTGAACTCTAGAATCTTAATTGCAGTAGGAATCCTAAAGAGATTCTTTAACTTGGTATATTTATTTTCCTATTAGGATATTAGGTACTAAAGTAAAAAATTGTCACAAATTCAGTGGCTTAAAACAATGGACACTTAACAGTTCTGGAAATGAGAAGTCCCAAATGGGTCCCACTGAGCTAAAATCAAGGTGCAGGGGAAGATTTGTTTCCTTGACGTTTCCAGTTTCTCAAGTCTGCCTGCTTCCCTTGTCTTGGACCCTTTTCCATCATCAAAGCCAGCAATGGTGGTCCAGTTTTTCTCATGCTGCCTTACTCTGACACTGACTCTTCTTCTGCCTCCCTCTTTTACTTTGAGAGTCCCTTTTGATTACACTGGGTCCATCTAGATAATCCAGGATCATCTCCCAATCTTTTTGTTGTTGTTGTTGGGGGGCAGGAATTAGGTTTATTTATTTATCTTTTAATGGAGGTACCAGGGATTGAACCCGGGACCTTGTGCATGCTAAGCAGACACTCCACCACTGAGATATACCCTCCCCCTAATCTCCCAATCTTAAAGTCAGATTAAATAACTTTATTTCCATCTGCAACCACAATATTTCTTTGCCTTGTAATGTGGCGCAGCCACAGGTTCTGGGGATTAAGATGTGGACACCTTTGAGGAGGCACTACTGTACCTACTATGGCTGTCTACAGTCTATGGTCTAGAGTATATGGATTTTTATATCAACATTATAAGTTAAGGCTTTAAAAATTATTTTTGCTATTAATTTTTGTTGTCTATTTCTCTACTTATATATACATATACATCTTAAATCTTGTTTGAAGGAGGCAATCTATAAAACAGAAAAATTAAAAAATGTAAACCTGTTAAAAATATTTCCTATAATCATGATTAAAAACTCATGCATAAAATTCTCATATAAAAAAATAAAAAATAAAATTCTCATATAAATGGATAATAAAAACCTAAACATCACACTCAAATAAATAGGAAGATAGCAGATTAAACACGTTTGCAAACAATTTCTGGAAAACAGACATTGGAAGTGGGTTGATGATAATACAGGTAGAGAAAATGGTAACTGTAATACGTTGTGAGGGTGCTGCTGAAGGAGCACTTTACCAAAACAGAGCCCCCAGTGAAGCTCAGGGGTCAGCTTTGGGCAGGTGGGAAAGTGAATGAGACTGCCGTCACAGGGATGAATTAAATGTCTCCGTGTGGGCTACCTGCACCCATGGCTTCCCTCTTCTCTCTCCTGCTCATGGAGCAGAAGCAAGTGGCATTTTCCAAGTGAAAACATTTGTAGCCTTTTTTTTAAGAAGGAAAAAAAAAAAACCCCATCCAGAACTGATTATCTAGCAACAACCAAGACTTCAGGTGAAGATTTTGGAGCTTTCAAGAAAGTGTTTCCCATTTCAGAATTTGAGCACATCTGTGGCCTCAGAGCTGCTTTTCTGATGGCTCATAATGAGGTAGGTCACACTAACTGACATACCCTGAGTTTCCTTGCTAGAGTCCCCAGTCAAAACTTCTGTGCAGGAGAGAAGACTTGGTCAGAACAGGGACCATGATATCCAATATTACAGAATATCCACAGTAGCAACCTGCCCATTTGTTTTAAAGATAAATGGACAATCAGTGGTGGCAAAACTTGGGGTGAGATCTCCCAAACAATTAGCGAGTTTTCCAGAACTGAAGAAGAGTCTTCAAGCCAAAAGGACCACCTAGTGTCCAGGAAAATAAGTGTAGAAAGACCCACACCTAGAGTGTCATAAACCTGCAGAATACCAAGATTAAATGATGATTCTCAAAGCTTCAAAGACAAAAAAAAAAAACAAAACACAAGGAACTAAGAGTCATACTGACATCAGACTTTTTTCCCCAACTTCTATTAGAGAATAGAAAATAATGGCGAAGCAAATTCAAAATTCTGTCATAAAGTTATTTTTAATCTAGAAATTTGTATCCAATAAACTATCAATTTAGTGTGAGGGCAGAATACATATATTTTCTTGCATGTAAGTTCTCAGAAGGTTGATTATTTGCAGAGTAAGAATATAGTCCAACAAAATTTGAGAATAAAACCCAAAGAGGGAAGTATATGAAATACTGAAAACAGTAGGCTCAACAAATAGAAGTCATAAGAAAGGTGTCATGAGGTCAGTGTGAAGTAGAACAAGAACCAGCCCATTTAGGAAAAACAAGACAGAGGGCTCCGAGCGGGAGAGCTCACTAGAGTAAAACCAGCGTCTGACCCTAGAAGAAGCTCAGAGCCAGAGTCTGCTAAATGCAAATAATGCAAGGGAGAAAATTTCAAATAGAATTCCTGAGCAAAACAAAAAATTGGAGAGGAAAGTCGTGGTTCATATGTGATGGTAAATGATACATGGCATGAAGTTCAGCTTGGTAACCTTAATTTTTTCTTCAAGCAGCATTACCTCAAGCTACTGGACTCACAAGGAGGAAACGCAATCCAAGCACGACTTGGGTTTTTAATGACGATGTTTATATAATCATAAATATAGAAATGTTGTTTATTGGGTCCCAGTTTTTAGAGTCAGTCAAAGGGCAAAAAGGCTTGACTAGGGTCAGCGTAAATATTGACAGCTTGTTGCAGTGTAGCTGAAGGGGTGCGGGATTTAGAAAGGGAGAGGAGAAAGCTGGGAAACGGCTAAGCGGAGCATGGGTGCCAATCTCCTTACCACACAAAGTGGGGAGTCGGCAAGAGACAGTCTCAAAAGTCTCTAGGGTGTGCTGTGTTAAATGATCAAGGTAACCAACAGAACAATAAAAAAAATTGAAGCATGAATATCACACTCTGAGAGGAGGAATGTAACAGATGCTCTTGGTCCCCTGCCCATATCTGCATAGCCTACCCTGCAGGCCACCACGGCCACTTCCTGCACACCTGATGACCTCCCGTGTCCCTCTCTGCTGGAATGGGCTTGGCCCACATTGGCCAGAAATGCTGGGAAGAGGGCCCAGGAATAATCCTTAACGCATGAGGACGAGAGTCTGCTTTCAATGAGACAGCTCTGAGTAGACCCTTTTTGAAGGGCCCTAGAGATCCTATGCCCAGTTGCCCACAGAGGGAACGTAAGTGAGCAGGACCCTATGGGACCTTCCCAGGACAGACTCCCCCCTCCAGGCCTATGGGCACCTAAGGATTGATGACGTTACCCACCCACCCTGTTACCTCAACATCCACCAGTCAGAGAACCGTGCACAAGCTGATCACGGACCCTGAAACCCCCTCCTGCACCCCAACCTGGCCCTTAAAAATGCATTGCTGAAACCCTTTGGGGAGTTTGGGGGGCATGAGCCACCCGTTCTCCTTGCTCGGCCCTGCAATAAATCTTTCTCTGCTCCAAACTCTGATATTTCACTTTGTTCAGCCTCACTGTGCAAGTTCAGAACAGCAACTCACTCATTAATCCACCCTTCACTGGTTTTTCTCCCTTCTGTGTGACACCTCCCACTTTTTCACTGTGCTTCCCAGAATTGCCTTCCCAAACAAACAGCTTGTACATAATTGTTATCTCAGGGTCTGTTTTTAGGTGGAAACAAACTAAACTATAAAATGTGATTCAAATCTTTTTTTTTCATATGCAGGAACTGATATATTCTCTAAATTTGATCAAGCAAGAGATGGCAGTTTGAGCATATTACACAGTCATGGTGAAAACCACCAGAACAAATTAGAACAGTAACATTAAAAGAGTTTTTTGTTTTTGTTTTTTTCCCAAAGCGGGAGGTAATTAGGTTTATTTATTTATTTATTATGGAGGTGCTGGGGACTGAGCCCAGGACCACATGCATGCTGAGCACACACTCTACCACTGAGCTGTACCCTCCCCCTGAAAGCGTTCTGTCTGATGCAGGGAGCGGTGGGATGGGAGGCTTTGCTTTTTATTACAGAAGTGGCAGAGGACATAAACAGATGATTGATAAAACTTGAATATAAACTTCTCAGCCTCCCTAGTAACCAAAGAAATACAGTGATGAGTTATTTTTCACTTATGTAACCAAGTTTACATAGGTAACAAGGGTGAAGTGAAGTGAAATTTTTTATACAACGTGAAGAGAAACAAGCACAGGACAACAGAGCTGAAGTGAAATGAGCACTTTTTCATACATGGCCAGAGATTTTAAACTTACATGACCTTCCTTTAAAAGCAATTGAGTGATTTGGTTAAGAGCTTCAATATTTTCTAGACCCTCTAACTCTGTAATTTCATTTCTTGGGAACAATTCCAGAAGATGAATCAAAAATACGTTCACCCATAAAGATGAATTGTTAATTTACAACAGTGAAAACTAAAATAATCTAAATGCTCAAAATTTAGGGGAATTATAAGTAAATTATATATGCATACAAGAAAATGCTATGAAGACATTAAATGTCATGGTTTTGAAGGGTTTTTATTCACATGGGAAGATGCATGTGGTCTAAAGTGAGATGGAGAAGGAAGAATATAAAATAACTTTAAGATAATTGAGATAGTAGTTATCTACTTTTTATAAAGACAAGGAAAAAAGGTTATGTAATGTGGTAAAATTCTAACTGGAATCAGACTTTGAAAGAGGACTTTATTAGAAAATTATCTTTAAGACATTTGGGGTTGAGTCGAAATATCAAAGTGTACAGGTAACACGATGATTAGTAAATTTCTATGTATGAGAAAGACGGTTTAAGTTTTTGTTTGTTTTGGTATGGCTACCAAGAAGAGGCAGAGAGATAGAGGTAGGGGACGGAAGAGAAAGAAGCCATGAGGTATACGACAAGGCTGTGCCTCAGGACACAGCCTCCACCAAACCTTTTAGTACAGTCTCCCAAACTCATGCAATATAATTTTTGTGAAGACTGTTGGCAGAAGAGGCTGTCATGCTGTGTGCTTTGTTCACGGCATGGTACAGGTAACGTGCAAGGATTCTGGGTCCCAACCACTGAGTGGCAAGGATAAGGTAAGCTTCCCAGGAGTTAGCAGATGGCTTTGGAGGGGTGGTGTGGGTTTGAGTTCCATAGGTGGTGGGTTCAGAAGGGGAATTTAGGAAATTTTACCTGTATTTGTATCAGCAGAATTCCACCTACATTACAAACCATATCAAGCAAGGACCTTGACTGTAAGTGACAAAAGCACCTGTTAGAAGGGTCTAGGCCACCTGAACCAGGACTTGGGAGTCTGAACCACTGACACACACACCCTCTTGGTCCTCTCTTTCTTACTGTATCAGCTTCATTCTCTCCTGCTGCTTATTGGATTTCTCCATCTGCTGTAATGTGATTGGCAACAGTTTACAGTATTAATCCCAACAGCCTTATGATTAGCTTAAGGCCTCAGAGTGAGACAGGAGGGAAGGGGGCAGGGCACACCATTAAAAGAACGACACAGCAATTAGCACCAAGATGGCGGACGATTCAACGCCCAGTAGGACTTGAGCTTCATTATATGCTCACTGTAATATGTTAGCACGCTAAATGGCACTCCCACAGACGCCATGGCAGTTTCAAGTTTGACCATTAAAGGCCTAATTCCTGTGAATCCCAGCCCCTTCCCCAAAGTAGATGGAATATTCCTCCCACATGTTACCATATAAAATTACTGAGCCCATAAAAACAACCTTGTATCTCATGGCCTCTCTCTTGCCTTGTGAGATGGCCCACACTCTGCCTATGGACGGTGCACCTCTCTGAATAAATCTACTTTTACTCAACTATAGCTTACTCTTGAATTTTTTCCTGCACAAGGCCAGGGACCCTCACTCGATGCGACACGTCCCAGGGACTCACCGGAGACCTGGGGCATGGCCAGCCTCTCACGCCCCAATTTTCCTGTGTCAAGAGGGCTTGACGTCATTCATGTGCCCATCTCTTTGCCATCATCGTGGCTGAAACAGTAAGTTTCTCGAGTGGCTCAGCTGTGGGCTGGGAATTAGGCCTGATACTGGGAGGAGGTCAAACAAAGCCCGCGGGAAAATTCTGAACCTAGCCTTGTCTCCACAACACAAATAAATCCATACAAAGTCCAAAGTTATACAAAGACTACCAAAAAATTGTAAATCAGGAATCTAAAAAACTGTTAGTCGCCTCCTGGAGAAATAGCTGAAACTGTGGAATATCTGAGGCCTATTAAGCCATCGGGCTATGGAGACCAGAACACGTGGACACCTGTCCTACCAGCGTCCAAGAACTGTCCACGTTACTAAACCTTATAAACCCATTCGAGGGAGCTTTCTAACACAGACGACAACCAAAGGATGATGTAACACATGTTTAGTAAGTAGACAGGAAATCTGCTAAACAAACAACAACAAACCCAGTCAACCTCCCTAGCACTCCCATTATGCCTCAGGCAGCCTTTATCTCTCTGCAAAACAACTCATCTCTCTCTGCCTTCCCTTTTGTCACCCACTGTCAAAACCACGCCTGTGCCCTCCCTCCCGCTGGTCCTCACGCTCTGCTCTTCGCTGGCAGAAGCTTATCATGTGGACCCATCTGTGCTAATGTGTGGCATCGCCCGGGTAACAGAGCTTACCGTGGACGACCAAGGATAAATCTCCCTGTGTCCAAACACTGTCCCCAGGGCCGAATTACTGTCCTCTAAAAGCCAGTGTATTTTTCATTAAAATGCTTGCAAATCCTTCAGGTTATTGGGTTTATGGCAGCCATATTAAGCAGAACAGCAATGATTTATGTAAGAAGTTAAGCCAGGATCTTCGCTTTGTTCAATAAAAAGGTTCACAGTCTACAGCTGTTCTTTCAGGTGCTGCAGCGTTGCAATACCGAAGCATCTCTCTGTGACTTCAACAGTTTCCCTACTTTGTTTCCCAGGAGGTTATCAGTCCTCCTTGGAACTGCTCAAGATTTACAGCCCGGAAAGCCCAGTTATGATGTCCAGGACTCTGCAGAGAGAGCAGTGGGGGTTTTGATTTGGTACAACTTCCAAATCTGCCCCTGCTAGGCCTTAGGACTTCAGGCAAGTCACCTAATGAGCTTCAGTTTCCTCCAGTGTAAAGGTAGGTATTAATAATACCTTACTGAGTGTTGTTCGGATTAAATAAATACTGAATGAACCACTCTGTCCGGCTGTGGTGCCCCAGCCTCAGGCTGTAGTCCTCCGTAAGTCATAAAACATAAAATCATAAAAGATGAGTTCTCAACTTTTAGGTTGTGGATTTTTTTTTTTTTTTGGTCGACAGACAGAAACCTATCAGAATTCTTCGTTACAATCTTGCAAAGCCCTGCTTCACTTGTTCTCAGTTAATGGCATCAGTGACCACCCGAGCTCCTGAGACCACCACCTCAGGGTCACTGTGGACCCTTCTCATGGCCTCATTCCCACACCCAACCCACTTTGAAAGCGATTCTACAAAAGCCTCACAGTCCCCACAGCCATGGTCTCAGAACAGGCGTTTCTCAGCCTCAGCTCCACTGGCCTGGGCCAGACAGTTCTGGCTGAGGGGCCATCCTGTGCAGTAGGTGATGCTCGGCAGCGTCCCTAGCCTTGTGCCTGTAGCTCCCCCCAAGGGACGGAGCGCAGGACGGAAGGAGTAGGAAACCAACCCACTGCCCTGATGCTAAAGCTGCTGATTCTTCCTGACTAAGAAATCCTGCAATTTGCATTCTCTCCCTTTACTGCTTTTGTGCTAAACAATCCCCAGACTTTTCCTTACATTCTTTAATCCAGAGGCTATGCTCCAGGAAGGCAGTCATGGGCTGATGATAATCTCAGAAGAGATGGGCAGGAGGGAGAGAAAACATCAGGTCCGAATGAAATGCAAGACCCTGGTACTGATATTCCTGAAACCTAATGTGTGGGTGAGATTCCCCCACACTCTTATGATACATCCTCCTTTTTGCTTGAGTTTGGCTGCTGGCACTTGCTAGCAAGTGTCCTACACAAAGCACTGGCAGGGCCATTCCATGACAGAAGAATAGAAAGAAGACGTCACTTGTTCCTGGTCTCAAAACAGTATCAGAATTTAAGACAGTGACTAAAGTCCTTTCCTTGTCTCACCAGGCACTTTCAGGAAGAGGAGAAAATTTGGAATTTTACTTCAAATATTCATTCTTCTGAAACCAGGAGACAAAGCCTGCAAATTCTCCACTACTCAGCCTCTGAAGTCTCATATCCATTTTAAAGGATGTTGTGAAATTTTAACAATTTATCATGACTGGTTTCTAGCTTCTATCTTACTCTCACTCTCCACCCTTCTCTTTATATAAACCTTGCTTATTTCCCCACATTGTAACAAAGATGTTTTAACAAAGAATAAGAAAGTATATTTTCTAGCCTCTTTCCACTTTTGCTGATGCCACTATAAACTATTTGAATTACTTGCATTATGGGTTAAGAACAAATGTATGTCAGGATGAGTATATTTTCAATTTAAACCAAACTAAAGAAATAGGACATGTCACTACTCAGCCATAAAAAAAGAATAAAATAATGCCATTTGCAGCAACATGGATGGAACTGAAGATCATCATTCTAAGTGAAGTGGGCCGGAAAGAGAAAGAAAAATGCTATATGATATCACTTATATGTGGAATCTAAAATAAGTAAATAAAATAATAATAATGACACAAATGAACTACTTATTATTTATAACTTAGATGATTGATTTCTTGAATATGTGTAAGCACATTCGACTGTCCTTTATGATTAGATTACCACCTTCTGTTGATTCTTATTTTGTGGTTGGCTTTATTCCTTTGATAACTATGTAAGTTTAAAAAGCTAAAGCTCTAATCTGTTCTTAGAAACAGTGATCAGTACATATATGTAAACTTAAAAAAATGTGCAGTATATTGTATATATGTATTTACATGCAATATAATGTGTATGTGCAATCAAATTGTAATAATTCTACCTAATAAAACTGAAAAAGGAAAAAAAAAAAAAGAAATAGGACATGTGCCCACAACAATGAAAACCAGTGAAGATATAAACAGGACACAGTGCACCTCTCAACACTCATCTGAGGCACTGGATTAAAAAACCATTTTGCAGGTACTTATCCCAATGACAGTTGGCTTTTGATAGGCCTTTTCTTTATTGCCCAGATAGCAAGACTGCATATTTCTTAGCTTTTGTTCTTAAACCCTAGTACAGTGCCTGTCTGTTTGTAGATGTTCAATAAAGGTCTGTTGAACGAAGAGAAACAGCCCAGGCTCCTGCCAGCTCTGTTGCTTGGCCTGTGTCAAGGTTATAGTCATTATCTGTCTATTAGTCAAAGGCCAGTTCAGAAGACAGACACTGTGTTAGCCGTTTCAAACGGAGGGGATTCCATACAGCAAGGAGATTCAAAGGTAGTATCTCCAGGAAGAAGCTGCTGCCATTGCCCCCTGGAGCCAGGGAAACACTGTTGGGGTTACTGTCATGGAGAGTCGAGGCCATGAAGAGTTGATTAGGACTTTGAAGAGGGGCACTGCCCAGTGTGGCAGCCACTACTGTCTCTGAGGGGCCAGGATGAGGTTGATCCTGTGGTGCCAAAAGAAGCTGGAAACGAGAGCAACTGCTCTCACAGAAGCCATGCTGATGCAAGTGGGAGAAAGCACAGCAGCCTTTCTCTCCGGGTTCCTCCCCCTACTCTGCCTCTAGCGCAGTGTCTCTCAGTGGGGGTGATTTTGGCAATGCCTGGAGACATTTTTGGCTGCCACACCAGGTTAGCATCTAGTGTAGGGATCAGGGATCCTGGTGAGCTTTCTACAATTCAGGGTTCCCCTGATCTGCCCAGGCAATGGGAACCCCCACAACAAAGAACTGCCCAGTCTGGGAGAGTGATGGTATAGCTGGTCCCTGACTTTGCTCCCCCTCACAAGAAAAACAGCTAACAACTATTCATGGATAAGACACCACTGAAAAAATCCTAGAACACGAGTGAGGCCCCCCAACCCCCACACACCACAGAGATGAATGTTGGGCCCATTGACGTCCTTCAAAGTCCAACAACCCCCATTTCTGGGCTCTCAGCTGTCTGCCTGGGATCCCTCAACAAATAAAGTACATTCTTTACTGGGCGTGTTTCCCCTAACAAACCAATAGCCCCAGGTAATGCCTAACCTCACAATAGCACAGGCGGGCTGGTTTCAGCCCACCTGATCAGTCAAACCCTACTGCCCTTCACAGACCCTAAACCTCTTACTTCACCTGCAAACAACCAGAGCCTTGTGCACAAGCCCACCAGGCACCTTGTGACCGGACCTTACAAAAGACCCCAACATCCGGCCCTTGGTGCTCACGCAGGCACCCCGACCTGTGTGGCCCGCTGTTGTCTATGACAGCAGACCCCAATAAACTCCTTTAGATTCTTATACGTAATCTCTGGTAAATTCATTTACCAAGCCGCTTCACCATGCCACCAACCGGCCGCCCGTTGTGTCCCACAATAATGAAGACAGACTTGTGTTAAAGGTCCACGTTAATCACGGCGCCCCTCCCCCAGGCACGTTCAGCATCACCTGGGAAGTCTCCCGCCAACCCACGGTTCCTCCGGTGGAAAAGAGCGCCCAGGGTGGACACACAGACCCTCAACGCCAGGGTCACTTTTTAGGGCCCCCACTCTGGTCTCCCCACATAGGGGTTATGGGGGAATCTAATTGTGATGGAGAAGTGGGGGTGGGTCTCGCAACAACCAGCGCTCAGGTCTTGCTTGGCAGACTGAGCTCCTACCTGCAGCGCCCAAGTTGTAATCCCACCAGCAGCCTCGTTCGTCTCAGAGTCAAGATGGTGGTGCAGTCTGGCCGAGGAACTCGGTGCGCGCCTGTCTGCCGGATTTGGGTCCTCACCCTTGATGGCCTTGGAGCCTGGCCTGCTTCTGCGCAGGCAGGGGAGCTGAGTCACAGTCCTGGTCCCACTGCTGAGTGCAGCTGCAGGGCCGGCTGCAGAGTCACTGCCGGGCCCGCTGCTGAGTGTAGCTCCCGGCCTGCCTGACCGGAAAGCCTGGATGGAGCACCTGGAAGCGGCATAGCCCAGCGCTGCTCAGAGAGCAGGGCAGGCAGAGCTGATGGTCCTCAGAGCAGAGCCAGTGGCACCCTTAGGCCAGGGAACTTGAGGAGTTGGGTTATGGCGAGACCATAAACAACAAGCCTTCCCGAGCTTGAAAGTTTCCCTGCTCTGTCTGGCAGGGGAGCCAACTTAAAGCCTCGCTCAGAGCTGCATGCAGCTTCCGGCTGCGCAGGACTGGGAAGTCTGACTAGGAACACCTGGGAGGCTGCTTGGGGCTGGCCCTCCTGCTCGGCCCAGGCAGGGGAGCTAATTCATCATCCCACCCACTGCTGAGTGCAGCTCTTGGCCCCATCTAACCAGAAAGCCTAGTGGAAACACCTGGAAGCTGTGTGACCCAGCAACACCCAAGCAGAGGGTACTGCAGGCAGAGCTAGTCATCCGCGGAGCAAAGCCAGCGGCATCGTTCAGCCAGGGAGCTTGAAGAGCAGTTCAGCCCTAGTCAAGACCATAGTCCAAGAGCCTTTCTGAGCTGGAGTTCATTCCCCTGCTCCGCCCAGGCAGGGGAGCTAATTCACAGCCCCACCCACCGCTGAGTGGGGCTCCCAGGCCCCTCCAGACCAGAAAGCCTGATTGGGAACACCTGGGAGGCCGCGCGGGGCTAATTGGTAGCCCCGCCCACTGTTGCGTGGCTCCTGGCCCTGCCGGACTAGACAGCCTCGCCAGAACACCTGGAAGGGAAAAGCAAAACGTATCCTGAGACAAGCGAAAATGGAAACACAACATACCAAACCTTATGAGATGCAGCAAAAGCAGTTCTAAGAGGAAAGTTTATAGGGGTAAATACGGAAATTAAGAAACAAGAAATCTCAAGTAAACAACCTAACTCTATGCGTCCTATGCCCCAAGGAACTAGCTGAGCCCAAAGTTACCAGAAGGAAAAAAATAATAAGAAATAGAGCAGGAATAAATGAAACAGAGAACAGGAGAACAATAGAAAAGATTTTTTAAAAACCTAAGAGTTAGTTCTTCCAAAAAAAAAAAAAAAAAAAAAAAAGACAAACCTTTAGCTAGACTAACCAAGGAAAAAAGTGAGAGGATGCCAATCAACAAAATTATAAATGCAAAAGGGGACATTACAGCTGGTACTACAGAAATGGAAAGGATCAGAAGAGGCTGTTATGAACAACTATACTGCATCAAACTGGACAACCAAGAAGACATTGAAAAAATTTAAAAACACACAACCTACCAAGACTAAATCAGGAAGAAACAGAGAATCTGACCAGACCAGTGACTAGATAGGAGATTGAATCAGTAACCAAAAATCTCCCCCAAAAGAAAAACCCAGGACTAGATGGCTTCACTGTGAATTTTCCCAAACATTTAAAGAAGAACTAACACCAGTCCTTCACAAACTCATCCAAAATATCAAAGAGGAGGGAACACTCTCAAACTCATTACCCTGATACCAAAGCCAGAAAAGGACACTACAAGAGAGAAAACTGCAGACCAATATCCTTGATGAATGTAGATACAAAAAACTCAATAAAATACTAGCTCGCCAAATTCAGCAGCACATTAAAGGGATCATAAACCTTGATCAAACAGGATTTAGCCCTGGGATGGAAGAATAGTTTAACATATGCAAATAAATACATCATATTAACAGAATGAAAGAAAAAATTACACAATGAGCTCAATATGCAGAAAGAGCATTTGACAAAATTCAACATCTGTTCATAATAAAAACTCTTAACAAGTTAGGTCTAGAAGAAACGTACCTCAATATACTGAAGGACATGTATGACAAACCCACAGCTAAGGTCATACTCAATAGTGAAAAGCTGAAAGCTTTCCACTAAGATCAGGAACAAGACAAGGGTTCCGACTTTCACTACTCCTGTTTAACAAACTACTGGAAGTCCTAGCCAGAGCAATAAGGCAACAAAAATAAAAGGCATTACAACTGGAAAGGAAGAAGAGAAGTTTACCCTATTTGCAGATGACATGATTCTATACATTAAAAAATCCTAGACTCCACCAAAAACTGTTAGATCAAATCAATGAATTCAGTAAAGTCCCAGGATACAAAACTACTGTACAAAAATCAGTAGTGTTTCTATACACTAATAATTAACTAATAAAGAAAAATATATCATTCACAATAGCATCAAACAGTAAAATACTTAATAAATTTAACCAAGTAAGTGAAAGACCATATATTGAAAACTATAAGACGCTGATAAAAGAAATAAAAGAAGACACAAATAAATGAATAGGTATTCTGCGTTCGTGTGTTGGAAGAATTACTACTGTTGAAATGTCCATGCTACTGAAAGCCATCTACAGATTCAGTGCAATCCCTATTAAGATTCCAATGATATTTTCTACAGAAGTAGACAATCCTAAAATTTATCTCGAACCACAAATGATCCTGATCAGCCAAAACAATCCTGAACAAAGAAAAGTGATCTGGAGACAGGATCAGGTAACAGCTTGGTTAGCATGCTAAAAATTTTAGATCCTATAGCTAACGAATTCTGAGAATCTCTTATTCTTGGTTTTCTGGTTACTATTGCTGTGTAATAAACTCCCCTCAAATATAAGGGCTTAAAATGATGACCATTTTATGGTTGTCATGGATTCTGAGGGTCAGAACTTTAGTCTGGACATGGTGGGGATGACTTGATGCCATCCACAGGGTGTGGGACCTGCTGGGAGACTCAATGGCTGGAGGCTGACACCATGAGAAGGCTCCTTGACTCACATCTATGGCCTCTGCATTGGGTTGATGGAAGATTATGGCAGCTGACCAGAGCACCCACAGATGGCTGCTCCATGTGGCCTGGCTTCCTCGGAGCATGGTGGTCTCAGGGTGGGGAAACTTCTCAAAAGGTGGTGCAAGGCTTCAAGCTCAGGTGTTCCTGTGAACCTAGAAGCTGCCGCATCACCCTTCTGACTCAGCCCTGAGTCACACAGCATCACTTCCACGGTACCCTATTGGCTGAAGCAGTCACGAACTTGTCCAATTCAAGGGGAGAGTGACTCCACCTCTAGATGGGGAGGGTGGGAATGTCACGGTCACATTACAAAGAACATATGTCACGGTGGAGATTGTTGTTGCCATCCTAGGAGAAAAGCATGCTCGAAATAAGTATTTCGGGAGAGGAAGGGATGGGTTTTCTTCACAGGAAGAGGGAAAAGTTAGTATAATGGGAAGTGTTCTGCATCCCAAACGCTGTGTTCAAATTTTAGATCTGTCCCTCCAATTCTAATTGTATAGCTTTGGACAGATTATTTCATTTTTTTGGCCACAGTTTTTTGTTTTTTTTTTTAATCTGGCAAATTTAAATCTCTTAAAAAATGTAACATTATTTGATTTTTAAAGAAACTCAGCTGGGGAAAAGATTACATGATCAATGAGTAACCACTGGGTATGTAACTTAAGTAAGAAAGAACAGAGGTTTCTAAGGAAGACAAAATAAAAAATATAGAAAAAACAAAAACCAAAAACAATTGGGATCAAGTGGAATGAAGAGATGTTTGGGTTTATAGTCATTACATTTCTATGGCTAAAGACACCATTGGAAACATGTTCATCTAATCTTTATCATTTTAGAGTAAGAAAACCAAGGCCCAGAGAAGTGAAGTGAATGAGGGAAGAAAATATAATTAGAGAATTTACAGATAAAAGATTCGAAGAATCTTTTACATTCACTTCAGATGCTAATTTTTATACTTGGCATTAGAAAAATAAATGAATATCTGAAGAAATTTAACATTATCCTTTTAAATGAGTTAAATCTATAGAAATGCACATTAAGTTTTTTTGTCTTGGTCTTTTTAGGGCTATTGAAGGCATGTGAAAGGGATCTGTTAAAAATACAGGGTTAAATTATTTGATTAGGGCTGCTATTCCTGAGTTTTAAGTCTTCATATAAAAATAGAAAAAATATATTAAAACATAAAACAAATTTAGTGAAGCTTTCTAACTGAAAATATAAAAAGCCAAACTAAGAGAGTTTTAATTAGACAGTGACTTAAGTCACATTACCCATTTCTTTTGCAATTACTTGTTTACTTTTCAATATAAACCAGTAGCAAAGTATAGGCATTAGGTTGTTTCCATATCTTGGCTGTTGTGGATAACGCTGCAATGAACATGGGACTGCAGATATCTCTTTGAGAAAGATTTCATTTCCTTTGGATAGATATCCAGACATGTGATTGCTGGATCTTACGGTAATTCTGTTTTTAATTGAGGAACCTCCATACTGTCCTCCATAGTGGCTACACCAATTTACTTTCCCACCAACAAGGCACAAGGGTTCGTCCATTTTCAAAATTGATATATTCCAACTGAAACTGGCCAAATAAACCCTACTCAGAAGTCTGGTGGGCTCAGTTTGTTTCTCTGTCACGAGGCCAAATCCAAGTGCCAGCAAGGGGTATTCCTTTCTGGAGGCTCTGGCAGTAAATTCACTTCCAAGCTCATTTGTGTTATTATCAAAACTCAGATGTAATTGTAAGGCTGAAGTCCCTGTTTCCTTGTTGACTGTTGACCAGGGGTCATTGTCAGTTTGGAGAGGCCCCTTGAACTCCTGGTCTTGTAGCCCCCTTTCTCCATCTTCAAGGCCAGTCACGGCTGGTTAAGTCCTTCTCACACTTTAGATCTCTCTCACTTCTTTTTCTGCATCATCTCTTCTCTCTGTTCCTTGCAGAATTTTATATTTTAAGTAGATGCAGCTTATTTTTATAAGTTATATCTCAATAAAGTTAATTTAAAATATATCCCAGTAAAGGCTTATATATCTGTAAGACAAAATATGATACTTAAGGAATATAATGTTAAAATAAAGTAAGCCAATTTTCTGTGGTGGCAGAAAGTAAAGAAATACTCAATGAAGGATGAGGGAGGGTCATGTTGAAAAACACTGAAGCCAGTCTGAAAGAACTCCCAATGCCCAAAGCTCGAACAATTTGAGCAGCAAAAAATAACACCAGTATTATATTATTCGTTAAAGAATAAAATAAAAATACACAGGTCCGTACCGATATTAATACATTCTTAAATAAATAAATGAAGGAGAAGGGACAGCTCTTCCTCACAGAAGAATTCCAACTAATAAATGGAGAAGGAATGAGAAAAACAAAATCATCAGGAGAACACCGCAGCAGGCAAGGACCATCAATCAACGCTAAAATTTGTGCTCTAGTGTTTGAGGAGATACAAGATATTTGCACAATCTTAAAGTAACCTGCCTGCCAGGATATTAATTATAAAGGAAAAATAAAAGTACACCAATTCTATGGTATTCTTGCCAAAAATGTACCACCTCAATCTAATCATGAGAAAATATCAGAAAAATTTAAGGGACAGTGTACAAAATAACTGACCAGTGCTTTTCCTAAGTTTCAAGGTCATAATAAACAATGAAAAACTGAGCAACTGCCATAGATTTTACAGTTTTACAGTTCTTTATATTAAAGTCTTTTACCCACCTGGAAGTTATTCAAATTGTTGAAAAATCTACAATCATAGCAGATTTTAACATATCTCTCTTAGTAATTGATAGATTTTAAAAAGCTTAGGATTGCTTGTTGGAGCATTTTTGTAACAGCTGCTTTACCATCTTTTTCAGATAATTCCGACATCTGTGTTAACTTAGGGCATTGCCATCAATTGATTGCCTTTTCCCCAAATGAGATAATCTACTCTAGAACTATTTTGCAGCTGGAATCAGCAAGTCTTGATGGTTTCGTCTGCATTTCATTAGACGTGTGTATGGAGCAAAGACAGAGAGAATGAGGAATGAGGTAGTAGGTAGCCTCAACAATTTCCAAGCTTTGGCTTGGATGACTGGGTAAATTTGGGCAGCATTTATTGAAATTGGATGTAAAAGGGAAGAATAGAAGATGATGAATTTGTTTCTCCATGTGCAGAGGTTGAGATGCTGTGACAACAATATAGAGGTACCTGACAGGCCGTTAGGTATTTAAGTCTGAGCACACAGAAGGCAGACCTAGAAATACAATTTGTAGATTGTTATTGCCTAAGTGGTGTTTAAAGTAATAAAAACGGCTTAGAATGGTTTATTAAAGAAACTGGGATAAGAGCAGAAGTATTTCAGAGAGTAGACGGAAAAGGGGGAACTAATAGAGACTACGAAGTAGGAGGAAATCCAGACTGCAGGACTGAAGTCTATGGAGGAGAAAAATTTCAGGAAAGATGAAATTCTTGAAACACAGGAGCAGAAGTGTCAGGATAACCTAGTAAGATAATGACTGAAAAGAGTATTGGCCTCTGGTGACATTCATCAGTTTCAGTATCTTGGTGAAAGCAGAAAAAGATCAATGGATTACGGAATGAAGAGCAAGGAAGTGGAGTTAATGAGTAAATCCACTGTTTCTTGAATCTTGGTTTAAAAGGGAAGGAATGAGTGAGGCACATGGTGAAGAAAACATGTGATCCCTTGAGTTTGTCAAAAATACTTTTCCAAGTAATCATTTGTATTTGTTTTATCTCATAGGACTAGAGCTTCATCTTGGAAAATGAGAATGGGCTGCAAATATTTTGGTAACTAAAGTCCAAGTAATACAAAGCCACAAATAGATCTTTGAGAACCCCAATCCCCAGAGCTGCTGCTTGAAAACAAAAATCCTCCATTAATTTTGACCTGCCGTTGGAGCCAGAAGCAGCTAAGGCTTTGTCAATTAAAAGCAACCCCTTGAATCTCCTCTCGTACGCACTGCAGGACACGGGTACAAACTGCTTCCTTGTCTGAGCTCGTTAATCAAAAGTGGGCTGCTGCCCTCATCTCCTGCCACATCCCTGGTGGTCATCACACGCTTGGAACACTAAAGAGACCTACAACCAAGCAGAGGCTTCCTTTCTCCCACCACCTCTTAATAACAGCAACTGCACATTAGGCTTGTTTTCCTGGTTTCTTTCTACTGCTGTTCTTAGTGTTGTGTATCATGTGGGTTCAGTCAGTTTCCTCGACCCTTCTCGGAGGAAGATGATTTGCTAAGGATACTTGATTATCAAAACTAGAACTGCAGTAGCACAACTCCAGATCTGCAAGAAACTGTATTCCAGCTCAGAATTCTTTCACGGCATATTTTTTGTTTCCCCAGGTTTAGAGAAGCTACAGTATCACTGGACAATTTTTTTTGCTCCGCAGAGTGTTAAATTCAACCTATGAAAGTCAAAAAGAAAATCTCTACTTTCTGTTTCATCCTTTTGTTTTAGCAAAAATAGTTTATTTACCTCTTGACTTAGCATGGTAGTGAGTGACAGAGTATTCTCAATACTGATTATTGCCTCCAAATCAACCATTGTCTATACGGGAAAAAGAAAGGAAAGAACTGAACCTGGATTCTCAGTTTTACTTGATAACAACCGTCAGAGATAGTGTCATTGGACAGGAAGGGTGGGCATTATGATTCTGGTTTTGTCTAGCTCTCCACCCCCTCAACAGCCCAAAAGGGAGCCAGGGAAATGATTTACAAATTAAAAAAACAAAACAAAACAGAATGAGTGAAAAAATGAAAGAATTTAGGTTATTTAATCTGTATGACAGAAATATAATGG
Organism: Camelus bactrianus; assembly: GCF_048773025.1. Lineage (NCBI taxonomy): Eukaryota > Metazoa > Chordata > Mammalia > Artiodactyla > Camelidae > Camelus > Camelus bactrianus. The sequence goes on along the minus strand of NC_133563.1, from coordinate 15,328,615 downwards.
AAAAAAATGACTTTGTCATTGATGGCCAACTCTTTCCAAAGTAAAGCTCACGTTACCTATAAGCTAAATGGTGGTGATCCCAAAGAAAGTCTGAGTATCGTGCATTTAATGTGTGGGGCAAATTCCTATGTACTGATAAATTATCCTGCACAGAGAAACAAATGTGCTGGGTGAACTAGATCATTAAAGGGTCCTATTTACTTCAAGACTTCATGCAGATTTTATGTAAACTTGAAGTGCATAGATGTAGCACTTGAAAAACTGACCGTATTTCTTAAAAAGCAAAAAGCATTTGAGTGAATAAAATTGGGAGAAAAATATAGACTTGGGTTTTGTAATCTTGGACAATTTAAAGGAGTTGTTTATTTTTACCGTACACTTGAAAAGCTTAGCATTGATTTTTTTAAAATGTACTAATTGACAAAAGGACTCAAGTAAAACATTGTTCATTCTCTGTAGCTATTCTCTTGAGCCCACGTGACTATTTATAGATAGCCAGAATTTTTCAGAATGAAAATGATTATTTCTGTTTTTATTTCTTAGCAATAAAAGCAGTTTGAAAAAAGGGTGTTGTCAAGTTGACTGCTTCTGAATTGAAGCAAACGTTTTGGAAATGACCGATTAAGAGATCTTATTTCTCCTTTATGATATTTGCAGAGATGGTCATAGGAAAACATCATCTCCTGAGAATGGACCTCAGTAAATTAAAAATAATAATCAAAAACAATGTGTGATGAGAGAAGACAAGCACATGATGAAGGAAACCGGGCAACTTCTTTTCATAAACCACCAAGAAACTAAGAGCAAGAAGATTTGAAGACTTGGGCTATTATAAATAAAGCTATATTGAGAAAATAGTTTGGCTTATTTTAGGAAGCTAATAATTAATCAGTTGTTAGTTAGTGTGACATAGGTAGGGACCTTGGAACTCTGCTAAGAGTTATACATGCAATACCTCATTTCATTTATTTATTCAATATATATTTATTGAGCACCAAACTCTAGACACTGTCCTGGTAGCCCAGGATACCGCGACAGAAAGACAGGAAACTTACATTTGAGTTGGGAAGATATATAAGAAAAGGTAAACAAAGTATTTTCAGATATTATTAAATTATGGAGGCAGTAAAGATTCATGTGATAAGGAGTAACTTGAGAGAGGAGGTTACTATGCATAGGATGCTTGGGGAATGTCTTTTGGTGTAGGTGACATTTGGATTGCGATTCAAAGGGTGCAAATGAGCCCACTGGTTAGAGAACCATGAGGAAGAACACTCCAGGCAAATGCCCTGAGTCAGGGAAGAAAGCGATGTGTTCCAGGAACTGAAAGAAAGAAGGTTCCTCTTCCTCAGTGTGGCAGTTGGGGTAAATGGATGAAATGTGGTTGGAAAGTTAGGCAGAGGCCAGAAAATGCAGTGTTTGATGGATCACAGCAGGAAGTCTGAATTCTATGCAAAATACACTGGAAATCCTTTGACGATCTAGTTTCTGTTTTAAACAGTTGATTGTGGCTGCTGAGGAAAGGGTCACAGAAAAGTTAGGACGCTATTGCAATGGCCCAGGTGAAAAATGGTGGTGGCTTTGCACTAGGATAGTAGCAATGGAGAGAAAGAGAAGAAGACAGATTTGAGATGATTTTAAAAGGAGAAGCATCAAGGTTCCCCTTCCTTCCTTCTCTGCTCTCCATTCTTCACTTAAGCAATATTCTTAACACCACAAGAACAGTTTGTACTAGACATTGGTGTGTGGTTCCTTTTCTTATAACATCTTTATCTGGTTTTGGTATTAGGGTAATATTGGCCACATAGAATGGGTTAAGAACTGTTCCCTCTGTTTCTATTTTCTGAAAGGGATAAAGAATTGGTATAATTTTTTTCCTTAAATATTTGATAAAATTCACCAGTGAACTCATCTGGGCTTGGTGCTTTTTGTTTTGGAAGTTTATTAATTATTGATTCAATTTCTGTAATAGATACAGGCCTGTTCAAATTATCAATCTTTTCGTGTGTGAGTTTTAGCAGATTGCATCTTTCTGCGAATCAGTCCATTTCATCAACGTTACCAGACTGGCGGGAATAGAGTTGTTCATGGTATTCCTTTATTATCATTGTATTACCTGTGGGATCTGCAATGATCATCTCTTTCACTTCTCATATTAGTAATTTGTGCCCTCTCTCTTTTGCCTGGTTAGCCTGGCTAGCCTGGCTAGAGGCTTATCAATTTTATTGATACTAATAGGAAAGAGTGCCCCTGAAAGTAGAATCCCTCACAATTATACTCCAATTGAAGACCACATCTTGTACCTCTCCTGTGCCAACCCCACTTTGTTTGTACCTCAGAATTTTTTTTATCTTGACTTTGTTGTCTCAGTATAATACACCAGCCCTGCTCCATATCCTGTTTTGTTATTTTAGCTTCATTTTTGAAACCAAGGAACAAAAGAGCTAGTTTTAGTCATACTTTTCCTCACAGATAATGTCTGTGACCTCGTATTCCTCATATTCTGGATCTCTAGCAATATTTCTGTTCTTTCTGGTCGTGCAACACTGTGGTCCTTCAAGAGCACCACAGTAGCAACTGGAAATTGCAACATGACCAAATCAGAGTGTTAAAATAATGACTATAGATTGAGTACCTCTTCTTTAAAAAAAATGATAAAATACATGCACATAACAGCCAAATCATAAACTATAATAGGAAAGATAGATGCTGTCACCCAGAAATAACTGCTGTGAATATTTTGAAGTGTATCTTTAAAGTGTGTCTTTATATCAGTCTATCCAGGTCTATCTTAATAAATTCATCTTTGAAATGACATAATGCAAACTGTTTCAACTCTCTAGCTCATTAAGAACATCTTTGCACATTAATACATTCACTTCTACAACATAATCTTTAACAGCTGTAGAACATCCCATTGTATGACTGAACCACAATTTAATCAATCAATGCAGTGTAGTTGGATGTTTAAGTTGTTTTTAATTTTTCATAATTCCAAACAGTATGTGATTAACACCTTCTAGCTGAATCTTCTTATACTTCCTTAGTTATTTCCTTGGAAATTATTCGTAGAAGAGAGTTTTGGGTCAATATTTGAGTCTTTTGATACATAACCTCCAGAAAGGTTATATCAATATACAGTCCCACAAGCAATGTATGAGAATCTCCTTACAAGATAATGTGCTTCATCTGAGGAAAGGCAACATACCAAGCTTTGGTAACGAGTGTGTGTTAGAGGTAAGAGTGTGTAAATTGCATACTGACTCATGAACATGTAAACAATCTTTTTCTAGATGGAAAATTACAGAGACTTTTGGTTTTTCTGCCTTGCTTGGTAGTCTCTTCATGGCTCCTGTATTCACAGGCTTTTTAAATAGCTTTAAATATCTACTGATTTGTGGCAAACCAGGCAAGATAATTATTCTGCCACACATGAAATCGTGTCTTGTTCTCAGCGTCTAGATAGTTTGAAGCTTTGATTAATTACCCAAGCTGCAGAGCCCTGAAGTTTGGCTTATTTTCTTGTTTGAAGGAAGTCTGCTAACTAACTTGAATGTCAGAAAGTAGCAGAGGCAGATTCAGAGAAGCAAACTATTTACACAACGCAGAGGAGAACCTGGTTTTGTGTTCTCTGTTTAAAATCATTATGAAATCAAATGTTCCCAGTGAAACCAATAAATTATTGCCTGAAAAACATCCTAACAATGACAGTAATAGAAACAGGATATTAAGGGAGATTGTGAAATTCTTCTTCCTAAAAAGGCATTGAATGATGACTTGAATTGTCACTAACACAGAATTTGTTTCTTCCACAGTCATAAGTGCGTGAAAGGGGCACTAAGAAACAAACAATATGGATTGGTAAACACGACTGTCTAATGACAGAACAAGATTAGGGAGGCGTACATGCCATAGAAGAAAGATAATTGCACTTGTATTTGAACTTAAGTTTTTCATCCATTTAAGAGCTATTTGGTGAGTATTTACTATGTGCTAGAAGTTGAACTAGGTGATTGACTACAATGTTGAGCAACAGTGACACAATCATATCCTCAAAGGGCTTAGGGTTAGGGGGAAAATGGACATTAAAAAGTGAATATATTTTAGCTCCAACAGGTAAGGAGCTTGAAAGTCTCCTTGGATCTGTCAGAGAAATGAAGTCAGAGGGCTAGGTGTCATGCTGAAATCTGGAGAGACAGGTGAATTTGGAGAGTCACAACTGAAATCTGCTTACCTGAAGTAGAAGTTAAACTGGTATGAATGTTTAAATGGTGACTTTGACAAACCTTAATGCATGAAAATCTTAAAGAAATCATTTAGGAGGTCAACAGATCCCAGGATGGAATATAAACTCTAGCAGTATTATAAATTTATGAAACAATTTCACCGAAAAGATTGCGGGGGAATGCTGACCTAAATAGCACTGGAAATGAGTGTTATCTGTAAGAGTAAAGGCAAAAAGAGCTGAATATAAGCACTGAACTCTATGTGATAAAGTTGTTTCCCACAGGGGTATGAGTTAATAATTCTGATACACTATACATGTATACTGGAATTGAACAATTGAGTACATGGATGGCAGATGGTGGGATCCAGGTTTGTCACTGATGGAGTGAGAGATTATAAGTAAGCAAGAAGATACTAGTATGATCCATGTGGTAATGGATCTAGAGTTAGAGGCATCACTATAACCTCAAGTTTAGTTTAATATAGATACAGATGGCTACATATGTACATGCTCATATGTGTGGGTGTGTACATAGGCTAATATATATGCTAGTATACCCACTTATATATTATTACTCTTTCTGCTGAGAGGGCCTAGAAGGTATGATACCCCAATAGCAGAAGCACACCTAGTGCCCAGATCTTGGTTTCTAATAAAAATTTCCAATAAAAGGAAGTAGGACTCCATAGACAAATGGCTGATTCCAGAACTGCGGCAGGAAACATACATGATAAGCCTCGTGTATCCTATAGTGTCAGAAATAAGGAAGTGCTGAGAAGAACTCCTGTCTAACCCCCTAACACACGCTGGAAAGTCACTGAAGGGTTTTAACCAAGGCATTGACATCTTTCTGAAAAGAGCCCTGGCTGAAGTATAGAGAGTACATTAAAGGAGGGCAAGAATGTATGTGGGATAGAACAGTTAAGAGGCTACTCCAGCGGCCCAGGTGAGAGATGACGTGTTTTAGCTCAGAGATGGGGAGTAGGCGAGCGAGCAGGTGGAGTAGGAGTCCAGCTCTAACACTAACTGGCTCTGACTAGGCGGTTTGGACATGAATAAGTCACTGACCTTTCCTGTCTCTTAATTTCCTCTCTTGTTAAAGATGTGACATTCAAGGCAGAATCCTATTCATCCTTATCTCTTTAAAAGTATTAAATTTATATAAGTTATCAATGTTTGACTATTGTTTCAGAAAATAACATTGTTGTTGATGTCATAAAAATTGAGAAGTAGTTTTCTTGCTCACTAAAACATTATGTTCTGTTTTGATCATATTTTTTAAAGACGTTTTTAGTGCTGAGAATCAAAAACAATGAGATCTTAAACAGGACCAGTGAGGAAAGGTTAAATGAGTTGAAATTATTTAGCTTACATAAAAAGAAGATTAAGTAATGATTTGATGATAATTTTCCAGTTAAAGAAAAGCTATAGAAAAGGACATAGCTAATTATTCTGTCCTTTCACAAGTGTTTTAATGAGAAGAAATAGTTTAAATTGCTAGGAAGGAGCTGAGAAATATTGTTGACTGTATCTGTGAGAAATACCAGCATAGATGACAGAATTTACATGATGGAAATCTATAAAACTAGACCAGACAGTGATTTGTCTTAAGTGTTTTGAATTTTCCTTCCTGAAGACAGGTGGTAGACCAGAAGACCCCCGGAGGTCTCTTCCAACCCTTTCATTCCACAAGAGAGGGTATTGGTATCGAATCTTCTGTTTGGTGACAGCTGCTTTCATCATGTTCCTTAATCCTTATAATAACACTATGAATTGGAATAATTAGTCCTGCTTTAGAGACAACAGACACTCCTTTCCCTTCATTTCTTTCCCCATACCTTGAAGGAGCATCTTTTCACCCATGAAGGAAAAAATTGGGCCCGCAAAACTGCACATCTTTTAATATGCAGTAGTTAAACGGTTTACAGTCACAAAGCGGGAGGTACAAAAATACAACTTCATTCCTCATTTCCACTTAGTGGTGAAAAGCATACTTTTGCCAGGCTAAAGAAACTCGGTCATTTCCACTTAATACTCAGCCACTGTAGCCTCCATCCTCCCAGTGCCTTGAGTGGCATCTGGGATCAGGGTCTATGTAACACCTTGGGGTGGGGTGATGTGGGGATTCCACTGTGCTCGCCTGCCCTGATGGGTGCCTGGGCCTCGCAGGTCCTGTGGGTCAGCCGCTGCTACTCTGCACCTGCTGATGTTGTCATTTCCTCCACAGCCTTCAGTTTTCAGGATACCACCATCTGTGTCAGCCTCATGTCAGCCATGACCTTTCTTTCAGTCTACTGTTAATTTCCATGCCTCTCTTGGGAACTGAGAATTGTTAGATGCTTGGCCTTGTGGCTTTAGTTCTGCAGGAGACTTGGGGGACGAATCAGGCCCACCTTCCTTCTCTACCTCTGCTATACCCATTGCTCCTCTGCTACACTCATTGGTCCTCCACCCTCTGGTGGTGCTGGTCCGGGGCTTCTCTCGGAGGTTTGCAGTCTCTTTGGGCTAAACCCTGGGCAGGGAAGCTGTATCCCTTGCACCCTAGGATTCCTCTAAACTGGTCTGCCACCTGAGAGCAGGATGCGGTGGAGGAGTGTGGCAGAGGCCTGGGTGTCTGGCAGGCACACCTAACTCTTTTGCTTTACTTTTTGAGTTCTTGCCGAATCCCCTCTTCCTCCATGGCCGCAAGAGGCTTTAATCGCCTGTTAGGATGTTAAGAAAGCTGTTCTTGTGCCATCACATGTTCTTCCCTGCTTGCTGTTTTGATTTTTCCAGGTGTTGCTTTTAATCAACAGAGACATGCTTTTAGAATTTCCTCAAGTCCATCAGCAACTTCCCACAGAAAAAACAAGCCACGTACAAACTACATGTACTCTTTCAATTGCCTGTCTCTTGTAATGGAAAGCCACTGCTTTCAAGACTATTTTGGAACAGAAATTCCCAAATTTGACACTTTTTCTTACTGAATTGCTATATCTTCTCTCTTCGAGGGCAATAAACCTCAGCTTTATGGTCTATGTTTTTTGTCTTGTTTTAAGCAATTTTGACATTGAACCATAACAAACATACAGAAGAGTGCAAAAAATAAAAGCATACTTTTGCTTATTGGCTTATTACAAAATGATTATCAGTGATCCCACCACCTTTATCAAGAAATAGAACATTACTAGCACCCCAGGAACACAGCCCCCTCCCAGGGACAATTCCACCTTCAAAGTTAACCACTGATCCAACCTCTAATACTACAGACTAATTTTGCCAGTTTTCTAATTTTATGTAAATGAAATCATGGAGGAGGCATTGTTTGTGTCTGACTTGTTTAGCTCAACGTTACATCTGTGAGAGTTATTCCTATTGCTGTGAATAGCAGCAGTTTGTTCATTTTCATTGCTGAATGTTCCAAATGGTGTGTATATCCCACAGGACGTTTATCAGTTTCATTGTTGATGGATATTTAAGTTGTTTCCAGTGTTTCTGGCTATTGAAAACAACACTTCTAAAATCACACTTGTAAATTTCACATGCGCCCACGGCCTGCATTCCTGTCGGGTGAATTCTCTGAAGTGACAGTCTTCATCTTTTAATTGGAGTGTTGAGTCTAGATATGTTATTATTATTTTAATAGCGTCTTATCTTGTCTTCCTGCCTTCTTCTAATGCCTTCCCTATATTATAGAGTCCTCTTTCTAAAAATCAACCAGATCCTGTCATTTATGTCTTTTAACCACTTCAGTTGTATCCTGTCGCTCTGGGAATAATTTATAGAGTCTCCACAAGGCCCGCAGGGCCTTCTAGGATTGGGCCCCCACTTCCTGCACCCTTCACTCTGCTCTGGTCAACCTCACTCCCCACTCCCAAGTGTGCTCTTTCACGAACTGATTCCTCTGCTTTAACCCAGTTTTCTGTCACCCCTTGTCCATCCCCCTCCCTACCCCTCGCCATGATTTCATCTGGCTAACTCCTACGTATTTCTTAAGTCACAGTGTGTAATTTCTGAGATAGCACTGAGGATTGAATCGTCTGAATTGTTGAATTCAGAGCATACAGGCACTTATGACATTCAAAGGAAACATGGAGAAGTCTGAGCCCCCAAACATGACCCAAATCTGTTCTCCTCATGTTAGATGTATCTTAGAACATGTGATGCTCTCAGCGGTGCTTGAATGATATGCACGAAGGGAGCCTTTTCATTTATGGAACCATCTTTATATACTCCATTCATGCAGAGCTTAAGTGACATTTTCTAGTGACGTATAAATTCCACGTTTAGTTACAAGGAGCAAACTAGACAGACCATAATTGGACCATCTCTTAGAAATGAATCCTCCCGTCCCCACTAGAAAACAACATTAGGTCTCACATTTACAAAGGGACTGGACTGTGGAAACCCTCACTTGCATCCCCTAGAGGAAGGAAACAGGTTTCAGACTCGCAGCTGAGTCTTTCCTTTCCTGCTTCCTAACGTAAGCGTTTCTGACCCCCTACATCCGGACAAGTGTCTCCATTAATGTTTTCATGGCTTCTTGTGTTTCTCCCATCTAAGTAATTTCTGACGTATTATAACTTCTCAGTTACTCGTTGCCTGTAACCCTCTCAATACTTCGAACTCCATTAAAATAGGGATTATGCATATTCTATTTACTGTTGTATGTCTGATGTCTGGCACCATTGCTGGGACATAGTAAGGTCACAACAACATTTGTGAATTGTTAACTTGTTTAAAGATATCTGCTCTTTTAAGATAAGGTTTTTTGTTTACTCAGTTTGACATTGTTGGTTTTTAAGTTTGTTTGAATAAAGTTTATATATAGTTAACTTTGATGAATGATTCTGGCATAGCAGGAGGAAAAAGATTCATGGGTTTCTTCTGCAAAACTTGTCATAATAATTAAATTTTATATTCTCATCAAATATAAGGCATAATATGTCTTTGACCTTTCCAGAGATATATTATTTATTTCCAGATATATTTCCACTGACTTTGTTTTGTCTTCCTTTTTTTTTTTGTCATTTTCTCACTCTTCTCCATTTTTCTCCTATTTTCCATCCTCATCTGTTTCTGATTCACATTTCCTTTTTGCCTTTCTTTAAATTCTATTCCATGTCATTAGTTTTTTTCACCTCGCAGAATTAAAAAAAATTAAACTTCCCTTCTATTTGAATTTAAGACTGAAATAGTAAGCTTCCTCTTTGTATAACTAGTAGTTTAGATCTACCTTTGTTCTGCAAAGGCTGACCTCCCATTTATCCACAGGTTGACTGATAAGATTATGATAAGATGGATAAGACTGAAAAGATTATAGATTCTGGCTGTTTCTTAGTTGTGCCAAAATATCTCAGTGAAAAGGCATCTATTCACTCATTTACATGGATTCAGACAATACCTCACTTTCACATAATATATAACAATAATATTGAGTTTATGTGACAACTGACATTTTCCTGAAACTAAGGCACCATTCATGAAGAGACTGTTGTACTGCCTGCTCCTGAGTTCTTTTGAATTTGACACGGGTATACTTTCTTGTGCCATGAATTGTTCAACTGTGCCAATCCTTTTTTGCAAGCACGTTTCTCTATTCAAGTTACTGCCAAATCTCTATTCAAATAGCATTTATAATTCCATTTGGTCTTCACTGAATAAGAATACATCATTTGTGCATTTAGACCACCTCTGCTCTTATCCCATTAGCCAGTCTTATTAGCTGCCACTAAAGTCATACTGCTTGGTGTTGATGTGATTATAATCATAAATGTAAATATGGGCACCGAAATTGTATAGCAACAGTCAGCAATAAGGTGGTTATCTAGGGGCTTTAGAGTAAGTTTATATTAACTTATTTCAGATAACTATCAAAATAGAGACACAAAATTTAAAAATTTTATAGAGGGCTCCTGAGACTGTATTTTGACCCCCAGATGTCCGCATCTTTGAGAAATCATAGCTTCCTCTTCTAATTCTTAGACCAATGGCTCCAAAATCTATCCGTAAACCAATAGCATTGTATCACCCAAGAGTTCACAGAAATGCCATTGCTGGGCTTCACCCTGAACTACTAAATCAGCAATTTTGAATGTGGGGCCCAGAAACCTGTGATTCAGCCTTTCAGGTGATTCTGATGCAAAGTTTGAGATCACTGTCACAGACTGTGAGGAGATGCTATTTGCCCCAGGAGAGGAAATAAAAGTAAGGCAGTGTGGCTGGGTGTGTTCTAGAATATGCCTGTGACTTGATGTACATGGCATGACTCATTTAAGGAATAGAGTTCAATCTCAATTCTGTAGTGGGGCAAGGTTCTTATGAGTTTAATGCACTAATAGGGCAGTAATGAAACTAAAATAAAGTTATTCCTGTCTTCCCTGTAAGATAGGGAGCTAATACTTATCTATGAAGAGCAAACTGAGACAGGAGGGAGTGGAGGTTGGACAGTGTGTGTCACAGGGGAAAAATGTGAAATCCAAAGATTAGGAGTTCAAACTCAGTGTCTATGGACAAACCCAACTTAGGTTCCAAACCAGTGGGAGATAATAATTGATGGACTCTCCGCTGCAGTATAGAGTTATCTGGACCAAATAAGACCCTGTTGCTGTGAAGGGCATATCTCTGTTATCCTTAAAGCTTTGATGTCTTGACAATCATGGTTTAGAGAGATACTTTCATATTGTAGCTGAATGTATGAGTATCACAATTAACTCTCGTTGAAAGAAAGGTGTTCATTTGTGCTAGCCTTCATTCGCCTAATAAACATTGGAAACCAAGTGTATGCCAGATGCTGTGTCAAAAGCTGGAGATACACAAGTGGATAGAACTCAGTGTCTGCACTTCTGTAATTCATGGTCTACAGTTTGGCCTACATGTAACAAACGATTGCAGAGCTGTGAGATAAAGGCTGAAGTAAGATACAGCGGTGACAATCACAGTCTGGGCTGGAGAGTGAGGAGGAAAGTATATTATCTTTTTATTTGCGAGAGCTGTATGGACTGAGCTCCCTCTCAACAAATAATGTGTAAGTGTGTTCAAGAGTGATGAAGTAGAGCCACGCTGAAAAGTCTCCCTGAGGACTAAATTAAAGGTATTGACCCCTTGGATGACCATCTGCTTATGGCCGTGACCTTCCTTTCACTTTTAGAGTGAGGTGCACCAAGTCAGTGGACAAAGCTATTTAAGATTCCCGAGTCCAGGTTAAAAAATTATCTTTTCCTTCAGTCACACGGAAGCTCTGCATACTCTAGGTGCCATCTGCCCCAGAGAGAATTCCCCAGAAGGGGGAAGCTGGCGAGGATACAGTTTTGGGGGTTTCTGACTCTCTTTCTGAGCTTTACAAGTGAAATTTTATACAAGTTATAGTCCTACCTATGTATATTCATGCCTCTGTATGTTCCAGCCAGTCTGTACGTACTACAACAGGAAAATAAAAAGAAATGAAAACAAAAAGCAATAAAGAAAGACACATTCAGGTGTATCAAGGAATAAGTTAAGTGATATGACTTTGGGGGCATGAATCTGTTTTCATTCATCGTATCTTCCTTTTTCATTAGGACTGGGGTCACACAGAGAATTATAAAGAAATAACTACTTTCTCAAGGAGCTGCAGTGTAGAGTGATGAGTAAGAGTGTGGGATCCAGAATCCACATGGTCTAGGCTCAACCCAGGTAGGACCATTGACTACTCCTCAGGGACCCCAGGCACAGTGCTTAATTTAGCAAAGCCTCATTACTTTGCTTATCTGAAAAATGGGGATGTGATTGTAATTTTCTTCCTTTATAACATTATTGTGAAGATTACACGACTCTTGCAAATAGCTTAATACATGTGATCATGATGAAAGTCACCCAAGCCACAGGAGTGGGGCTTGGCCAGGGGAATCCCTTTGTTCAATGGCTTTCAAAATTTTCAGCATATTAGCATCATGCAGGGCAGGGCTGGCTTCAGGGCTGTGTACGTGTGCAGTAGTGTGGGGCATTGTCCACAGAGGGGAATCCACCCTTGGTTTAATGCTCTGTGGTTGCCATCTTAACATTATTAAATTTAAATAAGAGTCCCATATTTTCATTTGAAAATGGGTCCTGCAAATTATGTAGCTGGTCCTGCCTGTGGAGGATTTAAAAATCCCAATGCCTGATGACATGATAATATATATAGAAAATCCTAAAGACTTCACAAAAAACTACTAGAACTGATAAATGAATTCCTTAATGTAGCAGGATATAAGATTAACACACAGAAATCTGTTGCATTTCTACAATGAAATAGCAGAAAGGGAAAGTTAAAAAAAGTTTCCTTTAAAATCATATCCAAAGAAATAAAATACTTAGGAATAAGTCTGACCAAGGAGGTGAAAGACTTATATGCTGAGAATTATAAAATATTGATAAAGGAAATTGAAAAATGATTTAAAGAAATGGAAAGATAGCCCATGCTCTTGGATTGGAAGAATTAGTATTGTGAAAAATGGCCATACTGCCCAAAGCAATCTACAGAGTTAATGTGATTCCTATCAAATTACCCAGGACATTTTTCACAGAACTAGGACAAATAATCTTAAAATTTATATGGAACCATAAAAGACCCAGAATTGCCAAATTAATACTGAGCAAAAAGAATAAAACTGGGGGAATAACCCTCCCAGACTTCAGACAATACTACAGAGCTACAGTAAACAAAACATCATGGTATTGATACAAAAACAGAATAGGGAGCCCAAAAATAAACCCACACACCTATGGTCAATTAATCTTCAACAAAGGAGGCAAGAATATACAATGGAGAAAAGATGGTGTCTTCAGCAAGTGATGTTGGGAAAGCTGGACAACCACAGGTAAATCTATGAAGTTAGAACACTCCTTCACACCATATACAAAGATAAACTCAAAATGGCTAAATGTCCAAAATACACAAGCAGCTCATACAACTCAATAACAAAAACCAAACAAACAACCCAATCAAATAATGGGCAGAAGAGCTAAATAGACATTTCTTCAAAGAAGATATACAGATAGCCAACTGGCATATGAAAAGATGCTTAACATCACTAATTATTAGAGAAATGTAAATCAAAACTACAACGAGGTATCACCTCACACTGGTCAGAATGGCCATCATTAAAAAAAATCTACAAATAACAAATACTGGAGAGGGTGTGGAGGAAAGGGAACCCTCTTACACTGAGTTGGAATGTAAATTGGTGCAGCCACAATGGAAAACAGTATGAAATTTTCTTTAAAAAATAAAAATAAAGTTACCATGTGATCTAGCAATCTCATTCTTGGGCATATATTCAGAGAAAACTATAATTCAGAAAGATACATACATCCCAAGTTTCATAGGAGCACTATTTACAATAGTCAAGACATGGAAGAAACCTAATTTTCTATTGACAGATGAATAGATAAAGAAAGTATGGTATAAATATACAATGGAATACTACTCAGCCATAAAAAAGAATGAAACAATGCCATTTGCAGCAACATGGGTAGACCTAGAGATTATTATACTATGTGAAGTCAAGTTAGACAGAGAAATATGAATACCATATGATATCACTTATATGTGGAATCTAAAATATGATACAAATGAACTTATTTACAAAACAGAAACAGATTCACAGATATAGAAAACAGACTTATGGTTACCAAAGGGGAAAGAGGGTAGGGGAGGGATAAATTAGGAGTTTGAGATTAGCAGATACAAACCACCATATACAAAATAGATAAACAACAAGGTCTTACTGTATAAATGTATAGCACAGGAAACTATATTCAATATCGTGTAATTAACCATAATGGAAAAGAATATGAAAAATATATGTATATACATGTAAAACGGAGTCCCTTTGCTGTACACCAGAAACTAACACAACATTTTAAATCACATATACTTCAATGAAAAAAAAGAAAAGAAAAGTAAAAAAATCACCAAGAAAAAAATCCCAATGCCTGAGCCCCACTCTACATCAATTAAGTCAGAATGCTGGAGGCTGAAACCAGAGATTCTTCTCATTTTTTAAAAGTTCTATAAATGAGTCTTATATGGAACAAAGTTGAGAAACAGTACTTTGATCTTCTAGTTGACTACTAGTGGTCTAGGACAGTTTTTGCCTCTGTGGCCTATATCACGTTGGTGAGGGAAACTTGTTTATGGTATAATTTTCTATTGCAAGAGAATTAACATATATTCTCCAACATTGAATCATGTCTATTACCACGCTGCACACACTGAATGCCCACTGATATAGCTGAGTGATGACCAGCCCTGAAGTCAGACCATCGGAAACTTACTCTTAATCTGTAAAATGGGGCTTTAAATAATACCTACGTCATAGTTGTTATGAGAATTAAATGAGATAGTTTATATTAAATGCTCGAGAGAAAGCCAGATACATAATAGGTATTCAACAAATGTGAGTTATCAATAATGTTACCATGCCTACAGGTTGTTTTGGCTTGATTAATAACAGGATCCTTTGATGACCTAAAAGACTCCTATCAAGAGAACATCAAGGTGCTTGTTTCAAAGTCCATGCTTAGCTATTCTTTCCTGTGTATACAGTGTTTAGTCTGAGGAAATGCAGTGGATTGAGGCCAGCCACATCACAGCGTATAGAGGCAAGTTGTGAATAGTTTACTCATCCTGCCAAGCTGTCAAGACTGATGAAGAGTCTTCCAAAGCACCATCTGACTCAGTTTCTCAGACCCTCCCCTTTCAAGGAAGACGTGGCTAATTGGAAGAGAAAAAAGTTCCACAACCCTCATGCCCTGTGCACATCAACACACACCATCTGTCACTCCTCTCCTCTCAGTCCCCGCCCTAGCCAGCAAAACCTCTCCATCATCCATTGCTGTACTACATTTGTTCCTTGGTTAGTGATCATTATTTTTTGTTGTTGTTCTGATGTCCTTCAGTTTTGATAGTAAGATGACAGAATGGATGCTGCAGTTCATTCTTAGAGCCTCAGGTACCGCTATGATGCAGATGGATAGGTTTTTAAGCCTTAGAGGGGGATGAGGACAAAAAGAAATACAGGTATTGTTTTAAGGCATAAACAAACCATAAACTTACAGCCTTAATTTTGCAGTTTGAAACTTTAATTTCCCATTTTCCTCCAGTTGAGGGATTACTTGGCATTTTGCTAGTACCACAGGGGGGAAAATGTTATGAATGCCTTTTGGTGGAGAATTACAAAGAACCGTGTAAATACTAATTTAATTAGAATTCAGCATGAAAGCCCAAAGCCAGAAATGATTTATCTGCCCGACACTCAGTTGACATGTTAACTTGGCACGGTGGTTCTTAACCTGGCAGTATTTCAGGATCACTTGGTGAGCTTCAATGAAATCACACTGAAACTCGGGCCCCACTTTTGACCAGTTAAATCTGAATCTTTGGGGATGGGGTCTGGGCATCATCTTTTTTCCCTTTAAATAGACTTTATTTTTTAAGAACAGTTTCAGATTCACAGCAAAACTGAGCGGAAAGTACAGAGAGTCTCCACACACCCTCTGGCCCCACCCACACAAGCTACTCCCACTCTCAACATCCTGTACCACAGAGGTCTGGGTTTTTGTTATCACTGATGAACCTCTACTGATACATCATTATCACTTGAAGTCCATAGTTTACATTACAGTTCATTCTGTGCAATGGTGGTGTACATTCTGTGATTTGGACAAATGTTTAATGACATGCATCCAACGTTGCAGAATCGTACATCACTGCCCTAAAAGTCCTCAGTGCTCTGATTATTTATCCCTTTCTCCCCACTAACCCCTGGCAACCACTGATCTGCTTGCTGTCTCCATAGTTTTGCCTTTTCCAAATGTCATATAGTTGGAATCATACCATATGTAGCCTTTTCAGGTTGGCTTCTCTCACTTAGTAATATGCATTTAGAGTTTAGAACCCATTTGCATCCTCTGGGGCCCCCATCTGACCCCTGTTCACTTCTGAAACAAGAGCCCCCTAAATTACAAAGGCAGCTCTTCAGGTCAACACTATAAAGGGAGTGACTTATAAAGGAAGAGAGGGAAGGGGAACAGACAGAGGTAGAAATATTTAATTGATAACTACCTAGAGTGAGCTATCTAGTATAAATAATCTGGACTGAGCCTGTGTGAGGTCTCTTCTTGACCCAGTAACCAGAGATCCTTAGTTACTTAAGTCAGATCACCTCACCCCTCTTCTCAGAAATCTCCAGTGGTCTCCCAGTTCAGTAAGAAGAAAGTTCAAAGACCTTATCATGGTCTCCAAGGCTGTATGGGATCTGAACCCCATTGGGTCTGCAACACCATTGCCTGCTGCTCACTGAGCTTCAACTGCATTGGCCTCCTGCTTGTTCCTGGGATGCATCAAGTGCCTTAGTTTTGTACTTGCTGTTCCCTGGGTCTGCGAGGCTCTTCTTCTGGTGGTTGGCACGGTTCCTCCCTTCCTTAAGGGAGAGACAAGCTGACTCTTCCTTTTTACCCCTACCAGCCTCTCCCTGTCTCCTTACCCTGCTTTGTATTTCTTCTTAGTACTAATATCCACTTGACACATCATAGAGTTTTTGTTTATTGTCTTTCTCTAGAGCAGAGGCTTTGACTTGTCCATGGCTGCATTCCCAGTGCCTCGATCGGGGATTATTAGATCCACATTGGTGTCAAGTAAAGTTTCAGAACATGTGGGGAGAGATCTTTCAAATGACACCCCTTAGCAGAGATATTTCTCCAGAATGCTAAGGACAGCTATTCAGCATTTCCACCTGAAATGTCTCAGCATGTTAAAAGATAGTAAGCCACAGCAGAGCAAGGACTCTGCTGTTCTGTCCACCAATTTCTCCCTAGCATCCAAGACAATGTGAGTCTTATAGCCTGTGCTCAATATATATTTGTCAGATGAATGTCCAAAATTGATCACTCTGCCACCAGCCCAGCCACAAACTTGAGAGGCAGCCTTGACTTCTCCCTATTCTTCATCTCGTACATGAAATCATGTGTTAATCATTGTGGATTGTATCCCATTTGCATCTATGAAATATATAGATCTCTCTCTAATCCTATGGTAATTTGTCTGGGCTTTGCAAATCTCTTATTTGCATTATTATAAAGGCCTCCTATTTAACTTCTCCACCCCTAGTCTAGCTTTCCTCTAATTCACTCTTCAGTCTGCAGGTAGACTTTTTTTTTTTTTAAGCAGTTTGGATGGTATCTTTTTAAAAAATGTTTAAAATTGTTAGTGACTTCACATTGTGCTCAAGATACAGCCCAAAGTCTTTACTATGACTGTCATGGGTTGCATGATTAGATCCCTGCTTTCCTCTTTCAAGTCAAACTCTGCATTCCAGACATACTGGCCCCAGGCTGTGTGCCTGCCCAAAAAGGCTGCTGCTTCCACCCTTTCTGAAAATCCTCTTGGAGTCACTTGTGCTGTCATTGTCTCCAAGCAGATCTGGCAAATGAATTAATGGCTCATTGGCTGGCATGATACGTTAACCTCCTGTATGAAATGACAGTTTATTTTGATGAGTGTCAGTATCTGGTGGATCTACCTGCTACAGCAAGATCAGGGATCATCTCGTGAACTAGTTAAGGCAGATTATCATTTGCAGTCTGCACACGAGTGATGATTAAGTGGCAGAATAAGGGTTCACACCCATGTCATAGAATCTCAATCCTTTTCCTTACTGATTCCCACACCGCCGATCCATTCCTTTCCTGAAATCATCTTAGTGATTTTTCTGCCCATTAACATTCTTTGACATTTTCATGCTTGTTCATCTTTTGTGCTTTGCCCATAAAATTCCCTTTTCCTGAAAATGCATTTATTTAGTTTTTTTCTCTACCTCAAGATTTTACCTATTTTAAGGGCCTTCCTTAAATGTTGCCTCCTTTGTATAAGCTGTCCTGATATCTTCCGAAAGAATTTACCATGTATTCGGTCTGATTCCTAAAAACTTTGCAGGCCTCTAGGTTTGCAAGCTTATTTCATTGTATTTGTACATCTGTCAATTCACAGTTGAGGATGGGGGTGGCCATGGCCTTGCACAGTGCCTGGCAAATTGTAGGTGCTTAATAAAAAATGATCATTTAATAAATGAGCTTTCATTATTTATACTATTCACAGGCTCCAACTGGCATGGGTCGATGACTTGGAGGCTGTGTAGTCTTAAGCTAAGTCTCAGAGGCTAACACTCGCGGACAGCTGCTGTCTAAAGGATGTATAAACTCAAGTCACTGCCTTAGATCACAAAGTCTGATTTGAAAGACTGGCCTGTGGAGTTCAACAGGCTATCTTTAATCAGATCGCATGGATTCTTCCATTTGGTGGGATGGATTTTAGCTTGAACAATCATTTATTCAGCTCTCTGCAAAGCACAGCTTAGACCGAGATCTATGCAGGCTATTCGGTCCTTCAGGTTTAATTCTACATTTGATGCTGGAGGCTGCTGACATAGCAGAGTCCTGAATAGAAACTCAGACTGTGCACCCCTGGGGGGTTCAGGATCTCAGGCACATTCAGCTGTGTTTGAATGGCTAACAGGGTGGAATTACCGGCAATTGCTTTTCTGGAGGTGATCTAAAAGCCCCATTGTGAGCAGCTCACCCACAAAGAAGGAAAAGTTAAGGAATGAATATTGGTGTGATTACAATGGGTGATTTTGAATTGAAAAGACTGTGACTTCGGCCCAACCCTCCTGGCATCCATTAAGTTATCTGTGAACTCAGATCATAACCATTTTTCTTTTTCATGCTACTTGCATACTGATGACAAAAATAAATTTAGACTTTTAGAAAGTTGCTCTTCCAAGTTGCTCAAAATCTAGAGATGCCCCTGCTATTTTCTAAGTGTGTAAGCTACTTCCAGGTGGTTCTTGGTCCTTAGTTCCTCTCTTCCCTACACCCACTTCCTCAGAAAAACCATCTCCCGACATGACAGAGAAGCCGAGGACTGACAGCTAGCTGCCTGACATCCATCACCCTTTTCTCCTTCCTACCGTCCTGATTTTGCTCAGGTATCTCTCCCTGCACCACAGAGCCTACACAATGAAGAGGAAACTGACACAATCCCCATACCAAGGGTGGATAATAATTAGCCGAGAGGAATCATCATGTGGAATTCTCTTTGCAACTATTACTGATGCAAGAGTGGGCTTCTCACTTTATTGACTCCATCAGACTAAAGTGAAAGACTTACGTTCCTTCCCTGGCAGTAATTTCTCTCTCTCTCCTTCTAGATGTGAACAAGAGACCACCTTGTTATAATTGCCCCTGGCAGCCATCTTAGGACCAAAACAAGAAGGACACCGGATAAAGCAAACAGTCTAGATAGCAGAGCAGAAAGATAAAAAAATCTGGGTCTCTGATGTCATAGCTTGAGCCCATGAATCAAATCACCCTGCGGTTCACTGCTGTACTTCTTGCTTTGTGAAATAAAACACAGTTCCTTATTGTTGAAGCCTGGATGAGTCATGGCTTCTGCTACTGCCATTGAAACCATACCAACAGATATATTATAGAAACAGCCAATTATGAAACTGAGAATTCAAAATTGTGTGTTGTACTCAAACAAAACTTAAAGTTAACCTGACTCATTTTAGTGATTTACATAATTGTTACCACGCTGCACAATAATTAGATATAAATTTTAAACAATGCACACAAGTGACTAATTTTCCAGGGAGGTGGTGGGAGATGGTGACATAGAGCAATAAAAGGCCTACCTTGTTCAGAACTGTGGATGGAAATCTTCTGTTCAGAACTGTGGATGGAAATCTACCCACTTGTTTCTTTTTGGGGGAGGGGTCTTTTTATTCTTTTAATTCATTTTCAATTTTATTTTTTAATCAGTCTTTTTTAGGGGGGGGGGTGTAATTAGGTTTTTATTTATTTATTTTAATGGAGGCAGTGGGGACTGAACCCAGGACCTCCTACACATTAAGCATGCGCTCTACTACTGAGCTGTACCCTCCCCCTACCCTGCTTACTTCTAAGCAAAGGAGCTACACATACATTTGTGATTAATAATCAGCTCCCAATTGGGAAGGGCTGTTGCTTTACTGAGTACTTACTGGAAGCCAAGCACTGTCCTAGGCTTTTTATATAGTTGGAGTCCCTCAGTCATGATGAGCAGTAGACGTCGAATCACTCAGAAATGTTTCCGTTGGTGCAGGCCCTAGATCCAGACAAATTGAACTGAAAAAGCCGACGGGGCACATGTCCTCCCTACTCTGCTTCATCCACATTCTACACATGGATTCCCAAGACTACTGTTCTCTTAGCGAGATCACTCTCCGCCGGTGCATAGCCACTATGCCCCGTGGGGCTGCTGGTTCCAGAGGAACTTCCGAAATCAGCCACGTACAATATCAGAATCAGCTTTTCCACATATACTCTTCGGCTGTGGTATTAAGGCTAGCTCAAAAGCTGAACTAGCTACCCTTTTGGTCAGGGTGAATTTATCTCAGGTGCCACATTGCTACTTCTTGTCAATAAAACCTGATTGGAGCAATCCCAAAAAGCCCCATCGGGTCTCCCTGAGTTCTGCTCTCGGGGACAGTGCTGGGGCTGTGGTCCCTTATCTCCCAGAAGTCCCCTGGGTTCCTAGGCAAATCTTTTGAGATCACGACCTGATCAAGTTTCAAAAGTTTTGTTTCACACTAACCTAAAAGTGCTCGCTTTCCTACACTCGAACAAACAAGGGGGCTGCACAAATGATTCTTCACTTGATAAAGAGAAAGGATTGTTAAAATTTACATAAAACAACATATATTCAAATTACACACATACTATGTATGTAAAAATCAGATCATCACACATGTTGTTGTTGTATATCTTTTCAATGGTCCTGTGGAATTCCATCTGTAAGAATATTGTAATTTACTAAATCAATCTCTTCTAATGCTGAACTTTTAGGTTGTTTCTAATTTTTCTCTACTATAAATGTTTCCTCACAATGAACACCAAATATATAAGTTTAAATGTTTCTGGTAACATATTAAAAGAACTTTTCAAACTGAAAGACTGACATCAGGGAAATCCAGGATTGTCATGAAATGAATATGGGGATGACTATGGAACGTGTCACTAAGTCTATGAGGGAGATTATGAGCTAGAACCATACAGCTGCTCCTCTTCAGGGCGAACACTCCCCATGTAATGGGCCCGCATTCCTCTTCCTTGACTGTTTCTTTGCCTTGTCATGTTGGGCTCCATTTGCCTCCCACATCTCCTTCCTCAGTCTTGTGTCTCCTCATTGCTTCCCCCAGGTGACCCTTGACCAAGGCCTTGCTCCATTTCTGCCATCCAGGCACTGGAGTGCTTCAGAGAGCCCAGGCCACTGCCTCTCTGCCTTCTTCTTCAGCTTTTAAAATTTTATTTTATTTTTTATTGAAGTATACAATTAACAGTGTTGTGTTTGTTTCTGGTGAACAGCAAAGCGGTTCAGTTATACATATATAGATCCTTTTTCATTTTCTTTTCCATTATATTTTATTACAAGATATTGAATATAGTTCCCTGTGCTACTGCAGGACCTTGTTGTTTACCTATTTTATATATAGTTGTTTGTATCTGCTAATCCCAAACTCCCAATTTATCCCTTCTTTTTTCTTTCTTCTTTGGTAACCATAAGTTTGTTTTCTATGTTTGAGAGTCTATTTCTGTTTTGTAAAAAAGTTCATTTATATCATTTTTTAGATTCTACACATAAGTGATATCATATGATATTCATCTGTCTGACTCACTTCACTTAGTATGATCATCTGTGGGTCCATCCATGATGCTGCAAATGGCATGACTTCATTCTTTTTTATGGCTGTCCTCAACCTTATTTAGAATTGACAGCTTGCACCAGCCCTGCTCTCTGTGAAGCATGACGAGGTGAACACAAGAGGGTTTTAAATTGTTACAAGTAGGGCAGGAGTTACGGGAAGGCCAGGTAGATGAAAATTGAGGGAAAACCCACCTTCAGAGCCCAGACCCCACCCTTCCCCTAGGTGCCTTTTGGCCATGATAGTCGATACTCTCCTTTACTTGCTTGTTCTGACCCAGGCTAATGTTTCAGAAACTGCACCTGAGCTGCAGGTTTCATTTATTTTTATCTTCCATTTGCAAGCATCTGGGCTCCTATGTTTTGAGATGCATTGCTTCTGACTCTGGTTATTAGTCCTTCTAGCCCTTCTTGGAGTGCCTGGAGACCCAGGTGCTCCCCTGCATCCACTCTGTTGGTAATGAAGAGGCCGTGCCTGCTCAGTCATTTAGTCATTCATTCATATTCATAGAAAAGCATAAAGACAATTTGCTTAATTACAATACTTGATGCTGCGATGCGTCTTCCAGTTTTCCGCGTGTGGCTTCATCTGTAACTGGCGCATTGCATGAATTCAACACCTTTAATTGCTGGGGAGCTTTCTCCAGAAGAAGTAATATGCAAAGAGGGAAACTGACTTCCAGGATTCCATTTAAAAAAATGTTCATTTGACTCTGGCCTCATTACTGGCTTCAGGGGGCCTGGCTGAGCTGCTGCTTTGTGATCTGCATGAACAAACAGAAATTAAGCTTCTGGTTTGCATTCCTCACTTGCTAATGAAAGTTCTGTTTTGTGTTTACCTGCAGGTGAAGATTTAGGCCTCATTCTCTCCTGAGAGCACCACGAAAGAAGGGAATGAATCATTGGAGGGTCTCTAAAATGGGGAGAGCAATGCTGCAGCCTTCACTACAAAATTGAATTTTGTGGAATCTATCAGTTAATGTTTACGGATTGTGGGGCAGTAGAGTGTAGACTCTGTGGCTTCCCTCCAAATGCACTGAACAAACCCAGCCGGTCTCGGTTTGTTGGGAAGAATGCTTTGTGATCTCAGTGCAGTCTATAGGATTTCAAAACAGCAGCTGGAGAGTAGAATAAACACCACGAATACATTTACTTTTAGCATACTAGCTAGATCTTCCTGTTTGATTTCAAAATTCCACTTCTATCAGATGGCCTTTGGTCAAACTAAGCAGATTTTTTCTTTCTAGTCATTTACAGTCTAATGACAGACAAATGTGTTTCATTCTGGCTTGGACCTCACTCATCCCATCTGAATGCTCGAGGCAACTGCTGGCTGAGATGTGATCTGAAGCCATGAATGCTCGTGTCTGAAGCTGATATTCGTAATCCTTGTTTGGGTAGGATGGAACTAAGACTTGAAGTAAGCTAAGGATCCCTTGAGTTTTTCTTCCTTTAGCATTTGTTCCTACAAAGTTCCAGAAAGAAGAAATAAACTAGCACATCGAGTTTGTTCCTCAAACGGAATCTGCTTCCAGTATGACTGTAATTTTTACTGCCCCTAAACTGGGATTTAGTCTCTGCCCTGATGGGCCCATGTCCTTCATTATTTACACACATGAGCTGATTTGTATTAAAGGAGAAAAAGACGCCAGAGGTGGAAAGTTTTGTGATGAAGGTCTGCAAGGAGAGGTGGGGAGAGGCAGAGAATATTATGGTGCTTTTTCTCACCCCTGGCACCCTGAATCTGATCGTCCAGACAGAGGACGTTCCCAGGTGGAGCTGAGAGCTTACTTGTATAGAAATCACTGCTGTGCACAGAGCAGCTGCAGTGGTATACAAAACCAGGGTTATTTCAAAACACAGTATGAAATAGGGGAAAGAATGATATTTTACATGGAGCAGGGAGAGAAGTGCAGGTTTTTTAAGGTTTTTTTTTTTGTTTGTTTTTTGGCAACTCAAAAACGTTTCATCTTTTCAAGTCACAAGAGGCATTTCCTTGGGCAAATCTACATTGTCATGATGAGAACTGGCAGCCGTGTCAGAGGGGAGATACTTTCCTCTGGTTGTTTTGCATCAATGAAGAGACTGAAGTTGAAGACAAATTAGGACAAGTCCTGAGTAAAGTGACACCCCTCAGGCCTGCAAGAAATAACCAAAGGGGAGTCTGAGGCCTTCTTGTTAGGCAG
The DNA here is from genome assembly GCF_048773025.1 of Camelus bactrianus. Lineage (NCBI taxonomy): Eukaryota > Metazoa > Chordata > Mammalia > Artiodactyla > Camelidae > Camelus > Camelus bactrianus. The sequence goes on along the minus strand of NC_133563.1, from coordinate 15,304,458 downwards.
GTGGGTTGACCATGCAGTCACATTATGTACTGATGTTACCGTGACTTCATTTATGGCCACTGACTGGTGAAGCCCGGCAAAATCCTGAACACATTTGCTTCAATTTTAGACACAAATACCTACTTGGGACACCAGATTTCAATTTACTGGGAAACAGAGGCACTGCACTCTTGCCTTAGGGCCCTCTGAGCTAATGTCAGATTATTGGCAGACAGGATCATACTTTTTGCTGCATTTCCATTAGTTCAGCATATTTGCATTTGATGTCTTTTTCTAAAATCTGATGAGAAGGATTTTTCTATTTGTGATATGTCGTATCAAAAATAAGAGATGGTAGAAAGTAGCCTCCTCCTAGGGGTGATAAAAACAAAAACAAATAGGGAAACTGCCTCTTGGCAGAGGACAGTGTATGGAATGAGCTAGTTGCCTTTTGCTAACAGAGGGGTGAGAATGGAGGATGTGCGAAGGGCAGCAGATAGGAGTTTGATGAGACTTCTAGATCATGAACTTGCAATGAGAACAGTAAGAGGACAGAGTGTACCAAGAGTAACCTTAACAATTTTAAAGAAAGGATTTAAGTCACCATTAGCAACTTCAATATTTAAATAGCTGCCTGTCTGTATGGCTGAGACAGCTATCATCTGTCCATCTATTCACCAGTACCCATCCATTCATCCATCCATCTTCCTTAAATATATGATGTCAATCCTTAGCAGAATAAGGATATTTTCCTCAGTTTATAGTATCAGAAACAGAGAAACTATAGCTTTATGTGTTTTTTATTTTAAAAGTTGTGTATTTAATTTCTGACTTATATTGCTTTTCTTTTTGGTAAAACGGTGATAAATTGAACACACTCTTAGGATCTCTTCTGGGAAATAGTCCCTCATCAGGGTCAGAAGAGTCTCTATCCATGAACTCTTGCACCACACTGATGTTGTAGCACCCTGGCCTTAATCATGCTCTGTGAAGGACGAGGAGGAGAATGAATGGGGAGAAAATAAGACTGAAAAGGAGAAAGAGATGGTACAGAAGGAGGCAGAGAAGAAGGAGAAGAAAGATCGCAAGCCAGTTTTAAGCTTCGTTAACCCAGTCATTTTCAGAAGGATTACAGATCCTGGGAGAGTTTGATGCAGCAGCTTGTCTTGGTAGTTTTGGAGCAGAGTTTGACTCAATCTGAAGAAAAAACAATCAGTAAATGACCAGTAATTTTTATTACCAAGCAATGCATGACACACACATCCATCTTTGAGTTTCATCTCTTTGAATTGTTTTCCGGGCATGAGGAGGGGGCTGGGATTGTTTGGAAGAGGAGAGGGAAACTTAAGATGGAGGGGAGGAAAAGAGTGCCTGTTAGCCACCTCGTCTAGAGCAACACATAAAACCAAGAGAGAACTGCTTACTGCTTTGCTAGTCTCAAAATGCATTATCCATCATTGTTAAGCAAAGATGCTGCTTGATCTCAGAGAATGTCCTGGAATCACAAACAGTCTTCATCTCAAAAAACTTTGATTGTGACACTGGTCATACTCATTTACTTATAACCAATAAAAAGACTGGTAATAACTAGAAATTTTAATTTTGTGTTTGATAATCTCATTGGGTGAAGGACAAGTCTGCTATTTGTAGGCTTTTAAACTATGCCAATCTCAATTTACTAGTCGCATATTAGACACTGAGGGAGGAGGAAGGGGAAAAGAAAGATACTGGACTCCAGTGTAGCTCTTGTGATTATTCGTAGACTATATAGGAAATCATCAAGTACATATCTTAACAATTCATAAGTAATATACATGCATTCTATTTCTAATTCTAGTGCTCCATCCCTACTAGGTGATGGGACAGGTGGAGCAGTCATCACCAGCTGCTACACAAAGTCTAGATGAATTTTTAAGAGTTCTTTCCATCGTATTAAAATCGTACCTTCCAAACCATACGTAGTCCACAAGGGAATGACGGTTTCAGGTATGGTTTCTTACTGTCATCACCCACTTTCTTAAATGGCATGAGCCATCTGATCTCAGCTTTTGAGGCTACTCTTCATGGCTGTCCCTCTCAGGGGCACTAGAGAACCAAAATTACCTCCTCTTTTGAATGCTGTATTCCTGTCAACCATTCCGTTCCCTTCGCCTTTTCTTTTTTTCCTCAGCTGCTGGTGCCCTGGTGGACATGCTGCCTCAGAGGAAGGCAAGGTGGAAGCCTTGATGTTACTGGGAGTTTATCTGCAGGACCACCAGACTTTGAATTCTGTAAAGATGGATTTTTTTTAAAGTTTATTTTGTACACCCCAAATTAGAGTTTTGACATCAGAACCCCCCCCCCCACCAATTATTTTAACTTCAGCATACATGGAAGTTTAGTTTTATCATCTAGTGTGGTTTTCATTTTGAATGACACGTGTACACATGGAGGAAACGCTATACTCTAGTGCTCGGTGTTGCTAGAGGTTATAATGTGACCCTGGGGTCTGGAGTCCAACTAGTCTGAGTTAGGTCCTGTCTCTGCTTCTGTGTTCAGAGCCCTTGGACACGCTGCACACAGTGTAGGCTCCTTCCTGAATGGGGATCTGAAGTCAGACTGTTGATGTGAATGATAGGTTAACTCTTGGCAAGCTGTGTGACCTTAACAAATGTACCCATCTCTCTGAGCTTATGTTTTCTTATTTTTAAATGAAGGATAATGATAAGACTTCACGGAATGGTACTGGAGATCCAAAGGACAATCCACACAAAGCCCTCAGCACAGCACCTAGCACATAATAAGTTCTCAGTTTTTTTTTTCTATAATGGAATTTCTTCATTTATAGAAGAAAATATATAGTACCTATCTCCTGGGAATCTTGTGAGAATTAAGAGAAAATGTGTGTAAAATACTTGGCATGATGCCTGGGATAAGATAGAAATTCAAGAAATGTTATTAATTCTCACTACTGCACATTCTTAAAACTGGGAGCTTCTTTTTGCTAATGTGTCTAAATAGAAGGCAAATAGTTTCATAAATTTCTGGTTTGGAGACAGGAGATAATCTAATTTATGAAAACATTACTGGTGAAAGGAAGTTTCTCAAATGAGTATCAGCGAATTTTCATTTGGGAGCTGTCTTTAGGGCCCTCATAACTCTCCATCCAATTCCTCTTCCCCTAAACTAGGACTATTTTCCATCAATGTGCACTGCCTGCATTATCTGACCAGCTGTTTAAATCTTCCCAGAATGTCAGGAGATCCTTAAAAACCAGAAAAGCAGAAAGAGCAATGAGAGAGGTGACTGCTCATTTTATTTACAAATGTTAAGTGTGATGATGATGATGATGATGATGATGATGATGATGATGATAATGGCCTACGTTGTGCCACTTCCTTTTTATAGTTGATCGCTACTCTTCACAGCAGCCCTGCACAATAGATGTTATAGTCTGCACTTTCTAAATGAGGAAACTGAGCTCAGTAATTTGCTGAGGATACCCAGGTAATAAGTGGCAGAGGGGAAATTCAAACCCAAGTGTAACTGACTCTCACTCTGCTATTGAGTGAATGTTTGTGTCTCCTAAACATTCCTGTGTTAAAATCCTAACCTAATGGTAGGATTAGGTGGTATGGGTTTCAACTTGTGCCCCACGGTCCAGACCTCGAATATCACATCTTGTCTTCAGCTATTATGGCAATACCTGATGGTATTAGAAGGTGGGGTGTTTGGGAGGTGACTAGCACATGAGGGTGGAGCCCTCATGAATGGGATTGGTGCCCTTACAAAAGAGGTCCCAGAGAGCTCCTCCATTCCTTCTGCCATGTGAGGACACAGGGAGAAGGCTGCTATCCACCAGCCAGGAAGTGGTCCTCACCAGACACGAGATCTGCTGGTGCCTTTATCTTGGGCTTCCCTGCCTCCAGAATGGTGATAAATAAATGTTTGTTGGGTCACCTCAACTTCCTTGTCACAGTGCTTGCTACATGCAGGAAGCAGCTTTAATGTGGGGTCCCAATCTCTCTGGATCTTCTAAGTGTCACTCCATTGACCATATCATGCTGGTAATAAGACATGGCCATATTAATTTTCAAAAAATACTAAATGTGTAACTGATGTAAGAAATTAAAGGATAGCAATTCATGTTAATCATGTCCATTGCTGTTTCTGGTCAGCAAGCAGAAGTACAGTCTGAGGTATAGCCTAGATGAACAATATGTGATGTGGGTAAACTTAGCAAATGCTCACTTTGAAAAGAAGCTGTAGTTCACCATTTGGCTATGAAAATATGTGTTTCTACATCCTTCATATCTTAGCATTAAGAAGAATGTGTTCAATGTTCCAAGCAAAGGCCATGATTCTTCAGCTGTCTCAAATCCTTCTGGTAGCCAATTACAATCTTTCCAGAGAAAATGGCTGACTGAGAATGAAGTAACGGTGGTTATATTAAATACTGAATGTTAAACTCTGAAAGAACTTCTTTCAATAAATCCAACACAGAATATGATCTTTGGAAAAGTTATTTCCATTAATCATTGGGTTTTTTTCCCTTTTTGTTGTTGTTCTTATTTTTCTTCCCTTCATGTGACTTGTTGGGATAATGTCTCAAGATATTTCTGTACAACTCTGTCCAATCACAGCTAACAGGACTAAGAAACAAAACAACCAACCAAACAAATGTTCTGACTGTTGTAATTATAACCTATTTTTCAGGTTTTTTTTTTTTTTTTTTTTTTTTCAGTTCAAGAGTTAGTCTTAGACCTTAGAAATTGCCACGTGCATGTCATTTGCCATAACAGCTGAAGACAAGATGTGATATTCGAGGTCTGGACTGTGGGGTACAAGTTGAAACCCTGTTTTAGTCATCAATGCTGGAGTTTCTCTGAGGGTAATGGCAGAGTCGTTAGACACTTCTTGGAGTCAACTAGTGTCCGTTTTATAATACCTGTGTATGAGAGTAGTCATGCAGTAGCTGCGTGGTGTATTTTAATTAATGAATAGTTACATGGATGGAGTGAAGAAAGATGTCTCTGGCTTTTAAATGATTTTATACTTCTATACATTCTGTAATCTGGGAGTGTTTGTATGGGTGTATTTGGGGTTAGGACAGGCCTTTTCTGGTTTACACTGCTATATACCAGAAGATGAAGCTAACTGACTCAGGTGAGAGACATTCAAAAAGCTCCTTGCAAAAGAAAAAAAAATCCCTGCACTTGAATTATTTGGTAGTTATGACTTTTGCTAGTGATTTTGATAAGAAAGTTTGCCTAATTTTGCCATTTTACTAATGAAAGAAAAATATCTTAATGTCAAAATAATTCTGGGGTTTATAGGAGAAACATTCTAGATTATAATGCTGTCCTCTTGAACTTGAACTTCTATTATCAACATTTAAAAAAGTAAACTTATTATTTTGGAATAATCTAGATTCATAGATTCAAAGATAATACTACTATTCTACTTACATTCTACTTACTCTAAACCAGAAACAAGCTAAGCAAAATAGGATTTGTCTTGTCTGTTTGGACCACTCTAACAGAATACCATTGATTGGGTGCTTTATAAACAAGAGAAATTGATTTCTTACAATTCTGGAGTCCAGGACCAAGGCACTGACAGATTCCAAGTCTGGTATCCAGGTAGCAGTCTGCTGGGTCCTAACATGGCAGAAGGAGAGGGGGAGCCTCTGCGGGTCTCTTTTCATAAGAGCATTAATCTCTCTCATGGAGGCTCTGTTCTCATGAGCTAATCTTCTCCCAAAGTCTTCACCTCTGAATCCCATCACCTTTGGAGTTAAGATTTCAATGCATGAATTTCTGGGAAACACAAACATTTAATCCATAGCATTATTATTATTTTCATGCCTAACCTTTTCAGGAAAATATTCTTAGTTTGAAAGTAAAACACAGCCCAACTACGGGCCTTTTCAATGAGCATGACCTGAATTCAGGCTGTTACCCTGCTCTTGATATTCTACTGTAAACAGTTTTCCACAGTTTCTATCCCACTCCTCTGTCTCCACACATCTTATCCCTTCTCATTTGTTGAGACATTTTTTCTGAATGCCTTTCTCTCTGTCTGCTCCCCCGCATGCCTTCTCTGCTCTTTCATATCTTACTACTATTTAACATTCTGCTCACATTCTACTGCTTCTTTAAGGTCTCATCTTGCTGGTGTAGACTGGAGTGACTTCCCTCCCTTTTGAACTTTCTTGGCAATTACTGTTTGTGTTAATAATAGGGGAACTCACCATGCACTTCCTTTTTTTCTTCTCTGGCTTCTTGAACTGCTAGTTGAATCTTGTACTGTTACCCAAAATTGTTTGTATTTGATGTCTTCAGTCAGACTGTAAGATTCCTGAGGGCAATTCTTATTATCTTCTTTGGCTGATTCCAGCATCTAGCAAAGTACCTTGCACAGCATTTCTCAGTATTTGTGACTTGATATGGTTGAAATTCCTCATCTTTTGTCTGATGAATAATCGTTAGAGAATGTTGAGTGGGCTGTGTCTTGTAATTACTTGTATGTGTAATTTAATTTAATCCTCACAGTTCATGCATGGATTAGATATTTCTATCTCCATTTTACAGATGCAATGATTATATGCTGAGTCAAATATTTATAAATCACTTAAGAGAAATTGAGGAGACAAAAAGATGAATTGAAATGACAGGATCCTACATGGAAGTATTGAGAAAAAAACTTGTTTTCTGTGATTCATCAAGTTTGTGCTATATTAGAAGAGTAATAACATATATAAATATGTGATGTCAGTTCTTTGAGTCTTAGAAGGCAATCTCTGACAGGAAATACAATGAGATCTATTCTTGGCATTATTTTCTGATGATGACATTTCTGATCCACCACTGATTTACCTAAAAAGCTTGTGGACTTATGAGACTGAACATACTTTAAGATTAATATGAATAAGTGCCTGGTGTTTGAGACTGAGGTCTAAGAATTTTAGTGTCTGCTTGCAGTCTAGACCCTTAGTAGTTATTATCTGTGGTAAAAAAAATGCCATTCATTAAATTTAATTTTTTAATAAGCACATTCATTTACATCCATTAACAGATATTTTGAAGGGTTCATTATGTTCCAGGCAGAGTGCTAGTCATTGCACTTTCTGACCATGGTGAGCAAAAATGTGTCATCATTGGTTTTTACAGCATTTTTAGGAGATCTGGGAAAGAGTTTAATGCTATTTGGTAAAATCCCACTAAACTAATTACCTATGAGTATTGAGGAAAATTTACATTGCTGGAGGTGCTACACATCATAATGTAAGACAAAAATGTTTTGGAAGGTAGACAGGGTTAGTGGTGGCAAGGTTGTTTTATTTTTGAATAAAGAGGATTCAAAGAATACACTCTTGTTCACCCAGTGCTGCAGTGCTTCAAATGTTATTTATTTTTATGCAAGAAAAGCATTTTCTTTTACATGGCAAGATGAACTTTTATCAGATGGAGTCTGTGTACTAGAGCAGTGGCCCCAGGAATGAGCCAAAACCCCACTTATCAAGAGCTGAACTTTACAGTCTGTGTATTTTTGCTCTGCCTATTGCAGGTAAATTGGAGATTACTAGGCACTACAAAGGTAATGGAGCAATTTGCTTTGCAATGATACACACAAGCATTTGGGTTTACTTTGCTGTTGTTCAAAAAGGGGCAGAGACACTTGAAATAATTATTTCAGTGTTGTCCAAACTTCAGCCACTTATCTAACCTTTATGGTTTTTTGTCATATCTAATATCAACATTAAAGGAACTCATAAATATAACTGACATCATGAATTTTATGAGTCATATTTGCTCCAATACACATTAAATTTATTATTAAAATGGAAAATGTCTATCTCTGTGTTATTTATAATCATCTCAAAAAAGCACAGTGGTACATTAAAATGAAATGCTTCTGGGCAAGTAGTTTAGGGTCAAATTGTACCAAAAGTGACATAATTTGGAAGACAAAGAAAACTAAAGAGCCGGTTCTTTCAGTTTGATGCTTTATTGCTCACAATACACATACTGGAACAGACACACAGTTTTCCACAGCAGAGCACAGAATATTGTACTTTCTTAAGGAAGAGTCCTTGTCCTACAAGGATATAGCAATTAGTTTCCAAGTGATGAAATGAGTCAGCATAAAACTCTAAAACTGGTGGAAAGAAGCCAGCATATTCAGAAGCACATCAAAAGCAACATGCAAGTCCATGATGTTGTCACAAGGAATCTGGAGCGAATCACTATGTGCTTCCCAATTCATATTTAATCTTGAAGCTTAAGTTCATGAAGGTCCCTGAGCTAGCTCTGATTTCTATGGTGAGCATAAACTGGATAAATCCAGAGTTGTTAAGGACCCCTGAATAATATACACAGGTATAAATACTTTAAAATATGTGATGATGATATAATATAGAAACAAGGATATTTATGTATACACATACATGTATTTTTCACTTCAAAAATTAAGACTATAAGAATACTTTTAGAATGATAACACTTAAGACAATCGGATACTATATTTTCTATATATAGTAAGTGAAATGTTTAGAAAATAAACATAGGTGACCTGTACGCTTTTTAACTCTCTATTCTAGTGTGTGGGTGAGTATTTCCTCTCCAAACATAAGTACAGGTAGGTCCTTGACTTCACTTACTTTTCCTTTGCTTGGGGTTTAATTGGCGATGACAAATATTAAAGGACTAGCTGACTTCCTTAATCTCTCATGAAATGTACTTACTTTGGACATATAGCCTTAATGTCCAGAGTCCTGCTCTAAGGTTTATTTGTGTCTCCTTGCCCTCACTTCTCTTATTTCTCCCATACACAGTGTTTTTTCTTTAACGATCTAAATCAAATGTATCCTTGGAAGAAGCCCCATATTCTCTACAAACTCCTCCTTAATAACTCCAGGTCCTAGAAATGCTCCCCTTCCTCTGAAGAGCTCAGTTGTTCGCAGCCTGGAATCACACAATTTGGCTTCTAGTTATGTCTTCTGTAGTTCTTGTTTCTGTGGCAGTACGATCACTAGGTTGTAATCTCCTTGAGGGCAGAGGCGGTATGTTAGTCTTCTTTATTTCTCATGAATAAATTAGGATGTGGCAGTGCTACTGGAATTGTCAGGCACTGTGCATATGTGAGCAATTGTGACCAACAGCTGGCACACTTAATGCAGTGCCTTTCGCTGAGCTGGGAGAACTGTTTAAAAAATAAAAACCAGATAGAACTAGTTATCTTATGGTGCAGACAGATCTAGACATCATCAGATGTGCAAATTAGACATCATCAGAAAATTTAAAAATGTATTCCTTAGCTTGAAATTCATCCATTTACTCCTTCATTTAACCGATACTTAGGAACATCATCCAGGTTTAGATAATTTGTGGAATACTAAGATGAAATGGACTTACTCCCAAGGACTTTTCCTGTAGTTTGATTATTAAGAATTACGTGATGAATAAGAGCCTGCAGGCCCTACATCGGGGACCATGACTCAGTGGTTTTCAAGCTGTGGTCAGAGGGCTACAGGCATAAGCTTCCCGGTAATTCTTACATACAGCAAAGTGGGAGTGGTTTATTATTCCTGGTTAAGGAGTAAACATTTAGCCTCCTTACTGGGGCATTTTTGCCATTTCAGGAATACAGAAACTGCTCTTATGGCTTCTGAATTCAGACCTGCGGTTAAGCGGAATCTTTTTCTACTGCCATATTTTATGTACTTTTCTTTTCTGGAAAATCTCCATCTTTATCAGTATCAGTCCATAACATTTTTGAGAAAGTTCATACTCTCTTTTTTGCAAGTCAGAGGACAGCCATAGGCACAAACATTAAGTCCATTATCCTGTGAGGAATGACGTAATCACTTATCGGTGTTGCTTTGAGGCTCAAATAAGTTGCAACTCCATTGTTTATTCCCATCCTTTTAACTTCTGTAATTTTCAAAGTGCTTTCATTTCCAGTATTTCAGCTGAGAGCCTGTAGTATGGACTTGACCCAGATGCTCCTCCCTGAGAAGGTACAGGCAATCATTGTGTGGATTTGCTGTTTATTGGCCATAAAACTGTCTTTTGTTTTCTTGCGGGATCCAGATTTGACAGTTCTGACAATGTTCTGTCCCAGCAGTACTATTTCATCCAGCCTTTTCATTTTTTCAGACGTAATTTCCAAAATATACATCAATCACCTCTTCTTGCATTTGCCATAAATGTACTTGGTGGAGAAGAATGTAAACAAGCCTGACAACATTGTCTACAAACATTCTCAGTAATTCTTTTCAAAGAGATTATTTGAATATTAACATCAGAACCATGTAGAATTTAGTTTATATTAGCACAGTCCATTTGGTTCTAACCACCTCAGGAACAAAACTATTCCCCAATGGGCACTCTTGTAAATAAGCTTTTCTGCTGAGTGATTCGAGTTTATACATAGAGACCAAACATAAAAACAAAAATACTACAGGGCTTTATTTGACCTTTTTTCCTCTGAGTGATCAATGAAGTTAAGAATTAATCAATATTTCTAATTATAGTTCATAAAATAGAATGATAATACATAAATGATCTTAACTGCTTTAAAACATTTCTGATGTCTCCAATTCATGTTCTAAATACTGCCAAACTGTTATATCCTGAGGTAACATTATGTTGGTTTTATTTTTCTTCATTGGATTGTGAAATGCTTAAGAATGAGAAGAGACTTATTTTCTTAAACAAATTTCTGCAGTTTTTCACATATGGAGTATTCTTTTACTACTTCCTCAGTGAAGCTCTGAAACGCCAGACCTCTACTTCATTCTGTGTGGAAAAAAAACCATATTGAGCAGCTCAACTCTACACATGACTTACCCACCATGGAAATAGGGACATAACTTAAATAGAAATTTTAGAAGCATCAGTTCTTCCACAGTTTGAACAAAGTTTTATGAAAACATAAGTGTTCAGAGTAACAAAATGTTTCCATATATACATACATATATTTTTATACTTAAGAGAGTTCATGTCCAGGTTTAGTCTTGAATGAAGTCAGATAATAAAACTGGCTGATCTGAGGAAAACTATGTTTGTGCAGGGAAAGGAGTTTTATGGGGGAGGTGGGGAGGGAGAGAAAAATCCATTTATTTCTACAAAGCGCTGTAAGACTTTATCATGTGTTTTACTCTAAAAACTTACAGTCACTCAGCCAAATCTTGGTTTTGATGGTTATTTACATCTGTAGTGAACAACTACAGATAAACAGAAAATCAGTTGTTAGAGATGTTCATTCTCTGCTTCTTCCAAGGAAAACACGTGATTCCAGACATCTGAAACAAATGTTCTTTGAACCTGGATTGACTGGTTGTAGATGTTCTCTCATCACATCCAGTTGTCTTACTCCAGGAACAAATATTCCAACTTGTTTGTGAGTTGCAGTTGAGAGACATAAATAATGTTGAATATATTATGTATAGAATTCAAAGGGTAAACTATTTAAAATCTCCTTTTCCTCCAAGGAATTGATCTTTCCTGTATTCCGTTATGTTTATGGATTTAACATGTTTTAGAGTGATGTAATTCTCTTCTTTAAGAGCAGTTCTCAGCTTTACTAAGACATACTGTTATTATTTTTCCAACACATGCTTCTGAAAATGAAACAATTCAAGCATCCATTTAAGAGTTACACTAACCTAAGTTTTATGGCTATAGTTTTCCTTTGACTTAACTAGGTGTTTAGCTCAAATCAGCCATTTGTTTTGGCCTGTTGTCAAGGGGTATTGTTTTGTGTATTTAACTTGTTTAAGAATGATTGTAGAGTTTACATTTTTCTCATTTCTCTTCAGCATTTAGAATATTTGTGTTGGAGTGAAGCTCTAGAAATATACTCATAATACTGAGGGAGAAGTCTTAAGAGCAAATTTATGTTTGCTTGTTTTATTCATGATCTGTGCCTGTTACCTAATTACCTCAGGTGCAAGATCTAACTAAAGACACTCAGCAATTAATGAAATTGGAAGTAATAAAATAACTCAAGGAATTTTTTTAAGGGAGACCTTAATAACGTTACTTCACTCTGTCAGCAATTTTTAACCTAGCTCTTTCTTTTTCATTTGATGGTTTGTTTTGATTATTTGGGGCAATATTTTGTGATTTAGTACAGTGTGATAAAAAAGTACCTTAAAAAGTTATATCTCTGCTGTGTAAACTCAAATATCTACTGGATATTGAATGGGAACTTTTAATTTCATAATGGCATTTGCTTTAGAGTTGAAATACTATGAACTATGTTCTTTTGAATTTCCCATGTGGTCTAAAACTAAAAGATTATTAGCAAACAACTTTTCAAACATTAAAACAGAAAAACTGAACCCACATATTAAATTTCCAAAGGTGGGAGGAGTATATTGTGCTCTGTGTTTATCATGTAAAACTAATCGTACTTTTTTTCAACATCTGATTTTGCCACTCCGCAAAGTGTGTATTTTTTTTATCATTTAGCCATCTGTTGCAAGAATTTTAATTAGCATGCTGGCTTAAAAAAAAAGAAAAAGAAAAAAGTGACATTTCTTCATTTTCTCTCACCAATATCCACACAATTTAGGGACTTAATCCCTGATCCCTGGTCTTATCAGAAGAGAAATGATAGCTGCAGTGAGACTGTGATGAAGATGATGTTGATTCAATATCTACCAGCAAGTCCAAGACAATGGTATCAGTTCTTTTCCCTAACAAAGAAAATCTAATATAGTTCAATTCCGTTTGTTAAGCAATTTATGCATCTGTGTGTATGTGTCTGTATGCTCCTGCACATAGGCGTGTGTGATTCTGGGTTGGGTCACTCTAGTGCTCTGTCTATATGATTCCAAAATTAATATTTAATCCAGGATGAAAAGTCAGTTAAAATAGATTTCTTAGTGTCATGCATATAGACTTTTAGGGTATTTCCTGTAAGTATTTGCTTGAATTTGTTTGACAGGATAAGAATGTCTTCATGGAGACAATGAGGCCAAATTTCAGCAAAGTGTTTCTGGACCGAGGTTCTGGATGGCAGAGTCTCCATGAAGCAGCAGTTAAAAACTGAAGTTTCCAAAATAGAGTGACATTTTCTTCAAAGAGAGGTTTGTGTGGGGGTACTTATCATTACCAATCAGGCTTTAGAAAAAATCTGCAAGATAAGGATATACCCCGGAGAGGGAAACTGCCAGTCTGTGGGGCACTTAAAAGTACCCAGCACTTTTTGACCTAGTCATTAAAAATCAGCTATTACTGAACCATGACCAAGGGTGGTTTTTACACTGGGAGATACCGATCAGCCAAATCTTAGTAGATGAGTCAACTGAAAGAGATTAAAGTAGGACCTGACAGATTCACATTCACATCTCTGTAATAATCACTGGAATAGAATAGCAAGCAGCTCTAAGTCATAACTATAAAGAGATACTGAAAATGAGATAAAATCAGTTTTAGCTCTACTGAAAATAAAGCCAACAGAATTTTGCATTGCTTTGGTTTAGAATCTGTAAACAAAATATTGCTAGCACTTGGAAAAAAAAAAAAAGAACCTATAAATGACAAGCAGGCAGGCAGGAAGGAAAGACAATTGCAGACAAGTTAAAATCCATAGACTACAATGCTCAGCGGGGAGTCTTCACCTGGAAATGTGACAGTCAGACTTTGGCTGACTTAGAATAGGAATTAAACTTCCGAGGGTGTTTCAGACTTGTAAGCTAGGTTCAGCTAGAAGGATTCGCTTGACATGGCTCAGTAGTTTATATACAAGAATGCTCAAAAAGGTTTTCTTCCTTAAGAGTTTCAGAGAAAAAAAGAAAACCTTATTTTAAATACTTGGTCTTGTCTTGGCTATACTTTTCAGTGTTAGTTATATGTTAGGATGTATCTTCCCAGTTACTTAATCTTGATATTTCTGCTGTCTCACACATCCTCGGAAGGCTCCATGAGTGAAGAGCTGGATTTATCTAAATATCAAATCTACATGTCTTCTCAATTGGTAATTTTGGCTATTTTGAAGTTTGGCTATTTTGAAATTTACATTAAAGTTGAATGATGACCGTCTACTTTGTAAGATATAAAAACCAACTCAGAATTTTATCAGCATTATGACTTTTTTTTCATATAGTGAACATATTTGTCTGAAATCTCATTTTTCCTCAATAAGTAAGATGTTTTTTCTGTTTTCCCCTGTAGTCCCAGATATTCATTAAATGAAATGCTAAATGCAAACATTAAATTTGCATTTTGCCAAATCACCAAACGTATAAATAATTTGGGGGAGGGTGAGAAATTATGTTTGATAAAGTTATTGCAAATAAGGTAAACTGATGTCTAGATTTTATCTAAACTTCATGGCCCCAGAAAATACAGTGAATTTCTCAAATTAAAGGGAGAGGGCTACAGTTTCAGTTTCCACCATTTGCATCTTTCACAGATCCACTCAGTTTCTTATGATATATATTTTTTGAGAGGAGAAGAAAAAAATCATTCTCATGGGTTATAGCAACTTGGGCCAGGATTTGTTAGCACAACGATAGACTTGATCTGCTCTGTCTTCACAGACGAGTACTGGCCGTTTCCTCTCTTGGGTTGATAAGTGCACAGATTCTCATTTACTTTGTCATCTATTTTCTTCTATTCCATGAATCAACTTTGGCCAATGGTTTTTTCAGAAGCCAAGCAGGTGTCATCAAAAGACACTTTCGTGGCAGACAAGTAAGTGTCAGTGACAGTGAGAGCATCCAGCTCTGTGCTGAAACGATCGGATTCCTTGATGACGCTGTAACTGAGGGCCACGCTGTAGTTAGCGGGTTTCTCTGTGGGCTTCTGCTTACACTTGCAGAGCTTTCTGAAGGCTGCACGGAATTTCTGGGACATGAGATTGTAAATCACGGGGTTGATGGCACTGTTGAGATAAATGCAAATTCTGCAAAAGAGCAAGAACCAGTTTTCTTGGAAAGGATTGGAGAGAAATGAGTTGACAACCACAAGAGTTCTGTAGGGCATCCATAAAAGGGCAAACAGAACGACAACCACTGCCAGCATCTTGGTGACCTGTGGAGAAGCAGAAATGCAGTGCAAACACAAATGAAAACATAACCGTGCAAAAAAAAAAATGACGCTAAAATAATTCCCTCTCTCTCCTCCAACCTTTATTTTCCAAGATGTAGTCTGAGACAAGGACTTAAGTGCAGGCAATTTATTTGGGAGATGACCCCAGGAAGCATGATTAAAGGCATGGAGAAGAGTGTGACAGAGGAGGAAAAGCCAAAATCAGGTTTTTTTTTTTTTTTGACAACTCCCACTAAGAGCAACTTTGGATCAAGGAGTGCACGTCAGGAGCATGTGCCCAGAGGGCGAGAGGCTGGGGCGTCTATCCACTGGCTGCCATCCCCCCTTTCTTGAGGGGTGCCTGAGGGGCTTTTAATGCTCCGTACTCCTGCCTGGAAACTCCTGGGGGCTTTAGAGAGAACCTTGAGGCAGAAAAGAGGAGAGAAGGTCAGGGGACAGTGGATACTGGAAGCGGAGTGTTCTCTGCAAGCAGAGACCATCCATAGTAGCCATGGCTGAAGTCACAGTCTGGCTGAGAGGATGGGACCCAGGGCACCAGGAGAGTCTGCGATAAGCACAGGGAGACCTAGGCTCTCATCCCATCTTCACTCACCTTTTCTTCACATTTAAGAATAAACTTTCAGTTATCTTTTGTCTCTCACAGTTTGAAAAATTTCAGCTTCCTCAGCCCAGACTTTCTAGATGTTCTGATCTTGAAAACTACCCAAGCAGAACGAACTGATTCTTTCTCCTTCATCCCTCTTAAGCCCCACCGGCTGTTTCCCTGAAGCCCCCACCAGCAGCCTCTACAGTTCTGGCACCGAGAGGGAACCTGTTTTTACAGAGAGCTTTTAAAACTTCTGTGGTGTAGAAATAAATAAGGATTCCACAGATAGACACCTACTCTGTCACTAATATCTACTATAAATTCAGCTCCCAACCTTGTACTAATCCTGATAACAGAATCCATCTTAGTCCCTGTGTTAGAATATCTTACTTTCCCTCAGCCCTCCTGCTGAGACTGGGACTCTGTCTTACCCTTAACCATTCTTTTCTACCCCAAGAACTCCCCATGAGCCCTGTGTTATGGGAGTAATGCTCCCTTTTGCTTTTTATTCTATAGTAATTGTCTCCTTCCTTGGCTCTCCAAATACCATTTACTATAAGGCTTCTTCTCACCTATGGGCCCACATAGCCTTTATCTCTTCTTGAACCACTACTGTCTTCTTTTGAAGAACTCCTACAACTTCGTTGCAGTGGCACCTCTTAGCTATCCACCTACTCTGGAGTTGCTGTGTTTCCTCTGCCCCCAGGACCATTTTAACACTTTGTTGAAGCTCTCCCTGCCCTCCAAAGATGTGCCCCAAGCCCCCTGTTCTCCCTCACTCACTGCTCCCGAGCTCTTCTGACTCAGTGCATGCAGGGCAATTACATTTTATACTTCGCTTACTGGGGGAGGGAAGCTGTTCAGTGGGAAGGTGTGATTTTCACACTGGTTCACGTAATACCAGATGAAACATTCCAGACATTCTGACTTCTTTCAGCAATAAGGAGGGTCTACCAGTCAAGAGGTTAATGGAAGCCTGCTTTCTCCTAAGCTGACTTTTAGTTTTATGAGTAGATACTTTAACTGACCCTAGGAAATTAAAGGCTTAATTCAGTGATAAGTATTCTGAACTTTGGAAGGAGCCATAGTAATTATCATCTTTGACGTCATCATCATCACTCACAACCCTGCCTTTGTCCCCTGCAGGTTCTCTGACGTCAGGTTGCTGCTTTACACTTGCCAACACCCTCCCACTCCTTGCCAAGGACTAAGCATCCTATATGTGAATCCCTGGCTTGATTTACAATTGGATTGTCAGCATCACATTTGAGTCTTTATTATGGCCCATCATAAAGATATGTAAACACTTTCTTATTTAATGCTTATAATAACTCCATGTGTAAGCTAGTATTGGCTCTATTTTGCATATGAAGAAGTTGGGGTTTAGAGAGTGTATGTGATTGGTCTAAAGACACAGGGCCAGTAAGTGACAGCCATGATTCAAGCTAAGTCTGCTTAAGCCAAAGCCCATGCTCTCTCCTTTATACTTTGCCCTCCCTGTGAAAGTCGCATTTTCATGATGAGATTTCTACTGTGTTTTCCCCATATGGTTGCCAAAACATTTAACTTCTTCTAAGTATAATTCCAACATAATTACTGCTGCTGAATTTCTGAACTTAAAGGTTGAATTTCATCTGTCTGTCTATTTTTCTCTACAATTTTCAGGTGAAATGCTGAATCCACATTTAATATCTACCTACATCTTTTTACTTAATGTGAGTGGGGAGCAATTTTCATTGTCTTAAAGAAAAGCAATCTATTTTTAGGTTAATATCTCTGCCCTGCGCTTCCACAGCCCTCCACACATACTTCGATATCACTCTCCAAACTTGTTATTGCAAAGATTATATTTGTCCACCTGTCCAAGAGATGGTGAGCTTCTTCAGGACATGAGTAAAGTTTATTCACTTCTCTTTCCTCAGGGATTTAGTATAGTATGTGACACAAGATAGGCCTCAATAAATGCTAAATAAATTCAGGCATGGAAAGAATTATTTCAAAATATGTAACCATGATCCTTTTCTGGGTTTTAATTCCCCAACATATTGTTAGAGGATTTTTAGAAACACTTAATTTTTTAATTTAAAAAATACCGTTTAAATAGAGATTGATTAATTAGTAAAATGAATCCTTAATACATTTCAGCTTTTTGTTTGAAATATATTTTTTAAAGTATTAAGAAGGTGTGAAATGAAATAAATACAATGATACTTCTAAGACTGACCCAGAGGAAATTACGTCTCCAGTGGGATGATCAAGAAAACATTTAATCTCATTCGTAATTATTTTTAGTTAATTCCAAATATCTTTGATTGAGTTTAATCACTTTCTAAAACGTTCACACATTTTTGGTGTAGCCATAGCTTGGAATTTAACAGTTCTTAATACAGGAGCAAACACCTAGAAAGGAAATGTCCTGGAGATTGTCTTTTATACTGAATTAATTTCACTGTGGGTTGTTGAAGTTTTATTTCTGTTGTTATTCCAAATAAGTGACAAAAATGCAAGTTTGAAAACATCTTTGGGCCATTGTTTTTAAGCATTGATATTTTTGCTGGGGAAGTGCCTGGGATATACAATGAGGTGAAAGGCTGCTTCTTTACAGAAGCCTCCACCCCAGGATGTAAAGGTCCTTGAGAAACATCATGAAACAATCTTCAAGGGAAAATGACCTTACCGTATGTTTTCGATTGGGAAGGAATTTATTTATCCATTTATTCTAGGAGGCTCATTTGCATTCCTACTGTGTACCAGTCAACGACCTGGCTCTTGAGAATTCGACAGTGGTCCAAAAGACATTGCCAATGGCTTCATGTATCTTATAATCTCGTAGGCAGTTATAATATAATGTGATAAGTGCTAAAACAGAGGGAAGTTTTGCTTATGAGAGCACGTGATCTAGACTTGGGGCCCCAAGGGCTTGCTGGTCTCAGTGACAGCTAAGTCAAAATTGGAAGATAAAGAGAGGCAGGGCAAGTGTTCCTGCAGAGATTGGAAATGTGTGACAATCTGGGGGCACGAGATAGTGGGGCACACCAGAAGTAGTTTGGTGTGCAAGTTCCACATGCAGACCGCATAAAGAAGTGGAGATAGCTCTTTCTCTAGGAAGTTTGTGGAAACCATTAGAAAAGCCATCTTCTGTGGGGTGCTTGGCACTCGTTCTGCTCTGTCAGAAGGAAAGATGCAGCTGCCAAAGGAGATGCAGCATGTTGAGTTTGAAAACATCAGCTCCATGGAGCTAAAAAGTCAGTGAAGAAGCAGGCAGCCATTTCTGCAGAGTATATTGAAGGCAAGAAAAAGAGGTTGTAAAAATCAACTGATTAAAACCCAGTGTTTAGAGAGAGAACTGCCTACAGAGATGGTTGAGAAGAAGAGTGGGTTGGGAACAGGAGGATCTAAGCTGGACAGGTCTCTGTTCCTGGACCCTAGGGCAAAGAGTTATCTTTTTCATGAGGATCAGCTTGAAACTTTAAAATCAAGCCCTATTATATATATTTTACTCTTCATGGTATTTAATTATGTGGAATAAACAGCATGTAGTTCTCACAAGAGAGTTTTAACTCTGTCCTGAACACATCATTTTGTGATCTTTATAAAACATCTAGATAAAGACCCTATTCAGGGATATTTTTTTCCTTTAAATTTTTTTTTTACAAGTATGCATTGGATAGATTTCTAATTGTTAGATAAGAGTATGGTTCCTTGAGTGGATGCAAGCTCAACTTTGCACATATGAGCTGCCTGTGAGAAACCAGAGGGTCATTAGATTCTCTAGGCTGCTGAGGAAACTTGTTTTACTGACTATCACTATTACTAGTACTATGATTTTTACAACAAGTTCTAAAACTATCAGCCAATGCTTGTATACTATCTTTTAAAATATGGTGTGAGATTTATAGAAAAGTTGCAAAGATAAAACAGAGAGTTTCCAAATACCCTACGCCAAAGCCCCCCATTACTAACACCTTACATTAGTATGATGTATTATTAGTATGTATTATTAGTAATGATGTAACATTAGTATGATACATTAGTATGATGCATTTGCTTGTTGCAGTTAATGAACCAATAGTGACAATTCTTACACAGAATTAGCCAACTCCACACTTTCTTCAGATTTCATTAGTTTTCCCCTTGTGTGCCTTTTCTGTTCCGAGATCCCATCCGGGATACCACATTATGTTTAGTCATTACATCTCCTTAGGTTTCTCTGGGCTGTCAGAGTTTATCTAACTTTATTTTTGATGGTCTTGGTAGTTTTGAGGGGTGCTGGTTAGCCATTTTATAGAACATCCCTCAACTCAATTTGAGTTGGGATGATGTTATCTTTAATATTAGAATGAAGTTATGGATTTGGGGGGAGGAAGGCTACTGAGGTGAACTGCCATTCTTAACACAACACATCAAGGGTGCGGGCTATCAACCTGACTTATGACTAATGATGCTAACCTTGTATATTGCCTTATTGAGGTATACTTTACATATAATTAAATTCACCCACTTAAAGTGTACAATTCAAGGATTTTTAGCATACCCACTGAGTTGTGCAACCTTTACCGCAATCTAATTTTAGAACATTCTCATCATCCCGAAAAGAAATTCGATGTCCATTAGTAGTCCCTCTCCACCTTCCCCCTCCTGCCCCAGTCCTAGGAAATCACAAACAGACTTTATGTCTCCATGTAGCTGCCTATTTGAACATCTCATATGAATGGAATCATGCAGTCTTTTGTGTATGACTGTTGTCTTTCACTTAGCGTAATGTTTTTCAGGTTCTTCCACGTTGTATCAGTCAGTACTTTGTTTCTTTTTATTGGCAAATAATATTCCATCTTGTGTATGTACCCCCTTTTCTTTATCCATTTATTTGGGTAGTTTCCACTTTTTGCGTATAACGAATCCTGCTGCTATAAACATCGATGTACAAGTCTTTGTGTGTGAGCATGTTTTTCTTTTTCTTGGGTATATGCCTAGAAGGTGAATTTCTGGGTTGCCCATTGCTTTTTCAGTTATAAAGCACTCAAGAATATTAAACATTTAACATTTGAAATAATTCTGATAATTATTACTACAATGCCTAGTAAAAAGCACCAAGTGACTTTACAGATATACTAGAACTCAAGAAAGATAAAGAGTAAAGGTAACACTAAAACATTTGGGACCCACTTTAAGCCGCTCTTGAAACTTGGAGAATAAATACAAGAAAGAAAAACATGAGTAAGAAGAAGTGGGTATTTTTGGAGAAAGTTATTATTTATTTAGACTAATAAAGACTTTAATTTATGAGGCAAGCTGGTTTGGAGTGAGCTCAAGAGAAGATGGAAGAAGTGGAGGGTGTTATAAACATATCTTTTGAGGGTTTTTCTAGAAAAAGGAGTAGAAGAGCAGAAGGGTTGCCAGAGGGAGATGAAGAGTTCATCTATTTTTTTCAAAGATGAGACTTTACAGCATCTTTGTTTGCTTAGGGAACACTCCCACAGAGAGGGAAAACTTTATGATACAGGACAACAGAGGAGCTATGTTCTGGAACAGGGAACAGAGTCCAATGCACAAGTGGTGTGGTTGGCCTCTTCTCAAGTGTAGACACAAAATTACTTTTTCAGTATCTGCCCCTTTTTTCTTAACCTGACATGATCTAAGAGATCAAGAAAATCCAGAAGAAAAGGCCACATTCTTATCAATACACTGAATTCTAAATGAGGTCCTGATAGCAGTTTAATTGTTTAATTCCTTGGATTTAAGAAAGTATTTTCATTGTCATTAAACCGTTTTGTGCTCATATCCCTATGAGATCTGTTGGACAAGTGTTATTATTCCCATTTCATTGATGAATGGAAACTGAGTTCTAAGAAGCAGAGATATAAGGTCATACAACTTACAAATAAGTAGCAAAGTTAGTTATTGAACTCAAAGTCTAGTTTTCTTTCTAGATAATGACAAAAATCAACATATATGGTAAGTTGAAGCCTTGTAATTGCTGTAAATAATGTTTATAAAATGTTTGGAAAGGATAATATTGTTTGCAGGAACCAGTGGTAGCCCTGCAATCACATACGATCTTTGCTCCAAATTGGAATACCATATTTAGAAAGCACTGATTTGGGAGAAGAAATTTGTCATACCCAGGCAGATAGGAATCCTTCTTGCCAGTCTATTTCCTACAGGAAAAACAAAATTTAAAGAAAATTTAAAATGCAAATGTAACAAAATGGAATAAAAAATAAAACGGAAACTTCAATTTTGAGGATTATAGCCAAATTAATAGTACACCATTTATGAGAAGTTCTTGGATTCTGAGGACATTCTGACTAATTATCCGAGATTAGTTTATTAGTGTGCCTAGGAAATCATAAGGAATTGATTGATACCTCAGTACTCTGGGAGATTTAGTTGGAATACTTGTACTGATTCAAAAATTTTTTTTGAGTTTTGATTCTATGTGTGATTCAGAAAAGATTCTGTGCATGGTCATGGGTCTTGCTATTATCCAGACAGTCTCCGTTGAAAGATAAGGCACAGGCCTTCTGTATGTTAATGAGTGACAAAGTGCAGTAGGTATGGGAGAAGGAGCCGGAACTGGTGTCCAAGCATCTCGGTTTCACCATCCATCTCTGAGCTCTGAGGAGACGGGGCAGGTCACATGACTTATGTCTGAACCTCATTATTCCGAGCTAGTAAATGTACAATCTGGATTACTCTCAAAAGTCTCTCCAGTTTGAACATCCTAAGAAAATCTAACTTATATGTTACTAATGATGATACAATGTTCAGACATGTCTGTGATCATTTTCACATAACTGGGTTTTGTTATTCAGGGATTTAAGGCCAGGCAAAGAGAAATGGTACCTGGAGCATAAGTACCCCTCAGGATGCTGATAAAGTTTAGGAATAGATTAAGTTCCTAATCATAGTGATTGCTGATAATCATCTTAATTGCTGCATTCACAGAGGTGATGCAGTCTTGAAGTGTTGAAGAAATTACTAGAGTTTATTTTATTTCCTATAGCAAACTAAGAACATGGTGCACCTCTAAACTCAGGACCCTGGCTTCCCGACCTACTATTATTTTTTCTTTTAAAGTTCATTATAAATGAAATGTTGTTGAAGAAATGGAGTTATGGAACGATATAGAGGTATCACTGAGAAGAAACCAAATAACTGAATCCTTTCTCAGGAGTACTGTCATTTTAAAAAGTGAATCTACAGAAGTTTAAAAAAAAAATGATCAGACAAAAATTATTTAATAAGCAGTACCAATGCCTATTCAAATGTCTGGCTGTCATTAGTGAAAGAATGGCTAAAATTTCAGGGCAATCTAAAATCGCTTTCTTAGAGCTAAAAAGGCAAAGCCATGTAACAGGAGGGGCCACCACATCAGTAAACGTATTTGAAGACTATTTATCACTTTTATAATGAATGATCATCAGGAGCATCATAGCAGGTAACTAAGTTGTGAAGAGGCTCTTTATCCATATCGTATCCCACATTCTATGATGCTTAAAGCTCTGTTTTTGGCTCCATGAACAAAGTAAATCAACAACTAACTTTCACAGGATCTCTGTTGCACAACAGGTTGGGAGAAGTCTCTCATACATATGCCTGTAATGTAATACGTGTTCAATGCACAGTTAAATTACTATTGAGTAAATACTTCCTTTTTGCAAATGTTAGAATTATAACTGTGGAGGTAGGCATGGGTGTAGGGCTCTTTAAATGAGCGAAGTGCTCTAGTTCTTGCACTTCTGGCTGGAATATTCCTGTTTTCAGAAGTGTACTTCCTTCTGGACACATTTTCTTGGTTAATGGATACAACAGTTAGCCTTTAATCTTCTAATGCCATCCTTTGAAGGGTAACAGTATGTTCTGTGTTTGGAGCCTCTCCACGTTCTCCTGCTTTGCTGCATATTAACAAAGTGTTCTGTTACTGGGAATATTTTGCTCTCAGATGACCTGTGATCAATGTGATTGATGACCCTTTGCATTTTGTTACATTAATTGAGCCAACTGAAGGATAAACTTGACTAGACAGTTCTGAATTTAGCCACACTTCTACACTGACTGGGGGGCTTGGGAATTATCCACTTGCAGCTTGTTCTACTTTGTTTTGACCCAGTGTCTGCCCAGAAAGTTTTAAAAAGACAGTTACAATCACTGTGGGGTGCTTCATATCAGAGTGAGATCACTGATGGAGTTTAAAAAGTGAATAATGGAGCCGGAAAAGGGCTTGGAATCAACTCAAAATCAGTTAAAATATAATAAAAGTGAATAAAGTCTGAGTGGTGATTCATGGTGGAGAGATCATGGACTGTCAGATCCTCTGTTGTAGATTACTTGCAGATTTCTTGACAAGAAGCCACACAGGGATGCTAATGCAGGATTCTTGACTCCACCTGTCAAGGACTATATCTAAATGTTTTATTCAGAAGAGCCATTCTGGCAAGAATTCTGGAGTGTTTTCTGGGCTCTACTCTGATTTAAAAGGTCCATAAAAATATTAGCAGAGATTCACAGCAGAGAAACTGTGGTTGTATTTGGTGATACCTGAGGAAGGAGAAGTAGGGAGTAAGTGAAAAAAGGGTGATATGAGATTTTTTTAAGTGAAAATTTGTAAGTGTGGTATATCCAGTGAACCTGGAAAAAATGTTTCTCCACAATTCTAGGGGTGTTGAGGAAGGTAGACTCGTCAAAGAAAGCTATTTCCTGAGTGAGACATTTGTGGAGACAGGACACTGGGCTCTACAACCCGGGGAGGCTGCATATGCCAGTTGAGCCACAAGTTGGTGCTGCTTTTGGTTAAGATACAGGAGCAAGGAGGAGGACTAGAGTCACAGGACAACATATTTCTGTCTAGAACAAAATGTGACCCTTCCACTGTGACACCTCTGGTTCTCCAGAATAACCACTGAGTATCACCAAATACCAGTGTGAGTTAACTTCTTATGGAAAATGGGCAGAGCTCTGTACCCAACTCTGCTGCAGGACGAACCTGCAAAGCTTGTACCTTCTTTCACAAGCAAAGGTCGAGAGAGGCAGGAATACATGAAGAGTGGGGGGACAAGTGATGGAATGTTGAGCTGTCCTGGTGAGAAGAACCAGGTTTCAGGGCTAAATTGTACCCACGCCTCTCAGGGTAAGAGAGACCCTGAGTGCCTGTAAGCCTCGCTTTCTGAGACTGTCTGAGTCTGTGTTAGATGGGGACTGTACAGTATTTCTCAACATGTTTCAACCTAGAATGAGGAAAACTGGATGAAAATGAAAGGAATTCCAATTGAGCCACATGAATTGGCAGATGAAAGAGAGAAAGAGAATTAAGATTTATGAAATGCCTACCACATACCAGGCAATGTGCTTGGTATTCTCTTCATAATGGCCCGACTTCTGCATTTTACAAAGAATAAGACGGATGCTGAGAAAAGTCACACGCTAAGGAAGAAAAGCTACACTTTAAGGACATGTATATTTGACTCCAAAGTCTCTTTATCCTCTTTACTATAATACCTTGAATTGGGGGAAGAAATACTTTTTTCCTGAAGTCCGCAAAATCAGAACACAAAGCGTGTATTTCAAGGTTGGAAGTGAAGGCTTGCATGTGCAAGAGGAGAAGGGAGACTGAGAATCCAATTCTTAGTTCTACCCAAGAGTTTATGTCTCAGCACCTAACAAAGATAATCCTGGTCACACTAAATCCTGATGCAACATCTTTTTTGAATGTTTCTGATTCAGGGTTCCCCTGCTGAGAGTAGAAAGCAGCCGTTGTGGTAGGCAACATCTGCAGCTAGACTCGAGGATTAGATGCAAAACTTGCCACAACACTAGCAACTGCTGCCGCGTGGAGGTTTCGGTATTGATTAGAGTCTGATAATTGTGTGTGATGAAGGGATGGCTTCTCCTCCTGTTGCTTGGATGTTTTCTTGTTCACACGAGGGGGCTATTTGGAAACAAGCTGGGAAGGGAAAAGCTCAGCTGCCACAATTGGGATTCAAATTGTAACAACATCTCAACTTAGAAAACAAAGTATCAGTCTGAATTCTTTCGTGAGCCCTGCTGGAACAGCGCTGCGGCTCGTCTGCTGTGGGGTGAGCGTGCTACTTAGCCTTCTCTGTGCTCCCTCTTCCAGGTAAATCATGGGCAAACGGCTAGGCACGTGGGAAAGCTGGCCTTCATGCCTCGCTTTGGTTTTCTTACCTGTGTGCCTAGGGTTTGTTTACTTCCTTTGATCATTTTTCTCACTGGAACCAGATCTTAGAAATTCTGAATGAGGCATCTTGGCTGGCTCTGAGCCAGGAATCCAGTGACTGCCTGCAACACTTCTGTGAAGATATTGATCCATTCAGAGGGAGCTATTTCCCAGTCACATCTCTCCCCTGTGCTTCCCTGGCCTCATACGGGTGACATTGCAGACTGTAATGCAGACAAGTGATCCCTCAGCTGCTCACCCAGCAGGGGATGGGAAATCAATGAGAATATTTTAAGATGTAAAATACAAATGATGGAGGGGAAGGCAGGTGATCTCTAAAGAGAAGTCAGGCTCTCAGGGCTGCCAAATTGTTGGTGGGCATTTAGTTGTCTTGCCTCTAAAGGTCTTGGACAAAGCCCCTTATCACGGGGCTGAAAGCACCTGGGAAGCAGCCACCTCGTTCTCTACCCGTGTCTCTCCCTGGAGAGACAGCCTGGACCATGCTTGGACCGGTCTGGAGTTCCAGAGCTAATTTCCTACCTGTCCCCAAAGGAACCCCTAGAGATAGCCAAGGTGGGAGAGGGGTGTTTCTTTCCTTCAGCAAGGCTTAAATTCAATATATTCCACTGACTTTAACTTTCTGATGTATTAAACGTGGGTCTTAGAATCCGAAGATGTGGTTTGAAATCTTAGCCTCACACTCATTACCACTCACAGCATTCTGACCCTTGGTGTCTGCATTTAATAGAGGAAAACATGTTTGAAGATCAATTGCAAGGAGGATGTGAAACCACACTGCAGCATATACTCTACTTTCCTAATACAAGGGGATGTTCTATTCCTTACCCTGTCCTGAAGTCTGCATCCTCGGTGAGCAGTGCTAGCTTTGTCACCCTGTGTTTGCCTAACAGCTCTGCTTTTTGCCTGTTGGCAAAGTGTACGATGCAAACCATGGCAGACTGACCCTGTGCTGTGAGGCTTGACACTACCAATTATTAAGTCTTTATAGAGTCTCTTTTCCATGATATTGCCCAGAAACTATTGGTGTAGTGGTTAGGGGAACAGGTTACAGAGCCAGACATGCTGGATTCTGATTCTGGTTCTGCCTCTTTCTACTTTCTGGGCTTTGAGAGAGACCGTGTCACACCTCTAAGCCTCAATATACTCATCGTGAAATAGAAATAAGCATGAAGGACGAATGAAGTAATTTATGTAAAGGACTAGTGTAGAATATGGTCCTCAATAAACAACAGCTAATTTAGAGCAGTGAGATTTCCCACCTCTTCACCATAGTACCAGGGTCTTTATTGAATTATTTTACAGTATTTATGAAGTAGGTATTCTCTTCATAGATAATGAGACAGAGATTCAGAGAAGTTAATATTTTTAGAGAGGGTGGTGGGTACTGACCCTTTTCTAAGTTACTTTCTCTCATATTTCCCTGCTTATTTCATCTGTACTAAGAATCACATTCTGGAAGGATCCTGTTGCTTCATTTGGCTATTTGTTTATGGTCTCTCTTTTGTCTTTAGAATGATGGCCCCTGAGGATCCCCGCCCTACTTTACATGCAAGGAACAACAGGAAGGTCTGGCACCGAGCAGGTGCAATAAATGTTCAGGAAAGATAAAGAAATGAGGAACTAACTTACTAATGCTATGCTAAGTTTTGCTTCCTTCATGGAATTCCACTTGGTTGGTTGATGCTTCCAGCCATAATTGCAATGACATTCTTATTTTGGGTCTGGTTTCTTTTCTGGTACCTGCAGTCTTGATGGTGGGAGTGATGTGTAGCGCATATTTTTGTCTCTAGCCCCTGAAGCAGGGTTTGATATCAAAAAATTCTTGAAGTTAAAAATTAAAATCAATGTGTAAAAATTCAGTCTCCATAAGGGTCATGATAGGTCAGACTAGAATGATGCTGAAGAAAAGTTTCTGGGCAACAGTCTGTGGAGATAAAACATTGCTGGATATATTGTTATAAGGAATGCAGGAAATATAAAGAACTAAGGAGATGCTAGCTCAGTATGATTTATGCTGACTTCATTTCCCATTGCTGAATGTGGATTGATACTCTATTAATGTAATGTATATGAAAGTAAGGTGAGGGTTGCCTCCCAAAGACCTAAATCTCACTTTGACAGCCACTCCTGTTCTGTCTTACCTGCTGCTGTCACATTTAGTCATCTGTGGCCTCTCTGTCACTCATGAAGCTGTAGAAAACTATTTCTCTAGACTCACTCTGCATCTTAAATTTGTATTTTTTGCGCCTATTGGAATCAAGGATTCGTCCATGTAATGGGCCAAGCATTTCCCTTACGGGATACAGAATCAAGACGAAGGCAGGGAGTACATGGGCTGCTAACCTGGCCTTCCTGTGATAAGCTTGACCGTTCCTGTTTTGGGTAATTTTGTGGAATTCAAATGTACTTATTTAATACGTATTTATCATTTATTTTTGAGCACCTGTGCCTGAACTAAGTATATAATATTTTTACAAATAAAATTTTAAATAGGAATAGTTCAGGGCTCAGCAATCCTTCTATAAAGGGCCAGATTACATTTATAAAATTATAATATTTTAGCCTTTATGGGACATGTAGTCTCTATCCCAACTACTCGGCCCTCCCATTGCAATGCCAAAGAAGCCACAGGCAGCACACAATGAGCAGGCATGACTGTGCTCCATTAAAAATTTATTTGGGAAAACAAGCAGTAGAACTGGGTTTGGCCGTGACCATAGTTTGCCAACCACCCGAAGAGCTGAACACTTTAAATAAAACAACAAATGGCATATAACCTATTTCAAGCCATTGTTGCGATTTATGATTAATCTTTTTCAAGTTCTTCATCTAACTGTGAACAGAGCTGATGAGAAATACGAACCAAATAATGCTGGCTCTTAGCCTGTGGACCAAAGATTTGATTTCAAATTTGATTTCTTTTATGACAGAATCATGGTTAGCATTCTCTCTCTAAAAAATATCATCTAAAAATGTAATGGTAACACTGCACTTTCAATAATCCTGGGAGCTATACTTTTTTCAGGAGATATGCACTCTTATGGGTGGTTAAGTCAGGAGCGATGCAGACACCAGCTCAGGAGCCAGCTGGAGAAGGTGCATTTACACACTTAGGGCCCTCCTGGCCCTAAGCAAGTCAGTCCCTTGGTTTTTATGTCAAACTCTCCTAATTTACTAATGTCAAAGTCTCCTCTTTTACAGTGGTTACTCTGTGTTGGTATCCCAGCCCCCCGACCTACCAGCTATTAGACTTTGGGTCCTGCTGAGACTATTTCTGAGTCTGTTTTCTCTTCAGTGAAATGGTGAAAGAAAGTTTACCCCATCTCCCAAGGTTTTTTGTGTGGACAAATGAGACGAGGTATATTGAGTCCTCATGCTGGTGCTTGGAACACCACAAATGTTAGAAAAGCAAAAGCTATTTTTGAGACTAATGATAGAAAACACTCATGACTTACTATGCATTAAGTCCTGTTCTAAGAGCTTTGTTTACATATGAACTCATTGAATCTCGACAACAGCATCGTGAGGAAGGTATGAACGAGGGACCCTGTGTACAACTTACAAGGGGTAAAACTGGGGTTTGGGCCAGGCAGTTTGTCCCAAACTGCACTTTAACCCCTCTGGCTGCCACTGAAAAAAATGGAAGTCTATTATCCTGTCCCTAAAAAGGAAACGCGTATTCCCTAGTTGAGAAGAAGAGATAGAGGTTGTTATACTTCCTCTTCCAAAAATGAAGATGGTATTTGGGCAAAGGAACATTTATCACAAGCCTGTCTCAATCACTAACCTACCTACAGGTCCCTGTTCCCATCGCTGAAAAATGTCTGAGTTCTGAATTAAAATGTAGAATGCATTGCCTTCTAGAATAAGTACTATACAAGCTTATGAAATATAATTAAATAGTATCACTAGTGCTATACTTCCTGTGCATAAAAGCCTCATGACTTATGTAGGCCAGCCTGGTGTTTTAACACTTCATCAATGGGAAAAACCCTGTCGTTTCAGGCACTGATTTATAAGTGACATTTACTAATGCCAGCATATAGAATCCAAATAACACTGCACTCGGAAAATGAGCTATCATTTGATATCCCTGACTATCCTGTTTAAAATCATACCCCTCCAATTTCAGCATTTCATTTCCTCATCATCAGCTTAATTTTTCTCTACAATCTGATATGTCACAATCCGATACACTATGTCTATTTGTTTACATGCTCTGTGTATTTATTGCTTGTTTCCCTTCTTCCTCCTTAGAATGTAAGCTCCACGGGACAGGGCTTCTTGTCTTATTTGTTCATCAGTGTGATCTCAAGGTCTAAACAGTGCCTGGAACATTCAAGCAGGTGTTCAGTGCATTCTGTGGAATAAATAATCAGTTTAACTCTCACATATGTAAGAAGAAGTTCCCTTTTCCTTAGGCAGATATGGCCCATTCTGTACCTCATCTCTGAGATCCTGGTTCTGGGCGCAGGTATGTGAAGAAGTAGAACATAGCACTGCTATTGGAGGGTTTGGATTAGAAGTTAGGATTAAACCCTTTGCTCTCCCATTTTCTGACTAGGACCCTGAGCTTAATGTTGCTAAATATCAAACCTCTCACCTTTAAAACTGAGATGAGAAATTATATCTATGTCATAGGTGCAGAGGAGATGATGTGTGAACGTCCCCCAGAACCACCCCTGGCTCAGTGTAGAAAGAGCTCAGTAATATTACCTATCAGGAAGGCTAATAAACCACTGACACCTAGGCAAGTGGCACACGCTACTTGCCCAGTTACATTGGTGGAAGACGAGACAAGTGACCTGGGGAATGATATTTACTGAAGAATAAGCTAGAATATTTGAACAGTGACTTAAACTGGGGTGGGGGCTTTGACAAGGGTTGTAAGAATCTCTTGGAATTTTCAGAAATCTCCATGCTCCTGGAGAGCCAGCAATGTTGCCTCCTCTTTAGAATCTGTGTTGAGATGTGCTTCTGCTATTGAAGGGAAATTGTCCTGCTCCTCAGGGCTTTTGGGGTGGAAAAAAAGGTTGCTAAGTTTATAATACATTACTAAGATGTAATATGTTCAAATCTTTATGATGATGGTAAACGTGGACCATCCATGAAACACAGGCTAGTTAGTACACAAGGAAATCACTACTCGTTACACAGGCTTTTGTGCAGACTGTCTCTCCTGGCATTACTACGTAATGGTTTACCAAGATGTTTTACTTCTGAAAGCAGACATTTCTATTTCTCTTTAGGGAAAATGGTTTTGTGAATTTTATCCTTGCTAATCACCATGCTTCAAGCTGTCTTTATGATAAATTATCGGTGTTTTTGAAAGAATGCTTCATCTTCCTCCATGTTGCTAAATAACTTGGCTCTATCCTTAATGTTGGAATTGTACTGGGTCAGTTTAGCTGAGGCAGAAAGTGACCTTATTGAATAAATAGCATTCTAATGATAATAGCTTTACTTTGAAAGACAGCAGCATTGTCTGGAGGTGGGCTTACATTTAGGTATCAATTTGCAAAAATGAGTGTGCCTTCCTTAAATGCTACCAAGAGCAGCTTAATGGCCATTAAAAATCATTTGAGAAGATAATTCATACTGTCACAGGCCAGAAGTCTGTCTTCAGACTGAGCTTAATATGACCATGAGTTTTCTTTTGGTGACTCAGTCTTCATGATTACAAAAAAAAGTTCGAGTGCTTTTTCTGTTTGTGATATATGCACGGATAAGTGTCCATTTGAAAGCATGTTTAGGATGGGGACAATAAGCCTGATGTGATTTAATAACTACTCTTGATTAATTATTCTGAGGAAATGGGTGGAGTTGGGGAGGAGCCAGCAACAGAAACTGTTATTCATTAGCTTAAAAGCCACGGTGAAGAACAACAGTTTTCCACCTGTCTGAATTTTGGGTCTGCACTGGATTTTGAGTGGCTGGCACAGACTTCTTGAGATGGGAGAGCCTCCCTAAGGAATAAACAAACATTCTGCATGATGCTGAAGTGTGAAGAGGGGCACTGATTTAAAAAAAAAAAAGTGTCATTATGTGGACCCTCTCTGGCTTTTGCCTTTAGCATCTCAAGGGTCTCGGTGAGGCACAAGAACCCAGTATGCTTGTGTATGAATGAGAACTGTCAAGCACCCTCGATCGTGTTGACCCCTGTTTATTAAGGATGTTCGCACCTCATGATACCCCTCTCTCTGAGATAAAGTCAATAGCAAAGTCGAGTCAAGGACTGTGTGCAAAATGGAGTGTGTTGCTTTTGTCCCAAGGCTAATTGCTTTTAAGTGTGTTTCCAAAATCCTTTAAAGATAAAGTGGAAAGAGCCAAGACATTTGAGGGGAAGGAAAAACAGACTGAACAGTAAGCATGTGAGCTGAAGATGCTGATAAAGAAAAGATCTGGCTCTAGATGGTGAGGAAGGGGTTATTGCTCATGAGCCGGTCCTGTTCACAATGTTTTTGAGGCAGGGATTTATTGAGGAACCTGGCCCCTACCAATTTGGAGGCAGGGCTTCAGAAGGGAATTTTGGCAGGTGTAGCAATCCCTGCCCTGTGGCAATGCATCAAATCTGATTTGACTGGCCCCTGTCATATTTGCCTCAGTGAGGAGGAATAAAGTGCTTTATGTGAAATTACACCGGTTGTGGGTGTGTCACTTGCTGCAACAGAAAGAGAAGCAACCTTGAGGACAATGAAATGGCTCATCTAAATGGACACCACGCGTAAAGACCTTCAGGATCAGGGCCTCCGATTGTCAACCAAGAGATGAATTTTCCTAATTTGCTGGGGAAGGTGTTTATTGGGAGTAAGTCCCAGGAGAGGCCCATGGCAAAGTATTTAGATGTCACTAAGAAACTCAGACTCTGTTTCCTGCCCCCCCCCCCCGCCTGTAACTTACTACTGTTTTTCTAAACAGGAACGTTATCATTCTACCTGTCATCTCCCTTTCCCATTTCCCACAATGAACTGCCACGTCCCCTCCCTCTTCCATTGCCTTTTCAATCTCAGTTGATGACTTTCCTTTCTATTTTCCTGAGAAAACAGATTAGCTTGTGAGAACTCACCACTTTCTGCCCCAGAACTTAAAACTGATCGGCAACACGCTCATCCTTATCTCTTGTCCTTGTAGCATATTCACTCCTTCTTTAATTCACTCACTTATTCATTTATTCATTTCACAAGCATTTATTGGCTACGTCCTTGCGCCAGGCACTATGTTAGGTACTGTAAATGGGTCTGTGAGTTAGACACAAACCCTGCTGACAAGGAGAAGAAATGCCCCCTTCGCCCTCCAAGGCTGGCAGCCTCACCTACGCCCTTCCCGGCATCCCTTCTCGCATCCTCAGGAACCGCGCTCTCTCAACACTGAGTCTTGCTTGTGCATCTACAAAGAGTTCCTCCCACTCTACCAGCTCTTCCCCATCAGGATTTAAACAGACTCAGGTTTCTTCATCTTAAGAGATAAAATGCAAGTAAAACAAACATAAATACCCTGCCTTATTTCTCTCTGTCATTACTGTTCTCTCTCATAATCAAGTTTGTTAAAAGAGCTATTTACTCTTAACTCTCTTTCCAGTTTTTTTTTTCCCCTCATCAATTCATTCACCGACTCTGTGAAATCTGATTTATTTCCCCAACACTCTATGGAAATGCTACTCACAAAGGTTACTGTTTTGGGTGCTTTTTCAGTTCTTGTCTTTGCTTCTTTATTGACCGCTATTGAAAGTCTCTTTGCTTGGCTTGGTGACTCTACTCTCTCCCATTATTTTTCCTTCCTCCCTGGCAATTCCTTCTATTTATTTCATAGGCCCTCCATCCCAATCTCCCACAATTCTAGCAACTCCAGGGTTTCCTTTCTATTCTACAAAATTTCCTCCTGTAATCTACTTACTCCAGATTCTTCCACAAACCTGATTTGTTCTCAGATCTATATCTCCAGGACAGATGCTTCTTCTGAACTCTAATTCTATATTTCTAACTGCACCCTTCTATTCTGTTGACACATCTAGTACACCATGGGCAAATCTGAATTGAACATGCTCACCACCCCGGAAATACGTTCCTCCACTAATTGTCTTCATTCAGGCAAATTACACTATCCAATTAATAATAACATTCATTATTTCCATGTTCCAGGCATCATGCCTAGGACTTTATATGAATTTCTGCACTAAATCCTAATAATTACTTTGAGATATAGATCCTCTTATTAGAGTCCTTTACACAGACATGCAAACTGAGTCAAATTAACTTGCTCACATCACAAAGTCAGTGGCCAACCCTTGCTCTGACCCCAGGGCAGATTCCAGAATGTAGGCTCTTTCTTTCTCAGTGGTTCAAGCGTTTCAACTCCTTTCTCTCCCTCCTTCTACACATCTGCATACACCAAATCTATTGATTCTATTCCATGTGTATCTATTTCTTTCTATTCTTACTGCTGTTTACATCACCATGTTAGGCCTTTGCAGAATTATTCAGGTTCTCTCGCCCATATTGTTGTAGCACTCTCCTCACTAACGCCCCTGACTTTGGTCTAATCCTTTGCCTACGTTGAAAACAGTGATCGTCCTCAAGCATAAATCTAATTATAATACACCTTCCCTTGCAGTCTTCCAATGACTTTTCATCACCTTTAGAATATTGTCCAAATCTTCAATCTCCTAGGTTAAGACTCTGTTTCCTGGTCCCCCCCACCGCTTACCTCGTCCGTCTCCTCTTGTTGCTGAGTCTCAGTGAACTCTCTGCATTTCTCTGACTGCATTCTTCCTGGCCTTCACCTACATAGTGCCCTCTGCATAAACCATCTGCCTTCCCTTCTCCACCTACAAAGCTTCTATTAACTTGCAAGGCTCAGTTTAGTAGGCTTCTTCTCCAGGCCTTTTTGAGGCCCACCTTTCCCCAAGCCATGTAGGTCAGGTGACACTGATCTGTGCTTTTTCCTATGATAACACTTTTTCCTCTTCGGCTTTCATGATCAGTTTACATTCATATTTTTCCTATTAGACTGTGACCATTCTGTAAGCAGGAGCTCTGACTTGTTCATTTTTGCATTCTAGTGCCTAACACGGTGCCTGATAAATGAATAGGTGCAAATCTGTCCTTACTTCCACTGTTTTCCCATTCCATGTAATAATGCACTGGAAGGGACTGTAATAATTGAACAAGACAATCCTTAATTCCAAGATAATACCTCCACTGTGCACTGCAGTTGGTATACAAAAGTATTGACCTGATTGCTCTTAACTTATTCAGAGACATGTCTAATTGATTTGTAAAGAAGTTCCTGGAGGTCCATTCTAGCATTTTATAATCTCCAGTTAAATATTTCTCCTGTAAATTTACCCTGAATCTGAGCCCATTTCTATCTTTCCAGAGACTATCTCAGTGCACCCTGTTCTCTCACTCTTCCCACCCAAATTTCCTGTGTATATAGTCTTTTAAATGTTTGCCAAGGAGAATCAGTGGCAGAGCTTATCAGAGGGAACCTGGCAGGGTGTCAATCCTGCACGTGGAGGCTCTAGTCACTTGACTTTACAAACGATCTTTAAAAACTCATGGCGCGCTCAGCATTTACCCTGCCTCTTTCCTCTCACACTCTTGCGATAGTGCCACCTCTCTCTCTGAGTCACTTTCTTATTTTCCAAGCTAAGAGCTGCAGCCTGCAGAAAAGATGCCGAGTTCTCCCATTGTCATAAATACCCATAAAACTCAAACAACAAAGGCATGGAGTGGAGAGGCACAGGATGCTTTACTTACTTGCAGCTACCATATAATTATGTTGAGGAAGTCTATCCAAGGGCTATAGACAGAAGTCATCAGGGCTGTTTATAAAGCTTGCAGTATCTTCTTTTCCAAAATAATATTCTATTTTTATTTCAATTAAATATGGATATCAGGTGATTTACATTATTCATCTTATTCCACGCGCACATGTATTTAGCCTTGTTGAATTTTCAGAGCTAATTTAATTTTTAGTTTATTCAAGTTCTTTTCAGGTACCTCTCATGCAGCTCTGAAGAGCTGTGTTTGATTCTAGTGGCTAGGCCATGACTTCTCAGTTTTAGATAAATCCACTTATTCATTTAACTGAACCTTCTCTCTCTCCTTGGCTCATTCTCCTTTCTTTACTTTCCCTCCTAACTGGGATCATCCACTAAAACTATGTCTTTGGCATTCCAAGAGGGGAAAAGAGATAAAAGGCACCCAAATAATTGGAAAGAAAGAATTAAAACTGCCACTGTTTGCAGAAGACATGATAGTACACATAGAAAACCCTGAGGACTTCACCCCAAAACTATTATAATAAATGAATTCAGTAAAGTTGCAGGATATATAATCAAGCCACAGAAATATGTTGCATTTCTATGCACTAATAACAAACTATCAGAAGAGAAACTAAGGAAACACTCCCATTTACAATTGCATCAAAAAGAATAAAATACATAGGAATAAATTTAACCAAGGAGGTGAAAACTATGAGACACTGATGAAAGAAATTAAAGATGATATGAACAGATGGAAAGATACATAGGGCTCGTGGATAGGACTAATTAATATTGTTAAAATGTACAAAGCAGTCTAAAGGTTAAATGCAATTTCTATCAATATATCAATGGTATTTTTCATAGAACTAAAATTTGTATGGATTCCAGCAGAATCCGGATAGCCAAAGCAATCTTCAGAAATGAGAAGAAAGCTGGAGGTATCACAATCCCTGACTTCCAGATTTGCAAATACTAACTAATATATATAAAATAGGTAAACAACAAGTTCACACCATATAGCACAGGGAACTATATTCAATGTCTTGTAGTAACTTACGGTGAAAAAGAATATAAAAATGGATATATGTATGTTCATTTATGACTGAAACATTATGCTTTTTGCTAGAAATTGACACAACATTGTAAACTGACTATACTTCAAATACACACACACACACACACACACACACACACACACACACAAAAGTATACTACAAATCTATAGTAATCAAGAATGTATGGTACTGGCACAAAAACAGACACATAGACTAGTGGAACAAAACAGAGAGCCCAGAAGCGCACCCACACTCATGTGATTAATTAATCTACGACAAAGGAGTGAAGATCAGCTTCCTGGTCTACAGTGCAGACAGTTATGATGAGGCTGAAATTGAGGAAAGAGCAATAGAGGGGAGAGGTTGGATGTTGGGGGAATTGCAGAGAAAATAATTCCAGGTGTAATGACTTGAGGAGAGTAGAAAGTTTTGAAATAGGGATTTAAGGCATAAAAAGAGGGAAGTGGTGATGGTCCTGTTAAATGGATAGAGAGAAGTGAACGAGGGCCATTGGAATGGGAACTCCAAGGCTGCGGTACCCACACCCCATAGAATGTGGTGCCCTCTGGCATTGCTCAACAGTGTGCGAGGGACCTGGGAATGCAGCTGATGGTGGTGAGCCTGCTAGGCTAACCTCATTACTATTCCTCAGACAGAACATGTTTTTGAAAATTCTGGGCTTTTTTGTCCTGTTAATAATATGGTCATATCCTTCCCATCTCCCTCATCTGGAACAACCTCTCTTCTCTCAGTCTCTTAACCTTGCTCAAACCTCTAGACCCCTTTCATCCTACCAGCTCCAGGGAACTTCCTTTAATGCTACCCACCCACCCCAATCTCACCTTGATCTGATTTTCTGTCACCCTATGGTTGAAATGGAGCAGATGTGCTGGGTTAAAATCCTGGCAGGTCACTTTGGCTCATTCCTATGACTCCAGATCCTCTTCTATAACTAGTTCCTACTTCTCAGGATTGTTGTGAAGATAAATTGAGTTAGTTCATATAAACTTAATAGGCTTCATGTATTTCTCTCTGGGCACATAGCAGGAGCTCAGGAAATACTTACTAAATTGATCTTCTGAATATGCTGTTAGATGAACCTGGAAGATTCACCTCTGTTATGTCCCCTGAACTCTTGTCTTCAGGAAAGAATTACCAGTCTATATTTTTTGCTATTTCATGATTAAAGTGGGGTAAATAAAATTTTAAAATGTAACATTTAATTTAGATATACTAACTAAGAATTATTGACTGCTTATTATGTACTGGGCATTTCCTCACAGTAACCCTGTGAGCAGGTATCATTTAGGTAAGAACAAACTGAAGTATCCAGAAGTAAAATAACCTAACCAGAGATATAGGAAGTAGAAGACCCAGGACTTGAACGTGTGTTTTTCTGACTCTTGAGCCCACACTCATCTGCCATCAGTAGACGTCCCATGTTTGGGACCCCTGCATTTAACAGCAGCCTAAGCTAGGAACTTGAGTTTTTCAGAGAGGTATGAAGTGTCAGGAGTGAGGAGGGCTTTACAGGTGGGAAAAATTATAGGAGCAAGGCTGAAAGTGTAAACGAGCTTAGCATATATAGGAGACTCCTGTGCAATGCACCTGCATCTACCGGGAAGGAACAAATACAGGCAAGACCACTCTTCCCTTGCACCCTGTGCCATGCGTGCTGACTGCCTGTCTGGTCACCACAGCTGAGACTCCGGGACTCCCTGTAGAGCCTTCTCTCTTTTCATTTGCCAAATTAGTATTTAAACCCCTCTGATTTGACTCTTATACATCCTTACTAGCCTTCCCTACTGTCACACTTAAGTCAAGCCTTCTTTGCTTCTTGCTTGGATTGCAAAAGCCTCATTTCAGTTTCCCTCATTCTGGGCAGGCTTCCTTTTAAAATTTTATGAGTAATGGTCCCAGAAGCCAAATCCTGTTTGCCACTGTCCCTGTTAGTCCTTCAATGATTCCCTGGTGCCTTAGAGTCAAATTTAGATGCCTTCAGTGATACACAGGGACTTCCGAGGTGTCACCCTGGGCTGCACTTGGCTACACACATGACGACTTCTGCTGGCTTCACTGCTGAACGTCTACTCATTTTTCAAAAGTGGAAGTGACTCTTCTCTGTTGGTGGCCTGATCTCCAGCCTTACGTATAATGTTCACCCATTCCTTGCTGCCTCTTCTGCACACTGTACATCCTAAACTTGTATTTTCCACTGTTCTTTCCAACTTTTTAAAACACTGAAGTATACCTGATGTACAATATATATGTTACAGGTATACAATATAGTGATTCACAATTTTTAAAGGTTATACTCCACTTATAGTTATTATAAAATATTGGCTAT
Organism: Camelus bactrianus; assembly: GCF_048773025.1. Taxonomy (NCBI): domain Eukaryota; kingdom Metazoa; phylum Chordata; class Mammalia; order Artiodactyla; family Camelidae; genus Camelus; species Camelus bactrianus. The sequence continues at coordinate 15,265,483 of NC_133563.1, read as the reverse complement.
ATTCCCTGTGCTGTACAATGTATCTTTGCAGATTAGTTATTTTATACCTAGCAGTTTGTACCTCTTAATCCCCAACTCTAACTTGCCCCTCCACCTCCCTCTCCCTACTGATAACCACTAGTTTGTTCTCTGTATCTGTGAGTCTGTTTCTTTTTGTTATATTCATTAGTTTATTTTATTTTTAAGATTCCACATATAAGTAATATCACACAATATTTGTCTTTCTCTCTGACTTATTCACTTAGTGTAATATCCTCCAAATCCAACCCTGTTGTTGCAAATGGAAAATTTTCATTCTTTTTTATGGTTGACTAGTATTTCATTGTGTATGTATACCAAATCTTCTTTAGCCATTCATCTGTTGATGGACATTTAGGTTGCTTCCATATCTTGGCAATTGTAAATAATGCTGTTACGAACATTGGGGTGCATGTATCTTTTCAAATTAGTGGTTTTGTTTTTTCACACCTGTCAGAATGGCTATCATCAAAAAGACCACAAATGACAAATGCTGGCAAGGATATGGAGGAAAGGGAACCCTTGTACACTGTTGGTGGGAATGTAAGTTGGTGCAGCCAACAACTTATACTGCTGTGGAAAACAGTATGGAGGTTTCTCAACAAACTAAAACTAGAGCTACCGTATGACCCAGCAATTCCACTCCTCTGGGTATATATCTGAAAAAAACAAAGACATTAATCTGACTATTTTTGAATGGCCATCTTTCATATTTTACAGAAAGTTCCATAAGATGGTGATTATGACTGGCTCTACAGAGTAATGCTTGGCATGAAACTAGTGCTCAATAATTGTTTATTGATTTAAAGAAATAATAGATGAACAAAGCCAGAAAAACGATGAAGAGGTCAGGTTTTAGAGGGCTTTGAAAGCCAGTCAGGGGAGATTGGGGAGATTTCTTTTGAAAGAAGATGATGTGTGCAGACTGCTTTAGGAAAATTAGTCACAGAGGAGCACTCAGACAGATTTATCCATCTTAATACTTCTGCTTACATTGTTTTCCTTCTCTAAGTTGCCGTCCCTCTGCATCTCTGCCCATTCTGTCCAGTGTAGCTCTCTCATTGTCGAGGGTATTTGAAAGGCTCACTAGAAAGCCAACAGGATTTTGTATAAAAAGTAAATTATGATCTGAGTCTGCCATGTTTCTAGGTCAGCCTGTTCTACCTGGAAGGGAGAAATCCTCCTCAAAAGTCGTATCTGCTAACAAACTCACCATCATACTAGCTAGTTACTAGTTTTGCTGTTTTGGAATTCAAAAGGCATTCAATAAAAGACAAGACATTTTAATTAAAATCAGAGGAGAATGTGGCCTAAATAAACAATAATTTTTCAGGGAGCAAAATAGAGTGATGGAATTGACTGAGCCCCCAAGTATGCATGCATGTACTCTTTCACACTTTCATTTCTTGTATGTAAAATTATGTATGATACACACACACAGACAAAAGTGTACTGATCAAGATTTAACAGTTGTCTCTCCACAAAAAAAGGAGGGGCCCTGAAATGTCATATTTGCTGATTTATGCAGTGTTAGTACTCCAACCATGAAGCAACCAGTGTGATGTCACTGAACACAGATTTGGAAAGAAATGCTAGCCACCTGCTCCTGCAAAGCCTGTATTCTTTGGCTGCAGCACACAACTGTCTAAATACACTTTGGGGAGCCTGTAATGAGCCAAATTCAGTGCTGAGGGCACTAGGGATACAGGCCCTACTCTTACGAATGTGAGTAGCAATGGAAGACCAACGGGTAACAATTATGATACATAAGAATTACTAAAGCAAAAGGATGTGCAAGGTACTGTGGGAATATAGGTAGAACCCCTAACACACACAGTTATAGCTGGGCATTCAGTTACATAAGCCTGCCTGAGAAATTCAGGGAAGGCTTGAAGGCGTGCATGGGGGGCATCATTTGATCTGAGACTTGGAAGATAATTAGGATTTCGCCAGATAGAAGGTGTTCCAGATGAGAGAACATAGCCAGTTCCGAGAACTACAAATAATTCAGTATCACTGGAGCATAAAGTGTACGTTAGGAGAGCCACAGGAGATGAAGCTGAAAACATATAAAGGAGCCAGGATCTCATCTGTTATGCTAAGATGTTTAAACTCTAGGCCTCAGGATACTATAAAAACATACCTTTGATAACATACCTGTTTGTTAGGAAACCCCTTAGTGAGCCATGAGTAGAATGATTTGGGGGGCAATGGAATGGGAGTCAGAGAGGCTTGGTGAGGTGTGTCCTGAAGTTGAGCAGGTGAGAAATGGTGAACTAGGACATGTAGGTGATGGAGTAGGTTGAATCTGGGAAGTCTGAGCTCAAATCACTAGCACTTGGCTATGACTTGGATTTGGGGGTGGGTGGGTATATAGGACAGAAAGGTACTTAGAAGGACTCCTAGATTTGTGGCTTGGAAACCTAAACTGAAAGAAAGAAAGAAAGGAAAGAAAGGAAGAAAGAAAGAAAGAAAGGAAGAAAGAAAGAAAGAAAGGAAGAAAGAAAGAAAGAAAGGGTTTATGAGGGAAAATAATGGGTCTAGTTTTAGACATATTGGATTTGCTGTACTTACATGATGTCCAAAACCCAATGAGGTATATGGGTCAGGAGATGCCTTTGCTAGAGCTGTGTACTGAAGACTCACAGGTGGGAGCTGTAATCATGGATGTGAATGTAAGTAGGGAGAATGACAAAGGTCAGGGCTGGAGAGAGATGGGAGATAGATGTAGCAGGACTACAATTGGGTTCAAACTAACCTTGTTAGACAATTCACTTTCACTGCCCCACTTCAATGACCTGAGATTAATCTCTCCCTGCATGTGCCAAATTCTCTCCTATCTACTCCTCTCCTTCTGTTGAACTTTCTTCCTTTTCTCCCTGTGTCCTTACTGCTGCTTTTAGACATCCTGCCCATCTTTACAGGCCCAGATCAATGCCGTGCACTCCATAAAGCCTTCCTCCTTTCTCTCCCATTTCCTTCTCCCCTCTTGCATTCTGTGTCCTCTCCTGTAGAACAGTGTTCTGCTCAGTATTATTTGTGTCCATGGCCAACAGCGAGCTCCTCGAAGGCGAAGAGTTTGTCTTTATCCTGGTGGCCTCTATACCTAGGAGAGTGTTAGGTGCTTTGTGGGTTGTGAGTGAACGTTTCATTAAATTGAGGAGGATATTGAATATAAAATGACCTATTGCAAAATTCTGCTTAATGTTTACTTAGCTTTAGCCTAACACTTTTCACTCTTCCTCCAACTCAGAAAAAAAGTGCAGGAGACTCAGAACATGGGTATAGCCCGGCCTTCATCTGTCTGGAACTTGCGATATCTGTTTGCAATCTGAAGAATTCACAAGAGGCTATATAAAGAAATATAAAGTTAGTTTGTCATTTTTAAGGTTAGCTGATTTTAAGATGTGCTTTGCTATGTGGTCAAATTGAGAATTCTGTAGGAGGACAGGTTTTTCCTTTTTGTAGGCATAAAGGAAAATTTATTTTTCTCTACTGGTGAAATTATGTCTCAAAGCTGCAAGTATACAATTGGGAATAAACAATGTGCATTCATCTAACCGAAGGACACAAAGCATGTAACGGCAGGGTACTTCCACTGAGGCAATTTATGGCATATACAGTACGTGAATTGGAAAATGGAAAGCTTTTCTTTGATAATAAAGTAAGATGGTACACTTAGATATCTGTGTGCTAAGTGACAAATATCGCACTTTTTTTCCATCTAAGAAATCTCTATGCTATTGAGGATATATAGCTGAACCCAGAAAAATGGAACCAATAAAATAATTAAAAATGAAAGATGGATCTGTGAAAACACTACAAAAACAGTCCCAGTAAACTTGAGAAAACTGATTTAGTATCTTAATCCTGAAGAGTTTATATCATTAATTCCCCTTTTAAGGTTAGTCATTGATTGAGCTACCCATACAACTTAACGGATTTTATGTTTCCAAATGTCAGCCCTACTGCTGATATTCTACCATATGTCTCCCTTCCTTTGTATCTTCAGTGTTTCCCCTTGTTCAAGATTTCTTCTTTAAAAAGTAAATAACAAGGGAGGCAAGGGGAGAAGAGAAAAGAGTTAAGCTGCTTCTTTATCCTAGTTTTTCATTTTCCATGAATACATCCTTCTACTGAAGACTTAAGAGAGAGTTAGAGTTAAGAGGCTGCCTGGGGGGACGGAAGTCACCCAGAAGGACAGGAGTGAGGGGAGGACAGCTGACGGTACAGGTAGGAGGAGAGGCAAAAAGATGAATTTTGTCTGATGCATCTCATTTGATTTGAATAACTCTATGAGGAATTGTTATTCTCAGTTTATCGATGAGAGCACTGAGGCTGAGAAAAACTAACTCACAATTTTATCCATTTTCTTTTACTCGGTGCTATTCTTGAGACTATCAATTTCAACATTTTGTATAAAAGCAGCATATAAAATTATATATCTATATTGAATATAATGATATAAAGAAGATCAAGTGAAAATATAAGAAAAAGAATATAACTAAATGCTACTAAATTGTGGTTTCTGCAAGGTAGGGTAAAGGAGGCCTTTTTTCTTATTCCTAGTTTTTTGTGTTTTCCAGAATACACATGATTGCTTTTCCATCATCATCAGAAATAGTAGCGACAATAGCAACAAATACAAGGTATGCATTGCTTTAAAAGGAAAGCTACTTTTGCTTCCTGGGCTGCCAGCATTCCTCTGGTAAGGTAGAAAGCTTTTAAGAAATTTGTGGAAACAAAGACTGTGTAGTATTTTAAAGGCTTGTTAAGTCAAATAAAACTCATAATGAAAATTTTGCCCTTAATTCTTGGAGTTTTTATTTGGACTATGTTACACAGTTCCCCTATCAGTTATACTGTTAAAAAAGAAAAGTATGTTACCATGACTCAACTAAAAATGAAACTGGTAGCCTGGTCTGCAAAATATTCTCATACCCCTGCATTCTGTGGAAAGCAAATAACTGAATTGAAGGTGTTTACCCACAGTGCAGTCCTTTACCAAAATATCTCCATGCCTCCAAAATACTAAGGATCCAATCAGTTCCTTTGAAAGATCCAGTTAATAATAGAGATGCTTTATCTACACAATGCTAAACACCTGAATTGACAGAACTGAGAGATCTTTTGTGTAAAGATCTTTTGTGTAGAGAGATCATTGTGTAGACAGAGCTGAAATGTGACACGTGATCATGTAAACCGTGTCTCCTCAATATCAAAACAACCAATTGTAAAGCAAAAGATTTAGTCAATCGGATAATTCTTTTGTCTACACAATTCCAAGCCATTATTCTGAATAATTTGCTTCATTGAATTTACCAAATATTTGGTTGGTTTCCTAAAATATAATTGAATCAGAATAATGAGAAGAAAAAAGATTCTGGCCTGGATTTTCTGCTTAGGGAATATAAGTTAAAAGCAAACAAAGCAACAAACTAAAAACTTACATTTATTCCTTACATAAAAATGCTCTTTTATTTCCTCTTAAAATGTAGTTCTTTTAGACTATACACGTTTGACTTTAATACTTTGGTTAGAAAGACCTGGTCCAGAGAGAATGTTTGTTAAAATGTAAATTAAACTTGCCTGAAAGAAAGAAAATGCAGAAAAAATATTAGAATAAAAGGGGGTGGAGGTTAGAATCTTTCCAAAATTTAATAAAAGAACCATTTCAGAAGGGGAAGAAGCCTGATCAAAGGGTCATTGATCTTGGACAAAACTGACTCCCCTTCACAGCTCTCATTCCATTCATCAGAGGCACCACCATTTTTCCAGACTCAGAACCCTGATGCCACATTGAACGGTCCTCTCTTGGTCCTTTGTATCTGATATGTTCACATGTCACCCTCTCTTCCTTTGAAACATCTCTCTGGCTCACACCTTACTTTAAATTCTCCTGATAGAGAGTATTGCTACTTTGTGCCTGAATTATTATCAACAACTTCCAAATTGGCCCCTCTGCCACCAGTCTCTCAACTCCAAATCTGCCTCATCCACAGCTATCAGATTTATGGTCCCCAAACACCACTTTCCTCGTTGCTGCCCCCTGCCCACCACTCACCTTCTTTGTTGCCCCTGCACTAAGTTCACACTCCTTTCTCTGTCTAATAGTTGGGATCCTCCACAGCCCTTTCATCCTGCCGCCTACCCCTTTATCTCTCTTACACACTCTGTCAATCCAATCTTACCTTTTGCTGTTTCCTCAAAGACATCATTTGTTTTAGTCAACCAAATCACTACACCATAAAAATCACCTGCTATGTACCCTCTCCCGGCCCCCTCTCCAAATCTATACCATTCTCACCCCGGCCCTGTCCTTTCTGCGCTGTCTTTCTTGGCTTTTACTTTTCAAATTATCCTCATCCTTCCAGAGTCTTCTCAAATGCCACCTCTTCCATGAAGGCTTCTCTGATCCCTCTAGCCCCATAATTTCCTTCCTTTTCTCTGAATCCCTCCTATCTATAATCAAGATGGAATTACATGACATATTACTTAAATGCACTTCTATCGATTTAAGTAGGATTCCTTGTTTCTCAAGGAGGGTCTTATTGCCATTAGTAACAGGGCACTTCATTGTGCAGGACTGTCTAACACATTTCACAACATTTGGCATCCCCAGCTCCTGATGCTAAGTGACAGCGATGTTATTGTGACATCAAAATCCAAATGCTCCGAATACAGTCCCAAATGCCCTAATGATTAAAAAGTTCCTTAGAGAAGTTACTATATACACACATGTTCAACAAATGATCTTTGTTTAAATGGTGAATGTGTATTTTAAAGAATAAATCCCTATGTCCCTTACAGTTGCCAACATATTTAAAAAAACAAAACAAAACTCAGAAGGAGGCTAATTAACAGGTGACCCAACATTCCATCTTAGGTGTCTTTCCTAAGTTTATTTCATTGAACCCTCACACCAAGCCTGGTTGCTATTTATCCTTATCCTTAAAGGTGAGGAAACTGAGGTTCAGAGAGTTCTGCTTATCCAAGGTCATATATCCAAGCTTGATTAGAACCCTGGCATTTTAAAACCCAGGGTTGTTTGGAGCCAAATCTTTGGCTTTTTCTTTTACCTCTCAGCCTCTATAAGGACGGCCTATCTGTAACAGCTTTGAAATAAGAGTGTGAACATGTAACACAATTAGCAATTTGAAGGACATTATTAATGCTGATAGGTACTAATGACTGTAATTGAAAGGAAGGACATCCAACCAGACAAACAATTTTTTAGAATTTATCACAAGAATATTAATTAGAGTCTAATGAATGAATATACTCCCTGACCTTCTTTGCTGCAGACATTAACCCACGTTTAGTCTCTAATTGAGATGTACACATTCTTTACTCTCTTATTATATTTGTTAATGTTTGTCTTGGCAGATGGCCAACAGATCTCTCTAAATTTCCCTTAATCAAGTTTTGGGTAATAGATGGCCGAATATGCCTCGTATGAGGTAGCACTGCTAGACCCAAGTAACAGAAATCTAAGAGCCAGCTTTAGTTGCTGAAGTCTTCCCTTTTCATCATCTAGGCATCTTTAATAATAAATGTTACATAAATCAAGTATCATGGCTTCATTTAAAATGTTGTACATATTTCTTTTTAGTGACAGTTCATCATTCATTTCATGCATGTCTAAAACACCTACATTTATAAGTAATATTTCACTGTGTTCCCAATGTCCAATCACAATTCTTCATATATCAGCTAATCTAAAGTTTAGGAGTGACAGTATGATGATTCACATGCATACTTTAAAAAGTACACTCAGTTTCTATGTACAGAGGAAGAACCATATTCTTACAGGATAAAAAAGAGAGAGAAAATTCAACCCCTTTGAAAAAGCCAGTATTGTTGATTTTAAGTTTTTCTTTTCAGCTCTGAGGGTATTTACCATCTGTTTATTCTGTTTAACAAAGTAGGGAAAGGAACTGAAAGGTAAATTCATAAATAACTCAGAGTAATTGTGTACATACAGATAAATGTGCATATGGTATAAAAGTATGTTACTCCTCTATTGTCTTATAAACCGTATCTACTGAAACAAATTTGCACTTCATTCATGTAAAACCACTATTCAACGTAACCACCTGTGCATTCAGGTGATCTGAAACATAAAGGGATTTTTAGTTAGGTTTAGCAGGAAAAATAAATATATAAAACATTCAATCATTCTTTGTAGCAAATTGAGCTTGGTGTTAGCCTTTTTATTAGAACATTTCCTGAGCAAAGTGCATTTTGTGCTTCTGTATGCTAGGATACTTTGCAGGGAGCTACAGGAAGAGGTGATAGAATCTTCCTCCACTAAACTAAAGGAAAAAAAAAAAAAGTCCAGGAACCCTTCTCAGTTTCCTTATTACTTTGACTTATCTTTACTCAAATTATTTTGTCAAATCTTTGTCAGACAATAGAATTCTTAAAAATATCCAGCTGCTCCCTACAGAAGCCAGAAGTGGTCTAAATATTTTATAACTTTTCTCAGAGAGGCACAAACATTTTAAAGGTGGAATTCTAGGGTTTCTGTTTATGTTTCTTTTTATCTTAATAGCACCTGAACTAGTGCCTGCTGATGTGCTATCACATTTTCCCCATCTATTTTTACAGCTTCAGCTGTTTGAGAGACAGATTTAATATGTAAAGCAGAAGCTTCCACTGTAAAACACTTGCATGATTGTATTTTGGTTTCGCCATCAGCTAAGTAGGGCAAAGTTGATCCCATCTCACAAGGAACTCTCTCCCACACTTCCTCTGTGGACTTAGAGGTTCAGATTTGCTTACCTGCTTCCTCGAAGATACCGTGCTGTTGAAATATCTATTAGAAGTCTTTGAATTCAAATTCTTGTTCTGATGGATTGAGCCATTTTTCCATGTCTTAGAGTTTTCTTTAGGATCTGAAGGAATGGGATTTAAGAAGAGGATCCTAGCTATGAATCCATAGAGGACAGTGGCCAGGATCATCGGCACAACATAAAAGACACCAAAGTCCATTATGTAAATAGGTGAGTAGTAATTCCTGGAGATCTTGTAGCCACAGGACACCACAGTAGCATCTTTATAGGTGCTAATATTGAGATCCAACAAGAAGAACCAGAGCATACAGTAAATGGATGTGAAAGCCCAGACAAAGATGATGATCTTTTTGGCTCTGGAAAATGTGCAGAGAAACTGGGCTTTGATGGGGTGACATATCGCTATGTACCTCTCGATGGTAAAGGCTGTGATTGAACAAGAGGATGCATTAATGCCCAAGTACTGGAGGTAAGTAATGCAGAGGCAGCCGACATAGCCATAGACCCAGGAACCGTAGATACTGTCCGTGATGTTGGGCAGGCCTGCAGCCACCAGGACCATGAGATCAGCTACTGCTAGACTCACCAGGTAGCAGTTTGTGGGGGTCCTCATGTGCTTGGTTCTCATGACCACCAGGACTACCATGATGTTGCCCACGATGCCCAGACCGCAGATAATAAGCACGAGTAAGATGGTGACCACCTGGTATTCTAGGGCCACCACTGCTCGCGGCTGAAGCTGTGTTTGGTTCAGTTCACTTACTGTCTCATTTTCCATCTTTAGTGGCTGGAGGTATTTCTGAAACACTTCTCAACACATCCTCTTTCCAGTGCCCTGCCTTTATCACCGTGGTTCTCTCCCCCTGTGAAGAGTTACAGTCCACATTCACTCACAGTGCCCCCTTTCAGATCAAGTCACAGTCACTTACACGTAATTCTCACATCCTCTTCTTTCACTTCCCATTTTTCTGCAGTAATAGGGCTCAGATGTACTTCTGAAAACTCCTTTTATTGCAACTCTAGTGTAGGCTGGAGTAACTGTTTTGACCAGCTTACAATAAAAGGGACTGTCTTCCTCTTAATGGAGAAAGATGATCAAGAAAAGAGATACAGAAAACACTCCCCGTTTTGAAAGAGTGCTCAGTGGAAAAAACTAAACAATATCTGAAAAATAAATATGAAGAAACCTCTCAGATGCTTGGGAAAAGTAGAATAAAGAAGAAAAAGATACTGGGGGGAGAAAGCCGAGAGGTTCAATGATCGAGCTTGGCAGAAAATTAGCATTTGCCTCCTTTGCCCTCAGAGGGTGAGACCCCTTTAGCTACAAAACAGCAAGCCTTTCAGCGTACATTTCCCCATGCCCCCTGCCCTGCAGACCCAACAGAGACCAATTGCTTCTCTTACCTTTTCCTCTGTAGTGCTGCCTGCTTATTAAGGTAGATGAAGCAGTAATAAGTGCGAGTTTCCAGTCCTGCAGAAACGCTCGTCTACTTTGTTTGACAGGGAGACCACTTAGCAGTGCTCCGTCTTCAGAACTGCAGTTCCTCTAAACCCTCGCAGCCTTTCCAACTGATGACAGACCATACAGACGCAGCAGGAGCAGCAGCAGGAGCAGCAGCAGAGACGCTGTCAAATCATAGATCGTCCCCTAATGAGAACACGCTCGCTCTCTCTCTCCCTTTCCTCCTCCCTGTCACCCACACACACACATTCACGCTCACAAATGCCTGTCAGTCCTCACTGATTCATAATCTTCTCCCCTTGAAGGATTTACTTCTAAATGCACTAATGATACAGTTCTCAATCTGGGAGGCTGGAATCACAAGCAAGGGGTCCAGAAGTAGCTGGTCCTGTAGTTGTTCATAGTCCAAGTTCTACAGAAACTCCAGTACCTGAGCAGCCCTGACATATATTTACACTCCCTGTTTGGCAGGACTTTGAGGAGAGCAAACCCTTCTCAGTCCAGACACAGCCCTTGAAGCTTGAAATATCTTTCTGAACCGACATCAACTTCTTTTTGTACTCTGTACATCCTCAGACTGTTTCTCCAGTGAACCAGGGAAATTGGCTCCCTCCTCTCATAGCATATGAGTGGGAAATGGGTTAAAATTGACTTTAAACCATTTCAGCTGCAATCTTCTGAGGCTGATAAAGTTTTTTTCCCAAAGGACATCAATTTCAACCTACATATGATCTGTAAATTTTTCCACTCTGGCTCTGCCTCACTTACTAGACTCTTTCGAACTGCTCTAGATGTCTCTCTCTTCACCCAGCCTCTGGGCATCCAATCACACATACCACCCAGCAATGTTTTATGTCAATTTATTTCTAAGAGGAAAACACATCCAGTGGAAATCTAAACCAGGGCCACTCTGGTATCACACAAAACTTTCCAAACTATCTTTTTAAGAAGAGTGTAATTTAGCCTGATTTTTATTTTTCTAAAGTAGCCCATGGGCCGATCTTTATACTTTTTATGGAATCTCAGAAAACATGTCTTTCTTCTCCAGGCACCAAATGAATACACCAAATGTTAGTGTTTGTCTACTTTTGTTTAAGATGAAAAACAGCCCTTAATTTAGTTCCCTATACAGTGAATGGGTTGATTCTCTATCTTTAGAAGTCTAGATGTTCTTTTTTCTAGAAGATGTCAATGGAAGAATAATTTTGAGTAGATGGGACCATGGGGGTATCAACGGGATGAAGCTCTGGATCACACTGAGCGAATTCCACCCTCTGAACTGTTGAGGGCTCCTTGTGTCTCATGTGCCACTTGGCTAGCATCAGTGAAAATGAGCATCTCACTTACAGGCTCCTTTGTAAGAATGCCAGGACTTTTTTTTTTTTTTTTGATCTGGCCTTGGACTTGACCCTTGAGCTTGAGGAAGGATTTAACACTTCTACTTCCCACCCTTGGCATTCCCAACCCGACAGCTTGCTCTAGGTACCTGGCTTTCCCTTCCCTGGCTTCCCTAGGAAACTGTTTGCTTGCCCAAGTCTCTGTCCCTGGGACCCAGGGGCCAACATGATTTCATACCTGCTGTGTTCTGCACAAGAGGAATTCTACAAGAATTCCACACAAGAATTCTACACGAGAGAAATTAGGGAAAGCCCTACCCTTGTCTCTGAAGATGATCTGAGCTGTCTAGGTAATAAGTGGCTGTCCACTGGTTGTCATCAACCCATTAGTAGAAAGATGATTATTTATGCGTTCAGCATTTCTCAAGCATTAACGTGCTTCTGGATCTCCTGGAAAGCTTGTTAAAATCTGGAAAAAACTGTCCCCAGATTTCTGTTTCAGTGGCTCTCGGGTGGGACCCAAATGTGTGCATTTCCTGTAAACTCCAGCTGATGCTGATGCTGCTTGTCTGTGGACCACACTTCGAGTAACCGTGTACTGTATGATCTAGCTGAGCGGTTCTGGTGTGGGTGGTGGGGAACAATGAGGAATTAGAATCACCTGGAGAAAGATTTTACAATGCACATATCAGCTTAGCCCTCCTAGGTATTTTGGGTTTTAGTGTATTTCCTCAGACTGGACTAGAGCCTGAGAAAGAGATTGGGGTTCTGGACAAATGGCAATTGACTTGATCTTGTCCTCTGTATATGTCACTCCCTGTCTGTGCTGTCATGCCTGGTGCTTGGCTTGGCAGGTGGGGGACTGTTGGAAAAGAGAACATCTGTGCTCACTAAGGTCAAATGACACTGGGGTCAGAGACAGTGTGGAGCACCCAGCTAGGTCAGGGGTTTGCAGGACCCAGACCAGGGTGAGGAGGGGGCAAAATTTCAGGGGCTGCCAAAAACCTCAGTAATTAATATCAGTATTTTGTAATGTTTTTAAAAATCAAAATTCATGCAAAAAAGTCTATGATGAAGAAAACGTCAACATTTTAAATGAAGACAGCATCAATATGATGAATTTTCCTTTTACCTTGGGTTCCAAGTACTGATTCTTTACTTAAAATTTTGATGTTTTGTTTATGATGGATTATTTTGCATTAAATTTGACTTTTAAAAAATATTGCATTAAAGTTATTTCTTGATTATCAGTTTTTTTTGAGTCCCCTGAAATTTCGAATTCTCCCTTGCCTCCCTCTATTCACCTCCTGGTTGAATTTCAGAATCATCTGGAGAGTTTTAAAAAATACAGATACTTAGGTCCTTTTCCCAGATATTCTTATTTAATTAGTCAGGGAGTGAAGTCTGTCGGTATGTACAGAGATAGGTAAGAGCCACTGGGCTACACCAACAACTGCGGGTCTCTGGAGACGAGGGAGCGGTGGTAGGTGGGGGTCCAGGCTGTGGGAGGGCCAGGGAGGTGAAGTCAACTAGAAGCAAGTAGCCCACCAAGGACTGGAAAGAAGACAACAGAAAACGCTGGAAGCAGAACACTGCACAAGACTCTGGTTCCTGAGAGAAACTGTATAACTAGGCAGTGTTTTAGGTTTCAAAGTGCAGCACATCAGTGTGGTCTAACAAGTTAAAATTCAAAAACAGAAACCACAGAAAAGACTTGGTCACTGGAATTGGGAGACAAGGTCTGGGTTCTCGAAGGAGCAAATGAAGTCAGTCCTGGATTTGACACTGAGTCACCTAGATACTGAACTAAGGATGCTTCAGTTTCCTCTGCTCAGGTGTAAGCCTCATCACAGAGCCTGGAGTCGAAGAAAGCATTTGGCAAACTTTATAGAAGAAATGTCAAAATCCATTTTTGCTAAAATTTGAATATTAGCTAGAGAAAATTATTGGCTGTTGATCCACAAAGGAAAATACTTCATGTAAGGGGATTATGAAGTTGTGTGCTTATTGGTAAAGGCATAGAATCTGAAAGGTGAAATAAGTTACACGGTAATATTGTATATTTTGAGCACAAGTTGCCCTTTCTTTCTATTTCTCAATCATATATACTCTTATATTTCCATTCCCATGTGTCCACAAAATAGGATCTTAGATTTTAAAACGAAGTACAGCAGAACTAAACCTAAAAATATCTTTAAATGAAAAGCATAAACACACACACACACACACACACACCCCTCCTTCCCCTCTGTAGTCTGTCCCACTTGTTACCTGTGAAGTGTGTTCAGGAAGAGTTAACATCAGTTACAAAAGTTTCTGCAGAGGGTCACTTGGGATATGACCTGCACAAAAGATGAAAGAGTAAGAATTTTAATCAAAACCTCTGAGCTTGTGTTCATCTTGATTTATTACATGTTTTATGGAACACTATTTCAAGTTATTTTTAAAAATTCATATAATTTTTAAAAGTTACTGTAATTAAATTATCATAAAATTCCATTTTGTGAGCTGAACATGGCTTATTCTGGCTGCCAGGGATCTCAAGTCCAAATTTATAGCCTTACGTAAATAGTTGTGTAAGACTTTACCGATAAAAGGTGCTGTTTTCCTGACAAATCTATCAACTTAGAATTTGGCCTTCAGTTGCTCCTGTTCTTATTCATTACGTCAGACACACAAATTCAGACACATAACACTGCTTCCCAGATATGTATATATTATTTAAAAATCAATTTCATTGAGGTACAATTTGCATAAAATAAAAATAAGTCACTTTAAGTGTGGAGCTTTATTAATTCTAGCAAATACATAAAACTTGTAGCCACCACCATAATCAAGACACAGAAAACTTCCAGCGTCCTAAAATGATTCCAACTTTCCTTTCCAGTCAGTTCTCTGCCCCTGAGCAATTCTGTGTTTAGGTTCATGCTGTTCAGCTTTCTCTCTCTAGACTATAACTTTTGAAGAGTTTTATGTAAGTGGAATTGTATAATATGTACTCCGGTTCCTTTAAATCGGCCTAACATGTTTTATATTTATGCATTTTGTTGCATGAATCCATGGTTTGTTCCCTTTTATTGCTGCATAATGTTCCACGATAGGCTATGTGGCTGTATTGTATTTCATCCAATCACCTGTTGGTGGATATTTCAATTATTTTCCAGTTTTGGTTATTATGAATAAAACTTCTGTTAATAGGCATGCAATGTTTGTGGAAATATTTTGTCATTTTCCTTGGTTAAGAATGACCAAATTCCAAGAGTTAAGTTGTTGGGACATAAATTTAGTATATGTTTACATGTTTAAGAAATCACCAGAATTTTTCCAAAATGATCATACCACTTTCATATGAATTTACATAATATTTTGTTTTTATACAAATCTACATAATGGCTACATGTAAAAAATTCAAGGAAGAAAGTAATTCTATGTGTTTAGGGTGAACTCTGCTTTATGCATTTGTGTATCCCCCAGCAGGTAGCAAGAGATATACACAGAGGATACAGAAAAGGCAGTTCATGTACAATACTAGTTTGTTGTATAAATGAGTGAATTAATTTTCCTGAATGATTGACTTCAAATATAATTCATAGAACAGATGTGATGAGTAAATGGCATCATATATATCAAGCACTCAGTCCAGCACTTGGCACAAAAGTCTAGTATACTTACTGTTCTATAAACAAAATGTGTTCACGGAAAATAAAACCAGTATTAAATTTTCTAAAACACCACATGCCACCTTGAAAATTTGTAAGTTATAAAATACATCTTGCTGTATCCAATGGGGTTTTTTTGTGGCTTGGCTAAGATACATCGCTATGGAGATCCTAGTGCCATCTCGCTCTTATTCTTCGGAAGCTGAGTAAACGTGAAATATAACATAAAGTGTTTTCATGCCTCCGTGATTTTATTAACCAATTAGCAAAATGCAAGCATTTGTTCATTCACCATAATTATGTTCATAACAAATGCGGGAATTTGTAGAATTGAAATTCTTACTGATGCCTTTGAAATGATAATGTTTGTGACAGAAAACCTTGAGAAGAATGGTTTGTTTTAGTTGTCAGGAATTGTTGGCTGACATAGTATGCGAAGACAGAAAATAGGGCACGGAATACTGAAACCGTATGTAATGTTTTTAAAAAAGGAAAGGAAGACAGTAGTGAGGAATAAAACCCAGTAACTTAATCATTAGGTTGTTAGTCGCAACTGGGTATTTGGTGTTCCTGATGGAATCATCCTTGCACTTATGTGCAGAAGGGACCACACCTCCACCAGGAAATGTTTTCTGACACTCCCATAGGTGGCTCAAACCTTTGGAGAAGGCAGGTGGGGCTTGTGGGTAGTGATGGTGATAGGAAAGAGGGGTTTGTCTGAAGGAGGTAAGATCTGCCAAAGTCAAAAGTAGAGCATCTTAAAGAATCCAAAGCCACTTCACTACCAGAAGTGATTTTTTTAAAAATAAAAAGAGGCATTCATGAGGAACAAATTTTCAGTTTGTGAAATCATCGTAGTAATTTCCTCTAAGGTGAGACATTTCTGAAGCATTTTATTATAATTTTTCTTAAACTTTCCAGTCTTCTGGGAAATCCTGTTAAAAGAAGAACGGCAGGAAAGAAGTGTGGTGAATGAATTAAGTGATGACAGTACCGAGTGATTTCTCGCCTTCAGTGTAGAGGTTCATTTGTCCATCCACCTGCTCATCCATTCACACTTGTTAAATGCTCCCTTATCGAGTGCCAATTATTTGACAGGCTCTCTGCCAGGCAATATAGATAGAAATGTGAATATGAAAAGCACAAAGGAGCTCCCAGCCTGGCAGGGGTGACAACACAAACTGCCAATTATAATGCTTTGTGTTAGCTGCTAGAATTGAAGTATGTACACAATTTTAAAGATGTACAGTGTTTGGAGTGACTAATTCTATGTGAAACGGGTACGGAGTAATTTCACAAGACCAGGGAAAAGGTCGACAGAACTCAGGTCCAGGAGAAATAAAAAGCAATAGAGTTGTACAAATAGCTGCTGACCAGCCAGCTGGGGTAGAGGAAAGTCCCCATGCATAGAAAACTGTCAGTGGACAGCAGTAGGTGTCGTGTTCCTCTGTGAGGATGTCCCATAGCGAACGCTACTCTGTAACATGTGCAGTGCCTGACTCCTCCATCCTTGGACAGATGTAGAGCCCTGTTGCAAAGTCATCTACAAAGCCCAGGGTTCTTGACTCAGACTGACTGGTCTTTAGTCCTGGTTTGCTTACTGTCTCTGTGACTCTGGCAAGTCATTTAACTTTTCTTCACCTCAATATCTTCATCTGTAAAGTAAGGATAATAATAGTAGCTATATCATAGGGTTTGTGTGTGAGTCTTTTAAGGAATAAATGAAGCAATATGAATTAAAATTATTAGAACTATGCCCACACAAGAGTGTACTGAGTAAATATTAATGGCTATTATATTTAGAGTAGGAGAAAAAGACTGTTTTCTAATTCCACTGATTTTTGAGGCATGATCCTCTGAAGTGGTACCCAGTTAACTGATTTTTGGTCTCAAGAGGTGGCAGGGCCATCTCCAGAGGTTGGATGCTCATCTATAATTGCAAAGAAATGCCAGCTAAAAGACAAGATTCAAATCTACTTAATGATGAGAGGAATGGTTAATGTATCTCCTTTTTGGCTGAGCAAATTCTTGAAATAAATCAGGGAGCCTAGGATGCACATTCTCATCAGTCCTTCTCATTGAAGCTCTATAGTCCCCAAAGCGATTCCCCATAGTGATTGGTGTTTACCAAACTCTATCAATTGAATATTTAAAAAGACAATGAAATTGCTAAGCACTGTGATTTTCAAACTGCAGGCTGAGACCCAATATTAGGTTATGAAATCAATTTAAAGTTTCATGATAAATGCTATTTTAGATAGTAGTTAATACATGTATTATTTTATAAGTTTCTAATTTCATTTAATTCATGTAAGTATTAATATAATGCCTGACATTGTTATAGTGCTGGACATTGTTTTAAGAACTTTAATGTATTGTAACTCAGTTAGTTCTCATAACCATCCAAGGAGATAAATCTTATTACCAATTCCATTTTGCAGATGAGAAAACCAAGGGGTTAAACAACTTTACAAGGACAGAGAGTTGATATATTCCAGAGCCAGGGTGCAGACCTTGAAGTCTGGCTCTGGAAGCTTTGAGGTACATGATGATAATACAAAATGTACATTATATTGTGAGTCTGGGTCAAGAGTTTGAATGCCATTCTGATGAAGAGAAAATGAGCAACTTCCACCATTCCAGCATCCCTGGGCAAATGTACTAGTTTTATAGACCTTCCGCCCTCTTGGCAATCCCAGCCAGTGTTAATGTTCAGATTACTTCTGAGTTTTAGCCAAATGACTTAATCAACTTAGGAATGAAAGAGGAAGGTAAGTGTATGCAGAAGTGTAAGATGTCAAAGTCTTCAAGGGCATGCTTTTAGGGAGAGAAAATGGTGAACTGCTGAGATGTGCAGGTTA
This sequence comes from Camelus bactrianus, assembly GCF_048773025.1. Lineage (NCBI taxonomy): Eukaryota > Metazoa > Chordata > Mammalia > Artiodactyla > Camelidae > Camelus > Camelus bactrianus. Next base: position 15,247,351 of record NC_133563.1, on the reverse strand, counting down.
CCAAAAATTCAGTTAGTACTATTCACAAAACACTATTTTAGAAAATAAATATTTACTGTGCATCTACTTATTCCAAGTATTGTGGGGAGCAAAGATAAATAAAACAGGGTCCCTTGTTCTCAAGTAGTTTATAGTCCAATGGGAGAGACAAGCAAACACAAAATCTGAGTTACAATATAACGTAGGAAGTTCAATAATAGAAATGTGAAGAAATGCAGTGAGCTTGTCAGTTGTACACAAGAGTGGCCACCAACTTGGCCTGAATGATGAAAAAAGCTCATGGAGGAGCCAATCGAGAGTAGAAAGAGGAGAGGGGATCTCAGGCTGAGGGAAGAATGTGTATAATAGAGTGAAGAGGGGGTGAGAAGGTGGAGCATGTTTATAGAACTATGGTTGTCCCAACTTTTCCTAGGAATGAGAATGTCTTTGGAAAGAAGCATTCATTTTTTTCCTACAACATCCTAATGATTGAAGACATGCTGAGCCCTGCCAAAATAGCTACATTCTCCTAGGCTCTAGTGCGTATGTGTAATTGAATACCAGCGGAGCTGGGAAAAGAACACTTTTACTATTTTATGCTTGTCCCTAATAAATTCTGGCTGAAATAGCTTACCTAAGGGCTTAGTGTAGCTTAAAGATTGAAACTCTGCTGATTGATTGACTGCCTCTCGTGGGAGATGCTGCAGGCAGCGACTTTAAACCTTCCTTTCTTGTTTCAGTTAGATTAGGGCCAGGGTCACCACCTCTCCAGAGAAGAGCAAGCCATGGGAACATCTCCCCCTTGCTCTAGACACATGATTTAACAATGTGTTTCAATAAGCAACATTAGCTTTTGGCAACCAGAGTTCAGTACAATGTGTAATGATCCAGGGTCATTTAAAAAAGTAATTGGTTTCATGCTCGGAAGAACAGAGAGGCAAGGCGTGAGTGTAATGGAAATGAAAGCCTTGAGTGTCCCATAAATGAGCAGGATGACCCTGGACAATTTACTTCAGTTCTCTAAGCCTCAGTTTCCTCATCTATAAAATGAAGGTGTTGGAAGAACTGAAGTGTTCCAGTTTTAAATGCGTGATTTTGAGAGTATTTTAGGGTCTTCTTGAGAACCAAAAGAAATGATGTTTAAGGTTCAGGTAGCCCAGGGTTACACTATAGTGTCTCTCCTACCCCGACATTTTGAGGGAATCAAAATGGAAAAAGTGGGTTTCCTCTCTAAAGCTGGACAAAGATGTCCTCTGGATCGAGTCTGGAAAGCGGGACCCTCTGGTTATGTCCCTGGTATTTCGTCATAACTGTAAAGCTGCATTGCTGGCAGCCTACAAGGCTGCTCTGTCTGGATGTCCTGTGTTGGTACCTCAGCATGGAAAAGGCCCAAGTTCTCGTGCATCACACACACACGGCCAACAGCTCTCTGGGCCTGCAGCAGCTCAGAGCTGCATCAGGGGACAGAGCAGACAAACCCACATGATGTCAAAGAACCAAGCTCTTGGGGACCGTTAAACCTGCTGTACATATACAGAGAAGGCCCCTTGAGAGTCCAGGGTAATATCTCCTCTTTGGAGATAATAATTATATTCACCTTCTTGCTTTCTGTTCTCGTGGAATGCATATTAATGCAAGAGAAAATCAGAGCTCTGCTGGTCTGATGATGTATATTTTATGGTTCTTTTGTTGAAAGTACACCTCTTTTATTGGTTACCTCCTTAACTGTGATTAAGGAAATGCCAAATCCTGCTCCTGTCCTGTTGCTATAGTGATTTCTGAGAGATAAAAGCCAGGCATGAAGTATTCAGGTGCAATTTTTATCAAACTAATGTTTAAATTAAACATGGGTTTTAATTTACTTATTAAAATATTTGAAATCCGGTGATCACGGAAGCTGAAGCTCTACTTTCCCAATTACCTCTGCCTTGTCCTCCTTGATTGCTGTTTCATGCACACAGGTGTCTTCAGCAGGAGTGACTCACTGGCATTTTCTTATTCTCAGATGAGAGTCGCTGAGCCTGAGGGAAGGCAGTTGAGTGACTGGATCAGTTGAAGGGACCATCCTTTTTAAGGGCAACAGTTTAACCTTCTATTTTTGATGAGTGCTAATTAAAAAAAGAAATTTTAAATGCTTCTTCCTCTCCAACTTGAACACTGGCCCTGGTATTTTTAAAGTCGTAATAACTATACTTTGGAAACTTGGTTTTGTTCCTAGTTCCACTTTGTAGAATGTCCTCATCTGGTCTGGCTGGAGTGCCACACTTCTGTTTCTCTCCATCCATTTCAAGGCAGAAAAAACTAACCTCTTGGTGGTAGGTCAGAAATGTGGTACTGCGTCAGGTTCACACACGGGAGCAGAGATTGGAGGATGAGAGAGATGGAGGTAAGTGGAGTGGAAGGGTGGCTTAGATAGCAATGGCAGAACAGAAGGTCGCTTGGGTGCGGCAAATTTGGAGACTCTTCCCCAGTCCTTGCTCCGTCTGGTGCATAGACCAGGCACTGGAAAACTTTTTCTGTAATAGGCCAGAGAATAACTATTTTTGGCTTTGCATGCTGTTCCACCTCTGCTGTAACTGCTCACCTCTGCTGTCGTAGCTCAAAAGCCATCACAGGCAATATATAGATGAAGACGCGTGGCTGTGTTCCAATCAAACTTTGTTTATGAACAAAGAATTGTGAATACCATGTGACTTTCATGTGTCACAAAATACTATTCTTCTTTTGATTTTCCCCCAGCCATTTAAAAATGTAAAAGCCATTCCTAGCTCATGGGCTGATAAAAATAACAGGCAGTGGACTGGTTTGGCCACCAGGGTGCTGCCTGCTGAGTGTTCAGAGGATGGAATCTGGGGTCCAATTGTCTGCCTTTGAATTCTGGACTCTTTCATTCTACCTGTTTCACCTTGGGCAATTAATTTCTCCCTGTCTCGGTTTCCTTGGTGTACAGTAAAGTTGGTCATAGTACCCACTAATGGAGTTTTTGAAGTTTACATAAGGGGATAGATATAGAGTGATTGGAATCATTGTTAACATAGTAAGTGCTCACCAATAGGAGTAATTATCATCCTCAGAGGAGGACCTTGGGGAACTGGGGGAGATGCTCTGTCATGATAGGATTGGACTGAAGTCAGTGTAAAATTTGATATCCATGGAAAAAGCCAATGTAATTTACAGTGAGAAGCCAACCACCCCTCCTTTCCTCTGCAGCCACCGGAGCAAAACAGGCTGCCCCTCTCCCATCCGCCCCGGCCACTATCTATGGCCCAGTGACGATGAATGCTTCCCTGCAGACATGGTTACTGGTGCTCTGTGTGCCGGCATCCTTCTGTCACACAAAATTTAATCATTTTTATTTGCCTCACACAGCACTTTCTAAGTGTTGACACGGTGATTTCAGGACTGGTCTCATCATTTTCAGATCTTTTGATGGCTGTTTTTTACACCTCATAAATCCAGAAAGGCAAACTTTTGCTGAACATCATGCAGCTGTTTGCTAAGCAGCAGATAACTGCCCTCCCAGAGTTGTCCATAAAAATATAAAGTTGTTTTTATGATATTTTCTGTTTTCTCTTCTCATTCAACTGTTCCCATTTATTTCTGGTCTCTGGTCCTTTAGGGGAGCTTAGAGCTGAGGAATATTTGCTATGAGGGGGAGGAACTGTGAAAATATCTAGAAGGTATCCTTCTGATGATTTGGTATCTTTTTTCATGACTGTTTTCAAATCTTGCAAATCAGTTTTACCCAGGGGCCAAATCATAATCTTAATTAATTTCATTTTAAAGATACAAGCCGTAAGAAGGAATGATGTGCCAAAATATTCTAACTTAGAAAAACCCAGGTGTCAGTTTGGAGAATTTCATAAGGAGATAGCTGACAAGACTTTTTATGGCCTCTTAAAAATGGTGTCAGACATTTTCTGAAATTAGTGATTTTCACATGTGTGTGACATAAGAAAACTTTTTAGGTGGATCATTCTCTACTGCTTTGTGTTGTAATCAGTTCTGCTTTTAAAAACTTTATTATATTACACATTCATTCAAAGCATAAAAACCCAGGTTCTGGAATCAGTTCTCATCCTGGCCCCATCATTTACTAGCTTTGTGACATTAAACAAGTTGTTTAAGCTCTCTTTGCTCAATTTCTCTGCAAAAAAAGGTGGGGAGGTGTAAATAATCACACTCATCTCACAGAATTGCTGTAAAGACCAGAAGTCATAATTCATGTAAGGCTCTTATTTTTGTTTTTCTGGGTTTTTTTGTTTTGTTTTTTTGAGGGGGTGATTAGGTTTATTTATTTAGGTTTTTTTTTTTTTTTTTTAATGGAGGTACTGGGGATTAAACCTAGGACTCATGCACACTAAGCACACACTCTACCGGTAACCTATATCCTCCCCCTTCGTGTAAAGCTCTTAGAATGGTGCCTAGCACAGAATAAGAGTTCAAGAAATGTTAACTCTTTTTATTTGTCAAGTCTTCAGCAAGGAGTTCATTTGTCCCTATTATGCTCAGACCTTGGCCCTGTTGAACCGAAACAAATAAACTGCCTGATATTTTCCCAGCAAAGGTGGGCTTATTCAGGATCAGTAGAGAATTGCAACTCTGGGTCAACACCCATGGCAAGACACACGCACGTCCCCACAGCAAGGGAAGGAGGACAACTTTATAGAGGGAAAAAGGAAGTTGGGAGGGCTGTAGTAAACAGAGTCTGTCGCTTTTCAATGGCTGAGTCCCTGCCAGGAAAGAAGAGGAGTGTTTCTTCTTCCTGTTGGGCTCTGCTATAGTTACAGGAGGTGAGAGCTCCCCCTGCTGGTCTCCCAACTCTATAGAGGTTTCTGTTTCTTAATTTTTTACAGCCCCCTTTACTTACTTGCTGTGTGACCTTGGGCAATTTGCTTAACTTCTCTGAGCTTCAGACTTCTCATCTGTAACACAAAGATAATAATAGTGATGACCTCAAGATGTTGGTGTGAGGAGAAAATGAGTTAATAATACATTTAAAGCATCGAAATCAAGGTCTGACACAAAGTTACTGCTTAATAGTGTTAGATATTATTACATTTGTAATTTTACCTGGTCCTACAGTAAGGGACAAAAGACACAGCCACTCACAACCTGGTAAAGGACACCAATAGTAAGCCAATAATTGTAAGAGTGTGGTAACGGTGATGACAGGGGTGTGTATAGATGATGCTTAGTTTAAGGATAAGAACTCACAGTCCCTTTTCGTTCTTCAAAGCCAGCAGAATCAGCGTGCTTTTATTTTGGATGTAGACACATAATATTCTATCTAAACACAGAAGGTAGGTAAGCTCACAGTAGAAGGAGGCTGTGTGGCCCAGAAGACAGCAGAGGCAGACCTGGGTTCAGTTTTTCACCCTGCTATCTACTAGTGAAATTCCTCAGCATCTTAGAAGCTCCATTTTCTTTTTAATAAAATGGGGATGATCTTACTTAGCTGTTTGGTTGTTGGGAAATAATATCCACTCCACGAGTGGCACATGGGAGACACATGGAAGCTACTGTGATTATTAGCTAGGAGTGGAAGAAGCAAAGACCACTGCCAAATTAGTAATGTGGTTAGAAAAGTCATTATTTACTGATTTAAACAAGGCCTTAATTTCTGGCTTTTATAGATAAAACTTCAACATTCCAGGGTTCTAAACTTATGAAGGTTCAAACAACACAAATGACTCTTGTAGAGATAAACTAATTTAGTTCAAAGGAAAAATATGACTAAAATGGACAGGATAATTATTTAAAAAATTAATGCACTAGCTAATCCTTGATACAGCCTTAACTGGTGATTACTGAGAGAATGTTTCCCAAAGTGTTTTACTGAAAACACAAGTTCTGCTAGTTCCAAGCGAGAAGGATTCTGTAGTTCAAACACTTACAGAAATTCGGGGTTAAGCAAATTTCTTCACTATAGAACACTTCATGCCTTTTAAGATAAAGTATATTGAGTGTCTCTATGAAGGGAAAGCATGTGCAAAATTTTCCAGATGCATTTGACCTTGGAATTCCCTCTTCCTCCCTCCTCCTCCCTTATATGTGTGTGTGTGTACTTCATGCCCTAGTCCAGTGGAACTCATTTTGGAAAATGAGGCTTCATCTCTTTGTACGCCCATACAATAGTCTGCTGTGCTGCCTCTTGCCGATGCTCCTGTTGGTGTCCTGAAGCTCAAAATGTAACATCATGCCAGACACAAAAGTGTTCTTCCCGTCTCATGCAATTTACGGGAGTCCTAGAGATTTTCCTGTGAACTGCCTATTGTGAGTTCATAATGAACATCTTAAGTTTTTTTAAGAAAACTTTCTCAAAGCACCAGATTAACACTTTAAAACAGGGGAAAGAAAGTAAATAATAGGAAAAAAAGAAAAGTGATAGTTGAAATCCACTGCAAATATGTACTCTAAAAACAGTCTTTCATCTCAGATTTGAAAGAATTTTGTTGTGTGCGTTAATACAGGTTTCCCTTCTGTCTGATTCAAGCTCATGATATAAATTACTTTCAGGTACTGCTTGTACAATGGTCACAGCCAGCAAGAGGGGTTATACATGTTGCATAGGCAGGGATATTCTGCCTGAAAGCAAATGTTTCCTTTTGGAGAAGAATGAAGGAATGAGCCACGGCCAAGGCCAGCCACCAGAACATTCTACCCAGGACCATGAGTTGCAAACTGCCTAAACAGACAACTAAAAACCCACCTGAATTCTTCAAATCCCAGGCTATCTGAGAATAAAGGAATATGCTTTTGGTCAAAACTATTCTTCTATAGCCAACCACAAATCTGAATTCACACAGTCCTGCAAAACCCCAAATGCAAGTTATTATTTCTAGAACACATGAACAGTTTCATGGCCAGCGTGCTTGATCAGTCTGCTGTCCTGGGCTCTGAGGGAGTCATGGAACCCGAGGGATCCATCTGCACTAGGGCTTTGCAGCAGGAGCAGATGGCAGTCCTGTTTCTACATGGCAGTGTGGGGAGAACCACCCCGTTCTTAATGGGGAATAAAAATGGATTTAACAAATTCAGTAAAGCCTGTAATTAAACAATTTGACGATCTTTAAAGCTATCCAATAACTGATTCTACTTTTCCAATTTGTTCCTGCAAACTCAATTTGACCTGTCAGGCTGACACAACTTTATGTACATTGGATTATTGAAGAGAAGCAGTAAAATCATTCCAAAGCTAAAGCTTTGATCCCATAGTCTGGAAGGCCAGCTAATGAGGAGCTAGAGGCTGCCCTTTAATTTCTCAGTAACTTTTGTCTTCAAAACAGGAATAGTAATTTAGAAATACCTTGTTCTGCTTTCTTTACATTATTGAGAATCTGTTATTTTTAAAAGATTTAAGACATTAATTAGAAAGGTGTTACATTTTAATTTAAAAAACAGTAGGTACTTGGTTGTTCAGAATTTACTTAATCGCTTAAGAATTTTTTTCTGAAGTAAAAATAGAAGTTTAATGTTCATACTTATTTGTTTATTAATACCACATTCCTCTTCTTTTTGCTCCCAGAGAACTTATCCTCACAGCTAGAAGAAGTTAAACTCGACTTCTAGCCTCAGCCCTGCCCCAGACCCGAGGATGTTGAGCTGTTTCATTTCCCTACTTCACTGGTAAGAAAACTAAGACAAGAAGATAGGAAGAAACTCACCCAGGATGGCCCAGCTCATGTGGAGCAGAGCTGGGATTTGAGTTTGGGTGCTCTGTCCCTGGAACTGGTGCTCTTAACCACACACACCGGGTCTCCCCAGTACCTACTGTATAAAACAGCCTCATTTTTTGAGTCCTTTACCCAAGCAGGATGGAAAACAAAAACACACATGAGAGGGGCACCCATCCTTCTAAAATAACCCCAAACAACCCCCCAAATCCAAAAAACAAACAACCTCCTAAAAGCTGTAGTCTCTGTTGAATTCAAAAACACCAGTTCCCCAAATGTTAGAACTGTAGCAGCCACCAGAACTGCTTCTTCCGACGCTGATACTTTGAAGGAGGAGGCATTCACTGGGATGCATAAATGCCACCACATTGTAAGACATTAGTCTCATTACACTGTGGTCGCACTTCAGATGTAGTAATCAATGTGGCTAAGTGACAAGCAAATTTTGACAAATTTTTTTTTTAATGCTAGAAGGGGGAAGGAAGTAAAAGCAAAGATAGAACACTATACTGGTTTCATAAAGGTTATGTTTTTATCTGGAATAACATTCTTAATAATGAAGACAAGAAAATGCTTCGATGAAGCCTTTTTGTTTTAAATTGTAGTACAGTCAGTTTATAATGTTGTGTCAATTTCTGGTGTACAGCATAATGTTTCAGCCATACATGAACCAATATATATTCAAAGCATTCTGATCAGATGGATGAATCATGACGTTTAGTAGGTAGGTAGTCCAGGTTCACGTGGTCCGATGTTAAATAGACACAAATTCTGTGGCCAAAGTCAAGTCTGCATAGCTGCCTCCACTTCTGCAGGTCCTCAGGATTCTTACCAAGTTTTTCTTCTCGGGGCTCCTTCCTTCTCACCACTGGAAAAATGCCCTCTGGTAAACTAACTAACCCCTGTGGGATTGACCCTTGTACTCTCCACAACCTGGTTCAAATTATGATGGTTTCCTGTGGATCTCAAAGTGCCAGCCCATCCACACCCTGTTTGAATCAGTCTCCAGTTGCTATGGCTACCACTCCCAGTTGCTGGGCACCCATGGTCTCACAGCTCTAATAGCACTCTGCACAACTTTTAAGTAATTAACAGTTCATGCATTTCACTGCAAAATTTGGGTTTCTGTATTATCTCCACTGCTTCAGCTTAAGAGTTTGAGGACTCTCTTTGTATCACCCATACTGCAAGTGTAGAACTTCAAAAGTATTTGTTGACAATGTTGAATGAGGTCACCTACCACAAAATTAACTGTTTTAAATCCCACCACTATATATATATCTTTAATGGAGGTACTGGGGATTGAACCAGGACCTCGTGCTTGCTAAGCATGCACTCTACCACTGTGCTATCCGCACCCCACCTCCCCATCATTACATTTGATAATATTCTCATCCCTAGGGAAGAAAGCAGTAGCTCATCTTGGTTAGTATGATTTGTGTAAGAAGTATTTGTTCTTAGAAATTGTGGCAGATGTTGCTGTTTGCTTCCCAATATTCATTTTCCCTGGAGCAATGTATGCAGCTCTGGGCTATAATTCTCCAGCTTCTGTTGAGGCTCTAAGATGCAAGTGGAAATTGCTCTTCAAGATTTCCAGGAAAGCCTAAAGAAAGCTGTAAGGGAGCTGGAAGGTAACCTATTTGAATTTTATATCTCTCTTTTCTTTAACCAATAATGAGGTGTGATGGTTGGAGATCTAGCAGCCTTCATGGATCATGAAATAAATTTAAAGATGCTAAGACTTGTTGATAGAAAAAGCATGAGTTTCTGATGAATCAGCTCTAGACTTCCTACTTTTTTATGAGAAAGAAATGAATTATTTCATTTAAGGCATTATTTTTATTTATTTGTTTACTTTGATTTAATGTTATTTGCAGACAAATGCATTTCTAACCAATAAGGAAGTTAAATTTAAGTGAATACCCAATTAAATTTTAAGTGGCATGGTACAGCGTAAGACGTTAATAGGAGTTAAGTAATCCTATTAAGACCTTTATAAAAGAAGAAAATATTGCTCCTCAAGTTTCTAGTCTAAATTAGGGTGGATTGTTAATAACTGACAAAATAGGAATGCAATTCAAAATTGTCATGACCAATTAATTGGAAGATATGAGAGGCAGCTTTGTAATGTGTCACCTGGCTAGGATGGACTTCATTTCTCAGAATTCCCTTTTCTGTATATTTCCAGACAGGGTGGGCCACGAGAAAGACCCTTGTAGGATGTGTAGAGGGCAGAAGTGAGGCGACAGCCATCTTGTAACTTGTACAGTGTTGTGCTGTGTACCTGCTGGTTCACCTCATCACCGTGAGGCAGCGGCCAGGCCTGCAATTACTCCACCTTCTTCTAGATCCTCCTTCAGTGTCTCTGAGTCTTGGTCCAGGTGTGTGTTTAACTTCATAATGAAAGGCCTAGATATCTGCAGATACCCACACCATCAAGGTCAGAGACAACAGGAAACGATGCAGGTTTCAGTTCTTCTTCATGGATTCCAGGTTGTGTTTATGGATTCCAGCTTTTTCTTCCTCTCTCCCACTTTATCTGCATCTTCCCTTCCTGACTGGCTAACGAGTGGACTTTAAGCTCTTACGTCAGATGCAAAGACAATAACCTTACAGAGAGCACTTTACCAGCTCCCACAATTGTAGAAGGTCAAATCCCTGAGACAAATCCCTTCATATTAAGGGTTCCTATAGTGGTTCTGTTTTTCTGATTTAAATTTGACTGATGCCATAATATCAGTATCATTAGTATCAGCACGTTTCCAAAATAGTTTGAAATTTAAGAGGAATAAATAAATGAAAGGTGGATCAATTAGGGATGAAATGCCAAAAATAGAATATACCTCAAAAGAAGTAGAAAAGGAGTCTTGGATGCCATTCTTCATCTCATTAATTAATTCAATAAATATTTATTGGGTGACACATAAATAGCAGACATGGTGCTGTGTTCTAAATTAAAATCATGGGCAACAGATTTGGTCCTCACCAAACTGGGACCTGTTTGAGGTAACTGCTGATACAGCAATGAACAAAACAAATATCCTTGTCTTCATGGAGCTTACATTTTAGTTGGCTGAGGCAACCAATGAACATATAGATAAATAAATTAAATATGCATATATCAGATCATAGGAAGTGAAACAGAGAAGAATCAAGTAGAGGTAGTAAGCCCTTCATTGCATAGTGGGAAGAGGCAAGGATTTAGAGACAATGTAGGCAAAATGCCTGATCAACGGCAGAACTTCCACAAACTAGAGTTATTGCTGTTGGGCTTATTAGGATTGTGGCATGAGGATAAAATATATACAAATGCAGAATCGAAGAAATGCAACAAACTAGTGAATATAACAAAAGATATAAAGAACAAACCAGTGGTTACCAGTGGGGAGAGAGACAGGGGGAGGGGCAACGTGGGGGTAGGGGAGCAGGAGATACAAACTATTAGATATAAAATAAGCTAAAAGGATATATTGTACAGCACAGAAAATATAGACAATATTTTATAATAACTATAAATGGAGTATAACCTTTAAAAAACTGTGAATCACTGTATTGTATACCTGTAACTGATACAGTATTGTACAGCAACTATACTTTGATAAAAAAAAAAAAAAGAGGAGGGAAGATGTGATTAAAATCCATGGAAGAGGAGTCACTGAGACTCGGTAACTGATCACTCTTGGAATGTAAAGGAGGACAGAGTAATGGGATTGGAATTCTGGCCTCCAGAATATGAGGAATTTAAAATAAAGAAATAGTTCTCTCATTGATAAGATAGTAAAAGAAAAGACTTCATTAATTAGGAGAAGCAAACACGATAAAGGAGTCTGGAAAGTGGCAAGGAAGAGTGTCAGTGAATAGTGGGAGGACTGTGAGCCCATCGGTAAGATAAATCCTGGGTACGCTGCCGACGCTGGATCTTTCAAGAGCCCTAATGAGAAACAGAAACAAGGTGAAAACCAACTTGTCTGGAGGGACCCAACTCCTGTATAACTATATATAACTGTATAACTTCATAATTTCTGATACTTGGATGATGCTTCTGCTGGTATCTGGACTGGATCAGGAAGGAAATCAGGAAGGCAGTCTGGGCTGTGCTGGGGCTCAGCTGAATCCTGGGCCGCTGTGGCTCATGGAACGTCTGTGTGGGACTGGGGATGGGCTCCAAGCTTCGCATCTGCCCTGCAAGCCTCCCTGCCGCCAGTGCACGCGCCTTAGAAGTCATCCCGTTCGCCCGTAAGAAGTCAATATACAAAGTAGAAGAAAGGGAAGAGATCTGATTCTCCCCGTCTTTCAGATACTGTCATTTTTTCAATGAAGAAAACTGAATAGTAGGTGCCATATTCTTAAGAGAGTTCAAGAAAAAGTGTGGCAGTTAGTACAACCAAATGAGATGTGATGGGCTTCATTTCAGCTGGAGATACTGTAAATAATAATTGTGTTTTAAATAATTGTACAGAGCAGCAAATTACTAATCATCTCCCCCTATGTGGTGAAAGGTGACTCTCGGCACAGAATTCGTGAGGGACTGAGGAGGGTGGGAAAGCAGTGACAGCAAACACTGGGTGGAGGTGAGGAGTGCTGTCCCAAATTGTCACCATGACCACAGATGGTGACAGAGGATGGTGTCAGCTTAGCTGTTTGAGTGAGGCATGCTCAAGTATACTCACATTTTTACTGAATTATGTGGAAACCAATTCAGTTTTCTAATGGAGAAAATTTTGATGTACTGGTAATGTTTCCTTGATGAAGAGAAACTATGAAAAGCTTAAGATGAAAACAAAGAATCTTTTGGTTTGAATCCCCAAGGAATTGAATTATTAACTCAGATATTCAGAGTAGAAGGCACTGAGAGACAGAAGCTATTTTTGTTGACTCTTGTATGTTCTTGAAATGTCAAAAGTCCTGATGTCTGAATTGGGAAGAGAAGTTATTTAAGACTAAACACATCTTAAAACCTGGAAATGACTGGGGATTAAGATTTTCAACAGGAGATTCTACAAAGCTTAGATTAGGCCCCTTTCCTGAGTTAAAGGTAGAGACTAAGCACAGTATTCTTTGGGAGAGCTTTGCTTGACACCATGACCCAAGATCACCTCCCCTAAAACACTTATAATACTTATATACTGTTCCTTGAGGACAGTAACCAACCTAATTCAATAGCTTGTTCTCAGTGCCAAGGGTAGTGATTGGCTCAAAGTCATAAAAAATGCTAAGATATTTTTTTTTACAATACTTGGATTGTGCCAGGTTTTGTTCCATGCTCCCTTCCTGCATCCCGTCCATGTAGTACCCATAACAATCCTATGTGGGAGCTGCTATCTTTATGCCCATTTTATTGATGCAGAGATGTAGGCACAGTGAGGCTCAAGGTCATACAGCTCATAAAGGGACAGTCAGAACTCTGTTTTCAAAAGCTGGGGGCATACCAGAATATCACACAGCTTATGGAAAAACAATCATCCTGGAAAAATACTAGGAGCATTTGTGAAATGCTCACTGGTGAGAGTAGTACTTAAAATGACCTCTTCTGACTTATTCCTATTGAACTGAAAAGATATTTACTACAAATGTTAAAAGGAGGCAATAATCCTTTTGCTAATACTCTCACGACAGAGAGTATTAGAATACCAGAAGAAATGTGAATTCTTATTAGTGACTAAACATGAAATAAAATTGCTTACAGATATGGTTAAATATGAAGTATTTGTAGAAAAGAATAAAAACTTCATGTATAACACTTCATTTTTAACTTCTGAATTTGAAGTTAATGAATGAATTCATGGGAGCACCATTTAGTACTAAATTTTTAGATCTGTGTTAACATATGTAAAACTTTCTTCATCAAGATTCTATCTGCATGACCATTACTATACTTGATCTTCACAACAGCCCTAGTATAATGAAGACCAATATTCCAATTTCATTTTATAAATGACAATCTTGCTATATGTGACTGACTTGCTGAAATCACAGAGAGTGGAAGGCAAAACAGGATGTTATTTGAAACCTGCAATTCTGCGACTAAAGTCCAATGCCATTTTCCCTGTGCTTCATTTGCTAATGGTTTGGAATATTTTAAAGACAGTTGTGAGACATTTGTTCAGTATGAATGATGTAGAAATACCAACTGTCCCAGTTTGTCTGGGATCAAAGGAGTTCTCTAGACACGGGACTTTCAGTGCTTAAATCTAGGAAGTCTCCAAAAAATTGGGACTAGAAGGTCACCTTCTGTAAATCTAACTGTCCATATGATTCAAAAGAAACCAAAACAACAGTTGTTAGTTTCAACGGTCCTGTATATATAAGAGGGAAAACAAACCATGGAAAGATTAGCATGCCATTAGGTGAGTTGTGACTAAAAGTTAATTAATAAATAAATGAGAATATTTATTATTCACATTAAAAGCTGCAGGAAATAAATGTGGCAGAGTGTGAATGCTCCTCTTTCAACTCATTAAAAACACATCATCATGAAGTGTAGGAGCACGGAAAAGCTTTGAGTAGAAGGAAGTTAGTGACCAGTGAGGTTTGAAATAATGTTCAGAGACAGATGGGATATTTTCCCCTGAGTATTTAATGAGAGTCTGATGAATCTTGGAACAAAAACACTGTTTTTCACAATTAAATTGAAAGTGTAAATGGAATTTTTATAATTATATCAGTATAAAGTTGGAGAAGTCAACTTACAGCTTCTTCAAAATATTAACAATAGCTAATATTGATTAAAAACCTACTCTGTTCCAGGCACTGTTATGAAAGTTTCACATTTAATCTCACCACAACTTTGTGAAGGAGATACTGTTATAACCCTCTTTTTATATGTGGGGGCCTGAGGCCTATGCAACATGCCCAAGACCAAGGCAAAACAGGAAGACAAACCCAAGCCAAACGGTCCCGGAGTCCATGTGTTTAACCTGTGTGCTGCATCTAGTTCGGGGTGTAGCGGAAAGTGAGGTACTTCTGCTTATTCAGAGCTCTCCCTCTGAAATCATTTCCAGATGTGTAAGAAGTAAAGTAGCCGGGAAGAGCCACAAAGAGGAAGAGCTACCGGAGGGTTAGGGGTGGAGTTTGGGAAGAAACAGACTGGTGCCTTATTCATGGGAATCTCAGAAGCACTATTCTTCCCTTCCTGTGTTATCATTATGCAAAATCTTCCCTTAGGTGGCAGTCTCTGGCTTCCGTAAGTCTAATGTTGTTAGAACATCTAAATGAGATTAGAAGAAAAGGAAGTGTCAAATCCATGTGGCATTCTCCACCCACCTCCCCACCCACCCCCAGTTTTCCTGAGGAAATCTGTAGTTCATTCCGTAACTTATTTCTTTTTTAAATGGAATTTTGTTGAGGTTGATTTTCCAATTCCAATTGGAATATGGGAGGGGATTAATGGTTAATTTATTATAGCAATAGCTACATTCCTGTAGAAAGGTTCTTTACACGTTTGATATTCAACAGAGAGAATGTTCTCTGCCTTTGTGACTATATTGAGAGTCACAGGTGTCAGTTTTTTTTCTATTGAATGACATTTAAATATGAGCTATAACAAACAATATATTATTTCTAGGTCTCTTCTGTTCAGAGTACTTTACATAGACTTTTCTATAGAAATTAGTTATTTCAGACTTTATCCCAGGACAATGAAGTATCCTCTTTATTCTGAAGGGAAAAAAAAATACTGATATATGAGTTCTAGGAGAAAAGTGGCTACATAGTCCAAGCCACTAACTTCACATTTTAAAAAGCTCATGCCGGACTGGTACCTGGTGGGTGTGTAAGAAGAAGCACAGGCTTTGGAGTTACACAGACTTGGATTCAAATTCTGGTTGCTGCTGGTTGTCATTGGTCAAGTTTGTTGTCCTCACTTTATCAGTAAAATGAAGGTGATAAAACCAACCTACCTAACTCAAAAATGTTTATGAGTTAAACTAAACCATGGAACTGAAAAACCTAATAGAAAGTAGTATATGTTTATTCCATAGATCTCTTGTGAAGTTTCCTAAAAGCCTTAGACTTTCTTATGGCCAAAAATAGAGCAAAACTGATTAGTATTAGCAGGGACAAGTCTGTTGAAATTTCCCCTGCCTCTGGACTTAAATCTGTCTGCTACACAAACCATCAATATGACTGTGCTGTTCCAGCCTTGGACAGATGCTAATTTGCTAAAAGAAAATGTGCTCATGGGTTTCATTCAAATAGACTTTGATTCTACTGCTACTTGTGTGATTACAAGTCTAGCCAGAACCCCTGATTTTCAATTGCTTTTTAAGAGCTGGTCAGGAAATATTCTCACATGTGTGTTACACAAACCCAGATCTGGCAGAGCTAATGTCCTGGTAATTGAGGATTAAGGCTGAGAAATCAAAAAATTTTTACAGTTAAAATGTGAGCTCAGAGATTAAAATGAATAAATGTTGGCTTTGACAATTTATCTTTGTGCAAGTTTTTCACAAGGACACCTGAACAAGGCAATAGGGACCTAAGGGCAGTAGGGAAGGGTTAACCCTTTTTTCCCCTGTTTACTTTAAAATTAATATTATTGAATCCTTAAGCACTCAGACAGATATGCATGACCTTACATACACTTGTTTTCTCATTTATGTGAACTACCTGGAAAAACTCCCAAAGTCCAACTGTTACTAATATATTATATATAAGTGCAGTTTCCTACTTTTAAGGGAGATGGTGAATTCTTAGGGCAATTATGAGAAAGTGAATAACGGTTGCCCTTTAGAACCATCTCTTCAGTATTCCTTTTCCTTTGCTTTTATTCCTGTCCTTTTACATCTCCATTAGAGGCATTTATTATAATTGGACATATCTAATCGAAATGAAGCTCTCAGAAGCTGTGCTGCAAGCACACGAAAGAAAATGTTAATTTTCAGACTGATTAAAAGTATTTTTAAATTTGAGAATGATTTTATGAGCTTTCCAACCATGACAACTCAGATAAAGCTATAAGATTAGGGAGAACCTAAAATACATTATATGTTTTAAATATTGTATTTGCTTATATTCAAAATGGTAGACCTGTTTATTGTGATACCCCCATAAAGCCAAGAGGACATATAGACAGCAGTTTAATGTTTTACTATCTAGATATTATGACATGCTAAGGATGCTAACTCAGTCCATGGAAGGGGAAACAATTGATTCAACCAGTTGATGATGCCAAAGAATTGCGTTGACCAATGTTTTGACTCAGAACGTCATCTTTAGCTTTCATTCCTTATTAATCCCCTTGTTCTCCACTCTTGCTAAACTGGCCTACTTTCAGTTCTTGGAACTTGTCATACTGTCTCTTGTTTTTTTTTTTTTTCCTTTGGCATATACTTTTGCATAATGCTATTCTCTTTGCTTAGAATAGTCTTTCCTGAAATGTCCACATTCCCCGGATGATACTTTTACGCATGTATCATTCAATTATCCATTCATCCCTTTGATATTCAAGTATAATCCAGCACCAGTGTGTGCCCAGGGTGCGAGTGGGAGAAGCATTTAACCGGGAACAAGACACTCATGCTTCCTCTCCTCAGGGCATGTACAGCTCTGGCAAAATGATGTTTCTCTATCCCCTTCCTTTCCTGTGTTTCTTCTCAGCTGTGCCCCTGCTGAGGAGAGTTTGTTAGCCTAATAACTTTCACATTAAAAAGAAAAACAATCAATAGTCACATACACAGATTTGTTAGCCTTTTAGAC